>NC_071667.1:67581250-68213125 GCF_028554725.1 Zeugodacus cucurbitae
AAGATTTGTGAAGAATAATCTTAAAAGATATCCGAAAATATACCTTATTATGTCTAAAAAACTACGAAAAATTCCATCGAGTACTTTCTTAAAAAAAAAAATTCACGGAAATCGCCTAATTTTTCATTGGTTACACTGGTATAGCCCCTTTATAGTAAAGATATCCTTGAGGACTGCGTAGAAGTCGTTGAAAGAGGATACAGTGGATACGGAAGCAATTCGAAGTTTAATTCATAAAATATTGTAATGGCTTTCATTGTAAGCTCTTTAACCACCGAGGTTTTCATCAATATCAGCCTATTTTGGACATCCATAGGATTAATTTTTTTCAATAAAACGTCAATTGTCCGTGAGAGCAAACACAATTTAATTTCACTTTCAATATTGGCGCAAATATATCTACAGAACTTAAGTTATATTTCACTCATATAGAATTGAAACACTTTCAATTTCTATGTAACGTAATTCCAAGTGTCTATGCTAACGTAAAACAAGAGATAACTTTAACATTACTGGGTATGTGCGATAACATGTTGTTAATTATGAAGAACATCAATTTATAATTAAAACTTTTTCCACACTAACATCAAATTTATGTTAAAAATAGGTCATTACAATACTTCGGTATGTTATCTAAGTTTCGATAAATCTATTCGTGGTTGCGAGCTTACTATAAGTAAAAGGTACATTTTGTTTGTGTTATCTTATTTACAAACTGCTTAAGGCATAATTGGAAATCTTATGTATCAAATTTGTTCCAAAAGAAGTCAAATTCAATAAAATTATTACCGTCTATATATTATATGACTTTAGCTTCTATTAGTCCATAGTATGTTTTACATAATTTAAGTCTAATTTCACACTTTATTTTCGCAGATAATATAACGATTACAGAATCTACACTAAATGTCACAAATCATAGCGAAAAACGACCAAAAGACAAATACTTCATCTATACGTCACAATGTCGCATGCCGTATGTGGATCCTTTTGGGGAAGATGTTCTAAAAATATTTAATCCACAAAAGTACAAGTACACCAATTGTACAAAGGATGAAGCTTTCATTACAAGCAATTACCATCTAAATGTACGACAATACTTTCTACATATAGAGATGGAGGCAATAGAGCGGGCGGTGAAGCCGTTAAATGCCAGCGCAACGAATGTTCATTGTTGTTATCGACAAATTGTGCGAAGTGGAAGTGGTGGATCGGCTGATACAAAGTATAAGTGAGTGATGCATGTAGGCAATGGTAATTTTTTATTACTTGTGTATAAATCGAAATAAAAATCGAATAATTTAGTTTTGAAAATTCATAAATATAAATATAAATTCTAAATTCTAAATTCTTAAGTTCTAAATTCTAAATTCTTAAGTTCTAAATTCTAAATTTTTAAGTTCTAAATTCTAAATTCTAAATTCCAAATTCTAAATTCTAAATTCTTAAGTTCTAAATTCTAAATTCTAAATTATTAAGTTCTAAATTCTAAATTCTTAAGTTCTAAATTCTAAATTCCAAATTCTAAATTCTAAATTCCCAATTCTACATTCTAAATTCTAAATTCTAAATTCTAAATTCCAAATTCTAAATTCTAAATTCTAAATTCTAAACTCCAAATTCAAAATTATAAATTCAAAATTCTAAATTCTTCATCCTAATTTCTAAAGTAAAAATTCTAAATACCAAAATCTAAATACTAAATTTTAAATTTTTAAGTTCTAAATTCTAAATTCCAAATTCCAAATTCTAAATTCTAAATTTGTCATCCTAATTTCTAAAGTAAAAATCCTCAATTCCAAATTCTAAATACTAAATTCTAAATTTTTAAGTTCTAAATTCTAAATTCTAAATTCCAAATTCTAAATTCTAAATTCTAAATTCTAAATTCTAAATTTTAAATTCTAAATTCTAAATTCTAAATTCTAAATTCTAAATTCTAAATTCTAAATTCTAAATTCTAAATTCCAAATTCTAAATTCTAAATTCTCAATTCTAAATTCTAAATTCTAAATTCCACATTCTAAATACTAAATTCTAAATTTTTAAGTTCTAAATTCTAAATTCCAAATTCCAAATTCTAAATTCTAAACTTGTCATCCTAATTTCTAAAGTAAAAATTCTCAATTCTAAATTCTAAATTCCAAATTCTAAATTCTAAATTCTCAATTCTAAATTCTAAATTCTAAATTCTAAATTCCACATTCTAAATACTAAATTCTAAATTTTTAAGTTCTAAATTCTAAATTCTAAATTCTAAATTCCAAATTTCAAATTCTAAATTCTAAATTCTTCATCCTAATTTCTAAAGTAAAAACTCTAAATTCCAAATTCCAAATTCTAAATTCTTCATCCTAATTTCTAAAGTAAAAATTGTAAATTCTAAATTCTTAAGTTCTAATTCTTAAAAATACCAACAACCACATTACCTTTACAGACTCTTAAACTGTGTTATATTTCATCAGGACTTTTTGGTACCGTCACATATAGAGTATATAATTACTGAGTGTTACTTAGATCACAATGAGAAAAAACCACTACAGAAGGATGCCTTTTCATTTATACAAGCTAAGAAGGAAGAAATCAGCGCCGAAAATGCTACCGAATCACAAGTATTGGGCATAAGGAAACCAAGCGTTTTGCTCATCGGTATTGATGCTGTTTCGCGTATTAACCTTCGACGTACAATGCCGCAGACTTTCAAGTATCTGCAAGTAAATGAGTGGGCCGAATTACTGGGTTACAACAAAGTAAGTAAGTATTTGTAATTTTCTCAGACTTATAAATGTTTTTCCCCTATAAACAAAGTCATAAAAAAGCGGTGCTCTTTCACACATACATATAATATATATACAATAGTTGTCATGTTTGCTCAACCTGGTAACTATTTTCTATTATTGATTATGTTTAATATTTGTTTATTTTGACTCGTGAAAATAATCGATAATTCATTTTTTATCAATTTCTCTTATCATTTTGCACATAGTAAAATTGATTGTTGAATTAAAAATTCCGTGTAAGACCATAGAAATATCAATATAGATATCGGATTAAGCATGTATATAAATTATAAACAGACGAGGCGAATTGATTCACGTTATCTATCTATTATAACCGGTTATAGTTCTTGCTACACAAACTGCTGGACGCTATAGATAGGTCAGTTTTTCAAATTGTATTATGGGACAAGGTCGCACACATTGAAAGTACACAGGAATACAAGTATATGAGGTAACCCTACTGAAAGTAACTAAGCCAGAAAGGCCTCATAGAGTACCCACAGTAAATTTATTATGGTTTTATAAGATTAAACCATCACATATTTCATTGCCATGGATGTGGGGAACCATTTCCAAATCGGAGTGGGATTATCTTTCCCTGCTCTAGTATCACACTTAGCATTTTTGTAGTAGGGCGTGTTCTTTTGATCCATAACGTTGGCACTTATTTAATGAAATGCTTTATTTATGTTGTTTATTTGTTTGTATTTCTTAGATCGGTGATAATACCTTTCCGAACCTGATGGCACTATTGACATCATATAACCAAAGCAAGGCTTACGAAATATGTCAACCGACTAAAGTAGGTGGTCTTAACAAGCCAATTTGTAATTTTATTTGGAATGATTTTAGGCGATTCGGTTATAAAACCGCATATGCAGAGGATACCAGTTCAATGAGTACCTTCAATTATATCAAAAAAGGATTTGAACAGCCACCGACCGATTATTATCTACGCCCCATGGCAATGGCCATTGAAAAGGAGCTGAAAGTGACCAAAGAGGCGCGACTGCCTTACTGTGTTGGTCGCAAGCATTATGGCGAATACATTTATGATTATGCATTACAATTTGCGAATGCCTACCCCGAAGAACCGCTGTTCGGTTTATTCTGGACAAATTCCTTTAGTCATAATGCCTTTGATATCGAGGCAAAAATGGATGCGAGAATATTGGAATATCTAAAGAAATTGAAAACAGATGGCATACTTGAGCGTTCGATTGTGATATTTCTAGCTGATCATGGCATGCGTTGGGGTCCACTGCTGAATTTGAAATCTGGTTTCTTAGAAGAGCGATTACCAATGATTTTCATATCATTGCCACTGTGGTACAAACAACAACATCCCGATTTTGTAAGAATTCTGGAAATAAATCAAAAACGTTTAACGACACCCTATGATATTTACGCGACCATGAAACATATACTTGAGGTGACACAGCCAGAAAAGCAATTTCCCATACGTAATGGCACAATGCATGGCATAAGTATATTTCAAGAAATTCCTGAAAATCGTACATGCAAGGATGCTGGCATACCAGAGCATTGGTGTACCTGTATACCATATGAAGTTGTACCAACAAGCGATGCCGTTGCAAAGAATGTAACTGAACTGGTATTAAATGAAATCAATCAATATTTGGTTAATAAAAATATTAGTGATAAATGTGCCGAATTGAAATTAACAAAAATCGACAGAGCTGAAATCAAAATGTTCAAAGTACCGAATGAGTCCACATATCGCTTAGAATTCGAAGCGAATCCGGAGAAAGCGAAATTTCAAGCAACAGTAGTTTTAAATGTAACAACAAATACAATCAAAACTAATGTGGAAGAGATATCACGTCTGGATTCTTATGCAAAAACGTCAAACTGCATTGACTTGAAAGAGGAGAAGAAATATTGCCTTTGTAAGAAATAACGCTACCGTTTACGATTACGCCAAGGGATGGCGACGCACCGATAAACTTGTAAATAGAAATCCTAAAATCTTAGAAGCTTATAGTAATTACTAAGTACTTATTTTATTGAATCTTTTCTTCTTATATTTATTTTTGAGAAAATATATATTTTGTAATACAGTCAATTGTTTTATTTATGATTTCGTTGTGGCGTTTGCAATATTGGTAATGATATATTAAAATATCCCGCTGATATTTTTTACCAAAATCGTGCATTTATACTGTTAAAGCTCCACTTAGTGTCATTAAAAAACATAGCAAACATATTTAAGTACTTCTGCGCCCAAAAATATGCAATGCCAGTACTTAGAAATATAAAATATTTTTTTTTCTACCAGAATAAGTAAATATTTATTTATGTACGATAGAGTTTAATAAACTCTTTATGACTGCATATAAATAGTACACCTTTTTTCTCAACAAACAGAATAGAATAAAATTGAATTAATTTTTTTAGCAAATGTTATAGTATTTGTGTTAAATATTTACTGCCCTAGCGTGAGTATTGGTTAAATTAAATCTTTAAATAAAATATTTACACTTTATATTTGATAAACAATATGAAGGATTGTTCTTGTTATGGCAACAGATTTCCAATTATGTTGATTTTGTTTCAGTTACTTAAACCCGACTGTCTGTGGACTATGTAAAGTATAAGTAAGAGACGAAACTTATGTTGTTATTGCATAACGGATTTCAGTAATTTTGCGTACGAAACCCATTTATAAAGGGGTTTTTCAAAAGGGACGCTATAAAAGTAGGCTGATAGGGACAGCAAGCGACGCCATATTCTTTCCCACTCTTTTGACATTTATCTTCATTAAGGAAGGGAAGGTCATTTCATCATGGAAAGATATATGGTCCAACAACGAGCCGAAATTCGGAGTCAGTGCCTCAACTTTAAGAGTGAATTTTCATCGAAAAATCATCTTCAGCGATGAGGCTTATTTTTGCCTGAATGGCTTCGTCAATAAGCAAAAAATACGTTATTGATCAGGCAATAATCCACACGTCCTTCATGAGTCACCTTTGCATCCCGAAAAAAATACGGTTTGGTTAATGGGCCGGCGGCGTCATTGGGCCATCCGTGGCTTCTTCCGTGATGATCAAGACCAGCACGTTACTATGAATGGGAATCGCTACCGCTCAATGATAACCGAATATTTTTGGCCCGAATTGGATGATAGGACTTGGACAATATGTGGTTCCAACAGGGCAGGACAGGCGCCTCAAGCCACATTATTTGACGCCGTTAGACTCTTTTCTGTGAGGCTACGTCAAGTTTATGGTCTATACCAACAAGCCAGCGACGATTGATGAACTTCGTACGAATATCGAATGTGAAATTGCAGCAGTATTTGCCGATTTATGCTTTAAAACCGTAGAAAATTGTGTTCAGCGTCTGGACTTCTGAAAGCGTGCCCGTGGTGACCATGCAAAAGAAAACGAGTTTCAATACATAATGGGATCGAATGTACTTTCACAGGAATAAAGAATTTCATTGACATCCCAAATCGTTTTTGTTTTATCTTAAAAAAAAGCTCACTTCATTCTTTACAAATTGTAAAGTTTAGATGTTAGACTACTATAGATATAAAAGGATAGAAAAAAGGATAAAACAAGATAGGAAAAGGATAGGAAATTTTATTTAGGAGGATCTTATTTCGTATCATGCTTTATGTAAGAAACAGACGTGGTTGTGATGCAAATATAATATATCTATTGCAGTGTTAAGACGCTATATAATAAGGGAACAAGAAGTTTGGAGTCAGTGGAGTGATTGTGAATGATTCTTCTCAATATAGTTTGCCAACGATAGTTTGTAACACCTTAAACTACGTCTTTCAGTCCCAACGAAAATTTAAGATAATTTGAGTTGTGACGAAGCACAGGTGAAATGGACTCTGAGCTGTTGCGATATTGGAGATAAAGTGCTATAACTCAGATACCAATTTGTTACAGAGGATTACAGTAGCTTGGTTGAAGCATGGTCATTTGGCATTTCATGAAATCGAAGTATAAATATTATATTATGTAGTGATTTCGGTTAGTTAACTTAATGAAGAATAAAATGACTGATATAGTAATGATATTAAGGGGCTATGGGAGTTTCAATATTTATTTTTTTTTGTCTTATTAACGAGTACAATATGTTTAAAATATTCCCCAAAAATCCAAAAAAAAATCAAATCATTCCGAGTAAAATTCTAATTGATATACCCTTTGGAAGTTCCGCCCATCAGCCTACGCCAGTTTCTATTTAAAACTTTAAATGCGTTTATCTTAAAACTCAAATTTTTAAAAAGTAAGACAAGTTATGAAGCGAATTTGTTAAAATTTCGCACTTTGGAATTCTTTGAAATAATATTATCTAGGTAATGAACGAAGGATTTTTTTAATTTTTATTACACCTTTTTTCGAGCCAATGTGTGGCGAAAATTTACTAAAAAAGTGAGTTTTTTCGTTGAAATGCTGTAAAAAATTCAAATTTTAATATTTTAATTTATCCCTGTACTATTGAAATATTTTTCGTTTATTGATTTTGGACAAACCAATCATGAAATATGCTGTCTACGGCAAGAGCTGTTTTTTGAATACGTCAAGGGAGCTGAGTTACTAACACCTGCATTTTCCGAATTTTTTAATAAAAATTTCACAAAAAACTATTTAAATATGTCTCTTTGGCATGCTGAATTGTTGAAATGAAATATATTTATTTATTTAAAAAGCAATTCAATCTTCAAAATATATGATATTTAGTCTCAATGTTTAGTAAATAAAATAAACACGTTTCCAACCAAGATTAAACACAACCATTGACGACATACGTACATATGTGTGCAAGAATCCAAAAATAAATAGTAATTAAAAAAATGAAAATGTGTCCAAAATAAACTAAAAAAAATAAATAAATAAATATTTATAACATACTTATATTAACAGATGTATAAATATGGAATATGAAGTGAACAGTTGCGTCTCGAAATATTCGACTATATTTAACAAATTGCTTACATATATTCTGTATGTATATGTGTTAAGGAGGTTGTACTGTATCCGCAAAACATATGTACATATGTAAATTTAACAATTTTATTCAAATACTCGTACATATGTATATTCGCCATTTATAGCATTTTCTACACATTTCCACGATTATAAAAAATCTACATCACATTAATGAGTTATCAGTAATAAAACAGAGCTCGACACGTCAAAACATAAGCTCAATAAAGCATTAGCTAAGCCTGTGCTGGAAGTAACGTATTATAAAATAGTAGTGATGAAAGTTATAACAATTAAAATGCCCAACTTAATAACATGCGGTGCATCACATGATAATAAGAAATGGCGAAATTTGGAGGAGCAAAATATGATCATATATAGTAATATAAAATCCATAACCAGATTTAAACAATTCACAAAGTTAACGGTGTTGTGTATGTTAATTTTAACATTATATCTGATGTATCAGCCAATCTACTATGCAAAGAATGTGAAAAATGCCTTTTGTAGAGTGCAAGAAAGTGCTAAATACAGTAAGTGAGATGTGCTTTTTATATTTATTTTATTTAGAAATTCCATTAAATTATTCGCGCTAATGTACCGGCATTTTTTATGTGTTCAAAGTGGCTTTAATTCAATTTATTAATTTTAATTTTATTTGTTAATAATAGTTTAATTTACACTTTATTGTATTGCATTAATTTGAGTTACTGTTAAAGCTGTTACGAATTTTACTCACTTTGCTTATATTCCTTCTATACAAGTTTCAAATAAAATTATCCCAACGTTCAGTTATTTATTTCAAAATAGTTTAAGCAAAGTGTACGCTTCGTAATTAACAGAGTAGCGAGACACTATTGTATAAATAGACGATATTAATGTAGCCAACAGTGGCGCTAACACAGTCTGCTGTTGAAACAGTAGAATGTTACTCATACGCCATGGTGCAACAATTTTTAACTTTGAATATTAAAAGTGACTTTGGAAAGTGTTAAATGCTGGCTTTTGTTTGAATTAATTTTTATATAATTAAAAAATAATAATAAAATAAGAGGTTATTTTTTTCATAAAAGCAGCTTTTAGTGAAGTCAATTACGAAATTGTTAAAATTTTTTTTACAATAATTTTAAAGTGTTAGATATTTTTTTTTTCGGAACGATTATATTCTTGAAATAAGAACATAAATAATAATCCAAATCAAATTTATTGAGTATCTATGCACTGAAAAATTCAGACAAATTAGAAAATTAGTTATATTTATATACGAGTATAACGTAATTTAGTTAATAAATTCATATAAAATCGTAGTCAAATAACCTACTTATTACAAAGATATCAACAATAAATCTATTAAATAATATTTTAAGAATTATAAAAAAAAACAATTTTTAAGTAATTTTAAATAAATTTTTTGTCCTAATTTTGTATAATAATTAAAAATTAAAAAAAAAAAAAATAACTTTGTACTAAAGTGCGTCATATTTGAAGTCTAAAATGCACATTTTTATCTATATAACTTTATATAATAAAAATAAAAATAAAAAAATCGAACAATATTAAGTATGGTTTACTGTCATTGAGCTCCGCACACGCGGCGTTAGAATAAATATTGGCTGCTGTCAATATGTAAGAATTGTCTGTGTGAGTAACACACGTAAGCGTTGGCATTAAGAGCGACAGATGATAAAATGGCTGATGTTGCTAAGTGAATTATGTTTAAATACAAAAAAATAAATAACTAAACTTTTGACTCGCAAACTTTCCATTTGTCAATTTCAAGCTATTTATTAACAAATATAAAGAAATGGTATAATTCAATAAACTAAACGGTATGCTTTCGCACATTGTACGACCTGAACGCACTTTAGAAAATAGATCAAACTTCGTGTTATTCTTCAAATTTGTGGTGTAGTGTCATAAATGGTTTTTCCAAACACTCACAATGGTACTCTTCAAAAGCTGCATGTCTATATATAACCTAACTGTGTTTGCTCTCCTTTAAATTGAAACAGATGTTTTGAATTATTTGTTTACCGTCAATTTTTAAATATTGAAAAAAAAAATTGTTTCTTTTATTAATAGGTAATATAAATATTTTATAGCAATTATTCTAACACGCGCTTATTGTTTTACATACAATACAGACTGTACTTACGGTTGTTGCAACAGGTTTCAATAGAAATAAGTTGTCTTAAAACTTGTCAGTTTAGGATGGTATTTTTCGAAAATGTTGAAAAGTTTACGATATCCAGCTTATCCTCATCGGATATTTCTTCTATCAATTTCTATGTACATAAATACGCAAATATTACCTTTCCAATTGCCCAATTCCTAATTCGCTTCCACTTTAACAACACTTTAATTTCGCACATTTTTCCAGATCCAGCGCAATCGAAATATTACATTTACACATCACAATGTCGTGTACCGTATGTGCCTGCCTTTACCGAGGAGGCGCTCAAAGTATTTAAACCAGAAAATTATAAATTCACCAATTGCACCAACGATGAAGCCTTCATTTCAACCGTTTACCAGCTAAATGCAAAACAATACATTCTACACATGGATATGGAGGCAATAGAGCGTGCCGTTAAACCGTTAAATGCCAGCGCCACAGATGTCCGTTGTTGTTATCGGCAAATTGTTAGAGCTGGGAGTGGTAAAACCGCTGATAAAGAGGCTAAGTAAGTACATTTCTATTGACTATTTACATACATACATAACTGTAATGTACTGTATTGCGATATTAAGTGATAATTGATTACCTTTGTAGACTCTTAAATTGCACCACATTCGAGCAGGATTTTCTGGTACCCATACATATCGAATATATGGTTACTGAGTGTTATGTTGGTGGCAATGCTACAAAACCTATACAAGCGGACGCCTTCTCATTTATACAACCACTAAAGCCTTTGAACAGTTCTATAACCATTTCATATGCCAGAAGAGCTGCTAGAGCGCAACGTCTAAGGAAGCCGAGTATATTATTAGTGGGCATTGATAGTATATCACGCATCAATTTAAGACGCACAATGCCGATGACTGCTAAATATCTAGAGGGGAGCGAGGAGTGGATAGAATTTCATGGTTTGAATAAAGTAAGTGAAGATTATACGCTGAATATTTCTGTAGCAAAACTTAGCGTAGTAAGTAAAGCTTACGGTTAATTCATATTGCGAACAGCTTGACCCGACGAGCTTCGGGAACAGCAGATCAAAAAATTTGGAGCTTTCGGCGGTGCCATGACACGTGTCATTAACTAAAATGTTTCAAGTCAATCCATAAGAGTTGTTAAAAGACAACGCTCTCTCTCTGTCTATACGAAGAATGGTCTCAAATAACGTAATTGAAAAATATTGTCTATTTTTAATGTCTCTCTTTCTCTCTCTTGCAATACGCTTATTGACATATTAATGCCATATTTCTTATTTACTTATATACAAACACAGGTCGGTGATAATACATTTCCGAATTTGATGCCGCTGCTCACATCATACAATACATCAATGGCATATGAGAAATGCAAACCTTCAGTAGTTGGCGGACTTAATCAACCCATTTGCAATTTTATTTGGGATAAATTCAAAGAAGCTGGTTATATAACCGCATATTCGGAGGATGTGGTCGTTATAAATACGTACAATTATAAGAAAATTGGATTTGAGCATCCACCAACTGATTATTATATGCGCCCGATGACATTAGCAATTGAAAAGGCACTGAAAGTGCAGTCAAGTGCTGGACTACCGTATTGTGTTGGACGCCGGCATTATGGCGATTACATCTTCGATAGTGCATTACAGTACGCGAATGTGTTTACCGAAGAGCAACCCACTTTCGGACTGTTTTGGATGAACTCATTTAGTCACAATGCTTACGATACGGCAGCAACAATGGACGTTAAAGTCTTGGAGTATCTTAAGAAATTTAAGAGTGAGGGCGTATTGGAGCGTTCAATTGTGTTATTCTTTTCCGATCATGGTGTACGTTGGGGCCCATTGGTGAAGTTAACATCTGGTTTCTTAGAAGAACGTTTGCCAATGTTCTTCATATCACTACCACCGTGGTATCAAAAGCAACATCCGGATTTCATCAAAACTTTAAAAATAAATCAAAAACGTCTAACCACGCCCTATGATATTTATGCAACGCTCAAACATATACTTGAGGATGCGGATCCTGAAATACACGTACCTTATGTTAATGGCTCTACGCCGGGTCTTAGTATATTTCAAGAAATACCTGAGAATCGTACTTGCAAGGATGCGGACATCCCCGAGCATTGGTGTACCTGTGTACCATATGAAGTTGTACCAACAAGCGATGCTGTCGCAAAGAATGTAACTGCACTGGTATTAAATGAAATCAATCAATATTTGGTTAATAAGAGCATTAGTGATAAATGTGCCGAATTGAAATTAACAAAAATCGAAAGTGTTGAAATGAAAATGTTCAAAGTACCGAATGAGTCCACATATCGTATAAGCTTCGAAGCGAACCCGGAGAAAGCGAAATTTCGAGCAACAGTAGTTTTAAATATAACAACAAATACAATCAAAACCAATGTGGAAGAGATATCACGTCTGGATTCTTATGCGAATACTGCCAAGTGCATCGATTTGAAGGAAGAGCAGAAATATTGTCTTTGCAGGAATACCACAACCACAAAGACATAATGGATAAGATATTACATAGAAGACTGTATGCCATTAAGTTAGAAGTTTCATACTCATATTTTATAAGTTATTCAATAATATATTTCTAAATAAGGTTAGGATTTGAATAAGTGTTAATTTTATTAATTATGTAAATACGAAAAATATAAATATGAAATTACAAAAAAAGTAGTTATTCATTACGATACGTATAAATACACAGAAAATATATTCGCTTTTTAACAAATTTGGGAGGATAAATATACGTTTATTATAATGGTCTTATACCTCAAACACACATGAGGTAAAAATACCACGATAAAAGTATTATGGTATTGTGTTTACCACGTACATTGACACACATCGATTTGTAGTAAACTGAAATACCAGCCTTGGTTCACAGACACCAGATATTTCTAAAAAATGTAAACAATAAATATTTACAAATGTGTAGTGGAGAAAGCAATTTTTAACATTACAAAACATTACAAAAAAATGGCAAAAATTTGTATTTTTTGCACAAAAACAGAAGTAGTTGAAATGGATCTTAAAAGACCGTCAAATACGGCCATCAAAATACGGCGATACATGATCCTGGCGTTTTGAAAAAAAAAACTTGCTTTTCAGTGAAATACCACAAAAAAAGTGCTGATAACATGGTAATTCCTAATGCCTAAGACAGACATATGGTTTCCGTACTACAATGTCTACGACTATAGAAGCGCAGGAAACCATGTACCAGCATAGTTGCACACATATAATATTATACTATGTTTACATCGATCAGCTGATACAAATAAATTCAAGCAAAATATAATTATGAATAACAGGCATGAAAAGTTATCCTGAGTTAGTTATAACTTAATCTTATAATCTCATTTTCCATTATAATTTTTACTTCTCAACATATTTTTCACATAATTTATTTTTTTTTTCATTTTTTTTATTTCAATTAATTTTGAATTTAACTTATTTTCTGTATGTCAAAATCTCAGAAAACATATGATTGTGGCAAAAGAGCTTAAAGCTTTCGGTGTGTCCAATGCGATCTATTGTAGTACATTTCACAACATTACAAAATTTCAATGGTTTCTAGAACTGTATTGTAGTACCGCCATCCATTTGCTTTCAAACAAAATTCGGAAAACCGGTGATACACATGTCTGTCTCAGGTATTACTTGTTAATAACTCCGTTGATCAGAAATACATATATCATAACTTTTAGTGCTGGTATCCGTACCATAACTAATTGCACAAGTGTCAGATGTGTCTATATTAAACCGAAATAAGCCATGTTTACCATATGGTAATGTATTTTCATAAATAAGTCGAAAGCTCATAACAAAACTAAAAACTACGCTGGTTTTTCGGATTTGCCGGAAAATGTGTACAACGAATATAATAAATCGTAAAACGAACTTCATTTTCATTGCACAGGCGGTCAAAATATATAATTGTACTTTATTTCAGCAAAATCTGAAAGCAAAAAAGTTCTGGGCATTACCGGGTTAACGCTACAACAAATGGTCTCATATTTAATGTTTGCAAGTGTCTGTGTTTGTTTTTATGTGTTTTAACGTTTTAAAATTTCACTATATAGACAAATCATCAATAGTAAACAGTTACGAATACAGGTGGGCTACATTTAACAACAACAGTCACACCTGCTTAGAATTATTTGTTGAAGCTCTCCATTCAATTACATGTATTAGTACTCAAATTACCGCTATTTCTGTCCGATTACTCAGTTTTTATGCAACCATTACATTTTTTAGTGAAACTACGTTAGGTAACAATTATGGAGGTTTTACTGTATTGACAAATATGAATTTAAACGTAACATGTGAGAGCTGAGAAGGTATTAATTTGCACAAATTCATCTTTCAAATTCAGTTCTAGTAACGGGTTCGCGGCATAATTACTGTTTAGTGAAATAACTTAGTGGTGCACCGCATTTGGAAAAATGTCGTGTAAAGAATACTTAATATGTGGACATAAACATAGAATGCTGAAAGATATTGCCAATCGAAACCCATACGATATTTTAACAGGATTAAGGAAAAATATAAATGTAACAAAAATTTTGGTTTTCGGCATATTAGTCACAACTTTGCAATTATTTTATAACCAAATAACGAATAATGTGAATAGAACCTTTTTAAATAGCAATAACATAATAATGTCAAATAAAAGTGCTAATTCAAGTAAGTTACTGGTGTAACAAATAATTTTGTTTAAAATATAAACAAATTTATGTATTTCTTACGAAATGTTTCCACATACAACAATAATCGTTTTCAAAAAACAAAAAATGGTAAATGCTGCTTAAAAATCGAAAGAATCGCCTAGCACAAAAATTATAGAATTCACAAATCCGCAAAGTAAATGCAATATTCTATAAACACCAGCATAAATAGATTTAGAAGAAGTTTAATTGCTTACCACATGTGGAAAACATATATGTATATCCTTAAGGGAGGGGTCTGGGTTTCAGCGCAAAAAAAAACACTTTTTTTGTGATTTTTTATCTCAAATACCGATTAAGCAATTTTATTCAAACCTTCTATACATTATTGAGCATACTTTTGACTATGTTCTGTAAATTTTTCATGCTAAAATATTAAACCATTCGCCCGTGACAGAGCTTTCCCTAGGACGTCTTGAAACAAAAACAATTTGCAGTGTTCACTGTAACTCGGCCGGAAATTATCCGAAAATGAAAAACCATAAAAATTTAGTTAAATTTAAACAAATCTTCCCCCCAACGTTCTCTGATTATTTTTTTTTTTTATTGAAAAATTTTTGGCGGCCATCTAAAGTGTGAACCGTTATTTTCGATTAAAATTTAAAAAATTACTAAACGTAGGGGGAAGGTATTTTATGTGAAGAAAATGTGTACCAAGTTTGAAATGAATCGGTCGAGTAGTTTTCAAATGGCAGTGAACACGGACTTCAAAAAAGTAGTTTTGAGAAAAACGCGTTTAAAGCCGTAGCTGTTAGAGTTAGAGCGTTAAAGGCCCCGAAACTAATTAAACAGTAACTTCATGAATATTGCTTAGATCGGATTAAAGGACATATTCTTGAAATGTTAAACAATAAGATAAAACAAAAAAAAAATCGATTTCCCTTAAGCATCACACATATCGGCGAAAGGTAGCAGTTGTATCGAAGTTTCCGAACGATCTGGATTTTGTATGATCTAGATTGGATTATAATTTGTTACTAATAAAAATTGTTTATGCCCAATCAAGGTCACCTCTCAGCAGATAAAGGCAAATAAAAGACAAATATATTCTCCTAAAATATTATATATTAATCGCTCTGAGACGTCTTGAAACTTTTAACTAAATGGGTGGAGAAGTTCGACTTAACAGATGGAGATGTAGTTGAACATTATACAACATTTAAGTGAAATTATTTTAAATTTTTTTTAGTTTCAATATATTTAGAATTTGTTTAACTAAAAGTTCTTTTAAAAGCAAAAATCCTTTACTATCTTTAGTGACGGCACCAATTTTGAAGCAAACAGGTTTTAGAAAATGTGTGTTAATATTGATTTCCAATCAAAAAAAGTGTTAATGTGGATTTGGAAAGTAAATATTTTACCAAAATCTGCTCAAATCATAATATTTATAAATATCTGTTGACTATCTAAGGTGCTAGTTAAAAATTAAAACCTTTGAGGAACCGTCGTTGTCGAAGAGAATTGATATATATTTGAGAACATAAGAATGTGAAATATATATCGCTCATTTACATGAATAGTGTCATATCTCAAAAACCACGATTTTTATGTTGAGTATGTATAAAAATTGCATTCCGCTCTGTAGAAAAATAAATCGTGAGATAAGAATGTGCCGTTATTAAACTTGTTATGTTGCATTACTTTTTAATCACAACAACGACAGAATTAGGCATGGATTTTTCAGAAAGGACGACATATTTTGTGTTAGAACGATATTTGTGAAAACGAAATTACATTTTTCAGGTTTCTTTTTTTAGCAATAACGACACATTTAACTTATGACAGCGAAATTGATTTATATTTTTCACAAATAACGACACAATTCAAAAGGGTCACGGTTATGCCTACGGCAAAGTTTCAGTACACACTTTTTAGTCCCCTTATACTCATCATTTTATTAAATATAATACCACTAGTTTTTTCAATACACTTATGGCTTTTTTCCATATTTGCTAAATAAGAGACAATTGAAAACTTTAAACCGCTCTCCTGAAAAATCGAGTTGTGACACTATTTATGTAACGATATGTGCTTTTTACTAAAAAAAAACCGAAATTATATATTTTCAATAAATTAATCACATATTATTTGAGTTTAAATTAAGCATCAGCCATAGTTCAGAGCTGGGACCACTTTTTGGCATAAAGTTTAAAGATACTCAACCGAACATCTACCTTGGTGTGTCAAGCCAAATAAAATGAGTGAATCTAGAACTCTAAGAGCTTATTTCACTTCAACTAACTGAGTTGTAGCTGTTACATAGGAATTCTCGATTAGCAAGCAGAAAAGTAGTGAAACGAATTTCTCTTATAAATATAATAATATCAAATTTGTTGCAGATCTCATGAATGTCACAGCATCATATCTTGGTATGGCAAATGATAATGGAACGCAATCGAAATTCTTTATCTATACAACACAGTGTCGTATACCGTATGTGGATCCTTTCTCGGAAGATGTTTTAAAAATTTTTAATCCAAAAAAGTACAAATATACAAATTGTACAAATGATGAAGCTTTCATTACAAGCAGTTATCAGCTAAATGCAAGACAATATATTCTACACATGGATATGGAGGCAATAGAGCGGGCTGTTAAACCCCTAAATGTCAGCGCTACAGATGTCCGCTGTTGTTATCGGCAAATTGTGAGAGCTGGGAGTGGCCAAATGGCTGATTTCAAGTATAAGTGAGTGATTTTCAATTCATGTTCGAAACGAAAGCTAGCAGAACTAGTAATGAAATAATTGTAATGAATTTGCAGCCTCTTAAATTGCGTCATATTCCATCAGAACTTTATGGTGCCTCAACACATCGATTATATAATTACAGAGTGTTACATCGGGAAGAATACAAACACAACAATACAAAAGGATGCATTCTCTTTCATACAGTTGCCGAGAGCAAATGAATTGAAAAATATTACCGAGTCTTTAAGTAAGAACAAATCAGCGGCACTGGATGTGAGGAAACCTAGCATTTTGTTGTTAGGTATTGACTCTTTGTCGCGCATAAATTTGCGACGCACTATGCCAGAGACACTTAAGTACCTGCAAATGAATCAATGGTTCGAGTTGCAGGGTTATAATAAGGTAAAATTACGCTTAAAATCGCTTACTTGACGGGCGCCTGGAAATCAAAGTATATTATTTTCTTTTTCATATTTGCGATTTAGATTGGTGATAATACATACCCAAATTTAATGCCGCTACTCACGTCATACAATGAAACAGTGGCTGATAAGAAATGCTTGCCCAAAACTGTAGGTGGACTCAATAAGCCAATTTGTAATTTTATTTGGAACGATTTTAAGCAAATCGGTTATAAAACCGCATATGCTGAGGATACAACTAAGATGAGTACTTTCAATTATCTCAAAAAAGGATTCGAACAGCCACCGACCGATTATTATCTACGCCCCATGGCTATGGCCATTGAAAAGGAGCTGAAAGTGACCAATGAGGCAGGGCTGCCTTACTGTGTTGGTCGCAAGCATTATGCAGAATACATCTATGATTATGCATTACAATTTGTGAATGCCCACCCCGAAGAACCGGTATTCGGTTTATTCTGGACAAATTCCTTTAGTCATAACGCCTTTGATACCGAGGCAAAAATGGATGCGAGAATGTTAGAATATATTAAGAAATTAAAAAGAGATGGCATACTGGAGCGTTCGATTGTGATATTCTTTGCAGACCATGGCATGCGTTGGGGCGCATTGCTGAATTTAAAATCCGGTTTCTTAGAAGAGCGCCTACCGATGATGTTTATATCAATACCGTCGTGGTATCAGAATGAACATCCGGATTTTATGAAAAACTTACAAATAAATCAAAAACGTTTAACGACACCCTATGATATTTATGCGACCATGAAGCATATACTTGAAGTGATGCAACCCGTAAAGCAATTTCCCATCCCCAATGATACTTTACAGGGTATAAGTATATTTCATGAAATACCTGAGAATCGCACGTGCAAAGATGCGGACATCCCCGAGCATTGGTGTACCTGTGTACCATATGAAGTTGTACCAACAAGCAATGCTGTCGCAAAGAATGTAACTGGACTGGTATTAAATGAAATCAATCAATATTTGATTAATAAGAACATTAGTGATAAATGTGCCAAATTGAATTTAACAAAAATCGACAGAGCTGAAATGAAAATGTTCAAAGTACCGAATGAGTTCACATATCGTATAAGCTTCGAAGCGAACCCGGAGAAAGCGAAATTTCGAGCAACAGTAGTTTTAAATATAACAACAAATACAATCGAAACCAATGTGGAAGAGATATCACGTCTGGATTCTTATGCAAAAACTGCCAAGTGCATTGATTTGAAGAAAGAGCAAAAATATTGTCTGTGTAAGAATACCACAACCACAAAGGCATAGCGGATAAGATATTACATAGAAGACTGTATGCCACCAAGTTAGAAGTTTCTTACTCATATTTTATAAGTTATTCAATAATATATTTCTAAAAAATGTTAGGATTTGAATAAGTGTTGATTTTATTAATTATGTAAATACGAAAAATATAAATATGAAATTACAAAAAATGAGTTGTTCAATAAGGGGTTAGGGGTAGTCAGGATTTTCAAAAAATCATTTTTTTTTTGCATTTTCGTTAAGTGTAATATCTTAAAAATATTCTCTGAAAATATGAAGATTTTCCGATAATTACTTTTCGAGTTATTCAACAAATAACAAAGAGCGCTCGGGCAATCCAACACGCTAGTGTGAAACCATAAATGCGTTATTCTCAAAACTATGTTTTTTGAACTGGTGCCAACTGTAACTCGTAAACCGCTTAGTAGATTTGAATGAAATTTAAACAGCTTCTGGAATACATAATAAACTCAGGCCTGATCGAAGGATTTCGATTCTTTAAGACCAATTTAATTGCTTTTTCCCGAAAATCTAGAAAAAAATTTCCTGAGGCCGGCATTTATTTAATTTTTGAGAAAAAATGCTTCGATCAGGCCCAGGATTATCTAATTTTTTTATCCGTTTGATTTTTGATGAATCTCCAAGTTCTTATGATTGTCACCGCAAGGACCTTTTTTTGAAACTGGGTCAACACATACAGCTATAACTTTGGAAATTATTTTTTGTTTTCAAATTTTAACTTTAGACTTTGACTTTAAGTCAAAATATTGTATAATAATGCCATATTATTACTTTTGTAAAATTCCATGATTTAATAGCAAAAAAAAAAATACTGAATATTCTCATTTTTTCGTGTCTCTGACTACCCCTAACACCTTAATGTTAACGGTACATTACCGTACATATAATAATAAATACACGGAAAATATATTCGCTTTCTAACAAATTTTGGTAGGATAAATATACGTTCATTATAATGGTCTTAGATCTTTTCCGGGGTTTTGAGTTTTATTCAAATTTGAATCTCGAAAACATTAAAAATATCGCAAATTCCACAATCAGCCGATAGAGGTATCCAAGTGCTTATTCTTGTGTCTCTATATCTCTATGATCATATGATCAAACAAACTGATGTAGTTGCTACTTAATTAAAAACCTCGCAAAAAACGAAAATTCACGTTATTTTTTTAACATATCTCGTATAAGTAGTTATGATACGTTGAAAAAATATTTCCTTAGTAATATCAATACTTTTTGAAACGTTCAAAACTTTTAGCTTCACTGAGTCGAAGGCAGTTTTTCTATCCCAAACTTCCGTATATTTGTATTCAATTGATCCTTAAGAAATGTTGAGAGACTTTCCAATCACTCCGGCTGGTGGCTGGACAATTTGCTTTCTGCGTTATTAAGATCCTCACTGAGTGTCATATGCCACACAAGTATTTGTGCTCTCGAAAAAGAACAGATATTAGATAATCCAATTTTTTATAATTCCGTTGATCAGAAATACAGATACAGCTCTTATATCTCAGTAATGGTATGGCATGTATATCTATTATATATCATAACTTGTAGTACCGTTATCCGTGCTAATTGCACAAATTTCAGATGTGTCTATATTAACCCGAAATAATCTACAATTGACAACGCAAAATGTAAGCCCATATTTTCATAAATAACTCGAAAGCTCATAACAAAACTAAAAACTACACTGGTCTTTGTCATTTACCAGAGAATATATATAATGAATCGTAAAACGAACTTCATTTTCATTGCACAGGCGGTCAAAAGACTTAAGTGTACTTTATTTCAGCAAAATCTGAAACGAAAAAAGTGCACCGGGTTAAAGCTGCAAATGGTCACATATTTACTGTTTGCAAGTGTCTGTGCTTGTTTTTATGTGTTTTAACATTTTAAAATTTCATTATATAGACAAATCATCAATAGTAAACAGTTACGAATACAGGCCGGCTTCAATTAACAGCAACTGTCAAACCCGCTGAGAATTATTTGTTAAAATTTTCCATTCAATTACATGTATTAGTAATCAAATTAACGCTACTTCTGTCCAATTACTCAGTTTTTATGCGAGCATTACATTTTTAATGAAACTACGTTAGATAACAATTATGGAGGTTTTACTGTAACAACTTTACTTTAACAAATATGAATTTAAACATAACATGTGAGAGCTGAGCAGGTATTAATTTGCACAAATTCATCTTTTAAATTCAGTTCTAGTAACGGGTTCGCGGCATAATTACTGATTAGTGAAATAACTTAGTGGTGCACCGCATTTGGAAAAATGTCGTGTAAAGAATACTTAATATGTGGACATAAACATAGAATGCTGAAAGATATTGCCAATCGAAACCCATACGATATTTTAACAGGATTAAGGAAAAATATAAATGTAACAAAAATTTTGGTTTTCGGCATATTAGTCACAACTTTGCAATTATTTTATAACCAAATAACGAATAATGTGAATAGAAGCTTTTTAAAAAGCAATAACATAATAATATCAAATAAAAGTGCTAATTCAAGTAAGTTATTGGTGTAACAAATACTGTGTTTAAAATATAAAAAAATTTATGTATTTCTTACGAAACGTTTCCACATACAACAATAATCGTTTTCAAAAAAAAAAAAATTGATAAATGCTGCTTAAAAATCGAAAGAATAGCCTAGCACAAAAATTATAGAATTCACAAATCCGCAAAGTAAATGCAATATTCTATAAACACCTGCATAAAGAGATTTAGAAGAAGTTTAATTGCTTTCGACATTTGGAAAACATAACTATCGTTAAACATCACACATATCGGTGAATGGTAGCAGTTGTATCGGAGTTACCGAACGATCTGGACTTTGTCTGAATTCCATTGGACTATAATTACTTACTAATAAAAATTGTTTATGCTCAATTAAGATCTCCTCTCAGCAGATAAAGGCAAATAAAAGAAAAATACATTCCTCTAAAAATATTAATCGCTCTGAGACGTCTTGAAACTTTTAGCTAAATGGGTAGAGAAGTTCGACTTAACATCTAGCGGAGATGTACAACATTTATGTGAAATTCTTTTAAATTTTTTTTTAATTTTAATATATTATAAAAAACAATAACTAAAAGTTCTTTTAAATGCATGCAATTTTTAAATGCAAAAATACTTTACTATCATCAGTGACGACGGCAATTTTGAAGCAAATAGGTTTTAGAAAACATGTGTTTGATTTCCAATCAAAAAAAAGTGTTAATGTGGATTTGAAAAGTAAATATTTTGCCAAAATCTGCTCAAACCATAATATTTATAAATATCTGTTGACTATCTAAGGTGCTAGTGAAACATAAAAAACCCTTGAGGAACCGTCGTTGTCGAAGAGTGGCTAATTTTATTGGAGCAAGAAGATATTCAGTAAACATGTAAAATTTGAGCACTTAGAAATGTGAAATATACAGAGGTAGTCAAAATTACTCACACATCGAATGTTTTTTTACAAGTTTCACAGAAAAGGCTTTTGCTTGTTGTTGTCGCAGGGTAACAAAATGCTATGTCGTTATAAACCTTGATCTACTCCTGAGCGAATGAAGTCATTTTGGCTAGAAGAGCTGGAAATATGGCGGAAAATAAGCAAATGAACTGCAGACTCGGAGTAGTCAAAAGATTTTACACACAACTTTAACTCTATTATCCTGTTCTCATTTAATGATCTTTTTTTTAATTTAATGTTTAGTCTAAGTTACTATTTCGCCTTTGGCATCAATAATAGTCTGCTGTATGGTCCGAATTGATTCAACACAATTGTGCGCTAAGTTAACTGTTAATTTAGACCAAATGTCGGTAATTTTGGCGTTTTCGGTTATTATATCAATTGTCCTCTAATATTTAACGAATGTCCAAATATTTTCAATAAAGTTTAGGTCGGGGCTCCGCGGAAGTCAACTTGATTTGCTTCACTTAAAAGTTTTGTTGTTAACGATCCTTTATGAAATGGAGCATTGTCCTGTTGTAAAATGTTATCAATAGTTGGAAAAGGTTGACTAACCACTACAATGTGAATTCTGATATATCCGGATGATTTAGGGTCCCTCAATTAGTACCAAATCTTCAGAACTTAAGTAAGCAAAACTTCCCCAAAAAATCATAATGTCACCACCGACTCTATTTAGCATCTAAACTGCATTATTCTTCTTCTCGCGTGGTAAATGGATAAAGCGTTTACTAAAGAAGCCCTGGTACTAAAATTTAGTCTTATCTGCCCACAACAGGCTTTAGGATGCAATTTGTGGCAAAGGAGAGGCATACCGATTTTTCGGAATCGGATCGGTTTCGGAAATATTGACCACTTTATGCACAACGTAGTCATTTATGTTAACTTTTTTTAATGTCCTAAGCAGTGGAGCATCATTAACTGTTCATGCGATATGCTGATTCGAAGCTCCTGCAAATTAACAGGTCTTATTGTGGGATTTTGTATGACAGTTCCTACTAATTTTCTGCATTCTCTTTGAGTTATCACAGGTTTCCGCTCAGTTCTCTTTAAGGTATCCTTGCAATTGTTCGTTTCCTTCTTTTTAATAACATTATAAACAGTATTCCATCAAATTCTGTAAATTTTAACTAACTCCGAAGCCGAAACCCCAGTCTTAAACTTAGTATCAGTTTCCGATCTAGTTATAATCGATAATTCCTTTGTTTTCTGCATTTTATTTACCATTTTTTATATTTTAAGGCTGAGTTAGTTTGTTATGAATCCAATAGAATCCAATTACTACTCTTGCTTAAACCAAATCCCAGGATAAACGCTAAATCGTGGTGTGTAAATACTTTTGACTACTGAGAGTCTTCAGTTCATTTGCTTATATCTCCGCCATATTTCTAGCTATTCTTGCCAAACTGACTTCATTCGCTCAGGAATAGATCAAGGTTTATAACGACATAGCATTTTGTTACCCTGCGACAACAACAAGCAAAAACTTTTTCTGTGAAACTTGTAAAAAAACGTCCGATGTGTAAATAATTTTGACTACCTCTGTATATCTGATATTTACTGAAAGAAATTTCGAACTATATAATTCTTATAAATTAATCTCTTAATATTTGAGTTTGATCAAATTAACCATCAGCCATAGTTTAGAGATTGTATCACTTATAGACATACAGTTTAAAGATATTCAACCGAACATCAACCACGACTTGTCAAGCCAAATGAAATGAGTGAATCGAACATTCAAAATGGTTTTAAATCAGATTTACTGGCAGAATCGAGTTGATCTAGAACTCTTAGAGCATATTTCACTTCAACTATTATACAAACTGATTAACTGAGTTCTCGCTATTATCAAGCAGAGAGTTAGCGAAACGAATTTCTCTTATAAATATAACAATTTCCAAAATTTTCTAAAAACCATTAAATTATCAATTTTTTACAGATCTCTTGAATGTCACAGCATCATATCTTAATATGGCAAATGATAATGGAACGCAATCGAAATTCTTTATCTATACAACACAGTGTCGTATACCGTATGTGGATCCTTTCTCGGAAGATGTTCTAAAAATTTTTAATCCAAAAAAGTACAAGTACACCAATTGTACAAAGGATGAAGCTTTCATTACAAGCAATTACCAGCTAAATGCAAGACAATACATTCTACACATGGATATGGAGGCAATAGAGAGAGCGGTGAAGCCGTTAAATGCCAGCGCAACGGATGTCCTTTGTTGTTATCGGGAAATTGTGAGAGCTGGGAGTGGCCAAATGGCTGATTTCACATATGAGTGAGTGATTTTCAATTTATGTTCGAAACGAAAGCTAGCAGAATTAGTAATGAAATAATTGTAATGAATTTGCAGCCTCTTAAATTGCGTCATATTCCATCAGAACTTTATGGTGCCTCAACACATCGATTACATAATTACAGAGTGTTACCTCAGGAAGAATACAAAAACAGCAATACAAAAGGATGCATTCTCTTTCATACAGTTGCCGAGAGCAAATGAATTGAAAAATATTACCGACTCTTTAAGTAAGAACAACTCAGCGGCACTGGATGTGAGGAAACCTAGCATTTTGTTGTTAGCTATTGACTCTTTGTCGCGCATAAATTTGCGACGCACTATGCCAGAGACACTTAAGTACCTGCAAATGAATCAATGGTTCGAATTGCAGGGTTATAATAAGGTAAAATTACGCTTAAAATCGCTTACTTGACGGGCGCCTGGAAATCAAAGTATATTATTTTCTTTTTCATATTTGCGATTTAGATTGGTGATAATACATACCCAAATTTAATGCCGCTTCTCACGTCATACAATCAAACAATAGCTGATAAGAAATGTTTGCCCAAAACTGTAGGTGGACTCAATAAGCCAATTTGTAATTTTATTTGGAACGATTTTAAGCAAATCGGTTATAAAACCGCATATGCTGAGGATACAACTGAGATGAGTACTTTCAATTATCTCAAAAAAGGATTCGAACAGCCACCGACCGATTATTATCTACGTCCCATGGCAATGGCCATTGAGAAAGAGCTGAAAGTGATCAATGAGGCGCGACTGCCTTACTGTGTTGGTCGCAAGCATTATGCAGAATACATCTATGATTATGCATTACAATTTGCGAATGCCTACCCCGAAGAACCGCTGTTCGGTTTATTCTGGACAAATTCCTTTAGTCATAACGCCTTTGATACCGATGCAAAAATGGATGCAAGAATGTTAGAATATTTTAAGAAATTAAAAAGTGATGGCATACTGGAGCGTTCGATTGTGATATTCTTTGCAGACCATGGTATACGTTTCGGTTCATTACTTATGTTAAAATCAGGATTTTTAGAGGAAAGACTACCGATGATGTTTATATCAATACCGTCGTGGTATCAGAACGAACATCCGGATTTTATGAAAAACTTACAAATAAATCAAAAACGTTTAACCACACCCTATGATATTTACGCGACCATGAAGCATATACTTGAGGTGACACAGCCCGTAAAGCAATTTCCCATCCCCAATTATACTTTTCAGGGTATTAGTATATTTCGTGAAATACCTGAGAATCGCACCT
The DNA here is from genome assembly GCF_028554725.1 of Zeugodacus cucurbitae. Lineage (NCBI taxonomy): Eukaryota > Metazoa > Arthropoda > Insecta > Diptera > Tephritidae > Zeugodacus > Zeugodacus cucurbitae. The sequence continues at coordinate 67,607,371 of NC_071667.1, forward strand.
GTAATGATGCTGGCATACCCGAGCATTGGTGTACCTGTATACCATATGAAGTTGTATCCACAAGCGATGCTGTCGCAAAGAACGTAACTGCACTGGTATTAAATGAAATCAATCAATATTTGGTCAATAAGAAAATTAGTGATAAATGTGCCAAATTGAATTTAACAAAAATCGACAGAGCTGAAATGAAAATGTTCAAAGTGCCGAATGAGTCCACATATCGCCTAGAATTCGAGGTGAATCCGGAGAAAGCGAGATTTCGTGCAACAGCAGTTTTAAATATAACAACAAATACAATCGAAACCAATGTTGAAGAGATATCTCGTCTAAATTCATACGATAACACCTCCAAGTGCATCGATTTGAAAGAGGAGCGGAAGTATTGCATTTGTCGCAGTTAGTAAATTAAATATTAGTGTAGGATCTGTTATTTATATTATATAGAAAATGTAAAAACTATAAATAATTTAGTGTTACGTAGAAAGTTACTTATATTATATTTGCACTAAAAAATATTTAGGTATTTTAGATATTAGAGGCAAAAAGAGTTGTTTTTTATATTTATTGTATATTAATAGTAAAGTAAAGCTTTTTACAGTGAATAAAATATTAATTTATATATAATAAAAAGTACTCATTTTTCATTGGCAGCTTTTAAAATATTGAAACCTTTCCATATGTTGGACAACATCAAATGTCATAACGAAAAGTGGGTTCATAGGTTTACAAAAATGATGTTTTGGAAATATTCTCGCCGAGATCAAAAAGAAAGTTCCGCTGAGGCATAAAATTATACTCTAGTTTCACCTAAATAACTAAATTATAAATATTAGGTCTACAACCTTTATTTTTCGTTTTCCAATAGATAGCTCTAGAGTTAAGCACTAGTCGATTAAATCGATTTTTTTTATATCGATCTTGGACAATTGTATTAACATTAACCCAACAAAATATTCTCGACGTTTGCGGGAATGTCTTTAGGGTCAAGCAGTGGTCGATTAAATCGATTAAATCGTTTTATATCGATCTTGAACATTTTTGTCAACATTAACCCAACAAAATATTTGTTGAAATCTGTTTGCATCCCAAACTTATACTCAACTGAAAATGTCACTTTGTGAGCGAAATTCTCGACATTTGCGGGAAATTTTGCTTTTCTTTTTTAATTCCAAGAAAAGTGCGGCTCATCGACATTTGTAACCGTTTTTATAAAAAAAAACGGCAGAAGCAAAGTTGTAGACTATTAAGAGTCAAAATGTGTCATTAACAGAATAATACTTTTTTATAGGAATGTATAGGAAATTTATATATTGTATATATCTTTCAGCGTCTCTACTGCGCTCAGTGTGGTCATTACGTACGAAATGCCTACTTTATTTGTATTCAATATACATACTGATAATCTTTACAAAAATTTGCCAACAATAAAATTAGAAAAATCTTATTTGAAAATTCAAGCATGCGGCGTGATCAAAACTAATCTGTAATAGGTGTTCTCGTACGTCAGCACTACAAGAATTAAGCGGATACAAATGAACAGCATACGAGTACATACATATGCAGACAAGCATTATCTATAACTTGGGCGAACAAAGCCAGCACCGCTAAATCCGCTTAAGATTAGGGATTTCGCAATTGTTGCCATTTTCACAGGCATCATTTATAAGAGCGTGTGTATTGTAATCTTGTAAGCACACAAACAATAAACAGTAAAATAAATAGTTATTTATTTTACATATACAAGGCATATTGAATGGGAAAGTGAAACAAAAGTATCGCATTACCAGCTAATTTTGTGGAGGAAGTAATGCATGTGCATGTGCTAACTTCCGTATTGCGGCATGAAGATACATTTCCATTGTCATGTAAATATTCTTGCATAAGTTTGTGCGTGTGTTTTGTAATTGAATATTATTTTGCAGTGTATCAGTATATATGTACACATGCACTTCATGCTCATAATCTGAAATTATTATAATTTTTTTTGAAATATGCATATGAAATATGTAAAATAAATATGTCTTATAATTCTAATTATTAATAGGCAAGTAGAATAGAATGTGATTTATTATAATTTTCCAATGCAAACAAATTCTCAAAAATTCTCACAATTTCTAAAAAACAATCGATTCTGTATAAACATAGTTTTAATATTTTTTTCCAACATTTTAACGCATAATTCTTGAAATCGTAACTCTTTCGGGAGAACCTTTTCAAAGTACATTTAGAAAACTCAATACGATCTTTGACTTACATGCAAGTGGATAAGATAGGGGTCAAATGAGCGCAAGTCACACCCGTACCTCAGACATATATTTATCGTACTTTACACGGTAGAACACTAGCTCACGTCATTCACCACATAATCGAAAGCACAACACTGGCATACCACATTCACCACATCATAGTTATTTGTACACTGCTTCGTGGGGTAGCTATCAATAATATTTATAAGCTGCATTCGTTTCTTTAAACGTTAGAGAGTAGCGAATCGAACAGCTGTCTTCATGTGAAATAAAACTTGGTAGCATTTAAAAAGGTGGTTATAAACTCTAAAGATTTATACACTGATCGGTTTCAACTTGCTAAATTTGTGGTTGCTTTTACTTATTTCAATGTTTTTGCAAGAGAACACTTGGTCGCAATTAGCGAGCAGAGAAATGGCGAATCAATGGCGGCTATTGATGTCTTCTATATATATTTATATATTTGGCGAAGGAACCGCTTTAAGCAATTATAGCCGAATCCACCAGAGCGCGCTACTCGTTCCTCCTTTTTGCTTTTTGCCGCCAACTGGAAACACCAATTTAAGCCAGGTCACTTTGCACTTGGTCTTTCCACCGGAGTGGAGGTCGTCCTCTTCCGCGGCTTCCTCCAGCGGGTAGACAGTAGATATTTTTTCCAGCCTTTTACCAGCCGGTCATTTTTAGTGTTCTATATATACATATGTATCTACATTTGTATGTATGTATGTATGTAATTCATATATAAGTACTCATATTAGCATATAGACAACAAATTAGCATGCGCATGCGCCACCATTTATGCCATTGTCACAGATTCTGAACAGTTAAAGCAGTAGCTCATTTGCGACAAATACACGTAAGTAGATTAGACTCTAAAGACACTTACAAAGATATGTAGGCACGATTGTTAGGCGTATTTGAGTGAGAGACATTTATTTGAAAACAAAGATATTGTGCTCAGATATGTCGAAAGCGTGTGTATTTTACCCTAATCTTACCTTAATAGCCAAGTAAATGCGTACAATCGGCTTACGATTTATTTGAATGTAAGTTTGTTTACACTACTAATCTAGTCTTGTTTTATAAACAATAAGCAATATTTACAACTATTATGTATTGTAAGAGTTTTAAATAACAAGCACTTAGCCACCATTATTGGTATTTTAGAAAAAATCGCGAAGGTATTACTCTATATAGAAATGTAGACTTTAAAGGTCTCTTACTTGCTCAAACCTTTAGGTCAAGAGGAGTGTATTCATATGGTTGCATATTTGAAAAGTTTTCAAAATCATTAACACTAGTTTATCCATTCAGTAAGAGCTTATTAAGAAACAAAGTAACAAAAGCGGCTCTAAATACCTATTAATGTTGTACTAGTAAATGTATGGGTATATATTCTAATAGAATGAAACTGTTGATCCAAACAGTGATGGACTTGTTATAAATAGTCCGCAAAATTTTCCTTTAAAATAAGTACATATGCATACATATGTATATATTGGTCTACAACTTTGCTTCCGCCGTTTTCCAATAGATGTCTCTAGGGTCAAGCACTGGTCGATTAAATCGTTTTATATCGATCTTGGACATTTGTGTCAAGATTAACCCAACAAAATATTTGTAGAGATCTGTTTGCATCCCAAACTTATTCTCAACAGAAACTGTCACTTTTTGAGCCGAATTCTCGACATTTGCGGGAAATTTTGCTTTTCTTTTTTAATTCCAAGAAAAATGCGTGCGGTGTGACTGTCCTAAGTGAAAGCAAAGTTGTAGACCAATGTATATACATATATGATATAAGACGCTGAAAGAGAATACGTGGTAAATATGTGTTCTTCCAGTCACTCTCACTCTCTCTTTTTAACCCTTCATATAAATGCACATAAATTAAAGTAAAACAGGTTGTGAATTGAAAAGTTGTATATATGTATAGTTGGTTAAGAGACGATTTTCATTAAATTTTCAAATAGCGTTCTAAAACATATGGAATATAAAAAAAACCTTGACGTTTCCAACAACAGCTGATTTGACAGCTGAGTGCGGTGAAATGCTAACTAAACATTTCAACTGGAGCGACACACTGACCGCAAGCAGTTAGTTAAGGGTTAAAGGAAAAATATATATTATTGTTGTGTGATGCCCACACATTTGAGATTAGACATTTTTACAATATATGTATATTTCGAACATTTATATTCTACATACATATGTATATACTGATCACATATAAAAAATATATACATAAATATATATAAATGTGTCGATTTACATACATATATTTCATAATTCTTTTTTTGTAATTTTAATTACTGCAAGAGTTGGCCAAATCTTTAGGAATTTTACAAACGTTTTCACATTCCTTATCGATACCAGTAGCCACGAGTTCGCTTTATCTCTGCCTCGATGATACCCATGATTTTGAGCTGTGAATCATTTTTCCGACTATAATACGTTATATCTCTGTCCATTTCATCTGGGGCGTCAACCAAATGTATTAGCCAACCATATGTTTGATTCTCCGTAATCGGGACTAGCTGTCGAGTTTGTAAAGTACTTGCACGTTCTTTGCTAATCCATTTCATATACCGAATCACATTTGGCGAGTTTAAGACTTTCGGATCACAATCGAATGACTCGTGTCGTGCGTAGAATTTTTCCGTTAATGCTTTCTTTCGATAAATTGGACGAATATAATTGTCTTTGCTATTTACATCGTTGGTTTTACAACAGGGCATCGTTAGAACAATAAAAAATTGTAAAAAAAATATAAAAATATAAATATAGAATTGTAAAACAAAGGTTCAAAGAAATTTGTGTTTCCTTACTTTGTGATTTGACGTTTCAAACATTTAAAGAAATATCAATTGTTTTGATTGCGAATGTTTATGTCCGAACCCAGTACAAATACATATGTAGGTAGAATACGAATTTTCTCAAGTTTAAGTTTCTTCAATAAGTGATATTGTTATCCTTGTGGTGGTTGAAAGTATTTTCCAAAAGACTTTGTAGATTGCTGCCGAGTCGACAATTCTCGGATCAGTTTCGATTACATAGACCCGACTGTCGTGGGAATAATAAAAGTCTGTTCACTTTCACAATACGGCTTTTTGGAAGCACTATACTTTGGTTACGAACCTTTAATGAAGGCTTGGCGAGATATCCTTCCTCAGGTCTAATCAAGACTTTTATAAACTTTATTATCCCCTAAAGTAGATCGATGATGACAAGGCGGGCCAAGTCGAAAGGCTTGGGTTTCCTCTATTCTCATCGGCTTTTACCGGTGTAACGTTTAAAACTGTATGATCTGCTTTAGTCAGAAAGTCGAGTGTTGATGCGTTATGATCGGAACTACTACTGATCTTTCAAGCAGAACTCTGCCTATATTTTTTACAGAGTTTCTTTTTGTTATGTTTCGTTCGATTGTTGGGATTTTCTCATTGCGTTTCGAAAGAAGTGTCAGTTTCTTTACATCATTGAAAAATAAAGAGGACAAATATTTAGCTGATTGACATCTTGCATACGAATTTTACAATTTTTGCACAAATATGTCTTTTAATAAATTTTTGCGTTTGGCCAACGGCCCCGATATGCCGGCTTTTGGTTTGAGAACATATCAGGTTTGTTAAATTTGCAATAAATCTTAGGTAAGATAAAAACGATTGAAAATCAGTTTTCAATTTTCTTTTTACATTGATTTCACTTGTCTATATACACAATGTTTTATCTGATTTTCTTATAGATTCGTAGTGATGACATGAGCGTGATATTAAATGATGCCCTCGAACTAGGCTATCGCCTATTTGAAACTTCGCCGTCCTATAATAATCAGGAGGATGTTGGAGATGTCTTGGCCGCTTGGATAAATGGGAAAAAAATTAAACGAGAACAATTGTACATAGTGACCACTTTGCCTATTTGCAGTATGTTTGGTCTATAAGTAAAAATCAATATTAGTAAGCTCATTGTTTTGCAGATAACAGACCACTCGAGGTTGCGGATACGCTGAAAGAGTCTTTAATGAAACTAAAACTTAAATATGTTGATCTGTATTTGGTGGAAGCTCCATTTGCAATTAAAATGGAGAATCAAGATGTTTTCAAACGAGACAGCATTGGCAATGCCATAATGGATGCTAGAACAGATCATGTGTCCATTTGGGAGGTTAGTATTTAGGACTAAATAATCATATCAACGAAAATAAGTGATACAATTTTGAAATGTTTTAGATCATGGAAGAAATGATGAGTATCGGTTTGACCAAATCAATCGGATTAGGGAATTTTAATATCCCTCAAATACAACATATTATAGACACCAGAAAGATGATACCACACGTTTTGCAAGTACATACATTGGAATCGCCCGAAAATTCTATATGTACATAACTTAATGGGTCTACTTACAGATTGAATATCACGTGTATTTGCAACAGCCGGAACTTGTAAAATTCTGCAGATCGGCCAACATCGCCTTATTAACCTATGCAGCATTAGGCGCTCTGAATGTTGCCGCCGGCCTGCAAAGATCCTCTTTTAACGATAAGTACGAATTGGTTTCTATTGTGGATATACCGGAAATACGCGATATCGCTGCAGCGCACAAAAAAACACCGGCCCAGGTAGTATTTCGTTGGATAATTGACAAGAAAATGGCATTGACCGTTGACACTTCAAAAGCTGATAGAATACGTTCGAGCATTGATATTTTCGACTTTTCACTTACCAAAGAGGAAATTGAAAAGCTCAATGCATTAGATAAGAATAAGCGTTATGTGGACTTCTCCCAATATAAAGGGTAAACTTATGGAGATTACTTAGTTTTGTTGCGAACCTTAAACGAGTTGCAAAAGAACCTTAAACAAGTTGAAATAAAAAGAAATGAAATAACTGCACTCTTTTGCAACTCGTTTATTTATTGTGAACATTTTTAACATACTACTTTTTCACAGTGTCGAAAAGCATCCAGATTACCCATTTCAAACATTGTTGGTATCAAGTAATCGAGCTTCCCTACAATAACTATTCTTATAGAGTATAATTTCATATGTTTACATCTAATTTTATATGTACCATATCTATTTGAACGAAATTTTGTTTTTAATATTTTAACTAAATCAAATAAAAATCTTCATGGGAAACAGTTTTTAACGGAATAATAAATTATTTAAATATTTCAGAAATAAATTGTCTTATACATTTATTATAATGGTAGACATGTTTTTTCGGCAAAGAACCAGAGTCTGAGGGCATCGTGGATGGTTCACTCTGGTCACAGTCTCAAATCTTGTTTTATACCGCCGCGAAAATCCGACTTCAGCTTCTTCATGTTCCTGTCGGAGTCCTTAGCGCTTGCCGGGGTCCTATATGATCCCAGCAGAGCTTCCTCTGCTGAAGCTGGTGATTCCGGCTCGCACTTTAGCCTATCTATATTTCAACGGTATACCTCGACCACGCATGCAGGGTTCAATCCTTTATTATATAAAATTTTTTTAATTCAAGATCAATGGTTTTCTCACAATTTTTACAACGAGGAGGAAACTTGAAAACTTTAAATATGAAAACATATGTATATATTTTAGAATTTATATAAATATGAGTACGCCTATTTTTTTCCATTACTGAACACAGCTAACTGATGTAATTTCATTGTTGCGACATTCTATGAGACTTTTGTAAACAAAAAAAAAAAACAAATTTTGAAATATTATTGCTTCCAGAAATTACAAAAAATAATCACACAAAATTATTAAAAAATAGTAATTGAAAATTCACAGCCATACATTTGGCATTGCTATAATTCGAAAAATTTGCCAATATATTTATACAACAGAATGGCTGTACCGTTTTCTTTAACATTAAACGATGGCAATAAAATGCCTTCAATTGGCATTAATACGTGGAATGTTGGTTCTAATTTAAATATATACATACATACATATACATATATATACATATTATAATTTAAGTTTGCTTTCAGCTTGATATCGAAGACTTGGATTTCGTTATAAAGGAGGCATTATTTGTCGGGTTTCGCCATATAGATACGTCGGTTTTCAATTTAAATGAAAAACTGTTGGGGAAAGTGCTGAAAAATCTCATTGCTGAAGAAAAAATTAAGCGAACAGATTTATTTATAACCACCAAGCTTCCGCCAACAGGTATATATTGGTTGGTAAATATATAATTTTTTGCTCTTTATTCAATGCTTTGTTACACTGACCGGATTTAGTTCAAATATGCGGCGTTTCGTTCGATAATCTCTTTCCATTTAGACGACAATTTCATAATACCCCCCTCGTAGAAGCCCCCTTCTTATTTGCGAAGAACTCGGAGTTCACAAGGCTCTTTTCAGTTCAACTTTACACCAACAAGGGCGTTCGCCATGCACAGGAACAGGTGATAATCCCTTGGCGCTATGTCCGGGCTATATGGTGGATGTGATAAAACCTCCTAACCGAGCTCCCGTAGCTTCTGACGAGTCATCAACGAAGTGTGTGGTCTGGCGTTGTCCTGGTGGAACACTTCACCCTTCTTGTTGATCAATTCTGGACGCTTCTGGTCGATCACCTGCTTCAAGCGGCCCAGTTGTTTGCAGTAGATGGTAGAATTAAGCGACTGGCCATATGGGAGCAGCTCATAGTGATTGATTCCCTTCCAATCCCACGAAACACACGGCAAAGCCTTCCTCACCGTCAATCCGGGCTTGACCACAGTTTGGTACGATTCACCGGCCTTCGACCACGACCGTTTTCGCTTGATATTGTCGTATGTGATCCATTTTTCGTCGCCAGTCACCATCCGGTTCAAAAATTGGTCGCGTTCGTTCCGCTTCAGCAGCATATCGCAGGCGTTGATTCGGTCCAGAAGGTTTTTCTGCGTCAAATCATGCGACAACCCAAGCTTTTTTGTGTATCTAGCCTTCGGCAGATGGTTTACAATGATTTGGTGACTAACTCCCATCTCCTGGGCGATGTCACAAGAGGTCCATCGGTGATCGGTATTCGTCGTCACAGGACTTCCGTCGGCTGGCTTATCCATGGTGTCGTTTTCACCCGCACTGCATCGTCGAAACCATTCCTTCGCAGTTCGAAGTGATAGAGTACCATCCTAGCGGATCTGCCTTTAACGAAGGCAAACTTTAAAATAGCGCGAATTTCGGAACTCCAACCTTACACGTCTATAACTCTGGAACGCAATATCCAAACTAATCATGCATCGTTTTGTAGGCTATGTTAAGACCTTTCAAAGATGTAAAGTATTGCCGGATACGAGCTCTGTAGCGCTTTATACATAGCCGCGAAATTAAAATGACAAAAAGGCGGAAGGGAGATATTTGCCAACCTTTTTAACATTATATTATTATATGACAAATATAAATCAAAACCCATTTCATATTTTACCTGTTAAATTTTTCATAAAATTGTATGCTTTACCTTTTTTACATTCACCATAATCACCTGCCCGCTAAGCCAATAAGCCCGAACTTGTGGAGACTGCATTACTACAATCGCTGAATAATTTACAGTTGGAATATGTTGATCTCTATCTGATACAGTTACCCGTTGCATTAGTGTACGACGAAAGTTTTGAAGTGATAAAACGGCAAAAAAATGGTTTAGTTTGTTTTGAAAATACGGACCATGTACTCGTTTGGCAGGTAATGTACGTGTATGGATCATTTGCTTTATAATGATACGATGTGTAAAATCCACTGAAAACAAGACTCGCTTTATCGCTTACGAAAAAAGTTCTGTCAATAAAATATGTTGTACACTTTGCAGAAAATGGAGGACCTAGTCATAAGAGGACTTGCAAAGTCAATCGGTTTGGCGAATTTCAATATGAAACAGATTACAAATATAATTTGCAATTCCAACATTCCACCAGCTGTTCTACAGGTGTGAATACATGTAATTTTATTTGCTTTACGGTTATACCACCATTTTACAGATCGAGTATCACATATACTTACAACAACCCGAATTAGTGCAATTTTGTCAGACACATCGTATTACAATAACATCATTTGCATCACTCGGCACGCATGATATGATGTCCTCCAATTACTTTTTGACCAAACACACACACACGCCGAGCTTGCTGGAAGTTGCTGAAGTACGAGATATCGCCAGGAAGTATAAAAAGACCGAAACACAAGTGCTTATACGTTGGATTCTAGCTAAAAATTGTTCGGCTTTATTGCGAATGAGCAACTCCAGACGTATGCATGAAATTATGGGCATATATGATTTTATCCTGGGAGAGGAAGATGTCCAAATATTGGATGCATTAGATAGGAACATGCGTTGTGTAAATTTTGGATTTTTGAGTGGGTGAGTCTTCAATTTGAAAAAAAAAAAAAATAAGCGCCGTTCTTATACGAGATACTTTGAATTATATGCTTATATATACTAGTGGCGGATCCACGGGGGTTTTTGGTGTTAAAACACCCCCTAAACTCAGAGAAAAATATATGTTTGTTGATATGGGTTTGGAATAAGGTTATTGATCAAAAAAATCACATCAAATTATAAGCAATTATAATAAGTTACAAGATTTTTGTTGTTAATCATATAATTCGAACTTTCTCTACATTTGTACAAGCAGTATCGCTGAAGCTCAGTGATTAATTGAGGATTACACGGGATCTCACATTTCATGTTATATTTTCCTTGGTTTTTTAATGAATTCTTCTAGTATTTCATCAACTGACAGATCAATATCCCTATGAATATTCATTGATGCCAGACCATTAAGCCTATTTTGACCTGTCGTATTTCGTAAATAGGTTTTAATTCCCTTTAAACTTGAAAAACTTCTTTCCAGTTATGCTATTGAAACAGGCAATAACGCCAATATGCGTAAAATCTTGAAAACATTCCCAAAAGACGTTTTGTTCACTGCTTCTAAAGCTTCGAGAGCGAAAATGCTTGCCTGAAGTTCGCTGTTTCCACATTTTCACTTCCGCAAGAAAGTTTTGTACTGAACAGTTGATCACCCTTTCATAAAAAGAAAATATTTCTCGAGCTTTTTTAGAGTCAAATTCGTACTTTGGGAAAAATACACAAAAAAAAACAACAACAAAACGTGTCCTATCATAACTGAATTTTCGCGAGGGAACTGCTATATTAAAAATACGTGGAGTGATAACTCTTTGCGTAAAACCTCCTCCAAAAAATTTTTCTGGATCCGCCACTGATATATACTATAACTTATATATTATTGTTTTTAATTGTTCTCTATAATATTTGCTTTGCTTCTTTTCAGTATTGAAAGTCATCCTCAGTATCCTTTCTAAGCTTTAGCTTCGAAGCTTAATGGTATAGCTTTAACAATTATGATTTGGTTTGTCAACAACAATAAAATGAAATAAATGTATTAAATAACTTGCGTATTGAATTCACATAATGACCTCGCTGTAAAATTTGAACTCAGTGAAATCGGGGGAATGAAATTCTTCTTAATATTTCTTTATTTGTTTGGACCATGAATTAAAAAAAAATCGGATATAAGTCTCTTTTGACAGAATATATTTATGTCTGGTTCTTGGAACTTTTGGAATTAATAAATATCAAGTCAAAATCATTTGATACGCTTATGCCATAAGTGACAGTTGTACCACGCTGCAACCAAAATACTTTCTTTGTTTTTTTGTCTAGCTGGACTAGATACCTTATGGTAACAGTAGATTATTTGCTTTGTAAATACTTTTAAACTTGAAATATTTTTTTATAGAACTTATGGTACGACAAAGCAAATATTTGAGTACGAAAACGTAAGAGACTAAGCTCATACCGTTCTAAGCACATATGGTACACTGAAGTCGGTTTTTGGACAGAAGTAACATATGTCTATTTAGAGAATATATATTTCAAACTAGTTTATTTTAGTAATAAAAAAATAACTTGTGCGTAAGTACATAAGTACACATGTTTTGTATGCGTTGGAAGTTTTTTTTTTTGACATGTGGACTTAAGTAATTAAGCGTGCGCTTAAGTCAACCTGGATATTTGCGTAACATGTATTATAATCTTTGTATAGACCCCGTTGCCATGTGAGAGAATAAATTTTGTTTATACCAGATTTTTATAAAAGGTGTTTAAAGACCATTGAACGTGACAGCAGCTGGGCGAGCCAATAATCTTCTACCTTCCTCAACAATTTTTCTCTAATTCTGTGCTCACTCAGCCTATGTTATTTGAGACGGTGAAAATAAAAATTAAGACATTGTAACAAAACTTAGCATATAGGCATAGCTGTATCTCTTTCAAAAACGAATGAAATCGATCTACATCTTCTATAGTAACTGTAAATCGACTAGAAGGAAAGCTATATATATATAAGTTGTGAATCGTGGTTTCTCGGAAACATTTGTAAGGTACATATACTGAATATTAATTTTATTCAGTATGTCAGATAACTGAAGTTCCTATTAGATATTTGGAAACTATTTCATATTACACAAACATCTTTACAAAATAAAGACCACATTTACTTATAAAGCAAGAAGAAGTTTTGTTTTTATGCGGGAAGATTCCTTTTGACATAGATAAATGCTTATTAGGGGTATAGGCAAAATGCGAGAAAAACTTCTCATTTATATATAACATACGGATTAGTACTTGGACTATAAAAGAAAGATGGAAATTTTGGAAAATGGCGTCATAAATAGAAAACTGTGACGGAGGTTGCCCTTCAGCAGTTAACGTAAAAACTCGGTTTCACCAGAAACAACAGGCAACCACCTGTTATTATGTAAAATATATTTGACAGCCCGTAAGCTTACGTCAATTGAAAGGAAAAACCCACATACACGTTACTGTGTGGTAAACAACATAAACGTGTATACTCATTTGTGGTTATTTATAATATATAAGTGCGACCTAATAATATGGAGACGCTCGAGTCGATTGTACAGTTTTGTGACAACTCAGCTATTTGGAAATATTCCAAAAGACATTCAAATTGTTTATTTTGTAATCATAACAAATCTAGAACATTTTGGTTGATTTCGGGTTGACAACATGAGCAATTATGCCAGTCTTACCTATGAGCTTAGAATTCAAGACTAATAGCTAATGAAAAATAATTTTCAAAATGGTCTGTAAATGCTTTCATAAGCAACTCTTGAGAGAGTTAAAAATAATGACGTCCAAACAGGAAAATAGAGATACCTCTCCACTGATTAAGGGACATCTACTACCAAGTTTATAAGTTTAAGTTAAAGTTGCCGTCGGTTTAGAAGTTTACGAGAAATTGCTGAAAGAACCAAAGTTGATCCCAAAATCGAGTTTGAGAAGTGTTTTGATTGATTGATTGGAAGTAGCGCTGACATTAGAGCATAATATCTAATCGGGACTATTTTAAAGGCAACATGTATGTAGACGTAAGTATAAATAAAAAAAAAATAAGATTCCCATTATTTTTTCAACATGTACCAAGTCATAACTTTAAGTTAAAATTGTATTAAATAGACATTCGTGGTGTGTTAAAAAAATAACGGGAATTGTAAAATTATAGTTTCACGGGTTTAGAGAGTCAAATTGTCTGTATTCATTGCTAACTTTTTCTGTAGTAGCTATAGCTAGTGTTATGAGCAACAATTTTGTAACGATGCCCCAGCCTCCATAAACGCCAGACATGACTCCGTGTTACTTATTCGTATTTCCAAAAATAAATAGATTCTTAAAGAGCCACTGTTTTACAAGCAAACAAGAAATCGCTGAAAGAACCAAAGGATATTCCAAAAATTTAGTTTGAGAAGTGTGTCGACGATTGGAAGAAGTGCTGGCAAAAGTGCATAACATCGAAAGGGACTATTTTGAAGACGACAACATTAATGTAGAGGCGCATGTATAAAAATTTTTTTTTCAAAAAACGAAGATTTCCGTTATGTTTTCAACATACCTCGTATTTACCCGAAAAAGCAACAAACTTGTCACCTTCTAAACACTTGTCAATATCCCAAGCTGTACTGACCTGTTGTATGTTAAAATTTTATTAGGACAATTAGTGAAATTGATTTGTAGCCAAGCAGCTGTTCTGTTTCCTTATATATAAAGTTTTACTTTCAAACTTTTAATTCATTTAAGCTCATTCATATGCAAATTGTTTAATTATCCCATTATTTCATGCTCACACAAATGCATATATGTACTTTAATATAAATATTTGTATGTGGGCAACGACAAAAGTTCACATTTAATTACACAATTTGTTCGATTATGGTAATATGGTTTACGTCAAGAAATAAAAGGAAAATTGAAAGGAAAATGTATATGTACTTGTCAGTAGTTCAATTAGCTGAAGTGAATACTGGTCTATTTTTGTTTTTTTTTTTTCAAAAACAAATATTTTAATTATAATCATACGTAAAAAAAAAATAGAACTTTTTTCTCACATTAATTTGTATTTTCTAAGTTCGGACATGCATATGCTAATGTTTCAAGAAAAGTTTATTATACAAAAAATGAAAAAAATTAAGGCACATACAATTGATTTTTGCTCTCATCAGCTCATTGTCACATATTGTAAAATATTTACATATCAAAAGTTAAAAACTGTTTGTGCTGTTTTGTGCGCGATAATTTATTGACTTTTTCAATATCGCATGTCTATGTAGGAGCACGAACGTCAATAATATAAGCACTACTTCATAGAATTTAAAACTATTTAATATAACCGAAGTTAACCTAGCAATAATAAAGGAATGCCATTGATGGTCGATAAATCGGGTATTAGGGGTTAGGGATAGTCCGAGCCACGAAAAATTAGAATTTTCAATTGTCTTTTTTTTTTAATTAACAAAATGGCGTTTTCAGGAAATTTTTTTCTAGATATTCGGAAAGAAATCGAAATTTGTGAAAAACAAAAAAGTTTCGATCAGGCCCAGGATTATTATGTATTCTAAAAGCTGTATACATTTCAATAAAAACTACAGCACACTAGCGTTTTGGAGTGCACGAGCGCTCTTTGTTATTTTTCGAATAATTCGAAAAGTAATTATCGGATCAACTTCAAATATTCAGAGAATATTTTTAAGATTTTACACTTAACGAAAATGCAAAAACAAAAAATTGTTTGTTTTTGAAAAACCTGACTACCCCTAACATCTTAACAATAAGTGTTTAAGGCAGTAGTCTGCTTTTGAAGCCGGTAAACAGCGTTTTTTTAGCAATTTTTTTTTTAAAGGGAAGGAAATGATTGCGGTAAACGGAATTTTAAGACGATAGTGTACTATATTTAAGGCTTAAAAAACAATATTTATTATTAAAAAATAATGAACAATTTTTTTAAAGTTGAAAGTATTTTTCTGGAGCGCCTGGAGTCTGCACTTTTAAAGCGGTGCCGATGATGGAGGTCGTGCGATGCATCTGAAACAGTCGAACCAAATTTTTTTTTAATTTTTATAAGTTTCTTTTCTTTATGAACTAAAAAAATACCGAAGAAGTTATAAAATTCCAAATTTTTTCGAAGTTTGAAAAAAAAATCACTCTTTTAAGAAAAAAAACTGACTTTAAGTTGCAAAACAAGTAGTTTAAATAATACTTTTGTCCAACTTTTTTAGTTCAAATAGAAGATAATTTAATACTGAAGCTAGATCACTTTGGTTTTTTGCGATCGGACATATATTATTTTTGTTGTCGCCGGCACCGTTTTCTAATACTTGTGAAAATGAAAACTCGAGAAAACGCGCTTTAAAGGTCTGCCTGAGCATTCGCACCTGCTCGACGCTCGGCCACTAAAACTGCTCTAGCTTCGAAAATATGTCAAATTGTCCTCTGGAATTTTAAAGACATATTCTTGGATAAGAGATTTAAAGCAAAATAAAAAATTGATTTTTTGAAGCCTGTGAAGCAGACTATACTGCCTTAACAAATTATGTAAAGTAAACTAAAAATAGTTTTATTGGAATTTCATTTTACCAAATATAGTTGTTTCTTTATTATACCAGTTTATTGCAATTATTCCAGTTGTTTGTTCGATTCCTCACACACCAAAGCTTGGCATATCGAAGGCTGCTGGCGATATAATAACAAGATGCTCTACAATGTCATACAAGGTGAACAGAGAAGTGACGAATCGAAGACTGTGTTTCTTTTTAAATTCAAATTTACTGTATAAATTCTGTTCACTATTTATATATATTGTCTTTTTATAGACATATGTAGCTATATACATATTTGAAACGACTTATATGTATATGTAAATATGTATATCATTCAGTCGCCTTCAAGCGTGCCTGATATATGGAATATTATATCATAGATGCAGCCACATTCTTATCACAAATTTCTATTCATATATACAAACATGTAAGTAAATTAATCGGCTCACAAAGTTTTTTACAAGCGTTTGAAGAGTTGAATATGTAAGAGTAAGTGTAGTGAATAGTAGAATTAAAAATTTCAATTATTAATGCAGTTGACAAAACGAGAGTTAAAGCGCATCAAGAGCGTAAAAGTAACTAACTTTATTTGTATGAGAAAACCAGTATTTTCCAATAATATATAACTTATCAGTTGGCTTTAAGGGCTAACTAACTAACTGAGTTTAAACAGTGAAACTTTTGTTGCTCATTATCGACAACTTTCCGTTTGGTGTTGCTCATTGCGTATGCACAGGCGATTTTCAGTCATTCTTTTTATACTTTCGCAACATGTTGCACAAATTGTAATAGTTTAGTTTCACTAACAGTGGCTTATAACACATAACTTATCGACAGACAGAATTCAACTCGTCTCAATCTCAATCTCAATCTCTTTGCTATACATACATACATATGTATATAATCCTATATCTATTTTGTTGAGTTGCAACATGTTGCGGGAGTACATATCATAAAAACGAATGCAGAACTGCTAATGCCAAGAAAGAAAGCTTATTGTCCGATCATGTCCGAGTTGCTGCAACAAAAGCTTTCTTGTGTAAACTCTACCTTTATTGACCACAGTCAGTTTGGTTTCAGATTAGAATTGTACTCGTCGCAGTCAAGTACATTGTGCGCGCTAACTAGAGGAATATAAATTTTACAAAAAATTATAATACAGATTATTTATTTTAATTATTAACAAATACCAAAAATGAGCGAGCAATGTATTTAAATTTGAACAATGGCTTGAAAATGCCAATTCTCGGTTATGGCACTTGGATGGTAAAAACATTATATTATTATTTACACATTCATATATTTATTTTGCACTGTGCAATATTATTTAATTTTTGATAATAAATTATTTTGAATATTTTCAGCTAAATTAAATATACTCTTAAAGAAAATGTTTATTAAAAAAAATTATTTGCATAAAATTCTAGTTAAAGAAAAATAAGAATTTGAAAAAAAAAAAATATTTTTAACGGTTATAAAAAATCTGAAATATTTTCAAACACAGTAGAAATATTAATGTAAGCATTTAACATCGAAGATTTTGGCATACAGCTATATTCCTTTTACCTTGAATTACCTCCAATTAAGTTGATATTTCTGGATAGCTAAGCTTGGAAATGCAAAAAAACTCAACAAAATTGGACGACTTCACATAGATGAGAATGAGAATGACTCAATACGGGCTTTATTTTAGTTAATATTCACATTTTTTTGAGTAAATTTGGGATAAACCCTAATGTTTTCCTTCGAGGTGGACCCAATATGGGGCAGAGGTTAAGACAGATCGAGGTTGTCGAATATAAACGATTTTGGGGATGACAACAATTATATATAACCATATGTTTGCAATTATAGAAATATCTTTAGAATATTATGCAGTGAACCTGAGTTCAGCCAATCATTTAATGATAATAATAATTTTCTAGAATAGAAATAAAAAGAAGGTAAGTTAAATAAAAGCATTTAGATAAAAAACTGAATCGAATTGCAGGAAGTTATGAAAAGGTGCTAAAATGATGACATTAAAGTGACATTAATTACGAAAACGCTTATGGTTAACAAACGGGGACTTATATTTAACTTTCAATAAAATGTCTATATATAGGCACACTTTTTTTTTAATTATATGTGTATAATATATGTAGTATCTACGATCGGGATGATTAACATAAATTAATTTTTTTTAATTTTAATTAATTGAATAGGTTCGTTCAAAGTTTATTTACGGTACGCGTAATTATATGCCATTATTTACTAAATAAAAAAAATTTACAGCATTCAATAGATTCTCTTAAATTATTCAGAATTAAAAGACTTAAACTATTAGAAAATGCAGAACTTAGAAGTTGCGATTTTGAAAGCTACTGTATAGCTTTAAATAAATAACCAAATTTATTGGGTACATTTCTCTTTAATATTTCATATACCGTAAATGGATGAACAAGGCTTTGACGCTACAAAATTTTGGCTCTGAAGATCATACAGATCATATTCCTTGGAACTCAGGTGAGGTAATTTGATTTTCTTATTAAATGGCCGAACTAAATGGAATTAATAATGAAACTCATCCTGAAACCGGACTGAAATTTTTATATCGAAAATTTAAACTTATTATCCATTTATCTTTTTCTACGACGTTGTGATCTACGACCAGGATTGTTGACTTGATAATGATAGTCCTACAACTTCAGCCGTCCACCATCTATTATTAAACAATTAATTTACGAAGTCAAAATATTAACATACTAGTTATATGTTTGTTTCTAAAATTTTTTGAAGCATTTGGAAATAGAACAAGATCTCACTATGTAATTATATATATATTATAGATTATAGATATGAAAGTTTGTCGCAGTAAACCTTTATAAAACAAGCTACCTAATAGTAACATATATTGTTGTCAAGATCCCATCACAAACAAATATCCGAATCTTTCAGGGTATTTTCAATATTAAGATAAACATATTTTAAGAATCGGAAGCTCGACATAGTCTTTGCCGCAGAACGAAGTACAATAATGAATCGAATTTATATTGAATTAATCATCGAACTTAATTTTTCCAGCATTGTATATGTTTGTCTTTCGTTTTATTGTGCAGGCTACTGAGCAAGAGATAACCGTTGCTATGAATGAGGCGCTCAAGGTGGGCTACCGCCATATTGATACGGCACCGGTGTATTTAAATGAAAATGCCATTGGAAATGTATTAAGCAAGTGGTTTTCTTCGGGCAAAATCAAGCGATCGGATCTATTCATCACTACCAAGTTGTTACCACCAGGTATGTAGACTTGAAAATATATAAAGTTAATTATTAGTATCTCTACAAAGAGACACATTTTTCGATAGGTGCCGATAGACCCGATCTAGTTGAGTTGAGATTGCGAAAATCACTAGCGGATCTTCAATTGGATTATGTTGATTTATATTTGATACACATACCTTTCTCTGTGTTCGTAGATGAGAAAGGCGAATATAAGCGTTATGAAGATGGAACAATAATTGTTGATCCCAGCACTGATCATGTAGCCCTTTGGAAGGTGAATATCACTTTGTAAAATTGTCTTAATTGCTTGAACATATGTATGTGAATTTTCTTTACCTTTTTCAAAGGAAATGGAGGGACTGGTCGCTAAGGGTTTGACCAAATCGATTGGTATTTCCAATTTTACAGTGAAGCAAATCGAAAGAATCCGTCAGAACTGCACTACTCAGCCAGCAGTCTTGCAGGTGTATATCCAACTCATGAAGTTTATAATTATTTTGAGTTTATTATTATACTTTCAATTACTACTATTATTGTAGATCGAGTACCATATATATTTACAACAACCACTACTGATCGATTATTGCAAATCTGCAAATATCGCCGTGACCGCCTACTCTCCGCTCGGCTCCAAAGGAGTAGGTTCCCTAAATAAGTTGGCCGGTATCGAACGTGAACTACCTGATTTACTTGAAGTGCCCGAAGTGAAGGAAATCGCGCAGAATCATAACAAAACTGAGGCACAAATATTGCTACGTTGGATTGTGCAAAAAGACATCTCGGTTATACCAAAGAGTACCAATACGAAACGCATGCGCGAGAATAAGGATATCTTCGATTTCAAATTGAGTGCGGCGGAAATCGAACAGCTTAACAATTTGGATGCCAATTTGCGTATTGTGAATTTCTCACTTTTCAAAGGGTGAGTAAATCCGATGAAGTAATATATTTCTGTATATGTATATGTTTGTATAAATATGCATATTTTAACATATATATTTTTTCATTATAGCACTGAGAAACACCCAGAGTTCCCTTTCTAAACGTTTATGTTACGAATGAGAAATACAATAACCGATTTACTTATTTAATATGTTTGGTGGAATATGGAAAGAATTTTTATTAAATATTAAATTGTCGAAATTATATAAAATATGTTATTTTTTTATATTCTCTAGTTTTTATCATTGTATTTATATGTTATTATTATAAATTCTCAAATTTCTTGATGTTCTTTAAACTTTACTTAACCAAATAGTGTATTTCATTTCATTATACCAGTTTATTGCATTTATACCAATTGTTTATTTAGTTCGTGACCTTCCTTTACTCGGCTTCGATTGATTCGATCTCCTTTATTGTATGCCAAAATTTTTATATAAATTTCAAAAGTTATATTTTTTGATCATTTAATATGTTTGACGCAGAAACAAAGGGTGCTGTGCCCCAATAAATGGTATATGCATATTATTCCTGCATAGATACGGTCATATTCTTATCACAATTTCACATTCCAATACCAAGTAAATTAAAGGAAATACAAAGTTTCTGGAATCATTCTGAAGAGTACAGTGTGAGCAAGAGTATGGAGAAGTAGAATCAACATTTCCCATTCTTTATGCAATTAATAAAACAAGAGCTAAAGCGCAGCAAGAGCGCAAGAGGTAAATAAATTTCTTTGTGTATGAAAACCAGTATTTTTGACGACAATAAACAATTTGTGTTGGCTAAAAGTGTCGTGTGTTGACCGCGCTCAGCTTTCTTTCAATGCATTCAGAGTAGAATTGAACTCGTAGCGGTCAAGTTCGTTGTGCGCGGTGATTGAACGTATACGAATTTCACAATAAATTATAATACAGATTATTTTATTTAATTACTGATAAATAACAGAAATGAGCGAGCAAAAATATTTAAATTTGAACAATGGCTTGCAAATGCCAATTCTCGGTTATGGCACTTGGATGGTAAAAACATTATATATCAATATTTACATCTTTATATATTTATATTATATTGTGCAATATTATTGAATTAATTGTTAGTATTTTTATTATGTTTTTTTATTATTATTATATTTTGGAATATGTAGTTAAACTTTTAGTAAACAAAAAATACATAAAAAAATATTATTAGTATTTAAAAATTTTAAATTTAATAAGAAATATTTTTCAACCCAGTTGAACTAAAAATATAGTTTAAAAGAGGTGTGCCTGACCGATGCAAACAGAAACTTGTTATAAAACATTCATAAAATATTTATTTATGACAAACGTATTTACATAACTGCTAACTAGTCAAAGTGGTTGAAAAGTTGTTGAGCCTCTCTATTGTTATTTAATATAGGAAAAGTTCTAAAGTTTTAGTTTACGTAAAGTGAATACACCCATCACCTGTAGAAATCTTAAAATATTGAAATGGCTTGACAAAAATAGATAAAATGTTTCGCTAGTGAGTAAAAGTATCTTCCCGCAAAGCTCTGCATTAGTAAAACTCGCATTGTTCTCTAAATTACCTTATTTTCACTACCTCTTCTGGAAACTATCATCAAAGAATTATTTAGATTTTGAGCCAGATCTACTAGGTAAACTGAGAAATTTTAAGGAACTCATTTCTATCATTTAAATCATCCTTTTCTAAACTAGTGTCTTGGAGCTTAATTGATGAAAAACAACATTGCAACTCTACAAGATCATTATTTTCGCGAGCATCTCTGTTTAGTAAAACAACATATCATGTTTATGGTAAAGTTATCTGGACTAGTGGTGGCTTCAGATACATGTTTGTATTAACATTTATCTAGTTTAGCAACATGTTGCACTGGGTATAATAGTTTTGTTCACCTAACAGTTTTTTGTAAAACCTAAAACTGAAATAAGAAAGAAAATGAGCGTGTCGCACACACTTTAGGGTCAAACATTATTTCTCAAGAACTGCTCGACCAATTTCAATGAAATTTGATAGATACTATTTTCTTGACATTCCGATATTACGCAAGGAAAATAAGCGAAATTCTGTTAACAACCACGCCTACTTCCCATGTAACACAATTTGAAATGTCAACCGATTCGTTCACTTTACAATATACAAATCAAGTACTAGCGAAGATATCGGAATAAAACTTTGCACTAATACTACATTGGATGTGATAGAAAATCGGAACGATGTAGTTTTATGACGATATAAATGATTGGGACTCGAAATAAAATAATTTTATAGAGTTAATATAAATGACTAATAAAAATACTAATTAATCTATGAACTTTCTGGTTGCAATAAAGCTCTTCTTGAGCAATTTATAAATACAACTGGAACGGCTTTAATCGTTCTTATTTTTATTCTATAATTACATATAAGTGTAAATTTATGCAAAAATGAAAATATCTTTTTAATTTTATGCAGTGCACATGTGTTCAATCAATGACTTTCTATAATAAAGCGGGAAACTAGTTAAATAAGATAAAATGCTGAATTACAAGCACGACACTAGCTTAACAAATAAACTAAAGAATATTCAGCTTTTATTTTAATTGTATACAAACAAACAATTGTGATATTTAAGACATTAGTTGTTCACATTTAAAACCGGTTAGCGGTTTTTGTTTACACTTTTTTTGTCAATAAATGACGGCTTTCACTTAGTATGCCCAACGGTATGCATATGTATGTACCGAAACAGTTTTGGATGCTGGACAAGATTTTTTAAACAAAACAGAGAAAGAAAACCGAAAACCGGCATTGGAAATGGTTTGTTGCATTCTTTTTGACTTTCAGTAATGAAAAAGCCTCAAGTGACGTTCTCAGAGTGATTTTAAGCACGATCAACAGTAACTGATTTTTCTTACACAATTAAATGTCTATATATAAACTCATTTACATATGTAGATATATATTATCTTCGATCCGGATGACTAAGTATGAATTATCGGATTGAAAAAAAAGCTTAGTATGTAGTAGGTTCAAATTTGAATTAAATTAATTGCATCATCTTATTCGAAGTAAGTACGTGTCGGTACTGTAGAGTACTCAGAAATTGGTTGTCAAAGGCTAGATAGAATTAATTCGATATTTAAAATGAACTTAGCGAAATCAAATCACCTCCCATACAAAGGTTATGTTGAAAACTACTAAAAATGCTTTAATTCAGCGTGGTTCCGCCCACTTATGGGTCCAAAACCATATCTCCGAAACTACTCGACCAATTTCAATGAAATTCGGTTCATAATATCTTCCTAGCTTTCCAATGATATGTTGTGAAAATAGTCCAAATCGGTTCACAACCACGACTGCTTCCCATATGCCAGAACTCTGAAGTCGGTCTGAATAGTTTACTTTACAATATATAAAGTTAGTACTAGTGAAGATATCGGAACAGAACTTTGCAAAAATACTGTATTTAAAGAGTGGCATCGTCCTTCTAAAAATCGTCGAAATCACTCCATAATTTTTCAAGGCCCTATATATCGAATATGAGGACCTCAGTACTTCTAACAATTTTTTTACCAAAACTATAGTTAAGTCTCTCAGATATTTTGAAGAAGTTTTTAGGGAATATGTTTCTTCTAATAATATGTCTCCGTGCCAACAATGAGTGAAATCGGGTCATAACTTCATCTATCTCCCATATACTTAATATTAGGGTTTTCAAACTTTCAATGGACTTTATACCATATATATGCCGAATATATGAGTCAAATTGTTTGTTATATTAATAAAATTAAATAAATAAATTGCGAGAGTATAAAATGTTCGGTGACACCTGAACTTAGCCATTCCTTACTTGTTGTATTTGTATTTCTTACAAGAGCTAGTAGTATAAAATATGTGTTATTTATATGAGGCAAGTGTATTTTAATCTCTCTTCAAAACAGCTGTCATTTATCGGATAATATTGGAGTTAGTAAGCATACATAGATTGACCTACAAAAAACAAAATGTAAGAATTCACTTGAAATACACATATTTTTAGAAAAAATCGCACGTGTGATAAGTATATTTACACTCTTGTTTACTTGTACACAATGCCGGTAAGGCTTTGAGCATTACCATGACAGTTACAATAGTTATTTTGAATTTTATTTTATTTACAAATATTTGCATTAACATAATATTGTATTATTAAATAATTGTTTTACATCATAAACATAAACAAACAACATCTTCTTCTTGCCTTTATTGTTATACCTTGTAATAGTCACGTAGCCACATTTAGAACATATGTTGAAGATCATACATGCTCGATCTCAGTTTTATAGAGACTTCTATCTCGCATTCGGTATTTTTACACCAAAGGTTTTCGGACTTGAAAAAGTGTGCAATAACAAAATCAATTTTTTATTTTAAATTTTGTTTCTTATTAAATAAGCGAGCGTGAGCTGAAAACCATTAGTACCGATCTACCATATATAGGTATAACTATTTTTTGTTCGTCCCTGTGACGTTGAAGAGTCTTTTGATTGATGTAATTCTGAGGTTAATAGAACTGGAACCATTTCCTTACTCCTTATATGAATATAGCCGTCTTGGGTCCATACATATGTATCTCGAGTTTTGTTAAGCATTCTATTGGATGCCGTTATGCACGTCGTCTTCCAACATCTGTATACTTCTGGGTTGATATCAAAAAATACTTCTTAAGTTTAGGCTCTACATCCTTTAACAACAATCAAAGCTCAGCAAAGCCTTCACCATGAAAACTATATCGAATTTATACTGTTATCAGTCTTCGAAGTTCATTATACTTTCTTATATAAACTCGTATGTATCTTTTAATATAGGCTAGTGAGGAAGAAATAACCGTTGCTGTGAGTGATGCGCTCAAGGTCGGCTACCGGCATATTGATACGGCTCCAGTGTATTTAAATGAAAAGGCCATTGGAAATGTGTTAAGCAAGTGGCTTTCTTCGGGAAAAATCAAGAGATCGGAACTATTCATCACCACCAAGTTGCCACCACCAGGTATTTAAAAATGTATATACGTAGTAATGGAAAGTGTCTCAACAAAGAGCTCTCATTTTTCCGATAGGTGCCGATAGACCCGATCTAGTTGAATTTATGTTAAGAAAATCGCTGGCAGATCTTCAATTGGATTATGTTGATTTATATTTGATACACACACCATTTACTGTCGTCGTAGATGAGAAAGGCGAATTCAAGCGTTATGAAGATGGAACCATTATTGTTGATCCCAGCACTGATCACGTAGCTCTTTGGAAGGTGAATATCTCTTTGTAAAATTGTCTTAACTGTTTGAACATATGTATTTGAATTTCCTTAACTTTTCTTAAAGGAAATGGAGGGTCTAGTCGCTAAGGGCTTGACCAAATCTATTGGTATTTCCAATTTTACGGTGAAGCAAATCGAAAGAATTCGTCAGAGCTGCAACATTCAGCCAGCAGTCTTGCAGGTTTTTATTCAACTCATGAAGTTTATATTTAGTTTAAGTTTATTATTATACTTTCAATTACTACTATTATTGTAGATCGAGTACCATATATATTTACAACAACCACAACTGATCGATTATTGCAAATCTGCAAATATTGCCGTGACCGCCTATTCACCGCTCGGTTCCAAAGGAGTAGGTTCCCTAAATAAGATGGCCGGCGTGGAACGTGAACTACCCGATCTACTTGAAGTGCCTGAGGTTAAGGCGATCGCGCAGAATCACAACAAAAGTGAGGCACAAGTATTGTTACGCTGGATTGTGCAAAAGGGCATCTCGGTTATACCAAAGAGTACCAATACGAAACGCATGCGCGAGAATAAGGATATCTTCGATTTCAAATTGAGTGCGGCGGAAATTGAACAGCTTAACAATTTGGATGCCAATTTGCGTATTGTGAATTTCTCATTTTTCAAAGGGTGAGTTGATAAAAAAAAATAATGAAGTTTTTATAAAAATTAATATTTATTTTTCTCTTATCACTACAGCGTTGAAAAACACCCAGAGTTCCCGTTCTAAACATTTCAGTTTCGCATGGCAAACAATAACGGATTTACTTATTTAATATATATTAGAAGTTGTATGAATTAATCTAAACCGATTCACATTACTAGACATACCCTGGGGTGCACGCGCATAGTAGTTTAGCAAGAATCAAAATAAACACATTATTTATTATTCGTTTCAGTAACTGGTATAAAAGTTTTCGTTATTATTTTAAGTTCGATGGCTTGGGGCTTTACTGTGTTTAGGTCATTGCAATCCACTTGCTCCGCTGTTGAATTGTTTATTTCGGTAATGCTTTCAGTGTTTTCAGCGCACTCTTTACTCTCTATTGCTTCTGGCTCTTGCTTTAACGCAGTTTCCTCTTCAGTTGTTATTTTGTTGTTAGCTGGCTCAGAAACTTCAATTTCTACATCCTTGCTGGTTTCAGTGTGGCAGTTCTCAACATTGCAATTGCTGTTGCTGCTGTGTGTATTATAACGGGTGATTTTTTTGAGGTTAGGATTTTCATGCATTAGTATTTGACAGATCACGTGGGATTTCAGACATGGTGTCAAAGAGAAAGATGCTCAGTATGCTTTGACATTTCATCATGAATAGACTTACTAACGAGCAACGCTTGCAAATCATTGAATTTTATTACCAAAATCAGTGTTCGGTTCGAAATGTGAAATCCGCTTTTTTATCGACAAATTTTGTTCAACGATGAGGCTCATTTCTGGTTGAATGGCTACGTAAATAAGCAAAATTGCCGCATTTGGGGTGAAGAGCAACCAGAAGCCGTTCAAGAACTGCCCATGCATCCCGAAAAATGCACTGTTTGGTGTGGTTTGTACGCTGGTGGAATCATTGGACCGTATTTTTTCAAAGATGCTGTTGGACGCAACGTTACGGTGAATGGCGATCGCTATCGTTCGATGCTAACAAACTTTTTGTTGCCAAAAATGGAAGAACTGAACTTGGTTGACATGTGGTTTCAACAAGATGGCGCTACATGCCACACAGCTCGCGATTCTATGGCCATTTTGAGGGAAAACTTCGGAGAACAATTCATCTCAAGAAATGGACCCGTAAGTTGGCCACCAAGATCATGCGATTTAACGCCTTTAGACTATTTTTTGTGGGGCTACGTCAAGTCTAAAGTCTACAGAAATAAGCCAGCAACTATTCCAGCTTTGGAAGACAACATTTCCGAAGAAATTCGGGCTATTCCGGCCGAAATGCTCGAAAAAGTTGCCCAAAATTGGACTTTCCGAATGGACCACCTAAGACGCAGCCGCGGTCAACATTTAAATGAAATTATCTTCAAAAAGTAAATGTCATGAACCAATCTAACGTTTCAAATAAAGAACCGATGAGATTTTGCAAATTTTATGCGTTTTTTTTTTTTTTAAAGTTATCAAGCTCTTAAAAAATCACCCTTTATTTTAAATGTGTATTTTATTATAGTTTGGCTTAAGGGTTATTGATAACTGCTAGAGGAACCTTAATAGGAGCGTAAAATGCAAAACGCGTTGCAACGCGCAGTTGCAAAGTCGCAAAATTTGTTTTTTTGGGAAATAAAGGCAAACACATATTAGTGGCTATAAGTATTTATTACACAAAAGTGTTTACAATTACAATTTTTGCAAAATAACAATTAAATTGCAGCCAGCTTTACAATATGAGAAAAGTAATATTAAATGCTGTCAAATTATTTAGAAAAATAAATTGCATAAAACAAACGTACATTCATACATTAATTGTTAGAAACATTTTTATTAGATTTTTTATTATTTTGGGGTTTACTAAAATTTGTGGCTTCACGATAAGCTTCGTTTTCTTTCTTTTCACTTGAAGTTTATAATTATTTTTGTATTAAATATATCACTTTAAATTTATAATTATTTATATTTTAATTTTTAGTTATTTTATTTTAATTATTTATTTATTTTTATTATTTTCTTTATTCATATATTTTTGTATTATTATATTTATTTTCATTTTATTTTTTTATTAGCATTTTATATTTATTTTATTTCATTTCAATTAATTTCTATTAATAAAATTTATATTTTATTTATTAAAATATTTATTTATTTTTTTATTATTAGAGTTTTTATTTTTTTATTAGCTTTTTGTATTATATTATTTTGGTTGGAATAATTTAAGTTAATTAAATCTATTTTATTTATTAATATATTTATTTATTTTTATATTTTTTATTTTTATTTTCTTATTAACTTTTTATATTAATTTTATTTCATTTCAATAAATTTCTGTTAATAAAATTTATATTTTATTTATTAAAACTAAAATTTATTTATTTTATTATTATTATATTTTTTGTTAGCTTTTTGTATTATATTATTTTAGTTGGAATAATTTCAGTTAATAAAGTTTATATATTATTTATTTATTTTTTATTATTATATTTATTTTAACTTTATGCTTTTATTACTGTTTATATTCATTTTATTTAAACTATTTTAAGTTAATTAAATCTATTTTATTTATTGGAATGATTTTAAATTAATAAAGTGTATTTGTTTTTTTTTTAGTTTATTATTTTAATTTTATTTAACTTTATATTTTATGATTTAACAATTTTTTAGTTTTTTTCATTAAGTATTATTTTATTACGTTTTTAATCTCATATCATATATATTTCATATTTCATTCAAAATTAAATCTTAAGCTCTAACTATTTTAAACAATTTTTCATTTTGTAAAAAAATGCAATACAAAAATAATTCATTTTATATATTTATGATTTGTTTGGATAGTGGGCGGATAAAAATTCGTTTATTTGAGAATTTTAAGTAAATTAAATTTTAATTTTATTACTAAACAACAACAATGTACACAAATCTCTTCAATTTTTTTAGTTCTTCATTGTTAAGTTCGTTTATCATTACTTCAGTGGATTTATAATTCAAGTACGTACATTTTGATGCCTACATAAATATCTTTACATATATATATACATATATGTTTATAGCATATAGCAGTTTAGTACATTAGTTATAGTAACAGTTGATATTTTGCTTTATACAACTATTCGAGGTAGTTATGCCAATTCAATTCAACACATTAATACATATATTCATTGGAAAATGCAGAAAAATTTCGCTTGCAATTAGAGTCAGCTTATAAACATTACATTTAAAACATTTAGTGTTAATAGTCATAAAAGGAATGTCTGCGTTTGCTGAAAATATAAAGGTATAATAAGGCAAAACAATTTCAAATTTCAAAAGCCAAAATTATGTAATGAAATGGAATAAAATGGAATTAGATGCATATAACTAAGTGAGTACAGCAAATTTTTCAATTTTTATTTTTTAAATGTAGCCATATGCAATTTTTCTTTTTCAAAACAGCTGACGCATGTTATTCCTTAAACCAATGAAATATTTCGAATTGTTTTTGAGAGTGTTAAGTAAACAACTGTTATAAGTTAAGGGTTATTAGCCTAAATGTATCTGAAGCAGCATGTTTTTTGGCATTAATATATGTAAATACATTACTGCGATGTATAGTTATTGGCTTTATGCTAGATATTGATGTCATTTAGCGTGTCGCAATGCGTTTGTTAAGCAACTCACGTCGCGCGGGTGTCCTCATCGGAACTGCGTCTACACAAAAATGTGCATTATTAACCTATTAATACC
Source organism: Zeugodacus cucurbitae (assembly GCF_028554725.1). Taxonomy (NCBI): domain Eukaryota; kingdom Metazoa; phylum Arthropoda; class Insecta; order Diptera; family Tephritidae; genus Zeugodacus; species Zeugodacus cucurbitae. Next base: position 67,637,367 of record NC_071667.1, read on the forward strand.
GTTTTGAACAAACGAAGAGCTCACCTTGCATCCTCGTTGGCACGCATAGCCACAGCAGCCACCTCAAATATGCCTATGAAGAAGCAGAGCATTAGCGGGCCAAAGATAGCGCCCTGCCAACCAATCCAATACATGCCGCCGGCGATGGCCAAACCAGTCAAATATGGATGTCCGCCACTGGAGGGATTTGAAAATAATATTAATTTTTATTAAAAAAAATCTATATGTTAAAAGTTCAGCACAAACGCACCCCTTCATCTCCGCATATATGGCGGCTTCGAAATAGGGTGGCACAAAGAATTGCAGCAAGAATAGCACAAGGCCGGCATAGAAGCGATCTTGCGCCAACCACAACTCCAACAAAGCGGGCAGCGCACACCAATAGCTGCCCAGAAATGGTGCGGCCGACAAAATGGCCGCCAACGCTGATGGTAGGAAGACAATGCGTGCACCAAACACCGTATGCACCAGCCACGTGAAGAGACCCGTAAAAATGGAACACTTAAACATGGAAATTAGCACACCCGAAATGGAATTCTCCAAAGCATCGGCGATCTTCGAGCCCGAGGTTGAGAAGCCCAAATTTTTGGTAACTTGTAGTGGCGCATATTTTGTATTACTGCTCGAGAGCAAATAGAATAGCGCGGTAAAGAAGACGATCTGTGTGGGAAACAAATGAAAATATCATTACATCCATATTAAATTTGAGTTTATTAGCAGTCTACCCACCATATCGAGTATGAACTCAACACACGCCTGTCCGCCAGACAGTAAGAGCGACAAAATATCACCAGTAAAACTCATGATCATCGAGAGATTCGTACGTATGATGTGCCATAGAGATTCAGCTACTTCCAGTATGGTTTGCGTATTGCTCTGCGCCCAGCCGATAATACCCTGTTTTGCCACTAAAACTAGCTCTTTAAAATGTCCTTTATTAAAAACACATTGCAATTGGTTAGCTTTTGAAACATGCAGTGAGCAATGAGCAAGTACAACAAGGGGGGAGGAAAACGAAAACCAAAGAAGAACGAAAGTGGAGTATGTACATTAGGAAAATATCCATGTCAAGTAGCAGAGAAGACTTCCAGTTATTATTTATTATCCATTGGACGCGCTGAGATATTTTTGGTGTATGTAATTTAATATTCATATACATATGCACATATAATTATGTGCGAATAATTTTTTCTGTAACTTTGGTATACTCACTTAATTATGCAATGCTAATACCTTTGAAGAGAGCGACAACTTACGGCGTGAATAATTTACATTTTTAGGGTGTGTCTTCGGAAGCACCATAAATAGCGTGCTAACAGATATACATATAATCTTTAGTAGTACATCCAGGTGCTTCGAACTTCAAGTAAGCATTCGAATTTGAATAATTATATTCGACAAACATGAAAATTTTGCATTACTCTTATGAGCATTATTCTAATTGTAAATTACAATGCTGGTGGTGTACTAAAATTAGACAATATGAAATTCGTGTTTTCGAAATTGTTGCAAAATAAATGAGGTTATACGAAATGGTTTGCACTTAATTGCCGTCACCGATGTTTTATGTTCATGAAATTTAAATATAGGTTAGTTTCTAAAGGTATTGTCTTCCATTGATTTAAAAAAAATGTTGAATATGAATTTAAAAGAATACCGCTTGTTTCGAACAATATTCTAAATACATATGTTAGTATTTGTTATGCACAAATAGTTTTTTAATGAGCGTTAATTTTGCAATGTGTATAATAAAAAAATATATATAATTTTCAAAAGCATATTGTTAGTACGATTGTCATTGCTTTTGGCATTTAAATAGATTGAAGAGACGATCACAAATGAAGCAACTGCATGTGGCACATTTCAACTTACCTGGATTGTCGACAATTTCACCGAAAGTCGTCTTAAGCGCATCAGTGGGCACACGTGGTCCATATGTGGAATCCGATTTGTTCACATCAATCCAGTATTGTATTAAACGATCCCAGACATCTAAAATTTGCTCCTTCAGTTTGGTTGCATGCACGGAATCCGCCTCAGCCAGCCAATCATCGATGTAAGTTTCGATTTTTCGACGTCCATAATGATGCGCATTATCCAAGGCATCATCAATGGATGATTGTATATTCTCAGGTAAGATATCGATCAATTCCGGACGATCCGTAATGGTTTTATTGATCAGATCTTTGCCCAAGTAAGCGACCTCAATTGTTTCCGAATAGATATTGACACAGAAAAATACGCCGAGAAACACGATAATTAAGAGCATAAGTATTATCATCAGTATGGAAGTGACCAAGTCGACGGAGGACTTCAGTGAATCGCGTATGATAGCGTTTATTTTGTAATTCAATTCCAGCACACCGGGCAAACAGAGCGGCAATACGGCTGAATGGTGGTCAATAGCCCAACACTGTGGGGTGAAAGGAAAAATATACAAATTTGAAATGATTTACTATTAAAAATATGAATACCTTTAGCTTTTCATAGGCTTCATTGATTTTATTCGATATGAATGCCGTAAAACCAGACACATTGCCCAAGGTGTATAATAAATGCAGCGAAATGGGTATGGCGGCCAATATGAACATCCACACATTGCGATACAAAAATGTGGCTATGCAAGCGTAGAATAGGCATTTGAAGTAGATACCACTTAGATGTGGCTCCTCATGTTCATCCAACAACTCGGTATTGTCCAGTGAATCTATCGTTTCGCTCAGAGAGACATCTTCAGCGTCAGAATGCAAACTTGGTTTCTTTATACTGATGTTGCTGACGGACTTTTCAAAGTCAGTTTTGTCCAGCAACTTTTTTAACTTTTCTATACAACTGCTTGAGCCCTCCGCGGTGCGCATATGGTATATAATTGACACACCTACATATAACATTATCAAAATAAATGCAGGTACTTGTAGTGCGCCTAAAAAGCTGCAACCATAACTGACTATAGCCACCCAAAGCGATTGGCCAGCCATGACAAATTTAGTGCTGTTCTCTGGTTTCCACAAGAAATATACAGATGTCAAGTATACAACAATTATTGCAATTAACTGTAAAATAAGTAATATTATTGCTGATTGCAGTTATGGGTAGTTGAAGTATGTGTACTCACCAAATAGATATTAAGAAAACCAATTAACTGCACGAAGGTACTATGTGAGAAAACTACAAAACGCCAAACGGCACACAGGAACCCTTTGGGTGCGTATAATACTAACAATTTCATACATGCAGCCACGCCAACACCTGCCGTCAACAATTGCCAGTGTTCGTGTAACCAACTCACCACTAAACTGCCACAATATTCCGTAGCCTCAAGTGGTGACAGACATATTGATACCATCACATTGGAATCACGATCCTCCAAGCGTTCAAACCAGCCGTTCAGCAATTGTGCTAAACGCCGCTTAAATGGGAATAGCACAGCGCCCATTAGGAATGCCCAGAGTAATGGACGCACAAATGGTCCCAGAATAAAGCAGACGGCCACAAATGCTGCGATTCCAGCAGCAATTAGAAAATTATACATGGCTGCTTTGAAGGTTTCATGATTCTGAGATCGCATACGCATCAGCTTGTTAAGAACGCTGTCGAAGGAGCGATCCCGCCTTATCGAGTCTGAACGATTCATTTTGGGTGTATACATATATTATGAATTGCGGTTTGTCATTCAATTAGTCGCTGTAAAGAAAAGTAAATTAAATATTTTACATAGTGAACATTCGTAGACATTTTAGTTCAAAAAGTTGTTAAAACTTTTACTATCTATGTGATTTCTAACATATGCACTGTAGGATTGAACATCACAACATCACATTGCCTTAATTTTAGATATTCAACTAAAAATAGCAAGGCATTTCAACAGATATGGTGCTAAATGCGTATTGATGACGTATACCACTTCGACCACACCTACCGACTTAAATTAAAAGCTAAGCATTTATGGTAAATGACTAGAATTTTATACATATTCATTTGTTTATATTATTTACTTAGCATTATTGTTTTACAGCGAATTCAATATATTTAAACACATTTTTTGCAAACATCGCAACGAGCTCACAAAGATGACGTCAGTGTAAGTACTTCACTCAACTTTCAAGCATATTGTTTAGTTAAGCATAATTATACCCATCAATTTTATCAACAATAACTCACTGGTTTCGTTGTCTTAATTTGATTTTGCAAAATTATACTTTATGCGTTCTTTTTTAGAAATCCATAATTAATTAGAACAACATTTTATTCACTTCGATTGCCAACGTCCTTAATCAATTTGTTTTGTGCCGTGTTTTATTTTGTTTTCATCATTTAGCTTCCACTACTTTTGAAAGCATTCGGAGTTGTCGGCAGCTCAGAACAATATCAGCTGTTGTGGACAATAAACAGAAGTGTAGCATGAAATTTTAAAGTTCTCAAGGCATACAAACAGAAAAGTTCAAATATATATTATCAAAGAATATATAATTCAAGGAAACTTTAAAATTAATATAATTTTCACATTTAGATTCATTTATAGTTGAACATATACCGATTACAAAATCTGTACAATATCGTCCACAAGTAACCGGTTCGGGAACATCCCGTATAAAATATCAAACAACACTAATCTGCACCGTCGGCACTTTTTATTAGAATTTCGGCACTTTAATTTTTCATCCGGTGTAGATTTTTCTTAAATTAAATTAAAGTAAAGGTTTAAAATATGAAAATCTTCGTTAACGTTGTGCTGGTGCTTTTGCTCTTGCAAATGCATTTGGCCATTGGTGATAAAAAACAAAGCAAGAAATATTCTCGTGAAGCTAATGAACAATACACACCACAAAAACAACTCAAGTCGAAAGAAAAATCTAATGAAGGCGAGTTTAAACTTACAACAGAGCGCTATGACCCCGATTTCCGTAATCTACAACGACCTTTCCGAATGGCCAAACTAAATTTGGTCTGGGCTAAGGCACAAAATGTGAGTGATAACAATTTTCTACAGCTACAATATACAAAACATTTTGAATAATATAACTTTTTCTATTAATAGCGACTGACTGAACCAAAATTGAAGTCTTTGTACATGGAACTCAAAATACAAGATAAGGAAGAGATCGCATGGAAACAATTGAGTTCACAGCACAAAGATAAAGAAGGTATTAAAGAAGCTGAATTGCGTCAAAAATTGGTTGGTATTATGAGCACATATGACTTATTGGAACATTTCGAAGATACGCAAGATAAAGACAAGGTTAAACCATATAAGGTAGGAATTATATTTGATAAAAAAAATTAATTTTTAATTAAAACAAATACTTTTAAAGAAATTTTATGACCCAGACGATAGCCACTTAAATAAAAGTGCATTTAAAGATAAAAAACTTAATCGTCTCTGGGCTAAAGCAGAAGTAGCGGGATTTACTAAGGAAGAACTTGATTCCCTTAAGCAAGAATTTCAACATCATCAAGATAAAGTTGATGTATACTATAGCTTATTGGAAGATATAGGTTCAACGGGCGGTCAAAAACATGAAAGTAAGTCAAATTAATAATTTGTTCCACAATTTTAATACAATAAATTTTTAGATGCCATAAATGAAGATGAGCTCGATATATTCAACATGGTCGGAAATGATCCCAATGAAAATGAGATTAATACGCCTGAAATGAATTTAAAAAAATACGAAAGCGATATAAACAAGTTGCGCGATCACCATCACGGCATTAAAGATCATTATGAGCGTTTGGAACGCTTAATTTCTTCGGGACCACATAGTCAAGAATTTGTTGAACCAAAAGTACAAGGTCTATGGCGTGTTGCACAAGCCAGTAATTTTACAGAAAAGGAATTGAGTTCCATCAAATACGAATTGCATCATTTTGAAAGCAGACTGCTCAAACTGCGTAATCTACATGCTGAGCACGCTATGCAGAAAGAGAAATACAAGGTATGTATGCATAAAGTAATGTTCTTATATGAATTTTCATGAAACCTATTTTTACAGAACGAGAAGCAAAAGGACAAAAGCGGACGTTTTGAGGACATGGAAGATCACATTAAGAAACAAACGCGTAAAGTTGAAAAAATACAAGATACAATTGAAAAAACTATATTCAGACATTCGGAGCTGTAGTGTCCTCCAAAATTGGCGATAGGCGTAATCTTCAAACTTTTTGAAACAATTTCGAATAAACTAATTTAATATTTAAGTAAACAGATGCCAAATTTGCATATATCTAGGTTGTATTAATCTTAACAACTTGTGTATGTATATAAATTAAATATTTTCATACTCATCTTTCATACTTTGATATTGTTGAATATAACTCTGCAAAAAAGTGTTTGATAATAAATATATAAATTTTTTGTTAAGAAGTTATAAGCAAATCGTTAAATGCCTACATACCTAGTAATATTGTTAATCTAGTAATTGAAAAATAACAATTGCTGCTTCATCCAAATCCATGAACTTCTTCTGCTGGCATTACAGGTAGATTCTTCCTGGTACGTGGTAGTATTTTCCGACTAATCCACCTGGTTATCCTTACTTTTACAAAAACGGCTTATAGTCAGAGTGCATCTTTACATCTTGATCAAAAATTTTAGGCATAGCACTTTTGGGCGAGCCTTTTTTAATAATTCCTAGAGGAAACAGTGGCCACAAGAATATTTTTTGCCACATTTATGAATTTGGTACTATTATAATTTTCAAATTAATGTTTTTATAAGTAATGTATTAATTTATTTTAACCCACTTAAAGAATTGAGACAGGTAATACCGTTAAATTTTTTTATTTAAATACATACAAATACACATATACATCTGTTTCTGGCGGAATGCATTTTTAAAGCCACTGTAAACCACCCTAATATAGTTCTCAACTTAAAAACTTTGTGAGCTCTAATAAAGCGAGAATTGCCGCTTTTATTTTTAAATTATGTTTATTTTTAGTAAAATATTATATTATTGTTTTTCACATTAACAAATTATCAACTAATGAATATTTTTAAAAGAACACACTTTTTTTAATATATAAAAAATGCAACCCTAACTGCTTTTTGACATTTTCTTTTACGCATGTTATCCGTTGTATAGTTCGTCATCTTTGGTATTTTTTGCAGTCGAAAAATGTGAGCTCATATTTATTGCAAATATTTTCATTATATTGGCACCATAAATATATTTTAAATTGGCTGAAAGTGTATAAAACTTTGAGGTAAATTTATAAAGAGTGAATGTGGAAATTGAAGATGTTCTAATTAGCGTAAACTGAACAAGAGGAAATCACACGTCAGGGCGCTCCCAATTATGTTGTAGATTGCGTCGAAGTCGCTGCCGACGTCGGCGCTGACGTCTATTGACATATCTGCAGTAAATACGTTATGGGTGACAACACCCGCGAAGTTATTTTGCAGTTTCACACGGACATTTAAACCAATTGAAATAGTGTAAATAATAGAAAATAATTTTCAATTTTAGCGGTATCAACTTATTTTTCAACTGTTGCCGTATGGTCGGTCATGGCCAGTGAAAACATAATGGACGAATTAGCATCATTAATACGTACGGAAATTCCGGATGGCAGACAGAGTTTGCGTGATAGTTATACAAATTTAGAACGTGTTGCCGATTATTGTGAGGACACGTATTACCGGTAAGTAAAATAATTTTAATAATGTTACTATGATGCTTAGTAATTCATAACACATTGTTTTAGTGAGGAGAACAAAAAAGCGGCACTAGAGGCTACCAAAAACTATACAACGCAGTCATTGGCCAGTGTGGCTTATCAGATTAATACTCTCGCTTATAGTTATATGCAACTTTTAGAGTTGCAAGCACAACAATTATGTGAAATGGAATCACAAATGAATCATATTGCTCAAACAGTGCATATTCACAAAGAAAAAGTGGCTCGACGGTAAGTTAAACGTTTACATTTTCATAATAAATATGAACTAATATAAAATTCATTGCAGTGAAATTGGTGTGCTTACTGCTAATAAAGTAAGCTCACGACAATTCAAAATAGTCGCGCCCATTAATCCAGAAAAACCAATCAAGTATGTACGCAAGCCAATTGACTATTCGATATTGGATGATATCGGTCATGGTGTTAATTCTACGCAAACACGCCAACAAAAGCATCGTGGATCTAGTCATGGGTCCATACAATCATTGGCAACATCTTCGCTGGCACCCTCCGTCGGTCCGCCACCAACTACAAAACCACCAACACCACCGCAAATGACACGCGGAAATACTGGTACACTGGGTAAATCTTCGATGAGCAACACCGGTACGCTTGGCAAAAGTTCGCGTGAATATCGAACGCCACCGGTTGTTAATCCACCACAAGTGCCTTCGCACTATGCACCCAACTATCCGATTGGGCATCCAAAACGTATGTCATCAGCTTCCTCAAGCACCACAGTCACCGGTATCAGCAGTATGGGTATTGGTGGACCGGGCGGCACTAGTGGTGCACCAAGTGTGGTTAGTGAACGTGAACGTGAGCGCGGCGGTGGTTATAGTGCATTGCCTATGCCGCCTAGTCAACAAATAGCAACGCATGTCAATTTACCATCAGCGGGTATGATGCAATCTTTGCCACCACCACCGCCAACAACATACGACGACAGAAGCAGTATGCCGCGTAAGTGTAAATTTACTCTTTTGCATATATAAATCCACTAACAGATATTTATTATTAATTGCATTTTAGCGCCACCATCGCCACTCACTGTTTCACAACATGAAATTAGCGAACAAAGTCACATTGGTATGCACACACTGGGCAGAAATCACAACAGGTATGTTGTAACGGTGCTTGTTTTAAAAACGAAACTCGATTACTGTCAAAATATAATGTAAAAAATATTTAAAGTTGTTGATACAGTTTTTAGTAAGATGATAAACCGTCATCTTAGTAATAATCAAAAGTTATCGAGTTTCGATGTTCGATTGTATATTTTAAAATATAAGAAGAAGATGTTATTCATTTATACTATTTTATAATTGCTCACATAAAGGAATGGTAACAGGTAAAATAAGAAAACACACATTTAATTATTAATGACTAATATTTCATAAAAAATATATGTAAATAATCGTACAGCTTTTTTTGGTTATGGATTGTAATATACATACATATATTATTCACCAAACATTTATTGCGGTTAAAGTGGTCATAACAGTTGTGTTTCTTTCGAATTTCGAATAACTACTTCTTATCATATAAAAACTTGTTTGTCCACCCTTTTAAAGAAATAATTTCAGTGTGAACTTTGCAAGACCTGGCTCACAGTCGCCACCACTACCACCGCCACCGCCGCCTGAGGAGGAACATCAAGACTTTGGACGGCCACGTACATCGGCAGGACAAGGTCAATTGGCGCCTATCGTGCCCGAGGATCAGAACTTACCCGGTTGGGTGCCAAAGAATTACATCGAAAAGGGTGAGAGCTTTGAAAATTATGATAAAAAAATGAAAATATACAAATATATTACTTTAATTACAGTTGTCGCAATTTATGATTATTATGCCGATAAAGATGATGAATTGAGCTTTCAAGAAAGCTCTGTCTTATATGTGCTAAAGAAAAACGATGATGGTTGGTGGGAAGGCGTAATGGACGGTGTGACCGGTCTGTTTCCGGGTAATTACGTGGAGCCATGTGTGTAAACGTGAACAAACGTGTGTAACGTGTCAATGACACTTAGTGGTGTTTTCAAAGTGCAACTAAAGTGAAATAAATGAAATCACACACGTGCACATATGCATAACTAAATTGCCTAAAACGCTAAATGTTACGCCGCAAATGGGTATTGAAAGTATTTAAAAATTATTACAATTACCAGCAAGATATATTAAAGCGTATATTATAAGGCAAAGCTGAGTGTTAAACAATTCCAATTTCCAACATCAATAGCATTAAATAGTCTGTGTTTAAGCGCGCAGTTATTCCACGTAGTTTAAAATTGAAAAACACAAATAATAATAAAATAACAACAAATAAGCATAATATTGGTGAATGTAATGTTAATTGTGTATGGCCTTTTCGACGCGAAAACTAAAACGCAATATTATCGTTATGCTGCGGAATTAGTTGTGTGGCAGTATAGTCAGAAAAGGTCGTACATTAAACATAATACATTTTTATAGCATTTTTTACACAAAAAAAAAAATAATAATAATAATAACGACGAAGTAAACACATTAAACTTATTCAGATGTATGAAGAGCACAGTTAACGAAAGTAAAGTTACATAGAGAACAATAATACTAGCTGCAATTAACTGAATTAATTCAATTACGTATTCTAACTAACTTGATAGGTATTTGTGTATGAGGCACAAAAATGCTCGCAACGATTCCTTTCTAAACGCCTGCATTTATTTGTATGTATGTAAATCTTTTATTAAACTATATATATTATATATGTCTTCGAATTATACAAATACCCATACTCTTAAACTATACTATATACCTTGCATAAATGACAGTCGACGTTTGTGTTTGTGTGCGCGTTTAAAAGAAGTAGCAAGCAGCAAAGAAAAAAAGAAAAACCGTTTTTGGTTAGCACAGTGTTGTGTTTAAATTAATTATGGGTTGGCAAGTACCACGCCACAACTGTCTTCTTTGTGAAGTGCGCAGCTCGCGTCAAACTATTTTGCATTTTTTTAATTAAAATTTATTTAATGTTGTCGTTTTTTGTACACAAATTTTTTGCATAAATCAAATACTTGATTACCTCTTGGTATAGCTTATGCTCAATTATCTATTCTCTATTCTCTATTACCTATTATTATTATTATTACTGGCGTATTATTATTATTATATTTTCACAAATCTAGCCGCACAGGTGGTAAGTGTAAATACTGTTACTCCTGTATGAGCCTTTGCTATGCTACTATAATTTCATTTATATTAGTTAAACGTGAATTTATTAAAAAAATACAAATATATATATACATAAATATGTATACTTACCTATATAAAAGTAAAAAAAAGTGAAATGATAATTATGCATACGTATATTATTACTATTGTATTAACTTAGATAATATAAATAATCACAATGGAAATAAATGCTAAAGATGGAATCAAAAAGTGTATTTTTTTTCAATACTGCATTCCTAAATCCGCGTCTTTTTTGTTTACTTAGACCCAATTTCTTTGGGAAAAAATCCGACTCAATAAAACTCGATATGGAAATGATTCGAAACATGCTCTTGTTCGCAGAGTCCACATTTAAAATAACTCTAAGAAACGAGGACGATCGCATTATTACCGAGCCTACAACAGAGAAACGAATAGTCTCCTTTTAGCTCTATATAATTAATCCATCAATGTTCCAAATTATTTAACCGTCTGAAAAATATATCTTCAGGAGTTCTATAAAGTAGGCTTCTATGGCGGCGATTATTCCTTCATTAGAGCCAAATTTCTGTTCGGCAATGGACTTTTGGAATAGGTCAAATGGTTAGGCATGCGGCTAAACATTTTTGAAGAAGAAAAAGGTGGTTATCACCTTTCCGGTCGATGAGGAAATCTTTTCCTTCATCGGAGTATTTAAGTTTGTCGGGCGAAGCATCGACCTTTCCGGAATGAGCTCAACAATTTTTAAATCCCAAAAAAATGTGGTCATCGCCTTTCCGGTCGATGAGAAAATCATGCCTTCTCCAGAGTAGGTTCGTTGGGGTAAGTTCACCATTTCGACGGTTCCGGAAAGAGCAAACGCAAACTCAACGCGTCGAAAACTTTATCATGCTCATATTTTTTGCATGATATGAACCATGAGGTCTTTTGAGATGCCTACTGTGTGAGATATCATGCTCATCCATAATCAGCAGTCTGCAAATACGAGATCGTCGACTGATATCCTACATTATAGCAAAAAGGACATTACTTCCGAATAACTGGGCGTGACAGATCAATAACCGACATGCGACCACTTCAAAGGTCGTTAAGTGGCTTCATATGACTGTGTCAATTTCATTAAAGCTGAAAATTATTTACTAAATTTGATCTTGTACTCAAAAAAGACCAATTCCCGTTCTCGCCCAAAGACATATACAATCCCTTTAGTTCAATATGCGTTTGTGCGCTTTATTTCAAATTCTACATTTACTATTTTACATTAAATTGCAAAGTTCAGCTTAAAAATTATTGCATGAACAAGAGTTTCTGACAAAACTTTTCAAACTTGTCATGTCTTTCAAAAAATAATCAAATAAAGTACATCGAATTTCCCTGAGCAAAAACTTATTCGTTCGCCTATGTCTAAATTTCTACAAATTAACTAATTCCTTGTGCTTTTATAGGCTTCTTGTTTCTCGGTTGCTCATTCTCGGGACTTAAGTGTTGTTGGGCGCATGTTTAGCCATACGTATTGCGGTGCCACGTCGTGTAGCCGGTGTAGTTGTCGCGGATAATTTCGGTAAACGTGGATTAACAAGTGGTCCCATATGACGATCCGGTCCATCTTGAAAAGCGCTAAGTACTTGACTGTCGATCGGTGGCAACGGTGAACCAGGAGACCATTCAGAGCTGGAACTAGAGCCGGGAGATTCGGAACTGCAAAAGGTATAATCATATTTGTTAGTAGAAGAAAGGGGTTGTGTTGATCAGTGCTTTGCGCACTTCAAAGTATTCAACTTACCCAGCTGTGTAGATGGGTGGCAATTTGCGCTCATAAGATGTAGCCGGTGTAACAACGCCAGCATGTATCTCCTGTTGGTATAAACCGTAAAGTTCGCGCAGCTCGTCGGGCAATTCGACATTGCCTTCCTCAATCAAACGACGTTGTGAGCTTATAATATCCTCACACAAACGCCGTTGACGCTCGGCGCGCAAGAGCTGCAGGTCGCGTCGCCTCAACTCAGCCTGTCTTGCTAGACGCTCAGCTTGTAGTGATACTTTATCAGCTTCCAATTCATGTACGCGACAAAGTAGCGCCAATAGTTCGCGTTCTTCGTCGCTGGTAATACGTTCGGGCAGTTCCTATATTCAATAAATCTATTAGTACTTTTCGGGGAAATTCCCTACTACTTACATCTTCCAACTGCACGCCTTTTTGTCGACACAATTCGAGTTCCTGCTCAGTACGCTCACGTATCTCTTTGTAACGTCGTGTCTCTTTCTCGATTGCCGAAAGCTCACCCCAAGCATTTTTCAATGCAATCGCACCTTCAGATTCAATATCTTTAACGTGGAGAAAGCAGAAAAGTTTTACATATTAAACTCATTTACTTCATACACATTTCAGTCCGCCTACCGTCGTCTGCTGGTGAATCGTAAAGTTTACCCATGCGTCCTTGCCAGTGTGATATGATCATATGCTGACGCTCGGCATCGAGCTCCAAACCAAGCAAATGACTCTCCGCTTCGAGCAGCTTGCGACGCAGCTTCATTTGTTGCTTGAATGTGAGCACGATCTGCTCGCGCAAGTAACGTAACTCCGTCTTACGTTTCTCATCCTCTTCGGTGGTGCGCACAGGTTGTGCGGCAGCAGCCGCCGCGGCACCACTACGCGGCCGTTCTGTAAGCATCTTACCACGCAGACGTGTCACCTCTTCGCGTAATTCGGTTACCAGATTTTGGTAGTGTTTTGTGGGAAAGTTTTTGACCTCATCGAGATAAACGGAATTTTGTAAACGCGTAGAAATGCTATTCGCGCGATCCGCATATACAAGTGTATTCTTTGATTCGTCACGATGCTTTGCTTCGGGTGCGACATGCGCAATCATAACGGTCTTGCATTTGCCACTTAACGCCTCCTTTAATAAACGTGTCAGCTTCGAATCACGATAGTTTACGTAACGCGCACCACCCGACAGCGCATTGATGCAATTGCCAAGCGCCAGTAGACTGCGATTGATGTGTGCACCTTCTTGTAGACGCTTACCACGATTCTTTGTCTTCTTTGCGCGTTCCGAGCCTGCCAGATCGGTGAGAAAGAGACGACCTTGTTTTGTGCCCAACGGAGTTTTCGTCTGTACTGTAATGCTGAGCAACGCATGGCTGCGCGATGATGTTTGGTTCGCTGCTGTCGGCTCCATGGTGCGTGCTTTGTTGCCTTTGAGCAACAGTGAAACGACCTCTTGCCGACTCGTCGTGGTGATCTCGGAGAGACCGGCGACGGTTATGCGTTGACCACGATTATCTTCACGCAGTTCAAGCGGTCCGCCAGGATTCAGCAGATCACGTATAAGCTCATTGTATATTTCCAAGTAGGAAATGGATACCTTCAGTGATTGAATAATACTGTAAAGAGTGTATTCTTTTAATTTGAAAGCCAACTAACCTTGCTACCATTATTCGACGTATCGTCGATATTTTTAAATATTTCTTCGATAGCGCGTACCATCAGTCCACTCTCATTGTTATTGGCATCGACATCGTAAGCTGCGGTGGCGCCACGTTCAGTGGCTGTTGAAGTGACTTTCTTACGGCAAGGTCCCAACATGGTGTGTGTTTTGCCAGAACCGGTTGCGCCATAAGCGAATACCGCCGCGTTAAGGCCATTGAGCACATCTTTGACCAAAGGCGCCGTCGTTTTCTTATAGACCTTTTCCTAATTTTATAAATAAGGAATATAATGTGGAAGTTTGTCAGCAATCTAACAAGTACTCTTATTTTAAATTTATTATTATTAGGGAGATAGGAAATGTTGGATTGTTAGCCTTCTTGGCCCCAATAAAATAATTTCTAAAAAATGTGTTACCTGCGTGTCGGTTTCTTTGAAAACATGATCGTACGAGTATTGCCGCGGCCGACTTTTACCACCATCATCAAACAACAGTGATTTCTCAGAAATCACATCAATGCAATGGTCGGTGCTTTCATCGCTGGGCCGCACTCGAACCACAACCTACAAAGTAGATAGAAACAACAATAGAACCAATGTTTATTCGTAAAAGTGTAATAAATCGTCTGAACTGACCACTAAACGTTCCTCTTGCGGCCCGTTTGCTGTCGCTAGTCCACGACTCTGCGCTGCCGACGAGGATGAGCTGCCACCACTACTGCTTGACCAACAACCGTTTTGTGCCATTTTACGCGCAGCAAACCGCGGTGGCTCACTGCTGGAGCGAAGCGTGATTATAGCTCGTAAATTAGTGGCTGTAATTTGATAAAGAATCAGTGGTTAGCATTTGGGAATACGTATAATTGCATTTAGTCACTAAGCCAAACTTCAGGGAAGAAGTGGGGACAAATAATACTAGCTTACTTTAAACTTAAAGCTTAATCTAAACAAAAATAGTAAGACTAGTTTAAATACTAAGGAAGCTGAAAAGTTCGTTCAATCTTCCAAATGTTCGATTCTATTGTTGAGGTACGACTGGTTTTTTGCTTCAAATTAGACCCCATCCTCGGTGATTACGTCTTCATTGTGCCTTTTGAAGATTAGTTCGAACTATAGAGCCTATCAGTTGAATTCTAAGAGCGCGATCTCATATAGGAGAGAACTTTTCAGGCTCATATTAGTCTTGATTTCAAAAAGCGAGTCCTAATTTCATCAGATCAAAATTTGTCATATGTTTATGAAAGCTGTCGGTATATCTCTCTTTTCAAAGCTCATAAATTTATTACACGACATGAGTTGCAAATAGTAACACACCTTTCTATATTTTGATTTGAAAGAAAATGCTCGTGTAATGTCATTGATTGCTTCAAAGGTGTCAAAGGATTCACCTGCTCATAAACAACTGAAACGAATATACCCATACCAGTCAGTCATACAAGAACAAACGCTCGTAAAATCTAGAAATCCATTGCAGACATTAAGTGTCATTAAGGATTCCATGAGTTGACAGTTGTGGGCGTTGAAAAGCGGAAAACTTTTGTTAATGCGCCACAACAATGTTGAATAGTTTATAACTCACATTACAATGAAAATCCATCAGCGTTGATGAATAAATAAATTTAGTTATATAAGAAATCACTTTAACGTTTTAAGGTGAGTGGGTTGGCAAAGAAGACGATTTAGGTAATTTATTTCAACTTTTTTTGGAGGGAAAAGCGATGACATGCTAGACTTAAGGCAATAAAGGAGATTTGATAAATATTTTGTTCTTAAGATTTCGAAGCTTTTGGTTTTCAAGTTCCCAAGTAATGTTCGAAAAATACAGATACTAGTGAATCGAATAAACAACTGGTATAAATCACATAAACTGGTATAATCACTTTGATAAGCAGATTTGATAAATATTTTGTTCTTAAGATTTCGAAGCTTGTGGTTTTCAAGTTCCCAAGTAATGTTCGAAAAATACAGATACTAGTGAATCGAATAAACAACTGGTATAAATCACATAAACTGGTATAATCACTTTGATAAGCAGATAGTATAGCAAACTCTTTAAAGAGGTGTTCACATACTCTCTTCTAATGATTTAATGTTGTTGACTTATTTTTGATTTTGCACGTGAAGTTTTCTCTCGTGAAATTCGGTATCAAATGTAGCGAGCAGAGTAGTTGTGAATCGAAGGTGACTATTTTCAACTAAAGTGACAAAACTGGGCGACGCCGTATAAGAAATTTAAGCAATCAAGACCCTCTTACGAATTTAACATGAGTCTAAACAATCTTTAACCTTCAAATGATTTCATACACGCAGCGCCTGCTACAACGCCTTAAAGTATGCATAAATAAACAGCAAGAATTTGAAAATAATAACTTTTTCACGTGTCGTGTCGTTGAGGTAGGCTCACATGTTGTTCTTATTGTTGTTTATATATTGTACACGCATTTGTGATTACCGTTATATGGCGTTAGTTAGTCAAGGCAAAGACCGCAACCTTAAATAGCGATTAACTTAATCACAGCATTTACAGCGCTAATAGTTAGACACACGAAAAACACAAAAAATAAATAAAATAAAATAAAAATATAAAATAAATATATGAACACCATTTTGAATGTGGTGTGTGTGCTTAATAGGTTAGGGAATTGATTTTCATAAACACAAGTGAACACAAGTGTTGAAGGCTAGTACTTTTTCGTTAATGTTCATGTTAATTGGATGATTTGGTTTTGTGTGTCCCGTACCCATGCGACTGATTTGACTTAATCTTGTCCAAACGAAATTTTTGTATTTTTTATTTCAGTAATTTTCGTTAATGTTTCGTTAAATATTTATTATTTATTTTGTTATGTCAGTCTTGAATTGCCTAATTTTATTTCATTTTTTTTTGTGTAGTTTCGTAGGGGTCAAATGAAGTTCACACTTGTTTTGGTGAGTATTAGATAAACTGGTTTATAAGAATTTGTTCCCATGGTCTATTTCAAAGATATTAAAAATATTAGATCTTTTTAAGTTTCATCCGAGAATACATTTCCTCATTCGGCCTCGATTTTTGAGATGGCCTTTGGCCCTCTCTCACAGTATTACTTAAGCAATATTTTTCGCCTTGTATGTATGTGATTGGCATGGAAACCGTTTAGCCGGTTATATCCGACTCGATGATAGCGCGCCACTACTCTCTTTTCCTCGCAGTTCGGCGCCAGTTGAAGATCCCAAGTGTAACCAGGTTGCTCTCCACCTGGTCCCTCCAATGGAGTGGAGGCCTTCCCCTTCCTCGGCTTCCTTCGGCGGGTACTGCATCGAACACTTTCAGTGCTGGAGTGTTTTCGTCCATTCGGACAACATGACCTAGCCAACGTAGCCGCTGCTTTTTATTCGCTGAACTATGTCAATATAAATCGTACCATCGTCTGCGGTATTCGCCGTTGCCAATGATCAGAGGACCATAAATCTTACGCAAAACCTTTCTCTCTAAAACCCCAAGAGTCGTCTCATCGGATGTTGTCATCGTCCACGCTTCGGCGCCATACATCAGGACGGGAATGATAAGCGACTTGTAGAGTTTGATTTTGGTTCGTCGAGAGAGGACTTTACTTTTCAATCGCCTACAAGAGTGATTCTGCGCTGGATTTCGAGGCTGACATTGTTGTTGTTGTTGATGCTGCTTCCCAGATAGACGAAATTATCTACAACTTCAAAGTTATGTCTGTCAACAGGGACGTGGGAGCCAAGACGCGAGTGCGCCGATTGTTTGCTTGATGACAGGAGATATTTCGTCTTGTCCTCATTCAGTTCGATTCCTTATCCAGGCGAGAAAAAGCAGAACTAACGGCGCCGTTGTTGCTTACAATTATCGAAGCCGAAGATACTTAGAAATATGCTTGATACATACCAATGAATTTATTAAGCTTTAAGTTCTATCGAGTCTTCGTGGCACCAGTATCGTCGAATATTCAGATCATCAAACAAAATTCGTCACGTTGATGAGACTATTTTTGAAATAAAGGCAAACGGCTTCTGAAAGTATTTGAAATAGCTACGCTTCTTAACGCTCCAAGTTCATAATTTTGTTGTTATTATAACTCGGTAAAGTTATGAAGATGTTGCTATCAGTCGAAATCAGCCGAAAGACGATTAATTTTTAACCATAATCTGGGTATGTATCTAATGAAGTGTAAATGGTGAAAAAAACAGAACACTTTGCTTTTCCGACAAGACAAATTTAACTCAGTCTACAAGTAGAGACTCATTTGCAATATATGTGCTTCCGATTTGCTCTGTCATGCAGTATATTTTCAAACTATAGGCTCCTCTGATGTTTTATTTTTTTGAAGTCCGAATTTCGTGATGCAAATTTTACTCTCTCTAATCATACAGGAATTGTGACATATTTCTTATTATTTAAAAACCAAATATTTTTTTTTGAAGTCATGGGTTCGGTAAAATAATGCTGTATTGAGAGAATGAAGGTAAAAATTTGTTTCATTTGCAGATGGTGAATTGATCGGTTTTATAGTTACAGATCCTAGATAATACCACATTGAGCAGTAAGAAAGAGAGAGATAGAGAGAGAGGGCAAACTAAGAAGTTTCATATATCCATTACACATCCTCTGCTTGTTTGAACAGTTTTTAATAACTCAGTATAATTGAAGTGCATTAGAGCAAATTACTACCTTCAGAAACAATTAAGCCTAGAATTTAACTGCACTCTTGCACTATCTACGCTTTACAAGAACATTCGAACACTTGCATATCGAAATTAATTGCGTTTTAGCTGTTAAATATCGGATTTCAATAGCTTAATTACGCATTTAGTAGTAAATTTTATTGATTACCCATTGATGCTTGTCTAATGAAGAACCTTGGGAATAGTTAATATGAGTGAGTGATATATAAATATATTTTGTTTTTTCTACACAATAAAGTAAATGTGTGTCTATATTTTCACCGTTATTTTAATCAAATTAATTAAAGTGATGTGGAAAACATGAATTTATTTTTAGAATATAAATACCATCGGTTTCTTCGAAAAACAACGCCTGTATGTGACAGCAAATAAATTCTTCACGACATTAAAATCTTAGAACTAATTTGTATATGTACATAGATATGCATCTGTTTTGATGAATGGTGTTCTTTGGAAAGCTTTGTTATTAACTTTGTTTATATATTATATAGTATACAATATAAACCTACGAGTATATTTGTGGATGTTTAATGTTGACTGCTTTCTAGGCTTTAATCTGTCACCAAAACGATTAGAGTAGTTTCGTGTTAACATACTCATATGTACATATGTAAATATGTTTATAGACCTATATTGCCATTAATTATGATTGCTTTTGGGTACCAATACACGAACAATGATATATGAAAACGTTTTTGTTTTTGACTTGTAGACATTAAATGACTGCCTTTTGTTTTTTTTTTATAGGTGCTTAAGTGCATTTCAATGTACGAGGTGTGTTCGAAAAAGGACATATTTTCATGTTTTCTTATATTGTTTATTATTATTATAATTAATTAATAAAAAAATGCTTTTTGGTGTGCTAATGGGTTGAAACCTGCTCCCTATGCCCTAGCAACTTTAACATCCTTTTACAAACTGAGGAGACCCATGAATGAACAGAGATTTATATTGAGTACTGAACAAGGACTGTAGGAAATAAATTTCATATTAATAGTGATGAATAAACAACAAGTTTTTGAAACATAAATAAAAGCCCGCTTATATTCTGAACACGCCTCATAAACTATATATGATTTGTGTTGAGAAAAAAAATGTAAATTTTAAATTTCCAAGTGTCGAAAAGTTCAAGCCAGATATGACTCTGTGTGAGAGCGTCGTTTCACAAGCATGCTAGTATCCCGAAAATCAAGTTTGAGAAGTGACGATAGGAAAAGTGCATAACGTCGAATGGGGACCATTTTGAAGGTGACAATTTTTCAGAAAAAAAGAAAATTCCGTTTATTTTTTGAACATACCTCATATATGTTTACAAACATGAAATTGAAATTTTTTTCTAACATACTACCAACAATTTGCCTCAAAATAAGCTATAAAAGGACACAAACGATTCTTTAAATTTTATTGGGGAGACACTTTAGTTTTTTAATAAAATCTATTGTAATGGTTGACCAAATGAGTTTTAGTGGTATATTGCTTACCACTCTCATACACCTTCCTAAACAACCATCTCCAGACGTTATCTAAAATATTTAGGTTCTTACATACCGCACAAGCTTCAAATTCAGTTTTCGTGCTGTAAATGCCATTGTATATAGCTCTATTGGTTTGCGAGATATGTACAAAAAACTTAGTAGGGGGCGGGGCCACGCCCACTGCCCAAAAAAAAAATTACATTCAAATATGCCCCTTCATAGTGCGATCCTTCATACCAAATTTTATTTTCATAGCTTTACTTATGGCTTAGTTATGGCACTTTATGTGTTTTCGGTTTTCGCCATTTTGTGGGCGTGGCAGTGGTCCGATTTTGCTCATTTTCGAAAGCAACCTTCCTATGGTGCCAAGAAATAAGTGTGTCAAGTTTCATCAAGATATCTTAATTTTTACTCAAGTTACAGCTTGCACAGACGTACGGACGGACGGACGGACGGACGGACAGACAGACATTCGGATTTGAACTCCACTCTTCACCCTGATCACTTTGGTATATGTAACCCTATATCTAACTCGTTTAGTTTTGGGTGTTACAAACAACCGTTATGTGAACAAAACTATAATACTCTCTTTAGCAACTTTTGTTGCGAGAGTATAAAAACGGGAAAGCCACTTTTTCAAATTCGATTGTTTTGATTTGCATTACTATTTGGCGTTAAAACCTGCAGTTCGCGGGTATCACAATATGATATGGCTCCCTACTCCGTTACAGCTTTGATCCGAGTGTATTTGCGATTCTAATGGGGTCCATTCATGGCGCACGTCATGGAAATAAAGGTTTTTTACATCTGGGCTTTTATAAATAAATTTATTCTCATCCGAAAATATGAGATAATGCCAGTACTTAAAAGTTACTTAATTAGACGTATTTTTTCGTAACTTATTTAGAGATGGATTTTTATTTAGTTTCTACCTTATTAAACGTTCAGCTTACTTAATAAGCCTTTCTGCAATTTAATGCAAAAACAGTCTACATTCATGAACCGTGTCGATTTTGGATTTTCCCTCCGCAGATGAAACAATTCTTAAACTAATCAATTAAGCACCACAAAAAATTTGGTGCTTGTGGTTGTCAAATTATGCGAGATAATTAACATTGCATTTGACGCGCAGTGTATAATTGTATGCCATCTATATAAAATTGTCTCCTAAAATTAATATTTACACATATGTATATTTGTGTTTTGTTATTTTGTTTTGATTTCAGTTACATTCTATTAACTGCCCATTTCATGCCACAATTGTTAGCATACACCTACCATATGCTTTGGTGTGCCCACTTTGGTAAACATAGAAGCAACTAATTATGCTGATAAAATCAGTGTAGATATTTCTAGAACGTAAAGGATCGATATTATGTGCTCTGTGATGGTTTAAGGCTAACCAAAGTTTAACTTTAAGTTTATAATTATTTCTAAAATGCATAAATACTATAGTAAACACATATTTTTAATTAAATGGAAAGTCATTTTCAGGGAAATGTGTAAATTAAACAAAATAATCTTAAGAAAGAAGAGACAAAAAAAAAAAAGAAAACGACAAAATTAATGCTAATGAAAGGAAGACGAAATTATTAAATTTAGCCTTAGTGATATCGATAATAAAATTCAATTTAAAAATATTTGTATTATTTTTTAATATTCTATTCATGTCCATAAACTTTTCCTAAAGGCTTTTCAGATTTATTATTATAATTATTAGTAAATGGACATATAAAATTAAGCACCTATTCAGCATTTGTAGACTAATAATATGCCAGAAAATAATTATGAAAAAATAAACTATTTAAATTTTAAAATATTTAAATTTAATCTTAGTTAAATCTGCAATTAATAAAAATATGTGCTAGCAAGCGTTTGATAGTGTTTAAAATGTACCACGGCGTATACGCAACCTCTTTCATGCGGTCGGTTGGCGTTGAAAACGAATGACAGTTATTGTCTGTATATATGTAAAAATACCATTTGAATTAAAAAATTACTCGCTAGCACGAAAGCTTTGTAGTTCTTTACTCTAAGTGAATATATACATTTATATATGTTTCATTGACTGTGCCATTGGAGCATTAGACTTTACCACAATTATTATATATACGAGTATATATGTAGATACTTTCATAGAAATGTCATGGTATGCGAAATTTGCGAATTCCCAACACTCGCACTTCTTTCACCCTCTTTCGCATTTTTTCATGTCTACAACTATCTTGATAAGCGTTGTTTTTGCATTTGATATACTCCTATTTAATTCTAGTTTTTGCTTTGTCTAACTTGTTTGTTTGGTATTGTTTTTTTGCCTGGTTCGTTTGATTATTGTCATTGCAAGTGTTTATTACAAGCCACTGTCCGCTATTGTTTGTTGTTGTTGTTATACTTATGTATGTTCACGCTTGTTTACACTGTGTGCCTGCCTCGTGCGACCTGTTCGCACAGTTCGTTCGTCTGTATTGACGATACGGGCATTTGATTACTCAGCCGCTCGTGTGACTCGAACTGGTGGCGCTTGTCATGTCCTATTGTGTGTATTATGCTTTGTACAAACAACTGCATATTCCTCTATGCCTGTCAGTCTGCAATTATAATGGCTTATTGTTTTTGTTATCTCATTGCCTAGATATGTAAGTACCGCTATGTTGATTTTATAGCGGTCAGTAGTTGTCGATTGCCGTTGTAGGATATGCATAGTGATTTGCGGTGGTGTAGTTGTAACTCTTTTGTTTTTTGTGTTCTCTAGTTGTTGTTGCTTTTATTTTATGTAGCCATTATTGATTTATTTTTCTGCAGAATTTAGCTTGAATATGATATTGTCCATAATTTGCAAGTTTATTAATTTTTATATTCTCGCAATATGTGGCACAGATTGCAAGAGTTTGTTTCACATATCGGTTGTTTGTAGCACCTAAAACTAATTGAGATAACTTATATACAGAGTTATGTATATCAAATTGATAATATTGCCTGTGTATCCGTACGTTGGTCTGTAAAATGGTCGAAATTGGTTAATACGTTCTCATAGCCCTCATGGGCCGCTTATGAAGATCTCTATCCCACTATTCGCTATAAAGCGAATATCGGTCAATATGTGAGATATTTTAATGAATATAAGATATGCGTTAGTTTGATACCAAAAATGGATGGGGTTGAAACTCAATAAGGTGCTTTAATTGTATGAAATCTGTCAATTCCTTCATTGAGCTCTATGAAGTGATTTTCGTTTCTGTGGTGGTTTTCCATATAAACCGGATTATGAATTACATTTTAGTAACAGCCATTTGTAGAACAAATTACATACATACATATAAACTACATCAACACCGAAGAAATCAAACTTGTTAAATTAATAAAAATTTGATTTCTTCGGTATACTTGTGTTGTAAATCATTTCTGAAGCATTGATTTTAAAACAGAACAGTTTAAGAGGAAAGTAGCATATCAAATACGAGATTATATCACTTTCCAAGGAGAAATTGACAGCGAAATCATTTCTATTATTAGATTTCGGCCAAAATCCGGTGAAAATTTAGAGTAAATTTCTTAGATTTGTC
This sequence comes from Zeugodacus cucurbitae, assembly GCF_028554725.1. Lineage (NCBI taxonomy): Eukaryota > Metazoa > Arthropoda > Insecta > Diptera > Tephritidae > Zeugodacus > Zeugodacus cucurbitae. The sequence continues at coordinate 67,661,393 of NC_071667.1, forward strand.
TTCTTTGGTGCAACGAGAGCACTACCTGAGATGTATTGAGAGCCCAAAGGAACGAGAAAACGTGAAAACAAAAGTGAGAACTTGAGTTGCATATACTGAGGAACTACCGTCTAAGGTTTTATATGAAGGGACCCATATCCCGACCAAGTAATATATCAATTAAATATAAACAAAAGATAAGGAAAAAAATCCCAAATCGAAAGCATAAATTAAACTTCGTTAAGGAGCTTTGAATACAAATAGTGAAGCTAAAGAATATCAACTTACTGAGGAACTTCGCACAAACCCTACCACTAAGTTGAACGAGTGTTTAGAAACTCCGGCATTTGACTGCAAGTGCATATATATATGTATGATATCCCTGCAAAACTTCTTGAACCAGGAAAAAATTCAAAGTTGAAATTCGAAAATCGAACAGTGGAACTACCATAAATAACTCATATATAATATTTTATAAGAGATACCGATTAATCGGCCAGTGGGTAAATAATCGACCCACAAAATTAAATAACGGGGTATTATAATGTATAAAGACAATAGATAGAAGAAAAAAGCTTATTCGGGAACGATGGATGTCATCCCATCAAATTGGTTCAAATTGAAAGCCATGACGTAGGCTGCAAGCAACTTGCTTTCAAGTATGCTTACAGAGATGCTGTCGTTAAGAAAACTGCTTCCATTTATCGCCAAAATGGATCCATAAGTCTTTATTTTTAAATCATTATGTAGATACGTCGGAGTATTCGTGTTCCATAAAATGCAATGTATGTGTACAATATCGTAAAAGGGAAAAGTTCACTTCTTTCAACTTAATTCGTCATTAATTTTAAAATTTTTATACTTGTAATTTGAAAATTGGAGAACTCTATACTCAGCTGATCATTTCTTGATAATCAACTTGAAAAGCTTCTTGCCTGAACAAATTGAAAGCAAGACGGCTTTCAAGTTCGAAAAGTGAGAGTGTGGCAGTTAAAAAGTGTGAGTGTGTGGCAACTTGGAAGCAATTTCTTAAACATGTAACGTCCGGGTTACATATTGGACCAAATTTCCATCTGTCAATCCCTGCTGAATCGCAACAAAATCAATACATTTCAGAAGCGGATGGATACTGTTGATGAAAAGTATTTCAGGTAAAACTGCGGTGAGCCGAAACAAACGGTGGCTCTGCAAGTAATCTTACAGCGTGTTCTTTTCTCGATGAAAATTTGTTTATATTTCATCATTATACACATGCTGCATTATCTGAATGTGAAAATCCGAGTACAAGGCAGAATAAATGCTACATTTTTTTGAGACAAGAAAATGGTATTAATTTGAATCTGTAATGTCGTCTGAAGGAAATTTAAATTAAATTAAAAGTGCATTTTATCATGATAATGCAAGGCCACATATATTGATAGTGACTTGACGGAAGTTCCGGGAGCGCGTTTGGGTTTTTTGAATCCACGTTATAGTACAATTACCTTAAAAATCTCAACAAGATGATAAACATTATATATAAACTTGAATTGAGTGACATGCGAAAAAAGTACAAAGGATCGGTTAAAAATGGCCGATGTCGTTGCTGATGCTGATTAATGGGTCGTATCAATTAATTAATAGCTCATGTTGCATGAACACTATGATGGCCTCAATTTAAATCTCGCTCGTTATTTTTCAAAATATAAGAGTAACGCACAATAATATAGCCTCTCCAAATTGCTTTAAACCTGTAGCTTTGCAAAGTACCTACAATATATAGACGATTCTAAATTAAACTAATGTCCGCTCGATATTTATTTTATACATACCTATATATTTAGTCACAAATACCTTCAGCTAGCTAACTTAGCTTCGGAAATTCTTGTTCCTGTTATTATTCGTTATATTTTCTTAACAGGCATTTAACATTTTCGCTTCCTTAGCATTGTTAAATAATTCATTTAATAACCTCTTGCAGTCGGACTATAGTTAGGTAATATGGTCTATATAAGAATTTAGGAACGCGTCTATAATTGTAACGGTTACATTGTGAACTCTATGCGAGTAACTTTGCACTGCGAGACCGCCTTCATAAATTTAAAATTAAGCAACAAAAGTTGCAAAGTAAATATTTGCGTACAATTATAGAGCAAAAAAAAAGGAATTGGAAAAAAGTTCAAGTTCAATCGACATTTAGCGGAGCATTGCCACAATTTAATGGCGTACACTTTTATGGCACTGCAACAGCAACTTGTAAGCAAAGCGGCTATAAATGGCTGCATTTTGTGCCGCTGACGTAATGCCAGGAAATTTGCTGGAATGAAAGTGACGTGAAATAAACTTTTACCACCAACAAAGCGAACGAGAGCGGATTGAAAAATGCCTTAAATGCATTAAAAATTCACACCATAAAATGGTAAAATACCAATACATGCATATATACATACATAGATATAAGAATGTGTGTGAGCCGTTGCCGCTAGGTTTATTACAGATCGTATATCAAGGCCCTTGTAGAGCAATTAATATGACCCTAAGAATTATAAATGACCCACCGCAGGCACTAGGCATTAATTTGGATTAAGCAATGGCGCCTCTAATGAGTTGATGGCCAGTCACAGATGGCATAATTATTTTTTATTGGACGCGCAAAAACGCAAAGCCGCCAAAAAATGTGAAAATGTAAGCGAGAAAATTTGTATACACGCGTAGAGTGGGTAAAAACCAAATGAGAAGTGAGAGTAGAGTGTTAGAGGTGGCAGGCGATAAATAAAAAGTGAAACGCAATGCTAACAACAATTAAAAGTAGAGAAATCAAACTAAAAACGTCAAGACATGCGAATAAATTATATTTCATAACGCAAGTTTCGTTGAACTTCTTATCGCTTTCGCCTCGACCGACATCGACCGACAAGGATTAAGTTTTGCTTTACTAAAGCCGCTTAAGGAGTGAGAAGTACAAAAACAAAAACAAAAAATAAAATAATAAAAAATGAAAAGAGAGTTGAGTAAGGCCTTGCTTTGTTTGTGCCAAGTAGGTCAATTAAATGCGCGAAGCGACAAAAAATAGTGTTCGAATGTAAGGGCCACAAGCGATTGGTCCTTGAGGCTAGCGTAATGCTAGCGACTTGAGCGACTTGAGCGCTAGTGTGTAGTAAGGTGTGCGGAGTGGAGGTGATGTATATAACAACTTCAAAAGTAACTTCTATGCAAATTAGTTTGTAAAATGTATGCTAACACACACTTGAAATGTTGCACCGTCGTATAAGCTGGTAGGAGTTGTTAGAAAATAACAACAACAAAATACAGTCGACGTCCCTACTATATCATTTGTTAATTTGCATAAACGATATTACATGTTTGACGTGAGAAAAAAATGCGAAGAAATAAAAACTGATTTGGGTTGGTCTAAGAGAAGCAAAAAAATGGGGGAAATAATTTAAAAATAAAAAATCAGAATTATTTTTTTTAAATATATTTTTATTAATTTTTGAAAAATTAAATTTTTATCATTTTTTTTATAAATTTTTAATAATTATTTTATTTAATAAAATTATTAATATTTAATTTTTTTTTATGAAATTGCGAAGAAATAAAAACTGATTTAGGTTGGTCCAAGGGAAGCAAAAAATGGGGGGAAATTATTTGAAAAAAAAAAATTTTATCAGAATTTTTTTTATAAAATATATAATAATAAAATATTTTTCTAATAAAATTTATAATAATAATTTTTTTTTAATAAAATTTATAATATTTATTTATTTTTATAAAATTACGAAGAAATAAAAACTGAGTAAGTTGGGTTTAAGGGAAGCAAAAAATGTGAAAACAAATTAAAAAAAATGAGTTCTTAAGAGATTTTTTGATGAAATAAATTATATAAATATTTTTTTTTTATATTTTTAATAATTTTATATAAAATTTTTATATAATATATATGTGTTTATATTATTTTTTTATTTCAGTTTAAACATTTTAATTATAACGTTATCTAATTCTTTTTACTCACCAGAGAGAATAAAAAATCCTTGTTAATATGTAATAATTATTATTTTTTCAAAACGTAAATCCTTTCACCAATTTTTTTCAACAACAACACTATGCACTTAAAATAATACTTTAAACTCTCGCACCGTTTAGAATAAGATTTTCTCACGCTTATGCAAGAAAATATTAAATTTCTCTAATTTTCTCACTTTTAACAATAACCGTTATATATTATATCATGAATTTTTCTTAAATCCACCGAATTTCAACTCCGAAACGTCCGTTCGCTTTAAGTTCCAAGGCTCTACTAACTGTTAGTATGGACGACTAGCAGCGACTAACTGTGGTCAAAACAGTGTTTTCCCAATTCGTAGCACAGACAAGCATACCTTTGCTTTATGCTTTAGTACATGAATACCTTTATAGCTGTGTATGTTTGTGTGTATGTGTGTGTCGCTCGCTTGTCCATATTTAAGTGTGTGCCGATTGTGCAATTGTTTGCCGCCTAGCGAGCGCTGACTAACTGACATAGCACGGGAAATTGCTGAAAATGGTAAAATGTGGGCTGCAGGATATGTGCGCCTGTAAGTAGGCTTACAGCAAATTTATCAGCTAACAGTTAGCGCGGTTAGTAAGGTTAAAAAAGCACATTTTCACGCACACACATGTATGAATATACAAAGAAGCATACATATAAACACAGGGGGATATAGTAATATGTACTCGTATATACCGTTATGTATGTACAAATAATATATCTTTACATATATGTATATAAATAGGTAAATGTATGTCTATTCAATTTGTATATTTGCTTTCGTTTTTGTATTTGTATTTTTTCCCACAAACTCGCTTGCCTTTTTGCAATTCATTTTTAGTGAAATTCTTGACTTTTGTTAAAGTTGGCGCCCCGAGTCGAACCGTTGGAAATCAAATCCTTTCTACATGCTTCTTACAAGTACACATACCCCCAAATTATTCAGCTTATATGCCTAAATATTGCCTAGTCATAGTCATAGCCCTTACCCCACTTCTTTAGTCTTTTGTCAAACTCTTGACTGCATTTTTGTCCAGTGTTATATTTGTGTCGTTGTAATAAATTAAGTTCTCACTGCATACCAACTGGTGTATATGTTTGTTTCTATATTTGCCTTAAAGAGTTCAAATATACGCTTTTGCTTGCCAAAAACAGGTTATTCGAAAATGGCTTGCTATGCATGTAGTTAAGCGATAGTTTAACCGACAACGCCTTTAATTTAGCGGTTTCCAATTTCGGATGTCTCTGTCGGATTCATCTCTTTATGAACTCCTTAGTTCGAACAAGCAGACTTTTAACAGTTAATTTTATACAGATCTTTTCCTAATTAGAAACAGTTCAACTCATCAAGCTGATGGTATCATGTTACGCTAATTTTTCGATGTTTCTAAAGTTGTTCTGTAGGAAGTTCATTATTCACTAGCTTCTTGTGAACTGTCTCATCTATTACTTATAGAAGAAATGACTTTACATAAAGACCTATTATTCGTCGCCTTATCCTACAAAGTTCACGGCAATCTTCAGGTATGGTTTTTAATTATTTCGCACAGTCTCGATATCCAGATACTATAAGTGTACTAAAATTCAAGCTTTCGTGCCAGTTTTCTAACAAAAACTTCTGGTTCTCTCAGTTCTCAACTACGAAACTATTACTGTCGGCTTGATAGTCCTTGGCCGGATAAGAATCCTGGTTCGTTCCGACTAGCGTGGGAATGGAAACAAAACTCCGTCTTAACACACTCTTTATTTCTCCTCATACAAACTGATCAGCAATTGATCCTATTGTTCCATGGATATCTTCCAAAATATTTGGGAATCTAATTCATATGATAACCATTCCATGGTTATAAAAGCCGATTTTTTAACATGTTGGCTTGCTTAATTAAAGACAGTTCTTCAAAATTTTGATATTTATACAGTAGTTTTCGATGACGAAAAACCTAATTCCTATCATATTCCCAGATGTAAAGTAAGAGTTGAAATTTATCAAACCTAAAAATAATTGTATACCCCTCATTAAACCCCTTTAAATGCCACATTTACTATTTTGTGTTGTTTTTTCCTTCCTTTCCCAGGTTTATTTTGCCACACAGTTCAAAGTAATTTCCGTTTGACATTGAAGTGCCGTTCAACGACATCAAAACAATTACTTAATCACTTTCCATTTCAGCAGTAATCAATTAATCGACTTGCATCCATCATTCAATCAATTTTCAAATCACATTTGCATTGATTGCACTTTACAAAGGCATGTCAGTGGTATTCGTTGCGGTTAAGCGTATGGGTAATGCAAATTATGTATGCAAAATGGTAGACATGTAGGTATACAAAGTAGATGATCAAATGTGTAATAAAAAAATAAGGGACAATTGAAAAATGTATAACCATTATTCATTGTTAGAAGATTTTACAAAATATTTCGAAATATTTTTACTCTACACTTCAGAAATCACCAACATGGAAAATCTAATTTAAATCGAGAAAAAATGGTCCTCATATTTGTAAAGTAATGTATCAGTAAATCAAAAAAGATTTTAAATAAGCGTAATAACTCGAAAGTATAAAGATAAAAATGTAACCAGTATTACTTTCGCATTAACTCAAAGTGGACCAGTTGTTACACACTATAGTCTATATAACTCATATTAATATTTAAATTTCTTACCATTCCTTTCATAACCAACTATATGTTTAAGTGAGTGTCACATGCAAGTAATTTTTCGCAGAATAATTGAAGAAATCACGCCCTCCTTTAGGCTTATGAATTTCTTATGACAAAATCAAAGGTTTCTCTGCGCACTGGCCCGTCCAGTCTGCGGCGCTGAAATTCGTGGCAAATTTATAAGGTTGCCCGGCAAAATAATGAACGCTTACAAGTTATAGAATTGGCAATGCGAAATGTATGTACAAGTATAATATATCGATACATGCGTACTTACTTATAATATATATGCGCGAAAATAAATATTTATAGGCATGTGCATGTGTATATTTAGTTCAAGTTCAAGGCACCCGTAATTGCATACTAATGAGCATTGTAGTGTAATTAACCTATGTAAGATTGCGGGGGCTTGGTTGGTAATCATGTAAAATGTATTTTTAGAGAAATTTTTGACATGTTTCCCAAGTTTGCGAAATGTTATAAAAATAAATGACAAGTCTGTAGTATAACTGTATATTTATACAAATTTGCTCAGTTGCCATTACTTCTTTAATTACTATTCAGTAAGTATAGTGATTACAAGTGTAATTAAATATATTTTTCATGTACTGCAAATCTTTTATAGCGATGAAAGGATACATTTTATTTACTTTTCATTTGTATAATAATAATTTTGTCTTAAATTATTATTAAAAATATAATTCTATACTAAAAATATTAATTACCGATTTGATTGTCGAGTTATCTATATTATTAATTTTTTAACGCTGAAATTAAATTAAAATGCGTTTAGTAAGCATTTGTAACGCCCATCTCTTTATATTTACCGTAATTTTTATAACTGTATGCGTTGCCAACAACAGTTGTTATAAAATAATAACTGTTGTGGCGTTGCCAAGCAATCCCGAAGCTTTATGCTGTCAGTGACAGTAAAGAGTATGTCGCAAAAAGAGTACAATTTCTCTCAAGATTTTATATTTATATATTTCCCAAGTCGACTGCTCAGATATAATACAGTGGGCACGATTTATTTTTCTGCATTCAAAAATTGTTTAAAATAACGTAATGATATTTTAGTTTGTTTTTCCATATTCTCAATTTTATATTAAATGCTAGTGGTATTGACGCTATATACGAGGTGTGTTAAAAATATAACGGGAATTTTTAAATTTCAAATTTTTCAAAACTCCAATTTTTAAATTTTTTTTCATTTTGGTGATATACTACGTACATTCCTCCATATTCGCCAGATATGGCTCCATGGAACATTTTTCTATTTTTAAAAATAAGGAGGATCTCAAAGGGCCCTCGATTTATAAACATACAAGAAATCATTATAATTGTCTATATTATCTATATATTAATAACAATAATTTCAATAATTTCAGGGGTTACATGGGTTTCGTGGGTTCAAAAAACCGATTTTTTATTTTTTTGCTTGTTAATTTCTACAACTTCTCAAGAATATTATCCAAGTCGATCCGAATACTAGTTTCGAAGATACAGCCTTTGGAAAGTGTTCGCTCCAAGTCAGGTTTATTGTTACTCAAAACTTTAAACGCGTTTTTCTCGGAACCGTGTTTTCAAAGTCGGTTGTGAAATGCTCCCGAAAACTACTCAACCGATCTTGATGAAATTTTGCACAGGTGTTTGAGATTCAATTTACTCGTGCATGAACGAAGGATTTTTTTTTTCAATTAAAACTATTTAAAAAAAAAAACAAAATGTCAAGCAAATTGACCGAAATTTTTGTTTTTGGTTTAGGAAAATGTCTACCAAAATTCCAATTTTACTTTTTTTGTCTTTCCTTCGTTCATGTACGAGTATGATCTTACCTAAAACACTTATTTTTGTTTTTTTTTTTTCATTTTGGATGATCCTGTCAGGAGTTATGCTGACAACGCGGACGCATCTTTTTTCCGAGGGGTCACCGGAAATGACGTCACAATGGTGAAGTTTTAATTTTTTGAAAATTAGAAATTATTCTTTAAATATATATCTATAAGACAGAAAAAGTTTTAATAGAATAAATAATTTTTTACATAGAAAAAAAAAAAATGATAATAGGCCTTTATTACCCGACAAAACCCATGTAACCCCTTAAAAAAGCTCTGAGACGATAGACTGAGACTTGTCTAATATAAGAAATATAAAGTTTACAGCATTTATTTACTGAGAGTTAAATGCGAAGATCATCTTATATTTTAATAACATTTTATTGAGGATAAGAATATGTTGTCTACAAATAAATGCAATATTTTTTGTTGCAAAATATTATTTTAATTAATATACTACAATATAGTCAACATATATAGCAAAAATATTAAAATTTTATATTAAAAAATAACAAAATAGTCCACTGTTGTAATGTTTGGGAAAACTCGTTATGCTGTGTGCCACATACATTCGCAGGCAACAACAACAAGTGTACATTGGAGTGCCCACACAATTTACGAGAGAACATGTGGATGCTTTCTGTGCACTGTGCTCTGAGGTAGGCTTTTGAGTGCGCGAGTATGCGAATTGGTGGTGTTTTTGTTTTCACATTACTTCAGCTGCAGACGCAGTCGGTGTGTGAACTAATTTTGACGTGCTACGAAGAAAATTGAAAACAATCAATGAAAGTGCGAAACAATAACAAAATTATGAATTACTTGTGGAAAATCAAATAAAATGTGATAGAAGATATATAAAATTAATTGAATAAAGGTATTTACATGCAGTTAAACAACCGAAATTGAAGTCGACTATTAAACCCACGCGATATTCCGAAATATTCGTTTTTTATTTTGTTGTTGTTATTGAAGGTTAATGTGTTTACCTTGACAACGCAACGCGTAGTGGTGATAAGCAGCGAATTTATTTACTCAAGGTAAATATTTACTTATGTAAATAAATAGATGAATGGGAACATGTGTAATTTAGATATTTTAATATTAGTGGCTTTTACGAGTATTTACGGGTATCTATCTACGCGAATGTGCTCAATCCGCAGTGTACTTAGTATGTCAGATGTTTGTAAATAGAATTGCGTATGGCGCAGACTTTCACATTGACACACATACGCGCACACACGCACACATCAACAGAATTTTGCTTCATGCGTAGATATGTCGCACAAGTGACATACAAACATAGAAAATATCTCATAATTTTTTTGGGCGCTCATTGAAAGCCCTTTTGCGAGATCCCCAATTCCAACACACACGCACTCTTAAAGCATATGCTTGTGTGGAGAGCGCTTCCAAACAGCCACCTGGTAGCGTCGATTCAAGCGGTTAACCAAGAGCTTTGCGCTCTCTTTTATCTCTTCACTCAGTTGCGCATGTTCTCTGGAAGAGGAAAATTGTTGATTGAGCACAATAAATGAAAAACATATGATTGCTATAAAAAAGAAATAAATTAAAAGTAGTGCGAGCTTCAAACAACTTTGGACTACAGTGTGTTAAAGTCTATGAAATACATTTATAATTTTTGGCATAAAATTAAAAAAAAAATTGTGGCTCGTTTGTAAGTACTTCGTTCGATTGAAGCTGTTTTTTATAGCATGCCGTAAACAAAATATATAGCAAGGGGTCTAATTCTTTTGTGTATAATGACATTTTTTGAAGTTTGTGACGGAAAATATTCTTCTTTGGACTTTTCATTTGAATTATATTAAATTAAAAATTTATTTGAAAATTAACGTGATAAATTAAGTGAGTGAACGCGGTCCGGTTAAGGTAAACAAATATATATGATATCCAAGCTAGTACACAAACTCAAATGTACACCTTTAGCGTTTTTATATATTTTAATATTTATTTTTGTATTTATTATATATAAAATTTTTTGGGTCCCTAAAAATTACCCCATATATATTTCAAATTGATTATTTCAGTGATTACAAGAACTTACATTTGTTTAAGATCGTGCTAATAAAAAGTTTCTTGAAAAATTAACTTGGTTTAAAGTAATAAATATTTCCATCGATCTATGTATTTAGGATAAATTTACTGTATTCATCAAATGACAACATTTCTAGAAAAATATAGACGACCAATTCTACAAATATAATTTCATAAAGCTTATGGACGATAGACATTTTATTAATTTATTGTAAGCTCGGTGGGGATCTGAACAGATTGCATAATTTTCTGCCTCCAAACTCAGTTCTAGGAAAAGGTGATAATTTAAAATAATATATTTTTAATATCGTACTGACCGATATACTATACAGTAGAGAATAAATTGAAGAACGAAGACTATGATATGTAGTATTGGGGTCTAGGAGAATCTATTCACCCGTTTCTACCATTGTTAGTGAGAGTTCCCAAAAAGTAGAGTTAATATTTTTGTTCATCTAAGATATTACTTTAGATATTTTAAATTAATGATAATGATCTTTTTATGGGTCGGTCCAAATATAAAACCGAAAGAGTTATAGAGATTGGCAATTAGAAGGTATAGATATCTACAATCTGAAGGCGAGGTGTAAGATTTTCATATGCAGATTTTTATACTCTCGCAACCTGTTGCACAGAGTATAATAGTTTTGTTCACCTAACGGTTGTTTGTGTCCCCAAGAAATATAAGAGTTAGATATGGGGTTATATATACATAAATGATCACGATGACGAGTGGATTTGAAATCCGGATGTCCGTCCGTCCGTCTGTCCGTGCAAGCGATAACTTGAGTAAAAATTAAGATATCTTAATGAAACTTGGAACATATGTTCCTTGGCACCCTGAGGAGGTTGCTTTCGAAAATGGGAAAAATCGGTCCACTGCCACGCCCACAAAATGGCGGAAACCGAAAACCTATACAGTGTCATAACTAAGCCATAAATAAAGTTATGAAAATGAAATTTGGAACATAGGATCGCATTAGGGAGGGGTATATTTGGATGTATTTTTTTTTTTGGAAAAGTGGGCGTGACCCCACCCCCATATAGGTTTTTTGTATATAACTCGCAAACCAATAAAGCTATATAAACCAAACTTTCTGCAGTCGTTTATTTTAGCCATTTCCTTATACAGTCCAAAAATGAAAGAAATCGGATAATAACCACGCCCACCTCCCATACAAAGGTTAGGTTGAAAATTACTAAAAGTGGGTTAACTCCCTAACGAAAAACGTCAGAAACACCAAATTTTACATAAGAAATGGCAGATGGAAGCTGCACTGAGATTTTTTTACAAAATGGAAAATGGGCGTGGCGTTGCCCACTTATGGGTCAAAAACCATATCTCAAGAACTATTCGACCGATGTTAATGAAATGCGGTATATAACACTTTCTTGACACCCTGATGAAACGGGTGGAATATGGGCGAAATCGGTTCACAACTACGTCTACTTCCACTTCCCATATAACTCAATTTTGAATTCCATCTGATTCGTTCACTTTATAATGTATTCATAAGGAACCAATGAAGCTAGCGGAATAAAACTTTACACAAATACTGTATTTGAGCTGTGACATCACTTGTGGAAAAATTGTCAAAATCGGACCATGACTTTTCAAGGCCCTTGATATCGAACATGAAGAACTCAGTGCCTAAGGTTAATTTTTCACCGAAAATATAGGTAAATCCCTCAGATATTTTAATGTAATTCATTCCCTCTGAAACAGTTTCTCTCTGTACCTGAAATGGTAAAAATCGGGTCACAACTTCCCCCAGATCCCATATACCTAATTATAAGTAATATTACATTAAGTGAGCGTATAGTCTTCGATACATTGTATCTTGGTGGTGAAAAAGAGTGAAATCGGTTAAGGAATTACCTCAGTCCCCATATACTATATATGATGATTTTCGTTATTCTATCTTGTGTTATATCTTGTGTGTTATCTTTATAAAATTACATCAATAAACTGCGAGAGTATAAAATGTTCGGTTCGACTTCGATACATAGTTTAAACAAAAGCAATTTATGACTAAAAAAATTGTGTTTTGAACCCATCACATGGGATGACTCCCTTAATAAAAATAAAATATTAAAGTATATCAAAGTACTTTAAATAAAAAGTATTATAAAATGTTATTAATATACTCGATATGATTTATTTTTAGAAAATACCGTGAATCAAAAATGATGCATATTAAAGACTTTGAAATGAACACAACAACCGACAGCCATGAGGAAATGGAGCAGAGCAATAATGGTATAAAAAAATTAAGAAAAAAGATTTACTGTTAATATTACTGTATTTTGTAGAAACCACACAGTGCACTGAGCGCCCACTGCCAATACTACACAATGAGATACTGATAAACATCTTCTCCTATTTGCCATACACCGACTTGACGCAGGCGCGGTTAGTTTGCCGGCTTTGGTTGGAGGCTGTCGCCTACACCAGGTTTTCGAATAAATTCAGTTTACGCATCAAGGAAGACAATGTGCTGGATATTTGGCGGCAATTACAAAATGGAAACTTTGCAAGCGGCATGGTGTATAAACATATGGTATATGTGGGCATTGATGCTGAGCAGCGTGATGAATTGACATTTATCTTGCAAAGAATTGGTGGACAGGTGCGCAGTTTAAAGCTGAGAACTCTATATGGTCTTGATTGCCTGTATGAATGCTTTCCGAAATTGGAACGACTAACGCTAGAGGGTTTATATGTGTTTCCCACGCATTTGCCATTCGAATTGAATGCGTTCGGCCGCTTAAAAAGCCTACACTTTGTGGACGATTCGGTGAGACAAAGCTCCTCGGAAGCTTTACTCGCCAGTTGCTTGCGTGCGAAAACTACAGTTAAGCTCGAGGAGTTGAGCATACGCGTCTATGCTGAGGATGCAGAATTGTTTCTGGCTGTGCTGCAGGATCATGCGGATACTTTGAAGAGTCTGCATGTGGTTTACTTCGAATCAACAAACGAACCAAATTTGCTGGTACAAAAGTGGATGACAACCTTCTGTCGTCTAAAGAAGTTGGAGAAAGTAAAGATTTATGCTTGCAACACGCAGATCTTTGAGGGCACACTGAAGTGTTTGGAAGGTTTGCCTTTGCGTTATCTGGAGGTGGATTGTTTGCGTCCAGTTAATCCAGACATCTTCAAATTGCTGGAGTCATGTGCGAAAACACTCGAGCACTTGGCATTCTTCAATTTCTATCTGCCAAAGAGTATAGCGGGCACGCATATAATAAGCGAGTGTTGCCAGAATTTGAAAAAACTCATACTCAGTTACACGCGTCTACTCGAGGAGGATGAGCTGTGTAGTATAGCCAGTAATCTGGTTAATTTGGAGGTGTTAGTGCTGAGATACTGCAAAAACGCCGTGACAAATCGTTCATTGGCGGCCATTTTCAAAAATCTAACACGTTTGCGTGAACTCGATTTGAGTGGCAACAATGATTTCGACGTTCGTGCATTAACAGGCAGCGCTGAGCATCCATATCCGATTCGGCGTCTGCAAAGGTTGGAGAAATTGAATTTGAAATCATGCCAACAGCTATCGAGTGATGAGTTCTTGACAACACTGAAGTTTCCTTTTCTGCGCAGTTTAAGTTTTGGGCGTGGCATATACACCGATAATGGCATTCAGATATTGGTCAGGCAGTGTCCACTCTTGGAGGAATTAATCATTACCTTTTGTCCGACTTTGGGCCGTAGTGCATTATTTTGCATAGCGAAAGCATTGCCACGCCTACGTGTGCTGCATCTGCTGCATTGCGCTCAAGTGGACAAGTCGGTGCGGCTGATTCTCTATAACGAGTGCCCACTTTTGGCGGATTTGGAAATTTCCGAAAAACGCACAAAAACGAAAACGTACTTTCATGAGTAGTTGTTATCGTTTGAAGGAAACCGCGACCAGTGATGTTTTCTCCCTAGAAGTACTCATTTCTAGCTTAACTTAGTATTTGTAATTTAGATACCTAAGTGCTGCAATATTTGTATGTAAAATATTTGTAATAAGAAATTTTTAATTGAGTACTTGTAAGTAAGGATATGCTTGTATAATCTATGAATACTAATTTACTTTAGTATAGACAATTGAGAAAGCACAATTTGTGGATATATATTCAGATTTATAAAAGACTATTGTTCACGTGATTAAAGCCTTGGCAATTAATTTTACTTATAATTATTATTGATACATTTATGCAAATATTCTTAACTCTCTTGTGAATTACATTAAAATTAAATAAAATTTTAATATTGTATAATGACACTAATAAATTTTTAAAATAAATAAATTGATTAATACATTTTTTTTTTGATTTTGTTTTGAAAATTTCATCTTCGAAACCAATTTTTCAAATCAAAAGAGCGAAAAATGTTCACTAGTATTTCCAAAACATTGCTTAATCTAACTTTTTTTGATTTAGTTTTTTCGAACAAAATATATTCCAAGAATCAATATACATATAGATATAATATATATAAAGAAGCATAAATCAATTATAGACTGAATCTTTTAGGAAAGCAAAACTCTTAAGAACTATTTAATATATAGTAAACTATAATTTTCGAAACCATTATCATAACTTATTCTTTTGGAAACCTACTGTATGATCCGAAATATATATATGTATATATTGTGTTAAACGAGAATTATAAGGGTTCATTAAGTTGGCCTATGTACAAATATTTATACCGAGCTATCGGAAAGCAAAGGTTTCTGAAAGTCCGAAATCATTAAAGCCTATATATTAGGTAAGAATATGACCAATTTCATTTAATTCAGTTAATATACTACCTTGAAATCAGCATCAACAACACCAATGTCAGCCTCGAACAGTGTGCAACGGCGAATACCGCAGACGATGGCCCGATGAGCTATACGAGTAATACTATAACATTGACATAGTGCAGCGTATAAAAAGACGTGATTACGCTGACTAAGTCATGTTGTCCGAATGGACGAAAGCACTAGAGCATTGAAAGTGTTCGATACAGTACTCGCTGGTGGAAGCAAGAGAATATGGAGATCGACTTGGGCGCTATTATTGAGTTGGATATAATCACGTATCAAACCATTTTAAACCATCTGCAGAAGGCTGGATCCACAAAAAAGCTTGATGTTTGGGTGCCGCATGATTTAACGCAAAAAAACCTTCTGGACCGAATCAACGCCTGCGATATGTTGCTGAAGCGGAATGAACTCGACCCATTTTTGAAGCGGATGGTGACTGGTGACTGGCGACGAAAAGTGGATGTGAACAATATCAAGCGAAAACGGCGTTGCCCGAAGTCCGGTGAATCGTCCCAAACAGTGGCCAAGCCATGATTGACTGTGTGATTTGTTGTGTGTTTGGTGGTATTGGAAGGGAATCATCCACTATGAGCTGCTCCCATATGACCAGACGTTTAATTCTACCATATTCTGCGAACGAGTGGACCGCTTGAAGCAGGCGATCGACCAGAAGCGTCCAGAATTGGCCAACAAGAAGGGTGAAGTGTTCCACCAGGACAACGCCAGACCACATACTTCGTTGATGACTCGTCAAAAGCTACGGAAGCTCGGATGGGAGGTTTTATCGCATCCACTATATAGCTCGGACATAGCGCCAATTGATTACCACTTGTTCCTGTCCATGGCGAACGCCCTTGTTGGTGTAAAGTTGAACTCAAAAGAGGCTGTCCGAGTTCTTCGCAAATAAGGAGGAGGGCTTCTAAGAGGGGGGTATTATGAAGTTGCCATCTGGATGGAGACAGATTATCGTACGAAACGCCGCATATTTGAACTAAATCCGATCACTGTAACACTTTTTATGAAGCATTGAATAAAGAGCAAAAAAGCGGAAGGGAGCTATTTGTCAACCTAATAAATATATATAAAAATTGTGTTTCATTGCTTCAAGTTAAACAAGCATTTTGAATTAGTTGGTAGAATATTCTATAAATAAAATTTCATACAATTCATCACAGCCCAAGATCATAATGATTTCGATTACTATTTTGTTCCATAAAAAAATTGTACTCTGGACAAATTATAAAAAAATACAAATTTGAAGAGGAAAATATATAAAAGTAAATGATTCCGTGACTAAATGCCTAAATGTGATTTAAAGCCCCTGAATTATCGAAGATCACTCGCTGAAACAAATTTTAACGCTGCGCCTACTTGTATGCTACAATTATATTTTATACAAAACTAGCCTACATTTAGGCTGACAAACGCTAAAAACAGCATGAAAGAGTATATAATATGAAGAAAACCTTAGATAAAAATATAAATAATCTGCTATTAAAGTTGAAAATTCGAAATCTATGTGTTTATTATATTTATAAACCACACCCACATATACAGTAACGTCACTTTCCGTTCACTTCATAAATGCATTAGGTAATCACTACTAAATCAGATAATAATTGCAATAAGCAATGATATATGAGATTATATACTTTCTCGCCACTGCATTTCATTATTAAAAGCTCAGTCATATGCAAATTGATGTCCCTAAAAGCTCACGCGCAGTGGCGCTTGGCGCAACAATTCAAATGTAATCGAAATGTAATCTGAAATGAAAATGAAAACGAAAACAAATACGAGCTCATCGCAACATATGTATAATATATAGACACAATTAAATCAACGCCGGCAGCGCAATTTCTGCGGAATATTAGCAGCGAAATGCTCGTATGTACTTAGATTGCATTGTTCGCACGTAAGCTACCACACAGACATACATACTCGTGCATATATGCAGGTTTATACCGTATACGAAATCGTATGTGAAACGGCATATTACGAGCCAGGGAATCGCCAAACGTTGCTCGCCACCGCGTCGTTCGTCCTCACCGGTGTTGTTATTGTTGTTGTTGGCGCGTATTTTGCCATAAATACGCGCGCGTGCAACGTCGCAAACTCTTTGCATTCATGACCGCTGGCAGCGTGACAACAACGGTACCAAACACACCCGAGCAACTGTGGCGGCAGCGCAACTAACTGCATTTGACTTGGAGGCAGGTCCAGGCAAATGATGAAAACTATCCGCGCAACTGGTCAACCGTTCAAACGCTGTTGAAACGCGAACTTGAGCGGGCGCGCTTCGCAAAGTTTTTTCGCCAAACACACACACACACCCTTACATATATCGTTACATATGGCATGCGTTCGCGGGTGCAAAGTGTTTGAATTTGCATAATGTGTTGAGAGATCTGTGTTTATTCGTGAGAAAATACATATTCGTTGGTGCGTTGCCACCGCCTGACTTGCGTGCAAACTGTGATTGCCGTTGAGACGCGCGCCTACTTGCCCGCCTGTCAGCAGTTGAACTCATACATTTGCCGTTACTCGTGTGATTACTTTGGAAGCGTTGTGTCGCATTCGCGGTCGTCAAGTCAAGCGCATTTATTCATTCAATATTATTGTGATTTGCATGCAGTCGCTAGAGAATAATAACAATAAAAGCGCATAAAATCGCTAAGAAAATGTGCAGTGCGCACACACTTGTGGCTAAACTAAAAATAAAAAGCAATCAATAAGCAAATAAACAGTGGAAATTTTATTAGTGCTAAAGCGAGTGGAAAAAGTGCCAAATAAACATTTAAAATAAACGCCGAAGCGGCAAAAATACGGATTTCCGCAAAGCGCGCACTTCAAAGGCTGTTCAAAATTATGGCGCCGGCGAATTCCTCGTCTGAAGCAAGCAGCTGGACAACCATGCCACCAACATCTGCGTATACAAGTGCTATTAGTGTGGACAGCGCGCTTAATAATAGTTCAACTAATGTGCTTAATAATACCTTAAGCGCCGTCATCGCCACCTCATTTAATTACAGTTATGAGCAGGCACAAAACGCCACGCTACAACACTTTTTCGATCTCGGTCCGACGCGCGACTCACTAAAAATCGTCATACCCGTGACGATCATTTACAGTTTGATATTCATCAGCGGTGTCGTCGGCAACATCAGCACCTGTATTGTGATCAAGAAGAATCGCTCCATGCACACCGCCACCAATTACTACCTCTTCAGCTTGGCCATATCGGATTTCCTGCTGTTGCTCTCCGGCGTGCCGCAAGAGATGTACTTCATCTGGTCCAAATACCCGTATGTCTTTGGTGAATACTTTTGTATTGGACGCGGCGTGTTGGCGGAGACTTCGGCGAATGCAACGGTGCTGACCATCACCGCTTTCACTGTGGAGCGTTATATGGCCATATGTCATCCGTTTCTGGGACAGGCCATGTCGAAATTGAGTCGCGCCATACGCATTATTGTGCTCATCTGGCTGGTGTCGGTGTTGACGGCCATACCCCAGGCGGCGCAATTCGGCATCATCACGCTGAATGGCATCGAGAAGTGCAGCGTTGTGCGCAACATCATTCAACACTCATTTCAGTTGTCCACCTTCATTTTCTTCTTCGCTCCAATGTCTATAATATTGGTTTTGTATTTGCTGATCGGTTTGCGTTTGCATCGCTCGAATTTGATGGGCGCCACTGGTGAGGCGGGCGGTAGCGGTGGCGGGCGTCGCGGTTTCGGCTGTATCAGCACTAGCGTGAGCGCTGTAAATGGTCGCGCAAGAGGTGGCACAGGGAGCAGCAGCGGCGGTGGCGGCGTCGTTAGCAATGGGAGCGGGAATGGCAGTGGTCGCCTGTCCTACGGTGGCGCTGGCGGTAGCGGCGTACGCGCTGGTGGTACACGCAAAGGTAGCGATCGCATGAGCGCTAAGGCAAGTACACAGAGCGATACGATGCTCTATCGTTATATGGGTGGTAGCCAGTTGAGCGCCGTGCGCGGCCGTATGAATCACTATGGAACGCGTCGTGTGATAAAGATGCTGGGTAAGTCTGATTAGCGGTGATGGGTGTGTCTGATGTGAAGCACAATATTAAGTAAATTGTAATGAAATCTATTATAACGGTGGGTTGTTGATCAATAATCACATTTGTTACTTAGTTCCAAGTACAATTAGTACTTCATTGAATACCGAGTAGAGGCGAGAGATCTCAAATCAATAATATCGTACATATCTGAAATCCTTCATTACAAAGCAATCAACTAAAAACATTCCACTACAAAGCTGATATAGCTTAAAGATAAAATCTTGAAAGAAACCGCCATTAAAGGCTAGTTTATTAAAATTTTTATTTTATTAAAAAACTGTACAAAATACTTATTTTCAAGGTCATCTTCTCAGTAGTTGCTTAAAAAATGTCGGATAATAATAATTCACTTATTTCAAATAAACAAACATCCAGATATATAGATTAGCTATACATATGTATGTTTAAGAGCTTCAGACTTCCTCAGTAGCCATAACAAGGTATCACGTTTTTAATGATTTAATTTAGGTTACTAAACTTTCTTTTAAACACTAAATTATTCTTCCTAGTAGTTTATATGCTCTTAGTTGCTATTCATATATGCATAATTACACTTTCATACTGCTCTCCATATAAATTTGTACAGTAAATATACATATTATACAAAAATTGTATATTCTCTAATTCATTTGAATTCTCTTTTGCAATCAGTCTCATTAGCCGAGCTCGTAGTTCACTCACATTGTAACTAATCCATACCTTAAGTGTATAGAAAAATTACTAATTCGAAAATGATGACCTTCTGGTCAATATTGAACTATGAGTAGTTCGCACGCCACTTCGCCATAAATATCAGTTATTCATATTAATAGTTATTAGGTCAAAGCTCAGAAACCGAACTAAATAAAACCTGATTGAGATCCTAATGATACTACTGTCTTGATACAACTTTATTGCCAGAGTAAATTTTCTCAAATAAGCTTAAATTATATCTATGGTCTAGTGAAGAGATCAGGGTTTTTGAAAAAAGTTTCGCAAATATTAAATAATAATATCGGATTATGGGGAAATATGTAAATAACTTTTACCATCCTAAGGTTGATACCGTTTCAACAGAAACCGATCCTTGCTATGTACTAATCTCTCAGCGGTTGAAATGTGATTAATATGTTTCGGTTAGGTTTAGGTTAAGGAAGATCGAACTAATTTTATATTGAAGTGAAGAATAAGAGTGGTATGTGCTTCTATCAAAACAATGGTTCCGTCTGGAACAATAAATTTTCGATGACCGTATATCCATGTTTTGATATCAAATTCTAGGAAAGACTCAGAATGAATATATCGTAAATAGACATATGTATATATTGAATTAAACTATAGTTATTGATCTATTGTAATTTCTAAAGTGTATCGAGATTCCTTTTGAAAATTCCCATATTTTCGGGATTACAAAAGATGTTCATTTGGGTTTAAGGGGCTATACCAGTGTAACCCATCAAAAATTTTACGATTTTCGTGATTTTTTCTAAAACAAAGTACTAGATCGATATAGCTGATCGATTTTATGATTTTTTTAATGCCAAATTGGCAACGCGTTTAAAGAAACTGCCATTCGAAAACTATTTAAGATACGACCTCACCAATCCAGTTCGTTCCAATAGAAAACGCGCTAATGTGATTCCATAAATATTACCCACAAGTGTAATGCTAAACTGCATCATATTAGACAATAATTAATGCAACTGACTAGTTCACATTCAATACTAATTGCAGTCATT
Organism: Zeugodacus cucurbitae; assembly: GCF_028554725.1. Taxonomy (NCBI): domain Eukaryota; kingdom Metazoa; phylum Arthropoda; class Insecta; order Diptera; family Tephritidae; genus Zeugodacus; species Zeugodacus cucurbitae. The sequence goes on from NC_071667.1 coordinate 67,682,528, forward strand.
TCGAAATGACAATATGTGCTAATAGCAGAAAAAACAAATGGTCTCCCTCATTTACAACATCGTTGGATAATTTCACTTTCTAAAAACATATGCTTTTATTATAGCGAGTGAGTTACGAGTATTATTTTATTATTCGCCTTATCTCACAGTTTTTTGGTTTATGGGAGACTATTTTCATTTTCATCGTATGTCATTCGCCAAATATTGTCGTGTGTCGCACATTCCCGTCGCCCTTGCGCCCGCTTTTGCATATGGGAAAATGTCGCACCACTACCAACACACACGGGGCTACAACTATACGCCAGGATCTATTAATATTGCAGGGCAATCAAATATCATAACGATTGCATACTGTGTCTCAATTAGAATTCAATTTGTGCCGAAAAATTCGATATTTGATAAGTTCCATGACGTATGTTTGTGTTTGTGTTCGTGTATATATAGAATACTATGTAATACAAGATATTTACATATTGTCATTATTAGGCGCAATGACACATCAATATATAATTCTATATATGTATGTGTATGTGTGTTATCTAATTTACATGTGTAGATTGCACTGTGGGAAAAGTACAAACTCCTTTAGTGGATTTAGTTTTGTTTTTTACCTATGTAAATATGTATGATTAATTAATTTTTTTTTATGATTATTTTTTTAGACACAGCATTTGTTATTATATGCGCACGTGACAGAACTTTTCACCACTTTTATTGTTTATCACGTTTTCTTAAATATAATACAATTATACACATGTGCAGCTTATAACACGAATAACAGCTTAACTCGATTTTCACAAAAAATTTTGAAACGCTCACTTTAGAATTTAAGCGTTGCTTTCATGTTTTTTAGAAATCATATTTGAATATTTATTAAAATGTATTCATTATTAATCGGTTGGAATATACATAATAAATATATAATTCATAAAGCTAACTCATAAATCGACTTGTTTTTCACAATATTACTGACGCACGACTGAGCACATTCTCAAAGTGGCAACGGATCTTTTTTTAGAAATATACATGGAAATTTTTATATACAATCTCTCCATATTTTTCCCAAATATTTCACCGATTTTTATTACAATTTGTGGTGTGCTTTCCCAAAGTTAAAACTTAATGCCTGAAAGGTGTTTACTATCTCCGAACAGCTAGATCTTATGGGTAACAATTTCACACATTGAATAGACTATGCGCGCCATCTAACAGAAAAACACTTTTTCAAATTTTTAGTTTCATTTTCGGTTGAGATATGAACTCATTGTTTATTGATTTGCAGCTACGAAACTATTTTTTAGGCGTTGCATAGATCCCCATAGACCCCATAGACATTAAAATCTAGATATTTATATTAACTTCCAGAAAATTTATTGTTTATCAAGTGTTGCACTGTAGATGAGTTTATTGACCTTCTGAAAACGCCGGCAGTACTTCAAACGGATAGCGGGGACTATGGTCTTAACATACAGAACTAGATGAGATTGACATATCTCTGTGGCTTAATATTGAATTAATATTTTTTTCTTGATCGTCGGATAAAAATCTGTGTCAGTTCTGATTACGTAGATCCGAGTATCATAAAAACAACTAATATATCTATAGGCCGCCTTGCGGCACGCTTTGTTATTTTTATATTTGACTAGCAGACCGCTCTGGCTTCGCACGGGCTTAAACAATCATTTAAAAATTTATAAGTTATAGATTTTTGAAATTTTGTTCAGCAAGCAGCTGCGAGCGCTCGTTCCTCGAATTTCTGGAACGCGATTGCAATGCGAAGAGAATTACTTACAAGACGATTTTCAGTTTCAGATTAAGATTCTCCATCACGGAGTCTTTTTGATACCCTCAACTGGGAACTATTTCCAGAAAGTTGAGATTCTAGCAATAAATATATCCTATGTTACTTGGGGTGAATGTAGCTTTCCAATGCTGAAAGAAATTTTGAAATCGACACAGTTTGAGTTTATTCAAAACAAACATACATACAAATCTTTCCTCTTTATAATAGTTGTATAGATAAAACTACGCTATGAATCCATCTTTTCGGCAGAATACTTCTAGACGACTCAACCGAATAGATGGAAGCCACTTAAATTTTCTGATTAGCTTTTAACCATTCTGAAATTATAATTTCGCAAGTAAGTGGTAGTCTCATTGATTACGTCCATAATAATAACGGTAAAAATAGTCTTATTAAAAGCATTTTCCAAAGTTGCTTCAGATCTCTTTAGATAAAAAAATAGTAATTAACACGACATAATTATAAGAAACCTAATCATAAATATTATAATAATTTAAAACGAAAAAAGTGATCAAAGCTTCAGAGCCCTCTGGTTTTCAGCAGCGTATGCTCATTTCAAATATTATTCTTTTAAATGCATATCATTGCTAACGTAAATAAATGTAAATATTTATAAATAATATTTAGTTAGCACATATTTGTTATACGTATTTGATTAAATAGATGTGATGCTGCATCATTAGATACTTGTTTTTCTCTTTTAAGTGTTTTTTACCACAAATAAGATCGTTGAATCATTTGCTAGTGGGATTGTCAGTCAATAACTTTTTCAAAATATTGAACTAAATTCTTATGTAATAAAAAAAATTGTAATTGCGGCAGCGTGATAAAAACGTGTCAAGTGGTTTCTGCACTCTAAAATAATAGTTTTCATCAGTTTAAATAAATTGGTATATATAAATTGTATTTAATTGGCATTGAAAGAGACACAAAATTTAACTGAGCGCTCAAGCTTATAGCCTTTTCGCACAGCCAACTACATTTAATCCATTATTATTATAATTGATTAATTTTTTGCGCTTCGCACTGTCGGCTACTCGATTAACGATCAGCTTTTATACATTTTTGTTTGTTTCAATAACCACAACCAAATTTACGGCTGCATTCCAGTTTCAACTCGATTTGAATTCAATTAAAAACAAGTAAGGAAGGGCTAAGTTCGGGTGTAACCGAACATTTTATACTCTCGCAATTTATTGATGTAATTTTATAAAGACAACACAATTCGACCCATATATTCGGCATAAAGTTCAATAGAATAACGAAAATCATCATAAATAGTATATGGGGACTGAGGTAATTCCTAAACCGATTTCACTCGTTTTCACCACCAAGATACAACGTATCGAAGACTATACGCTCACTTAATTTAATATTACTTATAATTAGGTATATGGGATCTGGGGGAAGTTATGACCCAATTTTTACCATTTCAGGTACAGAGAGAAACTGTTATAAGAAAAAAATTCAGAGGGAATGAATTACATTAAAATATCTGAGGGATTTACCTATATTTTCGGTGAAAAATTAACCTTAGGCACTGAGTTCTTCATGTTTGATATCAGGGGCCTTGAAAAGTCATGGTCCGATTTTGACAATTTTTCCACAAGTGATGTCACAGCTCAAATACAGTATTTGTGTAAAGTTTTATTCCGCTAGCTTCATTGGTTCCTTATGAATACATTATAAAGTGAACGAATCAAATGGAATTCAAAATTGGGTTATATGGGCAGTAGACGTAGTTGTGAACCGATTTCGCCCATATTCCACCCGTGTCATCAGGGTGTCAAGAAAGTGTTATGTACCGAATTTCATTGAAATCGGTCGAATAGTTCTTGAGATATGGTTTTTGACCCATAAGTGGGCGACGCCACGCCCATTTTCCATTTTGTAAAAAAATCTCAGTGCAGCTTTCTTCTGCCTTTTCTTATGTAAAATTTGGTGTTTCTGACGTTTTTCTTTAGGGAGTTAACCCACTTTTAGTAATTTTCAACCTAACCTTTGTATGGGAGGTGGGCGTGGTTATTATCCGATTTCTTTCATTTTTGGACTGTATAAGGAAATGGCTAAAAGAAACGACTGCAGAAAGTTTGGCTTATATAGCTTTATTGGTTTGCGAGTTATATACAAAAAACCCATTTGGGGGCGGGGTCACGCCCACTTTTCCAAAAAAATTACATCCAAATGTGCCCCTCCCTAATGGGATCCTATGTTCCAAATTTCATTTTCATAACTTTATTTATGGCTTAGTTATGACACTGTATAGGTTTTCGGTTTCCTCCATTTTGTGGGCGTGGCAGTGGACCGATTTTGCCCATTTTCGAAAGCAACCTCCTCAGGGTGCCAAGGAACATGTGCTCCAAGTTTCATTAAGATATCTTAATTTTTACTCAAGTTATCGCTTGCACGGACAGACGGACAGACGGACAGACGGACGGACAGACATCCGGATTTCAAATCTACTCGTCATCCTGATCATTTATGTATATATAACCCCATATCTAACTCTTATATTTCTTGGTGACACAAACAACCGTTATGTGAACAAAACTATGATACTCTGTGCAACAGGTTGCGAGAGTATAATTAATGTAGTAAAATACGATTTTTCTTTTATATGGTAAATCGATCTAAATCACAATTCCTGTGCAAAAAGGCTATTGACAAGCCGAAAAATGGTGAATTGTAGGCGAACAATTTTTTTATAATTTTTATTTGAAACTATTCAAATTAATCAGACTCTACTCAGGTTACTAAAAATGAAATAAAATATGGTTAGTTTTGATTAGTCTGAATATATTAGATTAGCGAAGTTAGGTTAGTTAATTAACATATGTATATAGATTATTTAATGAACATTCAGATCTTTTCTTGCTCTGATTCATATAAAATAATTCGAAAAATATTTTTCATTGTCTATTGGAGAGGCTATCATCTGAAGTTCTGTTGCTCACTAAGTCCACTATTGTCTAATACAACATATATGCATAATAATTTACACGCTTGTTGTTGACGATTATGTCCACTTAATTGTTATGTAGTTATGCTGATTCCATAATAAACACTAGCAATGTGTGAAAAAAGAGACCTGCACATTTATTTGCTTTAATTACACCAACTAAGTGTATTTACATACACATATGCATATAAGTATATTATAAAAAATAAATATGTATAAGAGCCTACCATATGTACAGAACGCACGATTATCATTTTCATTTTCAATGCCAGCAATTCGCTCTTCCATTCACAGTCGCGGTTGTCATATGTTTCTTCTTGTGTTGGGCCCCCTTCCATGCGCAACGTCTCATCGCTGTTTATGGTTTGAACGTTTGGGGTGGCAGCAGTGAGAGTGCCGCCGGCGGTGGGGAGCATGATGAGGCCGCTGCAGATGATAAGAATCATCATGTGGTGATATACACCGTTATGACCTATGTGTCGGGAGTGCTTTATTACCTGTCGACATGCATCAATCCGCTGTTGTATAATCTGATGAGCAACAAGTTTCGGCAGGCATTCAAGGTAAGGAGCGCACGTATTTACTATCCTTACCTGCGACACATAAATGTAGTGGAATTATATACATTTACCGCTAATTATTATTAATTATACTTTTTCAGTCGATTTTACTACGCAAGAAAACAAATGGTTCGCTCAATTATCGACGCACTCAGCAATCCCAGAATTTACGCCGTAATCCTACACTCACTTCGAGCACTCAGCGTGAATCGAGTGACACGGATCCACATTCGAAGCATTCAATGTTGCAGGTTGGTGTAAAGATTTGTATAATTATGTTTATAATATTAGCCATCTTCGATTCTTCGAAATTTGGAGAGTTGCAAATCGAACGAACAAACTGGTATAATTAAATTAATTTAGATAGTATGAGATTATACCATTGTAGTGAGTGTAACCACGTACTCTCTTGTATTTAACTCCTTGATGTTTCAATTTTGTTGACAAGTTGCTCTTCTTATCGCTTGAATCGAAGACGGCTAATACATATTAGTGGAAATTATTTCATTAATTTCTTTTACTTTTCAGGCCGTGTTGACTGAGCGAAACGGGAACAATAAAATAATGCCATAAACTGGAGAGTTATATATATATTTAAGCGTACCTACCTACATATATATGTTTATGTATCTGACATGATACTGTCAAAATACTAGAAGATATCATAGAGTACAATGGTTTGGAAACCTCAAAAGTCGCAGGATATATGAACCCTATTCAAAGTGATTATAAGGTTTGGAATAATTATTTTTTACTGACTTGATTTTGCTTCCGAGACTAAGGTCCCAATTTTTAACTGAACATATATATTATATTATGTTGTCTTATGATCATATTATTACGATTTTACGAGATTGTGTTATAATGGAAGGAGAATATAATTTTACTGTAATTTAATATTATTAGAAGTAATTTTAGAAACATCGGATTTCCGTCAAATCAGCTGTTGTGTCTCAACTAACTGCTTACTATTCTCAGCTTCGAGTATATACAACTGAATATTGCTACTCCAACGTGTACTAGAGAAAAATTACAATATTTCCTACATTAATTAAAACTTTTTGCTTTAATAACACCGATTAGTTTAATAAATTGAGCTTTCAAGTTCGAATAGTAATCATAAAAAAATAACAATTATACAAATGAAAAGCATAAATATAATGAGTAAACGATTCTATTCCTTATTACGATACGCTATATACAATTGAAAAGTTCTCGCAGTTTGTCGGATACTACACATAAGTTGAAAGTAGTTTCAAAATCAGGCAGAATCTGTAATTCACTACCGAGTGAATTTCAAGCAAATTCACTTTCAATTCGATATTTGGTATATTTGGTGTACTGAATTTCGATTTTACTTTTAAAATTCCTCATTTTTTTAATTTTCACTTTCTCTCGGATTGCAGAACCTGCCTGTATATATGCATTTTCTGGGCTTTTGAGACAAAAAATTTCCGATTACAAACTTTCAATTTTGTTTAATTAATTTTATATTTTTTTACTGTACCGATATAAATTACACTAAAAATATCGATAATTAAACAAAATTTGAAAATATGAATATTTTTTCAGAAAAATGTCAGCAAAACTCTTATATTTTAAAGAAAAGTAAATTTAATGACTACAAGATATGTGTACAATTATCGATATCCAAAAAATATCGATATTGTTTTTTTATCGAAAAGTATCGAAATTAATAAAATATCAATAGCAACAAATTTTATTAGATTATGCTAAGAAATATGACCAAATGCGTTAATTAAATTTGTCATTACAGACATTCATAATGGCGCTACATTTGAATAATTTATATTCACCATTCGTAGTCTAATCTAAATTTAACTATCGACTTGGCCGCGTGTAAATTAAGCACCTTATTAATTCTTACTTTAGTTATTAAAATAATTTCAATTACTCTTAATTACAGGCTACTGACTTTGAACGCTCATGAGCAAGCACATGTGGAAGTACTTAAAACTGGATACTTATTTAATTACTGAATTCAGCAAACAGACAACAACTTAGTAATTTAATTCATTTATTATATGCAGTACTTATTCACAGCTATTTATATGTATTTATTACTATACATACCATTGTACGTATATACATATTTAAGTGTGTAATTAGAAACTTATTGAGAATTTATACCCTTTACCGTTAGTCATAAAAAAAACAACTGTTAACCATTACTTGGTGTAAATATATTCTTGCCTGTTGTTTAAAATGTTTCATAAAATCTTGCTTTAAAGAAAAAATAATAATTATTTAGATTTTTAATCGCTTCGGATTACAAAAATATGATATATATATTCCAGTAATTTTGTTATAAGAAAATTCTACAAATACAACAAGTTATATATAATTTAATAAAGCTTTAATCGCTAGTCATTAGCAACGCATACTTAAAATGGATGCCAAATTGCCTTAACTAAATTAAACTTGACGATGTGAAAATCAATGGGTTACAAACTAATTTATCAATCTCAGTAAATTAATGTGCATATATGTATGAACTTAGATATTATTTATAATTAATATGTGAATATCAGGAAGAATATATGTTTGTTTACTTCTAAAGAAGCGCTGGCCGAGTGAATAACTCGTATATTAAGTTTAATGAGCATAATTATTTTTTAATCGCCACTTTTATCCTTGTTAATTTAACCTCATAACTGTAGGTCATAGAGTTCTGAACACCTTTCTGTTAACATTTCATAACCAACGATCTCATACCGAACCCGGTGTGAACCCGAACTGGTATTAATTTCTGTTCAACGAATTCGACAGTTGACATCAGTCAAGCGTATGTTTGATTTTTGAATGAAAAGAGAGAGAAAATTATTTTGACATGGAGAGTCATAAATATTTTAAGCCAACTTCAAACAATTGTTGGATTTTAAAAGTATAAAAAATTTCACCAATGATTTTGGATTTTTGTGAATTTTTTATTTGTCTGTTTGGGTCTTAACATACCAGGAATATTCAGATAAATAAAATAAACATATATATCCTTAAGTAATTATGATAAGGAAAGCTGATAGCTTGTTGAATTATATGATTTCAAATATTTATATATTAGAGAGTACCAAATCGAACAAACAACTGGTATAAACTGGCATAATGAAATGGAGAAAATATATCCAACATTTATACCACTTTAAAGAGTTATAAATTTACTGTATTATTTTGAGTTCAGCTGAATAAAAATATAGTTTATGCCGAATACCATTTTTATGGCAAGGTAAGCAACAATTGAAAATAAATAATTTAAAAAAATAATCTCACACAAAAAGCACTTTGAATGTAATTTTATTAACCAAATTATCATACTGCATTAATTTACTGTAAGGTTATATACTTTTCATATACATACATACATAAATATATAATAGTCAAAATCGAGGTCAAAATTAAATAAATAAAATATTATTTTGTAAGTCTCTGGCTCCATTATTATTGTTATGTCATTCTCTAGTAATTTCTATGGCTTCACTTATTCCTGCAATAATTTATTGCCAAATTTGCATATGACACAGTTAACTTTAAGTAAATGTAACCTCACACACGCACACATCTTTATATAAATATTTTTATTGATTTACTCGCGATGCGCCGCGTTAATGCAGTTTTGCGATTGTCCTTTACCAGGACATCTGTGTAGCACATATATTAATGTCATGAAAAATTGAAAAAAAATAGAAAAAAAGGAAGACAAATAAGCGAGCGCCATAAACACAAATATGCAATCAGTGAAATTGAAATTTGTTTTGCTTTCTATTTGAATAAAATTAGTTAGTGGTTATGTGAGTAAGTATGTTTGCCACAGCACGCTCCTTTTTTATATTGTTTTTGCATTGCAATTGTCTCTTCGGAAGCAACAACCGCGCCGTTTGTTCTGCTTTTTTCCGCATGGATAAGGAGGCGAAGCGAATGGGTCTGAAGGTGAATGAGGACAAGACGAAATATCTCCTGTCATCAAGCAAACAATCGGCGCACTCGCGTCTTGGCTCCCACGTCACTGTTGACAGTCATAACTTCGAAGTTGTAGATAATTTCGTTTATCTGGGAACCAGCATTAACAACACCAACAATGTCAGCCTCAAAATCCAGCGCAGAATCACTCTTGTCAACAGGTGCTACTTTGGACTGAGTAGGCAATTGAACAATAAAGTCCTCTCTCGACGAACCAAAATCAAACTCTACAAGTCGCTTATAATTCCCGTCCTGCTTTATAGTGCAGAAGCTTGGACGATGTCAACATCAGATGAGACGACACTAGGAGTTTTCGAGAGGAAAATTTTGCGCAAAATTTATGGTCTTCAGAACATTGGCAACGGCGAATACCGCAGACTATGGAATGATGAGTTGTACGAGTTATACGACGACATTGACATATAATAATTCATATTCAGCGAATAAGAAGACAGCGGCTACGCTGGCTAGGTCATGTTGTCCGAATGGACGAAAACACTCCAGCTCTGAAAGTGTTCGATGCAGTACCCGCCGGAGGAAGCCGAGGAAGGGGAAGGCCTCCACTCCGTTGGAGGGACCAGGTGGACCAGGTGGACCAGGCGTCCTGATTACACTTGGAATCTCCAACTGGCCGAACTGAGATTCGAGAAAAAAGAGGAATGGCGCGTTCTCATCGATTCGGCTTAAACCGGCTAAACGGTTGAACGCCATTCACATACAAGAGACAATTGCTCTTTCGCATGGATATGATATAGTCTTAACTGTATAAGGTTGAAATAGTTTATAAATTAGCATTTTATAATGATGAAACCTTTGTACATGCAATGGATTATATGGCTTGTGGTGAATCGAAATACTCCTAAAGAGTTTATATAAGATAAAATAGGTGTTTGTGTTACTGATTATTCAGATCCTTGTTAAGAACATATTTTTTTGATAGTGTTTTACAGTTCTAGGAGAAACGCTTGTTAGAAAGTACTACCTTTTCAATGACTGACCCTTGCCGGAAGCTGAAGTCGATATAAAAGATTTTGCGGAGTGGTAGTATACAACTTTTAAGAATACAATGAGATGAGAAACTCGAGGTGGTACGAGTACGTGATGTGTTTAAAAATTAACTGCAATTCTAAAATTTAAAATTTCACGGGTTTGGAGGATAAAATTGTCAATTTTTTTCCATTATGTTGATATACATTCATACATACATACCCCTGAAGTACAATACAATATTCAGCTGTATTCATTACTTACTTTGTCTGTGGCAGCCTTTAAGGTTAGACGTTTTTTTATGAGCTTGGCGATTTTCGTTTATTGAAAACTCACATTTCGTTGCTTGTTCGTGGATTCTTGGCCAAAAACAATACTGTAACAATGCCCCAGCCTTCTTATTGGCCGGACATGACTTTTTACTATTTTCAAAAATATAGATAACCCTAAAGGACCGTCAATTTCCAAGCATACGAGAAATAGTTGAAAGAGCCAAAGTCTATCCGAAAAATGGAGTTTGAGAAGTGTTTCGACGATTAGAAGAAGCTCTGCCATAAATACATTATCGAATGGAGACTATTTTAAAGGCGATTACTGTAGACGAATGAATATTTTTTTCAAAAAACGAAAATTCCTTTATTTTTTGAACAGACTTAATTTTGTTCACAGTAAAACATTAATTTCAACCTTGAGACTACAATTCGTATCACACAATACCATTTATGGTATATAAAGTAAAATTGTTCAAGGCGTTACTACCCCTTAGACATTGTTTTGCCACCACTATTATGAACTGGAACGAAAATAGTTCTCATTAAAAGAATATTCAAAGAGAAGTGAAATTACTGATACCTGATTCAGCTTGAAGTTACTTCTTAAATGCGTAGATTTTCATATTGGGTAAAAGCTCAGCTTAAAATTTTAAGTTTCTTCCAATAAGCCTAGTAAAAGTTAGTGCTTCTAAGCATCACAGCGGAATATTATTTACAGTGAGCTTTTTTTTTTGAATGTTGTAACCCAACTGAAAGCTACTTTCAATTAATTGTAACGGTTCCAACAGGGCACATAAGCTTATTCATCAATATATTCATATAAATATAAATGTGCATATTAGCATATGAATACGTAACTGGGTTATTGGCTTATTCGCATAATGCCCATAGGACAACCATAGGGTAATTGCTTCAGAGTAATTTGCCCACTCTCTTGTATTATTTATAAAATATGTATGAAAATAGAGTAGCGTGTGACTTTATTGGAATACATGGACGGAAATACATTTTTATTGAGTATATGATTAAGAGAGGGATTAACTTTTGAAGGTAATTAGTAATTTACGGAAAGTGCACATTTATTTTGAGAAGTGAGGTTAAAAATAAAAAAAAAAAATTCATTACCATATTTTTGAAAGTATACATTAGTATCGAAAAATTTTAATCCTAACTTTGCTCTATAAAATCATAATATTAACTACAATAAAAAATCCCTAAGATGAATATAAATTATTTATAATTAAAAAATATATTTACAATAATCAAAATCAAATAAAAAACATCAAAATATTAACTAAACAATTAAGAAACAATTTCTTTAAACGGTACACCAAACTACATACCAGCAACAGTATAGCACCTAATCAACAACGTTAGCATTTCGGCCTGGCAACGTAGGCCAGTACGTGGGTGACGTATAAAATCGCACTTGATTTACGAGCACAACAACAATGCTGGTATTTACTTACAACTTCGTAATTTTTTTAATATATTCGCAACACCAGTTATAGTTTGAATGTATATGTGTGTGTAACTGCCATTTGGCGCGCAGAAAAGTATGCAACATGTGGGGAAATCCGCAAAGACTGTCGTCATTATTTGCTGTCGTAATTTTATACACATACTTCCGGCATTTTATGGTGTATTAGTCACTAGGGCTTATTATAAAATGGTAACTAAATTGCATGTATTTATTAACACTAATCATACCAAGACTTAATATATACCTATTTCTACCATAGCGGGTCAAATGACCCGACTGTATGTTTCATGCTTGAATGTATGAAATATGGATGTTAGGAAGGAAATAAAAGTATAAATTAAATTTATTATAATTAAACAAAATAGTATGTTGAACATTTCTATTACAAAAGCAAAAAATAATATTTTTAATTCATAGTTCATCGCATTTTTTACATATAAGTGTTACCATTTTCCGCAAACATATTTTTTACATTTAGAGCAAATTTTGTTGGTTTTATTTTCTTTACAGTATCCTATTTGACATCTCGTTTGTAATCATCTGTAGTAGACTTAGGCAACGATCCTTTCGTATTTTTTTCTTGTTTGGGTTGTTCACGGGCTTCTCGAAAATCGGCGCTAAGTTCTTCTGCTAGCTTGAGTAAAAAATCTTCCTCGATATATTTTCTCCTGTCGTTTGCTTGTACAAAATCCAGGCATTTATGCCAGCTAAATCAAGGATATTGAAAAAAACTTGGAGAGGCCATCTGCAAGACTTAGATTTTGTAGTAAATTTCCTCGCCATTTGATCGGTCATGTCTACACCAAATTTGTTGGCTCACTTTTATAGATTGTAAGAGTACAATTATTTGTTGTAAAAATCGATGAAAATCGTTCCATATCATCCTTCTTTTGCTTCGCAATTAGTGGTAATTCTAATTATTTGACCGAATAGTTCCAACTAACGTAGTTTTTTTGGCTAGGAGTTGTGTTGCAAGGGGTTTGCTTGTGAAGAAGTTGTCTGTGGTCACAGTTCTTCCGCAACCCGTAAATGGCTCAATGAGTTTGAGTACAACATATTCAGAGAGTGGTACTGAAGAGGGCCTATATTCATCTTTTCCAAGATATGGAAGTGCATTTATGACGTATTTGCTATCGACATCCGATGCTAACCAAAATTTGTTTCCAAATTTATCCGGCTTGTTAGCCATGTATTATGTAAATCTACATCGTACTTTAGTCGGAAATAGCTGTTCGTCTATAGTAATATTTTCACCCGGTTTGTAACAGTTTTGGCTGTTCTCAATGAAAATATCCCAAATTGCAGATACCATAGCGAATTTATCTGTGTTCAAACGTTGGATCCGCTGACTTTTCTTATCAAAACGAATAAATCTAAGAATTTCGGTAAAATTATTTCAGCTCATAGTTTCAGAAAAAAATTTAGGCCCCCATATGTTATTCCACAAAATGAAATATTCAAATTATTTGCTCCATATGCAGCTAGAGCATATAAAATTCCAATAAATGCATCTAATTTCCAATCGGAACCTAAGACTCTTTTTGCTTCTTCTATTGTGCATGTTCTTATATGGTTCATAATACGGTGGTCAATTATTAATGAAAATGCAGTACTAACTTTACATTTCATTATATGGCGTTTTGAATATCCTGTTGGGCCTACTTCTTGCCTGAAAATGTTAAGAAGTGGTGGTCTTCCAGGTGTGCCACCTATTTGTATTTCTTCCCAAACAGATCCATCACTTGCAATATTTTGTTCATTTATTTCTACTTCACTTTCTTCCGAACTTGAGAGTAATCTTATTCTTTTTCGGCCACTACATACATTCACAATATTTTCCTCTTCATCGTCAGTATCTGTAGAATCAAACTCATTTTTCTTTGCCACCGATATATCTTCATTTTCTGAAAATTCATCTTCATTAATTTCTGAAAACTCTTCGCCAATATTATTTATATCTTCTAAGAACGTGTACTGGCTTGTTTGCTTCGACATTTTTCTGGGTAAACAATGATCTGTATTACTATAGCTATCAAAATAAAATATAAGCTAGGTACTTACCAAGACTTTAAATTTTTGCCACTTTTTCTTACACTAAAAGCTATTTTCAATCTAAAATTTGATATTTTCTTGAAATTATTCTGAGCTATTTCCGTTGAACTACTTTACGCAACACTCTTTGGAAGAATGTGCAGCTTACTTACTACAAATGTGACTCAATAATCTCATAAAACAGAAAAATTTTCTCCGGGTCAAATGACCCGTTGTGGTAGATATCGGTATACAACAAGGATTACTCAGAATAAACAAAAAAAAAAAAAAAAAAAAAACAAAACAAAAACATTTTTATAACTGTACATTAATTACTTAGAAAAGTCATGAAGTGAAATGTGCAAACGCAATAAAATTATACGTGCATTTTGTATGCAAAAGTTCAAAATGGGTCATTTGACCCGCTATGGTATGTTTAGTGTTAAAAAATTTAGTAAATGCGATTTTTTCGGTATCAAATGAATGATGATTAAAATCCATTGAAATATGTTTATTTAGAAAAATAATTATAATATAAAAATATCGTATTTATGGAATAATTAATACTTTTTAGTTGGTGGAAGGTTTTAAGCCTCAAAATATGATTTCAAAAGTTTTATGAAAGGATAATGAAATATGGAATGGAAATAAAGAACAGTAACGAAGAACAGTAACGAAGTGAGCCTCTATTAACTCTAATCAACGGTATCACTGCACATGTTGTACTTCCGTTTATCTGCACAACAATTTTAGTCTTCCAACTATATTTGCTTTTTTTTAATTGGAGACATGTTGGAACGACGGGTGCTGGTGTGTATACCGAAAGAAATAGAAATAGTGGAGGCATCTGTGTCCTCCAAACTCTCTTATAAAATATGTGATACTTCCAGCGACTCTTCTTGATGCTCCTCGCTTCGGCTAATCCGACCACTCTACCTGGTGGTCCAGCTGATTCCCGAACTGCTTAATCGAAATCGCAACAGCTTCTTCCAAAGGAGAGAGTGGTATCTGTTTATTAACTCCTATTCCTGTTGCTCTAGCTTGGGACTTCTATTTCAGAAAGTAAAATTTCAAACCATTTCTGATTCGTCATTTTCATTTTCACTTAAAATATTCCTTCAAATAACCGTCGTCGTTGCTATGTCGCACTCAATTATTGCAACGACAAAGAATGACTGTTTCTATGTCTTTACTATTCTCGTTTCAAATTGGGGAATCTCAATTTATTTTCGATAAATGTCGATAACGCCAAGGGGAATGCTAAATAGGCGTTTTTATTTCGTTTTAAAACGATAACGACAACGGGCATAGGACTGAATAACATTTTATTTATATTGGTTTGAATTTATTATAAGAGAATTATTAATTTCATTAATTGATTTTGGGCAGCCTGTAAGTGTAAGAAACTTAATAAAAGACCATATATAACCCTGTTCATAATAGGTTAGGTCCCTGACTAGGTGTAAACTGGTAAAATAATTATCTAATACTTACTCAAAGATAAGAAACGGTTCTTTCGATATATTATTAACATTCTTTAAACCATAACAGATTGGTAAGTTGGCTAAGCTTGCGAGAAACCCTTATTATCCAAGGCGGCTTCCGAAAATAAATAATTGAAAACAAATCTATAAAATAATGCAGCTATTGCAAATAATTGTAAGAAACAAGAAATTAAAAGCATATTTTTTAACGTTTTAAATTATTATGGATATTTTTATAATTTATTTGCATAATTTTATTATTTTGTTCGATATAAAATACAACGGAAGAGACAAAAAATTAACCATAGAAAACTATAATATAAATTTCGTTGAATTTTGTGATGAATAACAGCTAATTTTTTAAGAAATATCAGTTTCGATCAAATTATATTTTTTCATAAACAAACAATAAACAAATTAATATTAAATATTTTAAAGTATTTCATACTCCCCCGCACTGACAATAAATTTCTATGAAGCAAATTTTCTTTAGCATCTATCTAAACAGTGTCTTCATAAGCGCTTCGTTAAGCTTATGTTGGTCAGCCTACGAGTACATGTGCGCTTCGTTTAAGAACACCACCCGCAAACGTGTTCACAGCGCGCTCAACATGCAGCAGTGGTCGTAACGGCAGCGAACTCCATCGGTGATAATAATGGTAGTGATAAGACCCACGCTGAAAGCAAAAACTTCGCACACTAATTCGCAGCTTCATTGGTTGGTGGACTCCGCATAAATATATCCATACATATATACACACACCAACAAGTGAATATGCGAAAGGTTTGCTGTTCGCACGTTCGCCAACGCTCGTTTCCTTCCTTCGTTACGTATACGCACAGTGCGCCTGCATTCGGCATTGCTGTTAGCGTCACTGTTAGCAGTACTGTTAATTCAAAGCAGCGCGCTGTTGCGTCAGAGTTTAACCTGTTGCTTGCACTGTTACTTTCGCTTGCTATTTAACACTGCTGATGCCTCGCTAGACATGTGTGTGTGTGTCCATGTAGGTGAAGTGAAGTTTATCACAGCTGCGCTGCTTGCAGTGTTTCTAATTCTGCTGCCATTGGCGCTGCAGCGCTGCCGCTGCTGTGCTTGTCACCTTTCATATGCGCCTTTTAGCCTTTGACGGCTGCGAATTGGTTTCAACAACATTGCAGATTTTTGTATAAAAGCCAATGTTGCTTCCTATTTGTTCACAACGTTTGCCAAAGTGTATTTCAAAAGTATAACGGTCGCTTTAGCAGCGAGTCGCAAGTGTGGAAAAATTGTGTGCGGAAAACTTCTTGTGTTTTTCATATTTGATTAATAAAAAATTGCGTTTTTGTTGTGAGCAAATTTCTTGAAAAAACATGTTTAACTGAAAGTGAATTCACTCATCCAATAGTTCGAAATTGATAGTTTTTTTGAAAATATGTGGCGACCTGCGATTTTTGGTATTATTTTAATTTGTTTAGTGTTGTCGTCGAATGTTCAAGGTAAATAAAGTTTTAAATTTATTTTTTCATAATTAAAATCATCAAAAATATTATCATAATTCTAATAAGTGAAACTTTAAGCCGTCATTGCTTGAAAAATAAAAAATATAATTTGGAAACTGAATTCAAAGAGTCCCATTATTTTTTGAACACTCTTGTATGTATATACTCTAGAGCAATCAATCAATTCTTCAGGCCTCAGAGGCATGTTCTTGATATTTTTATTCTAAAGGACACAATCACACCTAGGCAACATGACAGCTTTGATTAATAATTTCATTAAATGATTTTAGGCGACTAGAAAGTGTGAGTAGCTGACTATATATAACCTGACTGATTGACTATATATAAAAGTTAGGTCCTTCACTCGGTTTTCTGAGTAAAGAAATTGTCTAACAAATTCAAAAAAAATTTCCTTCCATTTAATATATTCTAAACATTCCATGAACATTGAGAGATCACGAAGTCGGAAGATGTGATTATATTTATTTAAAAAGAAAGTATATAAAATATTGAATTAATGGGACCCCCCATTCTCGATTTCAAATTTTGACGATTTTCAATGGGCTGGTAACTGAACATAAATAATTTTTTAGGGTTGTAACTTTGCATACATTTAATTGAAGACTTAAAAAAGAAGAAAAAAAAGTTACATCATTTTTTTGTTGATCAAACAAAAGCCCTTCTTTTCGGCGGCGCATGTGATTTCCGCTCACTGGACATCTGAAACCAAAAATTCCAACGGGATTAGAAAGAGTACATGTTTGGCTCTAGTATGACCTCTGGCGGACCTTTGAAAATTTTTTTTGAAAATCGCCTTTTTTCAGCCATAAATCAAGTTGAAAAGTAAAGAAGATCTTCACCGATTTGATTTATACTAGTTTATACCATTGATATATATGTAAAGAATAACGTATTTAAACTTGGAACCGATTGGATTAATAGGTTTTGAGTAGCCTCATGCGCCAGTCGTAAAATCACTGTTTCGAGAAAAACGCGTTTACAGTTTTGAGAAGCAGAAGCCGTCGCCTGACGCTTCCACCATAAATCGGCTATATCTTCAAGAGTTTTTGAAATTTTCATTTGAAATTGTAAAGGAACATTCTATAATAGTAATAGGTTCGAATTAAATTAAATTTTTTGAAACCTAGACTGGGGAGGTCCCCTAAAATATACTTGTTAGAGACAAGAAATCGGAAGCTGATATCGAACGTTTTAAATTAAATGTCATACTTTTTTTATTTAATTGGATCGGTTGGTATCACTTTAATTATTTAAAATTTATAAATATCCTACAAAATGATTTGAAGAGAAAAAAATATTATTTCATCCTGTGTTTTGTTAAACCAATTTCGGTACATTACATTTTTTACTGATATATTATGAAAACTGTTTAGTAATATATAGTAAGTAACGGAAATATTTAATTTTTCTTCGAATGGCATGAAAAGAGTTTCTTAAAAAATATCAATATTCAACTTCGTATTTAAGCATTTACAAATAATTCAAACGTCTGAGCTACTTGAATTAAAGTGTTGAAGCCTGATGGGACTCTAATCATTTTTAATAAAAAGGTCAGAATAATTTAACGTCAATATTAATTGAAAAATCTTAAGACGTCATAATTTATTTCTATCTAGTAATCTGACACAGGTCCAATGATGAAGATTTATTTAAAAGAACCTGACTAAAATTTGGGGTTCTAGGTTGAGATTGTAGATATCTCTCACATTTGTCACGTTGTTTGAGTCGGCTTAGAAATATATAATACGGATATCATTAGGAACTTAGAGTATATTTTTTGTTAAAGTTCGGTATTACAATAATATTAAAGGCACCGAAAAAGCCATGCAATTGAGATCCTGTCGGGGACAAAATCTCTGATTATTATCCAAGATGAGTTGCGTAGTTCTAAGAGCTCCCAGATTACATCCGAAACTAGATAAGATAAAATAGATAAACAGTTAGAACAAGCTCTTGCGAATGACTAGATCCAGACGATTAACACAATATAAATTTCTTCGTGTCGAAGTAAAAGTCAATCGATAAGAATTTTGACGGCATGCTGATGACATAATTATTGTACCTCATCGTTAAGTCCCTTTTCGACTTTTTATTTTCTGAGAAATATATTATTTTTTGATATAAAATTTTATATTTTTTTATAAATTGTTATTATTTAAATCTAAAATAAAGCACCGAAACTGAAGCACTGATTACAAAATTCATCAAATAGTTAGCAGGCACGCGTACGTTAATTGCGCTTCACTCATCTAGTGAAAAATCAAGATCACGTAGCAGTCAAACAAAAAACGTCGACCATTGAACTCGCTCACGTTATTAGGCAAAATGGGATTCAAACTAAGATAATATTTTATATTTTTACGGTTAAATATTTAACGATGGTTTAAAAAATGCTGGCCAAAATGTCAATTTTTGTATGACAAATGTTTATCTTAATATACATAGCTTCCATAGTTTTGAATATAGGCTAAGCAGTAAATTCTTCGATGATGAATGATTCAAATTATTTTTTTTATGAGAGAAATAGTTTTATTTATTTATTTTTTGTTTTAAATAAGAGAACCCATTATAGCCTGAAATGTTCACTAAATTTATGAAAGGAAGGCATAACCCAAAGATTTAATATATTGAGAATTTTTATTATATAAAAAAATTATAAATATACTCAATATTATAGATATTTTAAAAATACTTAAAACGAAAAAATCTACGAAGATCCAAATACATTAAAAAACAAGTAAGAAAGGGCTATGTTCGGGTGTAACCGAACATTTTATACTCTCGCAATTTATGTATTTAACTTTATTTATATTATATAATACACAATTTGACCCACATATTCGTTATATATACGTATTGTAAACCATAATATTAGGTTAGAAACCCCGAGGTCCTCGTGTTCGATATATGGGGCCTTAAAAACCTATGGTCCGAGTTTGGCGATTTTTAGAATGGGGCTGCCACACTATAAACATAGTATTTGTGCAAAGTTCTGCACCGATATCTTCATTAGTGCTTACTTTATATATTGTAAAGTAAACGATTCAGATTGTCCTCAAAGTCTGGTATATAGGAAGTAGGCGTGGTTGTGATCCGATTTGGCTTATTTTCACAACATACCATTGGGATGTAAGGAAACTATTACAAACCAAGTTTCATTGAAATCGGTCGAGTAATTCCTGAGATATGGTTTTTGACTCATAAGTGGGCGACGCCACGCCCATTTTCCAGTTTGTAAAAAAATCTGAGTGCAGCTCTCATCTGCCATTTCTTATGTGAAATTTAGTGTTTCTGACGTTTTTCGTTAATGAGTTAACCCACTTGTAGTAATTTTCAACCTAACTTTTGTATGGGAGGTGGGCGTGGTTATGATCCGATTTCTTTCATTTTTGGACTGTATTAGGAAGTGGCTAAAAAAAACGACTGCAGAAAGTTTGGTTTATATAGCTCTATTGGTTTGCGAGATGTGTACAAAAAACTTAGTAGGGGGCGGGGCCACGCTCACTTCCCCAAAAAAATTACATCCAAATATGCCCCTTCATAGTGCGATCCTTCATAGCTTAATTTATGACTTAGTTATGGCACTTTATGGGTTTTCGGTTTTCGCCATTTTGTGGGCGTGGCAGTGGTCCGATTTTGCTCATTCGAAAGCAACCTTCCTATGGTGCCAAGAAATAAGTGAGCCAAGTTTCATCAAGATATCTTAATTTTTACTCAAGTTACAGCTTGCACAGACGGACGGACGGACGGACAGACAGATATTCGGATTTGAACTCCACTCTTCACCCTGATCACTTTGGTATATATAATCCTATACCTAACTCGTTTACTTTTGGGTGTTACAAACAACCGTTATGTGAACAAAACTATAATACTCTCTTTAGCAACATTTGTTGCGAGAGTATAAAAATCTCAAAAATAAATTTTTTAATTCGATTATAATGATGATATATGAAATGATATATATGTATGATAGTTCAAATAGTACTAAATTCCTCAAATTACCTTTTTCTACACTCTTTATTCATTTATGTGTGTTTATGAATATGAGTGCGAAACATTTCACTTATTCACCCATAAACTTGCAGAACACTCCGCGATGGGCGACATAATTCATGCAAATAAATATTATTAAATATGATCATGTATTATTATTTAACTAACGGTAGTTGTATATTCAACACCAATTCACACACACATACATACATATATCCGGCCATAAAACGAATTGTTTTTCACTTTGTTGGCATTTAATTTACAAGCGGGATAAAGTCCATGGAACTAACAACCAGCTATTGGTATGTAGTGACGGTTATTGGCGTAATTCCCAAAACGCTGATAAGATGTACTATGAGCGTTGTATAACTGTGGAACAAGGAAAGCGGACAGACAAACAAAAAAAAGCAAAAAGGAATTTGTAACAATTATAGCGAGTAAAAGGTTATGGTTAGGTTATATATAGATACATACAAACATATATACATGCATAGAATAGACTCAGATCCGTTGTGTGACACATTTTTGTTTTCGGAATTTTATTTGCGCTATCGACAGAGATGTTTTGCCTAGAACTTCTATTTGTCAGCACATAACTGCAATACTAAAACAACAACAAAAACACTTCATGTGTGTGCGTACATAGTTTTAATTGCTGTCGTAAATTAATCCCTTCTGGAAAACAACCACTACCCTTGTATTAAAATGTAATATAAAAGCAAGAAGAAGAAGAGCTGCATTCGTTGGAAAAAAAGACCAGTTTGCGATATGTACGAGTATGTGAACTAGTCAAGGTGTCACATACACGCTAAACGGTAACACCAACCACCGTTACCGTTATACCCCAGCAACGTCAGCAACCGTTGGAATTCGCGGCTGCTTGCATACTCACGCCTACGCCGCGGCAATGTGAAACACATAGCGATAAACTCTACACATGTAAGCTGCGAGTTATGCTTGCCGTTATTTTGGTTATTCGCCACGCTTGTTGTTGTAAAGATCAAAGCTCATCGCGCGCACTTTTTTGGTCATCAAAAAAATTAGGGTTTCTTTCATACACCAAACAACAAGTGATTATTTGTGGTTTCCCACATTTTCGCGTTTGTTTACTTTTGGTGGTATTATCTGCTATCAGTAGATTAATCCGTGAAACTATCTATATCCCTATTGTAGATTATCTGTGGGAATTGGTTATCACTCAGTAATAAAGCAGTTTGTGTGCTGAACAACCATGTTGGAACGTTTATTACATCTATTTAGACATGTACTTTGAACTGAATCCACCCTTATTCCAGTATAGGACATTCAATTATATAAGTCCCAATTTAATATTAATAATTAATACTTATATTATATACTATTTTTTGGGCCGAATACACATACACTATTCCTCGTGTATGCGGAATTAAATACATACTGAAATTATCTTAGAGTTCCTATAACTCTTCAGACCCTAATAGTTTCAAGCCTCCTCTGAACAACAAGTGTATTAGTACATAAAAATAACGCTCGAGGCTCTGATGTTTCCGATCAAGATACTCATCCTACCAGTTTTTCATGGACTCCCTATGTATTCATACTAATGATGTCTTTTCCCACAGGTGTATGCGATCTAAAAAAATTTGGACCTAAGTTTTCGTAAACTCCAATTCTATCATTCTAAGGCTAAACTTTTGTTCAAAGGGTTCATTAAAGCGAAATAATTAATCAATCCATTCTCAAGACTATTGATCGTTGGGGTTTTCTGAATAAAAGACAGAACACTTTTTTGGGGACGAGGCTATAAAGCAATCTTGTGATTTTTTTTTACTTTTGATCTGAATTGGAGAGATTGCAACTTCACTTTAGTTATTCCTTAAGCCGATAGGTATTATATAATACAAAAAAACATTCGGTTTGAAATAAAAATGAAGCGATTTATCTCTGTTATAAAGAACTATTCACAGCAGAACTTCGTCTTACATTTGGAAGAAGTATAGAGAAAGTAACAAATCTCCTATGAATTGTCAGCACTACGTAGTTAAGGCTAACGTTGGATGTTGAATTATGACAACACTCAAATGTGTAGCTTCTGTATCAGACGTTTCCTTTCTAAACAATTTTTGAAACTACTAAGAATGTTTCAGCATGCGAGATCTTTAATAAAAGAATTTATTTTCTTTTGCTATTTTTTGAAAATATATTTTAATTAAAGTACTTTAAATACCATAAAACTAAAAAATATATTAATGCCCCATGAGTTACTTCATTCAAAGCTCTTTTTTTCTCACCAAAGAAATCTCAAAATCTTAATTGCCTTTTAGAGTATCGTCAAACAAGAGCCAACTAATTCTAGTGGGCTATTAAAAGTCTATATGGGATTAATGACTCAGGTTAATGGGGCAATTATACACCTACACACACTGTTATGAACCTTTAATACAAATGCATGTCTGTGCAAACCACATAAAGCATATTGCCAACAAGTTGAGCACATCCTTCACATTGCTTGTTATGTTAAGTCATGGTATTAACTGTTGATATGTATATACATACATATGTTTGAGTGTAATCATTAATGACACCGTTAAGTAGGCGTTTAACACAGTAGATAACAGTTTTTTTTCTCAACGCCAATAGAGGGTCAGCAACCAGTTGGAATTTTTAAATAAAATTGGTTCGTAATAAAGCAAGCATGGGTTTGTTACTAAGTGGTCTGCTGAGTTAGATGTACATATATAAGAATTGTATCATACCTCGGCACATGAGGACCATTTTCCAAATAGGTAGATAGAAGACTTTAAAGCAATCAATTATGTTTTTATAATATTTTATGAACAGTGAAATAGTAGAATTGAGATTAGATAATTAATCAAATCTGTTAACTTGAGATCAATGGTGCAAGGATTATATTAGGCTCAGGCATTTTTAATTTAAAAGTATCTTCATATCAAAGCCTACTGCTACCTAGCGCCGTTATGTTGCAAATGCATAGCGATTTTTCGGAATTAATCTGCATTACCAGCTTTGGTCGCATAAGTTCGCAGCTGCATTATCATTGGCCATTATTTATGCAACTGCTGCAAGAAAAATTTGCAAACCGTAACGTGGCATGGTCGAGGCGAGAACTAATATGAAAAGGATATTTTCAAGCAGAGACTGGTGAATACACGCACACACACACATACATACATATAAGCACGCAAAGACGCAACGCTACAGGTATTCTAATAAAGTTGGCTATTTTTGTGCATTTCTTATAATTTGCAAGAAAAGACGCTGGGAGGCGCAGTAATTTGTATGATTAGACTATCAGTCGGCATATACCAGTGTATAGCAGAGTACATATACGACTCTTATACATATATAGAAATGACTTTTGGCTTGATATTGTCTAAAAATAGACTTTGAATATTAACAAAGATTTTATTTTAAGGAAAAAATACTAATGCAACGGTACAAATACATAGACAGTTTTTTTTATATATACAGATATACTTCTGTATATTAATCTGCAAAGGTGTGCGTGTGCTTCACAACATTTCGCAACACTTGAGAGATTATTAGCGTGTTCTACACATGTGCAGCTGCTATGCGAGACACACACACACTCACACATATGTAGCTTTATACAAATGTTTATATGCGTATGTGTTTTAAAGAATGTCTGTCCTCAGCTGGCTTCGTCCATTATGTGCGCTTTCATAAACCATGACAAATAATTCTCCATGGAAGTGGTACCTGTAGTTTGGCTAGCATTCAACATGTTGTTAACGCACTCACACACACACACACACACTCATTCTCACATTCATTTCAATAAGATTTACAACCACATGTGCTCATCTTGAACAAATGTTCCAATGCGTGTAGGTTTATGCTATGCTCGCTTTTGTTGTTGTTTTTTACACTTTTCTCTTAACGTGCCATTTCAGCAGCTGAATACTGTGTCTTCTGTATTTTGTAGTTGTTGTTGTTGTTTTATGCTTTTGTTGTTCGTTAGTTTAAGGTTATGCAGCTTTTACGCTAATAGTTGCCGTATATCATCAACGAAATGATTGTGTGAACTTTGTGGGAGCACAAGTCAGCGTTGGCGGTAAAGGTAGACGCACTAAGATCTTAATCGGAAAATTTAGATAATACTTTCTTAAGTTAAAAGCTAGATTTGTTTGGTTTTTGTAGTAAAATTATTTACTTTATAAGTTTCGGATGTGAGTGTAAGCCTTTTATAATGCAGCCATATTAAGCGAGTTGCGTAGAGAACAAACAACGGACATACGTAATGAAATAGCGATGGGAAAGATAGCGTTTATAACTCTTAAAAGATCATATCCTGAATTTTTTATAAGCTCAGAACTCAAAGATATCTTCTGTACAAACGCTTCATGCATTTGAGGGCCCCATAGTATGAGATGAGAAACTGGTAGGGGTATAGTTAGTGAGTGACATTACATAACATTTTGAAATTTCTAAGGGATGACTACTCCTCATGGACTACGTAACGCCACTCCATCTGGTATCGTTTAATTCAAGTTCAAGTTCGTTAAGTTTCAAAACTGGTATATTTGCGACTTACTGGCCCTTCCAAGACTAACATAACCTCACCTAAACCCTCACAAAATACAAATTAGCTCAACATTTCATACATAAACACCGTTTCTAATTTTCAGTTGCTAGGAGAGACAGTTCTAACGGAGCGGGCCCTGTCTTTAAGTATATCAAGAAATTTCACCTAATCGGATTTCTGCCAAATTAACGGGGATTGTCTCATGTCTCAAAAGAACAATATATTTTTAGTAGTAATCAGACCGTTGTCACTGTGGCATACTAAAACTCGTTTGAAACTATAAAGCGCTTTCAAAACGACCTAATATGTATGGTATCTGAAGAGATTGATTTTTAATATTTCCTCCAGTGGAAAAACAAGTATCTTGTGTTTTCTTTTCTTGTATGCTTTCAAGGTTTGAACTGCGGTATCAGATCGATAAAATCAGGATTCTTAATATATATGTATATTCTCGAAGAGAAGTTAATAATGGTACACATGGCTTACCCATGTTAATAGCAGATGATTTTTGTTGAGATTCTCCTTTGAAATACACGTATTTAATATTGTGCTAACTTCGAAAAAATAATAAGCAGACATATATCTCCCATCTTCATAATACAAGAAATTCAGGGGATAAAGATTTAAATCCCTTTCAAAGCTTTCACGTTCATTACTTTTCACTTCGGCGTTTAATTCTGAAACAAAAATTGGAAATATAAACTTCTTAATCTATTTATACAGTTAGGTTTAAAAATATTCACCAACAAGACTTTATGTTTCAGTTACTAATGACAGTTGACAGCTGACAATGAACCTACCCATAAAATATTGCTATAAATACCCTGTATTTGCTTTGAAGAAAAGAAAATCAAATGAAAGCCGCTCTGCAGGGGGGTTTGTGGCAAAAGTGCAACAAGTTTGCGGCAAATTGTTATTTATGAGTTTTGATTTGCTATATTGCTTAGTTGCTTAAATGCAAGTAACTGTAAATTGAATTTGACAGCTCAATAAGTGCTGACGACGGCAGCGACTTAAGGCTTACATATATGATGCACACACACACCCACTTATGTCTGATTGAACATAAATAGACTTTGAACTTTTAAATACTTTTCTCAATTTTGTTTTTTCTCTCTTGTATTCGCAGGTTCTTGCCTGGAGTATGGACATTCATGTTGGGGTGGTGAGTATCAGTTGGAAAACTCTTTTAAGACTTTTTTCGAAATTTATATAACAACTTTTTCAGCACATGGCAAACGCTCCAGCGGCTCAGCGGTTGTCGGCAGTAAAGCTCGGCTTGCAGAGAGGAATTCACGCGGCGGTAATCAATTAAATTTGCTGGAAGATGAGAATGCAAATCGATTTGTGGGAAACAAGGTGAGAATTCATACCATTTTTTATTTAATTGTATTTTGTTTTAGTTTGCAGAACCCCAATCTTAACTTCGAATATTTCAAGTGCCATTGATTAAACTTATAATAAGAGAGATTAGAGAGTGCTTCAGGGTTTTTCTTCGAATAAGTCATGAGTTCCAAAAGTCTGTTGGCTAGTGCTCTAAAATAATATTAACATTTTGAGAGATTAGACCTTCCTTAAAATATACCACAGCTCATATTATCATAATTTCTCTCTCAAATACCAAAAATATTGAGTCTAAAATAACGTTGGAACTCATTTTATGCTTGATTCTACAATGTCAAAAACTTGTATAAAATAAGTAAGTGCCCCAATTCTAGTTAATATTATTTTGATAAAGGTAGGATGTTTCTGATTGTCCTGAGCTCTTGTTTTTCTTCTAATATATTGAAGAGAATCCATAATTAGTAAGAATTTTACTGCTTAGATCTAGCTTTGATCGAGAAAAACCTAGTTTTATCCTCACTAGAGTTGAAACATCTCAAATATGATCGAATATTTACAGTTCGACATCAACGAGGCAACGACATCGGCTGAAATTTCACCACATTTGGCCACAAGTGCCGAGGACAACTCGGCCGATTCAAACTACTCGACAAAAGAGCGCAACAACTACTTGGGACAACGCCAATTGAAATTTCCACTACACAAGAGTAACAGTGAGAGCAGCAACACAGCACTAGATCACAGTAATCGAAAGAGTGAGACGGCTGATTCGCGTGAAGAACGGCAACATATACTACATTTGCAACAACAACAACGGAAGTATCCACAGCATATTGAACGTTGGCATAAACTACCGATTTTCGGCTTACGACGACCCTACGTCAGCTCACCACTTGCATTGACCGATGTCGCACCGCTCGAGTTGCCCAAACGGAATGTTGAAAAGGATTTACTACAACAAATTGGACAGTTGACAGGCGAAAGATACGACGATGTTGGCGCTTACTATGACTTTCCATAGAAGTGAGAGTGAATGGTGGGAGAGGAGCGCTTTGGGTGGAGAAACATGAAGTGAATAATTAAAAACTGCAGTAAGACACAAACGCACACACAGCAAAAAATAAAAAAAAAATATTTTAAATGAGTTCTTTTCAGTTTCAAATTGATTTGTTTATTATAAGAGGACTACAAAATTTCACAAAATATTTATAATAAAAAAATGTTTTTGAATGAATCTATGTAAAAAAAATTTAAAAAGCTCTAAATGTAAACATTTTATTATAAGAAAACTCTATTTGTGTATTTTAGGCGTTGCAGTAAGATAAAAAAAAAATATTCAAAAAAATATTTGAAAAAAAAAATTAACAAAAATAATTTTGTTGTAATTAACTTTTATGCAATTCATGACTACATAATGATCAGGTTACAAATTTAGATAAAATTTAAATTAACTCGCTCTCCAACTACTTGTCAAAATATTGATGCAATGGGCTGGATGCATCAATATTATTGATGAGCACTATAAATTTTGTGTCAAATCATGATGAAACTACTACATACATGTACACATAAGTATAAATATATATGAATACATTTTCAATTCGCATAAACAATATAAAATATTAATAAAAAAAATCTCAAAAAAATTATAAATAAAAATAAAAAAGTAAAAAATATAAATTTCGTTTTTTTATTAAAATTATTTATATATTACAAATATCAATCCAAGAGAGCCGTGACAAGCTTCACTATACCGTTATTTGGTAAAAAAAAATATATATATTTTAATAATAAGTAACACTAATTAATTTCAAATTTCCCCATCGTACATTTACGACTTGATCTTCGCCGGTATTTGGAAGCATACAGCATCACCCTGTTTATCACCCAAGCCCCAGTGTATGACCAAATTGACAGTTGGATAGATTGGCAAAATCTTGAAGCTATTCTTGTAGGTGTACGTCTCACCGGCTTTCAATGGGCAGCCCACCTTCTCTTTGCCCTCGGCATCGTATATGTAGGGGCAGGCGCTGGTGCCGTAATAGCCGGGGAACGGTAGTGGTACATCCAAGATAATACCCTGTATATCGGAGTTGAGTTCGTTGAAGTCACGTTCGGGTTTAATTTTCATCTCAATGCTGGCCTCGGTGTTGCGCTTGAGTGTGCATTTATTTTTGGGACAATTGGAGATGGTTACCTCCTCGGCGGTTAAGGCGCGTGCAGACGCTGAAAAGAAAGATTAAAGTATTAAAATTTTTTAATTTTTTTCTGAATAATTTTTTTTTTCATTTTGTGTTTTTATTTTTCATTTGTTGGTACTTACACTTGGGGCACTTTCTCACTTCGGTGGCATTTGTTAGCGCAAAGAGCACCATGAAAATTGTAACTGTGCTGATGTAGGACTTCATTATTGTGGATTTCCTCTACTGATATTCACTTAGAAACTGAAATTAAAAAACAAAAATTATAAAAAAATCAATAATTGGCTTTAATAAAGAAAACATATAACTCGATTATATAATATTTAAGTACAGGTTTTATTATTCAGAATTTAATAAGAAATTTGATATTCAACAATTTTGAGAATTTATTTTCTAAATCTTTAATGGACCTTTGGAAGCAGTATTGTTTAAAAAAAAAATATATTTTATAAAAAACTTTTATAAAAACTGAAATTTAAAGTGAGCGCATATTAACCAAATATAGTACTACGAAAAATAATTATTTCAAATTTATTTTCTATTAATAAAAGTATTTTATTTTTAACAAAGCACTCGAATCTCAAAAATAGTGATTTTCAACTTATGCACTTAATTCGTGTAAGATTGTTTTTTTCTAGGGTAGTTTATGACTTAGAAGATGTCTTATATAGTAGCAATTACTTTTTCTTCGATAGAAAATTATTTCCTACTTAATCAAATTATTACTACTTAATTAAATATTTACGTCTATTTTGTATACAAAATCACTTGTAAATCACTTATTTACATAAATTCATTTCAAATCATTATTTTCCCTTACAATTAGTAGTCATAAAGCTAAAAGATTTGTAATTGTTTTTAGAATTCTGAGAAGTTTATGCACAAGTCTGTCTTCATAAACAACCGCACCACTTGAGAGATTTTTCATTAGTATTGAGACTATTAGTTACAGTGTCTTTAATCAACCGCAATTACTCAGAGAAGTGGAAATAATTGTTAATGCGATATTCAATGGAAAATGTAATTAATATGTTCTCATTTTTAGAAAGTGTAGTCATAGAAGTTGTAACGACAGGTTATTGGAATATAGACATTAGAACTCTATAAAAATACAATATATTGAATTGTAATAAATTTTGATATCTTCAAAATTTTAAAAATATAATAGAAAAAACAAAATGAAATCTTTCTCTGTTAACAACTGATAGAAAAAGAGATAAAGAATATTTTATAGAAAAATAAAAATCAATTGATATATAGCTTCCGCTTTCGTTCAATGATTTATTGTATGAGTTGCCATGCTGTTGTTTCTAACGCCACTGTAGAATTTCATTTAATTAGTTGTAGATTTACAGCTTTAAATCACGACATGTTTACATACAATTAAATTTGATTAATATCGCTAATAAATAATTTAATAGGTTTTTGACGTAAAACAGAAATGTTCTATTAGGGTTACAACTATTTTATTTGCGTTTGCAATATTTTTATTTGCATTAGCTATAACCGTCTGTATTGTGATTTATCGATATGTGAATGTTTGCATACACCTGCCGACAATTAAACACATTTTTTGCTGACAACAACACGGATATTGTGGCGATGTTAGTTGCCTAATGCAAATTTAGAAAATTAGCCAAGTGCATTTAATTTCTTACTTAAATCTAAAAGGTTTAAGCAACAAATTAAAAAATTGCTTTTCTCTCAGCATTATATCATATATTATTTTTTTTTTTTTTTGTAAATCGTGTGAATACAAAAACGTAAAATAATTGACCACATTACTCTAGTAATGATTCCAATTTGTCTAATTTCCTCAATAAAAAATCAAAAGAACGTTCTTAACATAATGACCCTAATTTGCCTCTAAAAAGTGAAATTATTTAAATCGATTTTGTGATTTAAAAATATTAGCATAATCTGTTCTAACAAATATGTTTTTTATGAAATACATTTCTTTTTAAATGCCAGCAGCTATGAACAGATACGAAATTTGCTCAGAATATTACCAAATTAGTAATATTTATTTTAATATAGAGGATATTAACTCCATCAAGCAGTTAATGGAGAGAGTTAATTTAACTCTTGAAATTCTTTACGTTAACACCCAAATAAAATTCACTCATATTTATAGTGAAAGAACGAAAGCTCTTTAAGGGGTTTATACCAGTGTAACCAATAAAAAATGAGGCGATTTTCGTGAATTTTTTTAAAGAAAGTACTCGATCGAATGTTTCGAAGTTTTTTGAACATAATAAAGTATATTTTCAGCTATATTTTAAGATTTTTTTCTACATAAATATTGAAAAATAACGGAGTTATGAGCTGAATTGGAAAGTTCCTCAACTGCTGGTATGATTCCGTTCGAATGAGTAACTGAAACAAAAAAATTCTTAAAGTGTTTTAAAGTTGAAGGAATTTCCTATACAATGACCTACGATTTTTGAAAAATAGAAAAAAAATTAAGAAAATGGCGTAGCTCTGAAAAAAAGTTCGTTATTGTAGGTAAAAAAATTGTAATTTTTTAATGCCAAATTCACAATTTTCAACAAACAAAACGGTCGTAGGTCATTATATAGTAAATATAATATATTCCAGAATACTCAGTTTCAATTTGAAGTCGATCGGTAAATTTCTCGTTGAGTTATGATGTCAGCAATTTTGAGAAATGTCGTTTCGAGAAAAACGCATTTAAAGTCTTGACTATAGCGGCTAATACATGTGAGCGATTGCTCTTTAGAACGCTGCCATTCAAGAACTATTTAAGATACGACCCTTCCGCTTTCACAGGATATTTTTGAAAGTATAAACTATCGAATAAGCAAAAATTAAAAAAAAAAAATGTTTTGAAAATGTCAGACTGGTAATAGCCCCTTAAAATTATTTATACTGCACTGAAAAAATTTCACATTATAAAAAACTAACTAAAACTCATTTCAACATTAACTATTGCGAGCCCATCTAATTCCATTCATAATTCATTCAAAAAAGTTCATTTTAATTACAAAAAACTGCGATAATTTGATGCCTTCAATCAACTGAATGCCACACAATTTGAACACATGCTTACAAATATATGCAATTCACCTTTAATTATTTGTATTATTTTTCACAACTGTTTTTTTGTTAACGCGCCGAGTGAAATTATTAATGGACTTCCGTCAGTGGTACGAAGTAGCGTTTCACAAAGTAAATTGAGTAAGTAAACTGAACCGTTATAAACATTTAATTATTATTACTATTAAGTAAGCTCGTTTAAACTTTTTATTTCATTTCAAAATACTCGCTTATTGTTTTCTTATTTTATATTATATATGTAAATATTTCACTTAATTTATAAATCGTAAATTTTACTTAAAAAATTGCGCAATATTGCTTGTTTTTTCTTTATTTATTTATCGCTATCAAATCGAACCGGTGTACCGATGTACATTGGTACGTGCGTATGCAGTGGAAAAACGAAAGACTTAAGACACACACGCGCAATCTCACAGCCAACGACACGTTGTGACTGTTGTATGTGTACAACTGAACTGAAATGTCTGCTTTGGTGACTTGAATATTTATGGACAATAATAATATGCGAGCTGGCTCATGCACATACATACAAACATATATATTAAAATAATGCATTTACATAGAGGAAAACATATATGATTGTATACAAATACAAATAACATTCGAACTATGAACACTTGAGGTGTTTTGATTGCTCAGTCACGCTCTGAGACGCATCACACTTTTACTTAGCTACATACTACATACATACAAGTACAGAGAAACATATACATATATATATATAAACAAAGAACACAGCTTATCGCCGGTAAATCTATGAAAATGTATGTGACTGTGAAAGAATTAGGAATGAAGGCGGCGTGTGAGAAAATAATATACAAGAAGCAAAACGGAGAGTTGTGTTGTAAGCTGAGCATACGGATCAGTAGTGTTAAAAAAAGTATGAAAACAATGTAAAAATTTCGAAACAAAATTATTGGAAAGAAATGTGATCTCTGCACAGAGTTTCAATTCACTGTATAGATGAAAGAAAATTTGAAACTAATCTTTGAGTAGGTGTTCAGAATCATTGTAAGTTCTTTATGTAAATGTTGTGAAAAATTTCTAATTTAAGCTTTAAGAGATTCATTCAAATTAATTGGAGTAAATAATTAATGTTCCGATTAATAATATATTATTTAATATTTGTTTAATATTTTACTACCATTAAAACGATTTAGTAAAATAGTCAAGTCATCGGCAATCACTTATAAATCAAAACTTGTTTATATTTCTCTAATCTAACCTGTCAGTAATATTGGTAATTATTTTTAATTATTGCATACCATTATTCAAAGGAAATGCACTTTGCTAATAGTACTTAATTGCCAGCTAGTGCTAAGGGAAACATGTTCTCTGGTATTTAACCTTCGATAGAAGTAATTTCAAGACTTAAATATCACAGATATAACCTCACTTTTTATTTCATAATAATTTTGTGTCGATTTAGTGCTGGCCGAAGTACTTAGACAAAGGACAATCACCTACAACCAAAGTTAAGTGATTTAAGTATCGTCTAACAAATTAAAAAAAATTGCTTTTCTCTCAACATTATATCATATATTATTTTTTTTGTAAATCTTGTGAATACAAAAAAGTAAAATAATTGACCATATTAATCTAGCAATGATTGTTTTTTGCCTACTTTTCTTCATAAGAAATCAAAGCAACGTTCTTAACCTAATGTCTCTAATTTGCCTCTAAAAAGTGAAATTATCTGAATCATGTATAAAAAGGTGTGTCTGTACTATATGGTGTCCTTCATAGTGTAGCTTTTGACTGAAAGCTTTGTGCGTTCTTCATGCGACACAATTAGCTTAATACATATAATTTGCTTTTTTCCCATGTTAGTTCAATATATTGCAAATTTCAAAGTCACAATCGTTAGCGCGTTGGAGTTGAAGTACTTCAACAAGGGCAGTCTAACCAATACTAATAAGTATTAATAACTAGAAAATTAGTATTAAGATATAAAAAGAGCTTGGTGTGAAATGGGTCATTGTTCTTTTGTTTATTGTTGATGATAAAATCAAGCTAGAGGATGATATTGAACAATAATAAGTCTTTGTTTCTGCTAAAACATTTTGTATAAGTTAAATATTCTTAACCAATTTTATGAAATCATATCTCACGAACTTTTGTGTTTTTCCAGTAAACGCGCTACAAAAAAGTAACGGTATGAAACTGTTGTACACCCTTTGTGTATCTATAATAGTCTGAGCATAGTTGCCAACAGGCAACTGTATACCAAACAAGAAAAAACGTTAACTTCGGCTGAACCGAAGCTAATATACCCTTCACAGGTGCATTTCTTTTAGTAACTATGTGTTTAAGCAAATCTAATGACGTAAGAAAAAGTAAGTAAAAAGCATTTTACTAATTCTTTTTAGTCGGGTTGTTTGCTAGAAACATTAAGGTTATATAGTTAACCGATCTGAACAATTTCTTCGGAGATTATATTATTACCTTAAGCAGTAATCCATGTCAAATTTCATGAAGATACCACGTCAAATGCGGAAGTTTTCCATACAAGCCCTTGATTCCGATCGTTCAGTTTGTATGGCAGCTATGCTATAGTGAACCGATCTGAACATTTTTTTTCGGATATTAAATTATTTCTATGGACAATAACTCACAAATAACACCAAATTTCGTGAAGATATATAGTAAAATGCGGAAGTGATATAGTGATCCGATATCGGCAGTTCCGACAAATGAGCAGCTTCTTGAAGAGAAAATAACATCTGCAAAATTTCAAAACGATATCTTAACAACTGATGGACTAGTTCGTATATATTCAGACAGACAGACAGACAGTCGGACGGACAGACAGACAGACAGACAGACGGACATGGCTAAATCGACTTAGTTCAACATACTGATCATTTATATATATACTTTATAGAGCCTCCGACGCTTCCTTCTGGGTGTTACAAACTTCGTGACAACCCTGTTCAGGGTATAAAAATACATTACGAGACGTTGCATACTATCTGCGAATATGACAGTCTACTCAGTCCCCAGTCGCTCTTTGTACTCGCCAATCCTTATTACTCTATATAAAAATGTAAAATCAGGCTACTGCTCAAGTCTAGTTGTCAACGGTTTTTTAGATTCAATGCATTAAATATATGTATTTAAAGAAAATATGTACACTATATTTTATTACGAAATACTTTGTGAAATCTTATTTTTCAAACGATATTTACTTCGTTTCATGGTTTTTGGTCTAAATGTTTTTTTACCAGTTGATAGTAAATAATTTCCCATTTTCAATTTGAGCATTAATGCACAGAAAACTAGTTACGAACACTATACTGAGCCAAATAGCCTATTGTAATATGAAATCTTGTTTCAGTAGCCAGGGCAATTACACTTTCGACTATATTTCTGAAGCCTTACAAAATGGGGGTATGCATCTTTATTTCTACCATTCTTATTCCCAAGTAACGAGTATGTGACGTCACTCTAGCGTCAAGTATTGTCGCACTTAACTTCTTGAACTTTAAACCCCTCACATAAGTAATATATACTATGAATCATGACACTCAAACTTACACTCACTAAATGTAAAATAAGTATTTTAATAATTCTATACTATAATATAGTACATATTTATTTTCAATAAATTTATAGCCATCCCCATAAAGAAATGTAATAAATCAAAATTCAGTTCTCATATTTTTCACAAAATGCACACTGATTATCAATTGTTCGACGAGGTATGTATATAAATACAGGTATAAACACCAAACTGTTAAACTGTATGTACTATTTGTATGTATTTTGTTTTTAATTTTTGCAGGAAATAGCAAAGCGACCGGAACTAGTTTGAGCCTTTTTCCGCCTTCCATATACATACAGCCGGCGGAATTGTTTACGTTTATTAAGTATTTAATCAGTTATTAGCATAGTGCTAATTCGGTCACACATTATTTAAATAACTCAACGAAATGTATGCACAGACTTCATGCTTTGAATTGCACTTTGTAAATTGACTATTTTTAAACAACATTTTTGAATAATTTTTTTTTATTTAAATATTTCATAATTTTTAAATTAAAATTTTTATTTTTATAATTTTTTTAAATTTTCTCCCAACATTTTTAATTATTTTCTGCGTATTTACGTAAAACAAGTTTGCAATTTTTTTTATATATTTCTTTTTTCAATACACTCTAGTCACTTGAAAGCCATCCCAAATACAGCCACCACTAATCAAATAACCTTGAGTTTTCCTACCAAAATCTGTGTATGTTTGTTGTTGTTGACGTTGTCCCAAGTGTTGTTGCGACCTTCTTACTGTACGTCTTGAAAACTCGAATCGAACTGAAGCCACAATTTCAACAAAAGCTGGTGTTTGGTGTGAGTTGCATGGTGTCTCGCCGTTTAAGTGCATCTTGAGCTGAGCTTTTACACAAATCATTTAAATCTATATGTAAATATTTGTGTGTATGCACAGCTATAAATAGTCCAGAGTGCTTGTATAGAGGCGTCTCTTTGTTTTCTCATAAATGTTTGTAAATAGTCTGAGACGTTGGCTTTAGTTCAAAGAAACTAGCGAAAAGCAAGTGTAAAGTCGTACTTTATTTTTGGCGAGCTTAGCGCTATGCAAACAAATACAGTTGTGGGCATATAATTAGGAACACTTTCGATTTCGAAATGGTGGATGCAAAAGTTTTATTATAAAAGAAAGTGTATTAAGTGTATTATGTGTGTTACGTAGGGTGTCTTTATTGGCTAGAGTTAAAGTGATGATGACAGCGGTAAATCGCCTCTCAGGAATCCCTCTGATCTTCGCTGACTAGAAAAAAAAATGTGTAATAATCCATATATACCGTTCTATACTGCCCTACATATGTATATCATATACTAGTTTTCAATTTCACTTCTCTCAATCGTCTCTAGTAAGCTGCCCTCAACCGTATGGGATTTTATATCGCAAAATAAGGCAAAGTCTAACTTCATTGTTGTAATTCGCAAAAGTCAACAATTTAAATGAAGTAAGCAAGCAATTCAAGAGTCTAATTGACGGCGGAGTTATTACATTGTCGCTTGGCAATTTAACGACTTAAATGGACTGCGATAATCGTGTATGCGCTGGCATAATTGAGTTACAGAGATAACTGGTCGGTTTTTTATGGATCTCGTTCGCTGTCATGTTTCAATTAGAATATAAATTTAAATGTTTATTCTTGTAACACTCAATATACTTACATACATATGTAGACTTGTAACTGTGATTCTAAGAATGTCACTAAAATAAGAATGAATAGAGAAATAACTGAATTTAAAGAACGAAATCAGGAAGAGAAATTGAATTCAAATTTATATTGAAGGATGTGCGATTAATGATAAACTGATAAAGAAAGGAGTATCAATCGCCTTTATCGCCATGGAAATATACTCATTCATATAGACTTTGAAGAGCGAAGATCTTAATTTAATCTATAGGCTCCTCTATAGTCATCGTAGTACTACAAGTATTGCGAAAAAGAATTTAAATTGTTTTTTAACAATGTTTCTTCACTAATGGTGTGCTAAACTACTCCACATCCAAAATATGCTCGATAGAGAAAGAGAAAGGAAATTAAAAATTATGTGACTTTTAGATTCTATGGTAGCCGGAACTCTAAAAAACAAATATAATCGTCTGAAGATCAGAATATATAATAAAGATAAACAAAATCGAATAATGTTACAAATTATCTCAGAAAGATTTTATAGTATTTTGTATATAAAATGCCTACATATAAGTAAGTACAGGTATCGTGCGTAATGCGCTTACTTTCATATATATATAAAGTTGATATATGAGTAATGTACGATTATATGCAGCAGACTGCAGCGAGAAACATGGAACGTGATTTGAATGCAAATTTCCGGATTTCAAGTGCTATTGCGCATAATCTGATAAATAATTAAAAAAAAAATAAGATTATTAAATTGTAAAAAATGCATATAAAGATTTATCTGATATTAATAGAGAATTTACAACACATTGAACTAGTACTTTATGCCTCATAGATGAAGCTGGTTTTTATTAATGATATCGAGGGTGTCTATGGCAACACTAACTTTTGACATCAGAAAATATTGCGAGAAAATTTTTCTCGAAACAATTAGAGTGTCATAATCAGACCTTGATGACCCGCTCCAACAAAAAGCTGGTTTAAATAGAACTAGACTCAATAGAGCAGTAGTAGAAAAACCGATCTATTTTATTTATTTAATTTTAATACTCTTGTTGTTGTTTTTACATATAATTTTTTTTTAATAAGAGAGTATTGCTCAAACTGCGAGCAAAGAATTGGGGAAACGAAGACGGCTGGTACAAAAATGTGTCTAAAAGGTATTGGTGAATGCACTTTGTAGTGCCAGTTCCGATATAAATTTCATGTGAACTGCTAATTATTACTAATCCTCAGCAAATACCAACCAACTACAGTTGAACTTTCATAACTCGAAGTGCTCCATAAATCGAACATTTGAATTGGCAATATAAGTCAAATTTCATGAAATTACCTTCAATAACTCGAAATCTCTCTAACTAGAAGATGCTTTGTGTATTATGGCGATTCGAGTTAGGGAAGTTCAACTGTATTTATAAATGCATAATAATTATAATATTCAGTAAATTTTTGCTAGAATAAATAGTTTATCCAAACACTTATCCCATAATGATAAAATTGCTGTAGTTTAAAAACACACCTTAGTGCAGTTCACCACCATAAAACACATTTATTAGCTTAGCGTTAACAGCGCCATCTAGCGTGCAAGTTTATACCGTGCAGTGAGGATTTTACACGCTAGGTACTTATTGTCAATCTGTTGTCTTCCAATCCGCGACTCGTTACTTTACGTCTACTCGTTAGCATTTTGTTTTACTTGCTTTCAGGGCGCTCTCTCGCCTGTATTTTCAATTTGGCTGGCATTTGTGTTTTCTGGAATATGGCGTTAAGGTCGGATTTCGAGGTGAGTTCGCGTTTTAATTATCAATTTAACTAATTAATCAAATAGAATCAGTGTAAAATTAAGTGATTTCAATTGTTAACATGTCTGTGCAGCAGAGTGCTTGGTGATTTTCAGCATCGCTGATTGGATTACAAAAAGATGAAAGAAAGTCTGTGTAAACAGCCTAATTAGCCCGTGTGTGCGAGTGTGTGCGTGGAGAGCGCTAGAGCTCTAGCTGTGTGAATATGTATGCTTATATGCATTTGCTACAACAAATTCCGCGATGACAATTATGAGAAAATGAAACAAAAAACGCAGAATATGCACTAAATTATGATTATATGACTACACAAAAGTACGGAGCTCTACAATGTTTATTTGCAATTTTCGCTGTAATTAACAAAAATCGACGTCTATCAGTGGGCACAGAACGAAGCAAATGCGACTCGAATTGTTTGTTGTGTTTTATATGTATGTGTATGTGCCGTTTGTGTTGTGTTCGAGTCGCTAAGGTGCTGATCTGGCCATAATCGTTATGTGTGCTGTTCTGCTGAGCTTAGCTTGGCGGCGACGCCCTTTTGTATCGCTTAGAAACCCAACAAAGTTAATTTAATTAACCAACAGCGCGAGTCTACAATATGGATGACACACGAGATCATTTCTACGAGACTCACTCAAAACATCTGATAGATTGTGAATTTGTTTTTGTATGTTTGTGTGGCGATTGGGTGTGAGTTGCATTAGTCACGAAAATCGAAAATCAAACAAATTATCTGTTCAAGTAGTGGCCGAAACTACAATAGTTGAAGCTGACTACTGAAAATCGTTCGAAAGAATCGATAGCTGCAGAGTTGTACATATATGTATGTGAGTGTGAGTGGGAGGGGCCGCATTCGGGCCACATTCTATGCACTTACCACACACGTGAGTGGGTGGCTTTAACTTCGCGTAAATGCAATATGCAAATGCAAAGTGGGGGTGTAGTTGGGGGCCTAGAAATCTGTCACACTGCAGCCATAGCATGCAAGAATATTGAAAGTGGTTGTAGGAAAACTTTCCTATTGTTGTTGCTGCTCTCCCTCACTCGCGCGTTTGTACGCTCGTTTATTCGTTTTCCACTTCGTATTCTAGCATTGTTTTTGTTACTTTGCGTCTTGTATCTTGTTTTTCTGATTTGCCTCAAAATGCATTACAAAAACAAGTGTGAGCAAGTGTTCGCTCTATGTGTTGTTGCTGCGAATCAACCTATCAATCTATTGACCACCAGTCCATTGGAGTTGACTGCTTGCGGGATGCCTACTTTATTATGTGTGTTTCTATCGTTAATGCTTCTTTGCTGTGTAGACTCGGCTTTCAGTCCGCATCCAATTTTATCCCTAACAACAAATTCCATTTGTTCTCTGTACCTTTTTATTTATCAGTGCTACCAGTTTCCCAATATGACAACGTTAACAGCTGGCTTGATCTGAGCCAAGCGAGATCTTCAAACCTGTTACTATCAAATGTCGAGCGAATGCCTCTTGTTACCTGCTATAAATCTCTAAAAAATTGTCTGTTACCTGCTAAATCAAAGGTATCCTTTTACTGAACGTATTGGATGTGTATAATCTCTTCAGCTGCGTGACTGCTTAACTGCACGTAAACATTTTGGTTTTAATCAAGAGCAGTTAGAGCTAATAAAATTGGGCTTTGTTGGACAACTAATTAGTACAAGTATCTTTCAAATGTGATAAGCACACAAATGCTAGAGATAACAAATGTTTATTATCGATTAAAAAAAATCGATAGCAAATACACATGTATGTATAATTTTAAATCAGTTTTGTTCCAATAAGAAACCTAAAGCTGGTAGCATAGTGAAATTAGAAGTGAATAATATTTTTTTCTGGAAAATAATTTATTCTATGAATATTCAAATGTAAATTGAAATACAATTGAAGAATTCTACACTTAACTGAATAATTGTTAAACTTAATGAGAATTGATAAAAGCTCGTAACCTCGAGTTTATAATATATTTTTATATACATTTTGCGGTTTTATTAATAAATTTACTTCAAGACAATGAATGAAATGAAATGAATTTCATCATATGATTATAATATATTTATATAAACTACACACCAGAACAGCAACCCTACTGTTATTAAGCTTTCGAGAGCTTTTCTCGCTTTTCTCTCAAATCTCGCATTCAACCACATTACTCGTTCCCCATTTTGGCTAAATGGAAAAAGTTGGCTTATTTTTCTTCACTGGAAGTGCCGCAAATGTGGAATTATATAACCCGAATTGGAAATCGCACAAGAATACCATACCTACGTACATACATACACATTGTCGATTGGAAGCGACTTCCAGTAATTTTCCACCCTTTAAATTTCGTACAAATTCGAATTCGGTCTGTTCGCGCCTACCTACCCTCCCTTCTGAACCGGAATCGGTGTCATTAGGACGCTTCGTGCTTGACTAATTATTGGCTGGTCTCCATATGACCACATGCACATGCCACTTGTGTGCCACTTCTGTGCTCAAATACTACCTTTCTATGTGGTGTTTAGTTGTTAGTGTTTGTTGTTGTAAATTTTGTTTTGCAACACATCAAAGTTGTTAATTTTGTTAAATTGTCATTACGTTCATAGTTTTTTGTTTTTTGTTTTTGTGTACATTTGTTCCTCCAGTACAAATGTCCCGTGTTCAGTTGAGTTTGAGTGCATTTGCGGCGAGCTCATTAATGACTTTTCAACCTTGAAATGATTTTCGTGTCTCTGCCATTTAACCGTGAAATTTATTAGAATTACAGTGTTAATGGGGCAACGAAATCAGCAATCAGAATCAGAAATTGGCATCGTCCAAGCAAATATCCATTAGTGGGCTGGTACTTAAAGTGGTTGGTAAATGTAACTGGCTCATCAATCTCAAATAGTCACAATATAGTTATTGCATAAGAATTGCAGGGACGCCGGCGATGATGCAATATCCGTTGGTGGCGTCGCTGTGGCCCAAAAGCACTTTGAATATACATACAAACATAAGATTGTGTATAGTCAGCGGCGAAGTTAACCCAAAAATTATTTTTGTGGTTTTTGTGGTATTTTGGTATCACTGATTTCATGCCAACACACAAGTGTTTTAAATTGAACTCATTTCTTTATTTTGCAGGAAGTTGGAACACATTATTGAAATCGATTAAATAGCCATCGTCCAACTTTTCGATATAAATTTTGTGGTGTGATATGTTCTTTGCTTCAAAGTAGTGTTTTGTCTCAGTGTCTTCTTCACAGCGATCAATCTGTTCTGGTCTGGAAGCATAGTCGAGATATGGAGACTACGA
Organism: Zeugodacus cucurbitae; assembly: GCF_028554725.1. Taxonomy (NCBI): domain Eukaryota; kingdom Metazoa; phylum Arthropoda; class Insecta; order Diptera; family Tephritidae; genus Zeugodacus; species Zeugodacus cucurbitae. Next base: position 67,725,011 of record NC_071667.1, read on the forward strand.
TGGATGCCGAAGAAATTAAATTCCGATCGACTATCTTACCATCGTTTTCATTGATTTTTGACACAAAAGATATGTATTCAATTCTAGTGGCTCCCAAGTGGAATTTAGGCTCAAACCTGAACCAACTATTTTGAAACCTAAACTATTAAATTGAAATCCCTGTCTTGATTCAACTATTTTTGAATGAAAAAATATATATTTTTGTACATAATTCATACATATATTTATGTAGATTAGTAAACACACATATGTACACAACATATATGGTTTTGCCGCCACGCTTTTGTCGTCACCAAAGGCCGTTTCCTTATCAAATTCTGCGAAAATACAAACCAATGACGAATCGCGTCTGCAACGTTGGGATTTAATTAAGCACACACACACATACAAACTGACGCCACAATACGATTTCTGTTCCACTGACCGCCCCTTTATGTTTGCAAGGCGAAAGATAAGTAAACACAAAAACAAAAAAAATAAAAGTAATTAGACATGGAAAAGTGAGCTCCACTGAAACCGAAACTGGAAAATACTGGACATTTTTAAAAGCGAGATTTGTTTTACGTTCAAGCGCCAGCAGCAGGCACCCAGTGCGGCTTTGATGGCAAGCAATTAGACTATTTGTTTATTGTTGTTTTTATACCGTTTTTTTCTATTTATTTACTTTTTTAAACTGATTTAATGCCGTCGTTTTTATTCTCTACACCTCTTCTGCTTCCCCTTTCTATATTTATTTGCTTCTAATGAAATTATAAGTCAATAAAATTCTAATCAAATGACAATGAATTAGCCAATCGTGCTAGTTTGTAGTTGTTGTTGTTGCACATTTTTTATAGCTGTTTGATGAGTAGAGATAAAATTGTGCAAAAAAGCGATTTATACACAATTGGAATTGACTACGCGAATGAGCGATTGGTGATTAACGCTAAATGCTGGAGCTGTTTGTATGAGGAGGGGTGGGCAGGTATGTACAGATGTCGGTGCAGCTAAGTGGAATGTGTATAGAAGTTGACACTGTTTCAGTGGAAAAGTGCACTTGATTGTTTATCATTAAAAGTACATATCTACACTCCAACAAATATGTAATCCATGGAGCTTGCAGTGGCTTAGTGCAGTGTTCTATGAGTGCTTTGATAGTTTCTAGTGCTGGTGTTTTTCCTATAGGCGAAATCAAGTTATTTGATAATTTGTTAAATATCGATTTTTTTAGTCAAAATATATGGTTTCTAGTTTGTAATTTTTATGAGCTCTTAAGTAAAATATTTACCTTCAAATTTGAGTTGTCTTCTTGATCGAGATCTTTTCCCAGTCATAATTATAAATCTATAAGCAATTGCTTCATCGTTAATATCGGCGACTTCATGATGTCAAACAATGTCAAGGACTTCGATAGTAATTCTTAAAGTGAAATAGATAATCTCTATTCACTAGTGGTTGAGCCTCTGTATTCTCATGACAGTTATTGCTTTTAAAATAATTAAATTTTGTAATTTAAAATATGGTTTCCTATCTCGTTGTAAAAATTTATCAATATTGATAAGCCTGAGTGGGACAATTAGTAGCTGGCTTCGTGTCGGTAAGCCTAAAGGGTAACGAATCGAACAAAAAACTGATATAAATCAATTAGATCGACATAATCCAATATATATAGAAAGCAACGCCACTTTAAATATATTCTCACATGCACTCTCGATTTAACTTAACTGTATAAGCGGTTTGTTGTGTACTTCCATTTCATTATTATTATTTTTCTCTAAACACCAGAGCGGTCTCATGGTGAGCAGCAAAGTGCCAAATCGAAGTCGTCTAATAGAAAATTTTATTTATTTATATTCGTTAACTAAATGTTCGTGTATTTGTTTATTTATTTGTTTATTCACTTTAATTACTCGCTATTTGATATTCTAATAATTTGCTATATTAACATATGACCACGTTTAGCGGGGATGCAATTTACCCAACTACTTGTTCGAACAAGTCACTTATTTATAAGCGTATTTAAATATACATACTCGTATGTAGTTGAGTAATTTGTAAGTGGCTGCTAATAGTTGCGTTAAAATGGAATATTGTTTTCTAAATATGATAGATTTTTACAGTAATTGTTGGTATTAATATTTCCTAATTATAAGAGAGCTTGCTTCATCTTCTAAAAAATGAAAACTAAATCTTAATTTAAATAAAAATAATTTGCAAAGTGAAAATGAATTTTCTTCTCCTTTGTCAACTTTCCTGTCCATTTATTGTTATGAAAAATATGTAAGTCCTTACCTTCTAGAGTCACAAAATGTATTACATAAATATAACCTGAAATACCTACTATACGATAAATAACCCGATATAATTACTCGTTGACACCTAATTATAAGCCAACATTGTTAATTTAGGTCAGCTCGAGTATTATTTCAAAGTTAAAAGTTGATTAACAATAAAAATTAGTATAAATTGGTATAATAATACTTAGTTTAATTAGATTAGACTAATTTAAATAAAAAAATATGAAATTTACATTCCACCATATTCATTAAATTAGTATTAACGATCAATTTAAACAGTCATGGTAATTGATTACAGTAAATATAATCAAATACAGTTTTTCACCTACAACAAATCTATTCAATATTTTGTATGTATAAATATTAAACTGAACAAATAAGAAAAGGTTAAGTGTGGGTAGAAACAAATATTTAGTATTCTGGAGAATTTTAAGATTGGAAATACAGTGAAGTATTGCGGGATAACTTCAAATTTTTATATAAAAATGTGTCCACGAAGAACAGTATTCCTTATTCGAGACTTTTTTACTCGCTAACTTTATGTAGAGGTCAACAATATGCCTTGTTTATAAACAACAAAAGTATCCACTTCAAATCAATCAAAGAGAGTATAAGAATAGCTCATTGAAGTGGTATAATCGCTTGCTATTATCCTAGCACGTATACTAGATTATACCAGTTTACTGAATTTATACCAGTTGCTTGTTCGATTTGTCACTATTATATTTTTGGTGATTTTAAGGCTTCTTTTAACGGGTATAGCTGCCATAGATACATACAAATTCAAATTGAGAGCTACAAATAGGCGAATTTGCTTTTCTACAAGACTTTTTGAAGACATAAAAACTTCAATTTCCATATTCTCCTTGTACTTAATTATATCAATTTACTGAATTTATACCAGTTACTTGTTCGAATCGCCACTTTTATTTTTTTTGGGTTTTGAAGACTTTTGTTAACGTTGTTATAACTGTTATAAATATACAAATTCAGTTGGAGAACTACAAATAGATGAATTGCTTTTCTACAAGCCTTTCTGAAAATATATAAAACTACAGTTTCTAGACTCTTTCTTTTGTTTAAACTTCCAGTGTGACTGCAAATATTTGCTCAATTAGTTAGCTACTTATATAAATATAAAACTATAGGTCTATGTAAATCAATTTTGTGTTTAGAGACTATGTACATACATACACCCATATGTACGTGCATCTGTAAGCTTTCATAAGTTTGCGGTTGCATTTAACGACTCACCTCTAAATTAGTTGTTAATATTTGGTAACAAAAAATTGAGAAAAAATGAAAGACAACGAAATTTATTTAACGTTTACTACTCTAAACGATTCTTTTGAAGACGCTATGTAAATTGTGCTTTTTGTATAAATTGCCTTTGGGGAAGGGAAACAAAAATAAACTCGTAAATGACATAAATTGTGAAAATTTTGCAATGAATTACACGCTTTGTTGTGAGCTGAAGTTTGTAACACAATTAATGGCTTGTTCATGCTTGAGTGGGAGTTATAGATTTCTAGAATGTGCATAAAAGTACATACATACATATTATAAGATGATGTAAAACAAATTAAGGAGTGTAAGAAACTCCAGATCTACTACAAAGGATCTTGGATTTTCCCGATCGTAACAAAGTCTACTTTTAAAATCCTGATCCCTCTTAGGCAGGGTATAATGAACCTCTGACCCATAAAAATCCTTCTTAGGAAATATATGTTCTTCGTTCATGAACTAACTTGAATCATACCTCAGCGGAATATACTAACATATTTATAAACCATTTTCTCCAGCTTCTGCATACTTTTAATTATCTTTAACTCTTCACTTTGAAGCTAATGAAGAACGTGCGTTGTATTTGTACGCAGCTTATTCATCTGGAAGTAACAGTATCTTGTATTTTAATGCTGGTTTCGGTTTAAGCTTTGGTTTTGATTTCGAATTTGGTTTCAGTTTCGGTTTCATTTCGCCGGTTGGAGCCAGTTGTAGCCAAATGAAGCGTGTTGCTGCAGGTATTTTCCATGTTTTTCCAGATATTATCAGACAAACACACAAAGCCACACACTTGGCTTTAGTGATGGACTAAAGTATGAAAGAAATGCTCATTTATTGCTAGCTCAGCCATAGTTAGTATGTGGTTATTTATTTAGTTCTATTTGTTATTGTTGTTGGCGATTGTTGTGCGACTCGTTGTCATAACTGCTTATGCACACGAATCATTATTGGTTTAAGTGTCGGCCTTTGTTGTTGCCCCATACATACATATGCGAGACATGTGTGCATTTAATTTCTTTAACTTTTCCATAATTGCTATTAACTCGTAAAATTATACAATAAAATAGCTGTGGGAGGATGATGTCCACTGATCCACTTGCATAATTTCAGAGTTATGTGATGAGTGTGCTGTGCTTTTATGGTTGTATGTAATGGAAGTTTTATGAAGATTATGTAATCGTTGTGTGAGAAGTGTCTGCAAGAAATGTCACTTTGAGACTTCGCTCGAAACGGATATCCTCGATAATAAAATTTTTAATAAAATAAAATTGAATTCCGTTGCAGGAGGTTTAAAAAAAATTTCTAAAAATGGAGGTTAAGTCCGATAAGTGGCTCAGAATAATATTAAGTTAGATTTTATTCAGTCTAGTAATTACTGCCTCAGAACTTCATATCTTGTTCTGAGGTATCTCTTGGATATCCAATAACGGTCCATCTTCAGTACAAACTCAAGCCTCATTTTTTTAACAAAAATCGGCAGTGACACGTTTTTAAACGTATAGGAAGACCACAAACAATCTAAAAGATATCTTCTCTTCTCCTCAGAAATCACTTCTTATAACCTAAGTTCGCTAGATCAATGCCTGTTCATCCGGTAGACCTGTCTATATACTTAGAGTGGACCCCGGTTTATTTCCGAACAAGAAATGTCACTTCAGTAGCATGCCTCAAAGTAAATAAAACAGAAGTTGATCATCTTAATATTTTCTGTGGAAAGGTCTATACAACTCAGAGATTATTGTTGGTACCCGTGGACCCGTAGCAAATTATTTCAAAGTTTTACTACATATATTTCCAATTTTAAGAACTCACTGATTTTTTACTGCTGGATTAATTGAAATATAATCGGGCATAACTCTGGCATCGGTAAATCAGGGTACATATTTTCAGAAAATCGCTGTGTCAGAATTTTGGAAATTCAGAAAAAAGGTGTTAAAGAATCCTAGAGAGCTTCAAATGTAACTTAAATCAAATCAGACCCAGTCGAATTCCTTTAAATGAACATTAAATAACGGCAAAAACCTTGTACAGTATTTATTTCACCTCTCAATTATCGAACGTGACAAACTTAAAATATGCAAGCAATTGTGTAAAGTCATATTAGAACAAATTTCAAGTAGCTTTAAATAAAAAATATAAAAGTTTTTACCGTTTTAGTGCAAAAATGAGCGCTGCTACTGAATCAACATGCAAAACTTGTAAAGAAGGCATTTATATACCTATGTATATATATGTATATATGTATTTGTGTGCTTTTATATGTTTGTATTGATGCAATATACAATAATTTGACTGTTTGTCGTCATACGCGCGCATTGTACAAGTGAATGAACATATTAAATTAAATAAACATTTATTACTGTCGTTATTGTTGTGTCGTTAATATTGTGATTTAAGATGCTACAACAGCAACAACAATAACGATAAAAGAGCAAAAAAATGAAAAAATACAAATAAATAAAAATAAAAAAATCGCACTTTATATGTGGCAATGATCGGTCTGTATACAGACCTATAGGTATCACAGGCTTAGACATATGTAAATATGTATATATTTATTAGCATACATAATTTTTAACAATGCATCGACGTCAGCAAATTGTATCCCGCTGTTCCACATTGTCAACGTTCATATATATGTATGTATGTATGTGTGTATGTATATTGAACCAAAGTAACGGCAGCGTTGCACTATCAAACTCTTATCATACGGATTGTATGTATTTGTACTTTTATATATCTGCATGCGTGATTTATGGCGCTGCCAGTGCATCTCGTCATTGCCACGATCAGCAGCAACTGCGGCAACAATTTTCCAATTTGATGTGATATTATTTGCAATAACTGTAAAAGTACATTTGTATAAATAACTGTATTACAAGATTGCCAGTGAACTGGTGGATATATTCTAAGCGCGTAAAGAATATTTGAAATCATTGAGATGATTCCAATTTGAGTTTAGAATATGAATATGAATTTGATCAATATTTGGGCAATACTACCAAAATAAATAATATTTATATAATATTTAAACTGTCGCCGCCATGATTAACAGTTTCTTTGGTCCACTTTTAAGCTTTAATCATAACCGGTGGTGTTACTGACACTTTTAGATTTTTATTAGATTATATTTGTCTCATCAGATCATATGGCTGTTTTCGATTCCTGATTCAGCTATCCTTTACTAAGAACATCATAGTTCTAACTAAGTTGAGGATACTCAAGGTGAACTCCACTAATTTTTTTTCGATCCTCGATGCTGCATTTTGATTTACTTTTCTAAAGTTGAAATAATCAAACTTTCAAAGGACTTGTTACATAAAATCCCCATAAACTCGATTTGTTTAAATATTAGTCGTTAAATATTGTGATCTTGAGCGGTTGGCTCAAATCGTTCCTTCACATTTTGAAAATCATTTGGAACTCATTAGAAAATAGTTAAAATTTTCCTATAAATAAATTCTTCTTTTAAAGGGGACACCTAAGGCAAATATAATCAGAACAATTCCCGAACTTTATTTCAGCGAGAACTGAGCTGTTAATCCAGTACATAGAGCCTCGGTAAACTTTGGCCATAAAATGAAATAATCTGCAAATTGTTCCATAAGACATTTGTTTTTGTGGCACGACGTATTTTGATGTATCCTTTACTGCAAGCTTTTGAGCTTTCGCATTTTATTGTTTACAGAATACTTCGCCAGGACTTGCGAAAGTTCTAAAAAGTTCAGACAACAAATCAACAGTACCATATTATCTAATACCATTATTTTCGACCACATGGACTAGTTGAGTTTTGTTAAGGTGCAATGTTTCGACCGGTTACAAAATTTCTTTGAGTTAATATGAAAAAGTAGTAGAGTGAGTAGAGTAGTAGTCAGATCGATTGAGAATTAAGCAGTCAGTTCATTCAAAAAAATTCTTTCGAAAGTTCTATGATATTTATGCAATGACCAGAAAATTAAGCAGGGATTTAGATATACGAGATATATTTGGATATCGTACATAACAATAACAACAAACATTTTTGACTCATTCTAAAAAAAAAGTCCTATATTTTAATGTGAGATTGTATGAGAAAAAGATAATTTTTCGTTTTAAAAAATTTTTGGTTTTTATTTCCGCAAATTTTTTCACAATTTGTTTTACATATAATTATATATGAGCATAAGTATACAGTTACGTTTTTAATAAATAGCAGCAAGTGCAATTGTACCTATGTGTACATGGATGTAATAGCAATTTGTTGAGTTTGTACAGTTATTTAATGCTGTTCGGTCCTCAAACAATACACAAATTCAGCGCTGGTGGGTATTGTGACCTCAACGACACTTAATTCTTCCACAAACAAACGCGAATTTTTGTATAGAAAAGTCAACATTTGAATGCATATACTGAGGCTACCGTTTCCACCTGCCTGCTGAATGCATTTTTCGCAGCGCTGAAAACAAAGCTTGTGTTCCAAACACGAAATTCAAATATACACACTTATATAGGCGACCTTGCTGACAAAAAGCGAGCGACAAAGCGCAGCGCACACTGTACTATGACATAATGTAATGAGGATGCGCTGCCAAAAGTAAGGGGGTTACAAAGCAATCTTAATGAACGTGAAGATTCATTGCCACCGTGTGCGGTTGGAATGATTATAACGTTTCTTTGGCTGTACATTTGATAGCGTTGTAATGAGCATTAAGCACAGCAGGAACATAAATGAGTGGTGCTGGGGTACTGGGGTAGGACAAGGCAGGCGAATGACAAATGGCAAAGGTGAATAAATCAGAGGTTGCACAAGGCGTGGGAGCCATGCGAATTGAATTAACTATTCAAATTACGGTTTTTTATGAAATATTTCATGAATATCAAAGTTTTATAGTTTATGCTAATTTTATTAGTGGTGAAAATATATTTCGGCTATAAATATAAGGTGCGGTCAAATAAGGAGACTCAGGCACTTTTATTTTGCTTTTATAATATTTAGTAATAATTTGTCATATAACCCTACCTAGAAAATGTCGCTGGAAAGAAAGTGCTTAAAGTGAGAAGAAGATACTGAGAACTATTTTAAAGCCAAACTTCAATCGTATCCAAATAGGTATCGAAATCCATGACCTATGTTGAATAATAAAGTTGAATTTTGGTCCAAAAATTTCTCATAATTTCGTTAATCATCAGAGAGCTTCATTTCTGTTCACTTGGATATGTACATATGTATTAGGTCTACAACTTTGCTTCCGCCGTTTTTTTTTGTAAATTTAAGTTTTTTTTTGTATAAAAACGGTTACAAATGTCGATGAGCCTCAGCCGCACTTTTCTTGGAATTAAAAAAGAAAAGCAAAATTTCCCGCAAATGTCGAGAATTCGTCTCAAAAAGTGACATTTTCAGTTGAGAATAAGTTTGGGATGCAAAAAGATCTCTACAAAATTTTGTTGGGTTAATGTTGACACAAATATCCAAGATCGATATAAAACGATTTCATCGATTTCATCGACCAGTGCTTGACCCTAGAGACATTCCCGCAAACGTCGAGAACTCGGCTCAGAAAGTGACATTTTCAGTTGAGAATAAGTTTGGGATGCAAACAGATCTCTACAAATATATTGCTGGGTTAATGTTGACACAAATGTCCACGATCGATATAAAAAAAATCGATTTAAACGACCAGTGATTTGACCCTAGAGGCATCTATTGGAGAACGGCGGAAGCAAAGTTGTAGCCCTAATAATTTACGGGAAAAGTAAAATTATAAAATTTTACAACTCTCGAGGCAAGTCTATTTAACAAATAAAAAAAAATATCTATTATTTTTTAAATAAAAACGCACTTGAATATATCTAAAAATGTATATATTTACACGTGATTAAAATCTAGTAACTCCAATCACGTCACAATTTGCGTCGAAATGAATGATGGCCACTTGAAAAAGTTGATTTTCCACTTAACAATAGTTTCTAACCGACATGCATTGTTAGATATGTCTCTGCAGACATATTTTAAGGCATTAGAAGGCTTTAAGACCCAACAACAACCAAGTACTATAGAGTAATACATAAAAATAATAAGGTATAAACGTGATTTATTTTTTATCAATATGCTTCTGATGTTTTTCTCCCCACCATTGCAGTGGGTATTTGCGTCACATTTATTGTGATTATAGAATTGTTTTTAAGTTTTTTTAATGCGTATACTTATTTTCATTGTCGTTTGAAGCTTCACAGCTAAATTATTAACGAAAAATATTTCATAATTCTCACAATTTTATCAGTACTAAATGAATTTATTATAAATAAACAGCCGTTGTGGTATCTGATCTTATCTGCCGATAAGATTATGACACTGAAAATGTCAATTGTTTGGTTCACTTTTTTTTTATTAAATTTGTCACAAGTGATAAGACATTGATTGGTTTCGCACAAGTGCCGTTAGCTATCAAGAACAATTATAATAAGTAACTGTATTTGATTTGCAGTCTGTTGTAACCGGTATGCAACATGGATCAAATTTGTTTAAACCAGTTTCCGGATTTGTTTACGAATTGAGCGCGATGTATCTAAAGTTTATTGCCAATTGAAATGAGTGAAATTAATTAGTGTTATCAATTGTTTAGTTATATATTAATATTGGTAATTAGAAAGTGTTTAGATTGTTGATTTAAAGCTTGAATGTAATTTGTGTTTGGAAAAATTAGGGTTCTTCATTTATGTTATTGGTTAAATGTGGAAAGAAATGAACGCGGCTTTTTATACCCTGAACAGGGTATATTAAGTGTGTCACGAAGTTTGTAACACCCAAAAGGAAGAGTCGGAGGCCCTATAAAGTATATATATATATAAATGATCAGTATGTTGAACTGAGTCGATTTAGCCACGTCCGTCTGTCTGTCTGTCCGTCCGTCCGTCTGTCTGTATATATACGAACTAGTCCTTCAGTTTTTAAGATATCGTTTTGAAATTTTGCAGATGTTATTTTCTCTTCAAAAAGCTGCTCATTTGTCGGAACTGATCGATCTGAACGATCGGAATCAAGGGGTTGTATGGAAAACTTCCGCATTTTACTACATATCTTCACGAAATTAGGTGTGAGTTATTGTTGATAGAAATAATTTAATCTCCGAAAAAATTGTTCAGATCGGTTCACTGTAGCATATAGCTGCCATACAAACCGAACGATCGTAATCAATGGCTTGTATGGAAAATTTTCGCATTTGACGTGGTATCTACACGAAATTTGACATGGATTACTGCTGAAGGTAATAATATAATCTCCGAAGAAATTGTTCAGATCAGGTTAACTATATAACCTTTATGTTTCTAGCAAACAACCCGGCTAAAAAGTATTAGTAAAATGCTTTCTTTTTGATTTTTTCTTCCTTTTTCTTACGTCTTTAGATTTTCTTAAACACATAGTTACTAAAAGAAATGTACCTGTGAATGGTATATTAGCTTCGGTACAGCCGTTATACTTATGTATTTTTTTTTTTGTCTTTATTTTTAGTGGTTAGTATTGCATAAAATTTGCATTTTTTTTCTAATTGAAGTGATTAGTTTTCTTAGTAAGAAGTTTTCTTTGCCTTTTCATGAGCTTTCAAAAACTCAATTGCGCCGAAATGTATGCTAGTGAATTTACAGACTCGCTGGTGAAACTGACCATAAGATATGGTGAAAATGTTTATCTCGTATTACTAACCATATGAAGATGAGTGTTTTATGCGTATCTCTCCATAGTTTTTTTTTTTGTTTTTAAGAAGCGGTTAGCATACAGTCTTAATGGATTTATTAGAAATCTTTCCGACTGATTTTTTTCTTTCATATATAGCGCTCTCTTCGTATCTTTAAAAAATGTTAGAAGAGTATTATGTTTTAACCGGAAATAGTTTCGTAGCTCTCCGATTCGGCATTAATTTAATTAAAAAAGTTAATATCTTTGATGAATCGCATAATTAAAGACAATTACAATGGGGTTTCTTTCTGCACAAATGAGAAATGTGTATCCAAGCGATGCATAATGAATTACTTCAACGATTATGTATCAAGGGAAATAATTTGTGGAAAAATATATACCAATGCACATATATCTAAGCCTCGAAAGGTGGAAGTAAACGCGTTTGCGGTTACTACTCGCACGTTCTCGTAATTCCACTCCTCGTCGTTGAGTGTAACGGAAAGTGTTAGCGTATATCTATATATCTGTATACATATTTATATGTACATATGTATATTATGTCTGTCTGCCTTGGCGGTCATGCGGTATGCCATCGGGATGTGACGGCATTTTTGCGCAATTTACTAATCAAACACGATTTCATTCCTTGGCCAACGTGTGGGTTGTACTTAATTAAAATTGTATTAAGAAACGCTAAGCGTTGAACTAAACAGCAAAAGCGAATATTAAGAGAAAAGCAAAATGGTGGAACAATGATGAATAACTGTTGTTGCTGAAAGTTGACATGGAGATCTGTAACTTCCCTCGAAGTTGCGCGAAACAGGAAAATGGCAGCTTTAACCAGTTAAATGATGTTTTGGAGCTTTTATAAAATATTTCTTAATATTTTTGAGAGTTCTGAGTTTAGTTAAATAAGGATTCTCCACTACTATATACACTATACTAAATCATCATTAATTTACATAAACCGCAATGTGAATAGCTAAAAACCTAAAACTAAATTCGACCTTTGTGTAAATCACACAAAAAAAAAGAAAGAAAGAAATCTTCCATTTCATTATTATTTTTTGCAAATCTACAAGCTGTAGTGATTGAAATTTATTGCGCCAACTCGTGTGGTGATGAATAAGTCACACCGTAAGATCACACATTTCTATGAGCGGATGCTCAATCGTGGTCAGTCGCAAAGACGTATGTAAGATGTCGTAAGCACATTTCAATAAGTCCAGTTCCGCCCGCACACATATGTACATACTCGTTTAGCTTAAGTAACTGTACTATACATAGATACATGGAGATTAGCGTCACATGCGCGCTAAGTGAGGAATTTTCTAAGCTTCACAACCAACCGCTGCCGCACCGTACAAATATCCAAATAACCATTCCCTCCACCACCTGTGTTGGCTTGTGCGAGGTCACGACCTACACATTTGCTCGCTCGTTTCGTAAATTAAACGCACTACAATTGGTTTTTTCCGGGCGTTATTCATTAAACCTTAAGATTTCATAAAATATTTTCGCCTGTCGACTGCGCCTTCTGTCTCCTCCATCAGAATAGACAGTGCGATGATTGAGATTTTGCCTTCATGTCTGTCCGGCATCCGTGTACATATTTACGAGAATGGTGTGTATTTGCTTTAGTTTAAACATTAGTGGGGTTTGTTCACTTAAGTGATCGAAAAATCTTTTAGAACTGTGCTTTTGTATGTAGAATACGGAGAGAATTTCATAACTACCATGTCATTTAAGAACTGAATCCTGTTTTGAGATTCGACGCCCATCATCTGAACCTTGCATCTTTAAATCTGGCCTTAACTTTTGTTTTTATTCTTGGTTAGAGTTGGGCTCAAAATGATACCTATTCTATCATATTGTAAATATGGAAGACGTTTTTACGGGACAGTTGGTCAATATCTGAAATCAGAAGTATTTTTGTTTCTAATCTTTACTCGATTCTGAAGCTTTCGCGAACTTTTTTTTTGGAGTTTTCTTTTTCGCACATAGTTCCCAATGGCCAATTCATATCTCGAATAAGAGTTAAATTAGACATCATCAACTGGCTCTTTGTAAACTTGGATCTGCTGAGCAATACGCCCCCCAAGTTACTGTGTCTCTTGCTGTCTCCCCAGTTTTCCAGTCGGAGTTTCTTCAGATTCTCGTTTAATTCGTACATCCATCCTGATCTTAGCCTCTCTTTTGCTTTGTCGGTGAATACTTTCGCATTCTTGATAAATTAGACCATAAATACGTTTATTCCGTAAAAATTTGACTATGGCGCCATCTAGCGACCTTAAACCTTTTGGTTTCGATCAGAATATTTGTTCAGGGTTTCCAAATTTTTTGAATTTTCGTGTAATATTTATCGTAAAACCAATAAGAAAATAAAAAAGAACCTAAAGTCTCAAAAATATATTTTTTTAACAACAAATTAAATTTTTTAATTTTTTTTTAATAAAAAATAAATTTTTTTTAATATTTTTTTAAATAAAAAATATTTTTTTTAATAATTTAATAATTTTAATTGACTATTTTTTTTTTAATGAAAAATTACTTTTTTTTTAATATTTTTTTAAATAAAAAATAATTTTTTTTAATAATTTTAATTGACTATTTTTTTTAATAAAAAATTAATTTTTTTTTAAATATTTTTTTAAATAAAAAAATCATTTTTTTAATATTTTTATTTTTTTTATTTAAAAAACTCAAAGCAAAATATTATTTTTTAAGTTCTGTACCTCTCTCCCGCCCTCATTCTACTATATACTAGCATCAGTTATATATCACTGATAGCTGAGTGAAGCAAAGAAATAGTCTTGTGTCTGTGTATATGTATGCCTCCAGCTCCTCTAGATTTGACTGCACAATTTTACAGCGTTCGCTTAGTAGCAGCAGCAGCTCACTTAGTCTCATTTTAGCAATTTTCCACAACTTGCTTTATTTCTTTCATTTTTTCCATTTTACTTGATTTCTACTATATTTAAGTGGTTGCTGGGATTTGGTTGATTCTGGAAATTGCTCGTTTCTCGTTGACACACACACACACACATTTAAGTTTGTTGATTTAAATTTATTGTGATTTTTTATGATATGATAATACAGAACATGAATGCATAACTGCTCAACACATGCGTTTGTCTGTGTATGTGTGTATGTTAGTATGTGCCTAATATGCGTAAGTGATATCGTCTGTCTTGGCAGCTGTGGCTTTCCTTGCCTTTCTATTGCTATTTATTATAGCTTCTGCTTATATGGATGTATGTATGTGTGTGTATTTTGTTTAAACACATGCGCTGCATCCGCCATTGATAATTAAGCCTGTGTCTCTATTGTCTGTGGTTAATCACTTGTTTCTTTGTATGTGTGTGTTTATGCATTTAGCATAGACAATGGACAATGTCAGTGTAATTTTCATTGTGACAACTTTTTTTTTTAAGTCTACAACTTTGTCCATGGTCATGAATCACAACAGAGTGAGTGTGGTGAATTTTATATAAATTGATACTTACATGCATGTGTGTGTGTCGTAGTTTAATTAAAAATGAAGTGCTTTAATTTCACAAAAAATTTGTTAATATACCGTTTCAATAAAATACGTGCAAATCACATAGCTCTCAAGTTGTTTTCAATCACATTCCATTCTCCACCTTCTGCACTCAATTATTGAACTCACCAAAACTAGCTGGAACTGCATCGATTTTTTTACTCTTCATTTTTACTCTGAGTTAAACACAATTTTAGCTGTGAATAACTGTTTTTTATTTAAAAAAATATATTTTTTTTATTTACATTTTATATTATATATACCATATATATATGTATATTTATATATAGTATATATATTTGTATCATCAACCACGTTTACCTTAATTATAACCAAAGCCTACAAAAACCTTTAATGTAATTTGATATACTCGCATTTGTAATAAAAAGCGTTCGTTGCCTGTTTTCGTTTGATATTGGGCAGCGGAGCGTGTATCTCGTGGTTTGTGTCAATTAACGCTTTCGCATCGCCTGCCTGCGTTTCGATTGCAGACCATTTGTTTTTTTGTTGCCTTGCACTTTTTTTGTTTGATTCTCACCTATTTTTTTTTTTGTATAGCCTTGTTTGCTTTTTTAGTTTTTATACTCTCGCAACAAAAGTTGCTAAAGAGAGTATTATAGTTTTGTTCACATAACGGTTGTTTGTAACACCCAAAACTAAACGAGTTGGATATAGGGTTATATATATACAAAAGTGATCAGGGTGAAGAGTGAAGTTCAAATCCGAATGTCTGTCTGTCCGTCCGTCCGTCCGTCTGAGTAAAAATTAAGATATCTTGATGAAACTTGGCACACTTATTTCTTGGCACCATAGGAAGGTTGTTTTCGAAAATGAGCAAAGTCGGACCACTGCCACGCCCACAAAATGGCGAAAACCTAAAACACATAAAGTGCCATAACTAAAGCTATGGAAATAAAATTTGGATTGAAGGATCGCACTATGAAGGGGCATATTTGGATGTATTTTTTTTGGGGAAGTGGGCGTGGCCCCGCCCCCTACTAGGTTTTTTGTACATGTCTCGCAAACCAATAGAGCTATATAAACCAAACTTTCTGCAGTCGTTTTTTTTAGCCACTTCCTAATACAGTCCAAAAATGAAAGAAATCGGATCATAACCACGCCTACCTCCCATACAAAAGTTAGGTTGAAAATTACAAAAAGTGGGTTAACTCACTAACGAAAAACGTCAGAAACACTAAATTTCACATAAGAAATGGCAGATGAAAGCTACACTCAGATTTTTTTACAAAAAGGAAAATGGGCGTGGCGTCGCCCACTTATGGGTCAAAAACCATATCTCAGGAACTACTCGACCGATTTCAATGAAATTTGCTTTGTAATAGTTTCCTTACATCCCAATGATGTGTTGTAAAAATAGGCCAAATCGCTTCACAAGCACGCCTACTTCCTATATACCAGAACTTTGAAGACAATCTGAATCGTTTACTTTACAATATATAAAGTAAGCACTAGTGAAGATATCGGTGCAGAACTTTGCACAAATACTTTGTTAATAGTGTGGGAGCCCCATTCTAAAAATCGCCGAAATCGGACCATAGGTTTTTAAGGCCCCATATATCGAACACGAGGACCTCGGTGCTTCTAACCTAATATTATGGTTTCCAACTTTCAATGGAGTATATATGGGTCAAATTGTGTATTATTAAATATAAATAAAGTTAAATAAATTAATTGCGAGATTATAAAATGTTCGGCTACACCCGAACTTAGCCCTTCCTTACTTGTTATTTTTATGATTTTATTTTTGATTTTATTTTATTTTTGTTTGTTCGGTATTAATTGGTGAGCATTTCACACATTCACGAGTCCATGAAAGATATTTACAACAACAAAACAAAATTATATAGATTTTTAAATTATTTATGTTATATATCACATATATCACACTTCACAGGTGTTAACCTATATAATATAAGAAATATTATAACTGTGAATTGCTGATTGCGTACAACCTTGACAGGTTTTGGGCCCGGTTTTCACATTGAGATGTGTTTGTGGTGCCATTGAGACATCAAAGCAGTGTATTAGCGACTGAATTTTCATATTTTCATACAAAAATATTTTCAAAAACTTATTTTTATGTGAAAGATATATATTTTTCAACTGACCACGCCTACTTTTGGACCCGGGAAAAATGCAAAACAGCATATATATGTACTGATTATTAACAACAAAGCTCAAAGTATCTTCAAATCTCATTTCTGAAAATCGTACATAATTTTATTCGAGCCATCAGCACAGTAAAGCGGGGGTAGGAAGAAGTTTCTATACTTCATTTTTGGAAATCGATATTAAAATATAAGTTATTTAGAGAAAGTTGAGTTTTCAAAAATACTCCGAAACATTCTGCAATATAAATTCGACTAAAAAAAATTTAATTTCGCATATCTATTCTCGGCAGACATTCAGCGTTTGTCAGCTTGAAATTTTTCAGTTTTGTTGCTCCATATATTTTCGGAACTTTCTGAAGAGTTGCCAAAAAGCTTTATTTATCTTTACAAATATCTTCTAATATACATCTCTTCTCCTTTCGCAGTCCACCAAAAAAAAGTCACACTAGTTTAACCCTGTCTTCACCCATCACTTATCTTCGAGACATAGATGGCATTTCTTTATTATGATTGATTGGGTAATATGAGGTTGCGAATTACACGGTACACGTGCACTTGAATATGCTATTTATAAATGAAATGATTGTTTTCAAGCATAAAAACTACACATTTCTGCTAAACATCGCTGCCAGACATCAAGCAGCAGGTTGCGCTCAGTCAAGCGGAGAATTGCTAAATTTCACACAGACGCAAATTGCTAAATGCACGCATACAAATCTACAAACAAATTCTGCAGTATGTCTGTGTGTTTGTGTGTGTTAAAAGTAATTTGCATCTAGTTACGAAGAGATAAGTAGTCGCAAAAACAGTACAAACAAATGTGAATTTTCACATAACTGCAAAATGCTCTAGTAACTAAGAGTTCTAACTATAAGATTATAAATTTTATGCCAGCAAAGAAACAAATTTCTATTTTGTACACAATATTTCGATAAACAACACTGTTTTAGAATCTATTTGAGATTAGAAATTGCTGAGCGATAATGAAGGCGCGTAAATATTTGCACATTCAACGGAATGTATGAAAGTGCTGTCTATTTGTTGGTGGATTTGTGAACATCTGCCCCCACATGTCGTTTGAGTTGGAAAGCCCAATAGTTTATCGAAAAATTCAATTCAATAGTTTTAGCAAGCATTTTAGAGTTAGTTTTTACTTTTTTGATGGGTTAAGGCCAGTGGCTTGTCGAATACAAGATACTTTTTTATCTATCTTGAGATAATTGAGATAGAGATTTTAAGGTTATTAAAGGTTTTATTTTATTTCTCGTTTATCTGGAATTCCACGATTGACCTTCAGGATCGAGCTTTTTTGTTACATATGAGATTAAGACAACGAAAAATCATAAAATCTACAATTTCTGACAAATATTTTCAGATATCGCCGTAAAAACCGTAAAAAAAACATTTTTGATAATGAAATTAACCATCTTATGTATATGTACATCGTCTCGATTTTGCAAATAATTATTAAATTTCCTTAAAAATGAATTGCCCCTAATTGCATACTTCAAAAGATGGACTAGTGACTAGTAATTGCTCCTAATTGTATACTTCAAAAGATGGACTAGTGACCGAAAAATTGTAGATAGGAATGATTTTCCCAGAAAAAATGTCCCGGAAACTATTTAAAAGCAAAAGTAAAATCTCCGCTGCCAAAAACAGAATCCATTTTCACATTTACTATTAGTGATTTGAGTGAAGTTGGCTGCGGTTGTTTGAAAAATCCAACTTTAATGTAGTAATACTGTTTTTTTTCAGTTACAAAACTTATTTTTTAGACTTTCTAATATTCTAAATTATGGATAAACATACCAAGACATTCGTTAAAATAATCTGAAATGACAGTACCTTTCATAATTCCATGCAGTGTAATATTTAATCCTTCATTCTGCTTGCTCTCTTCCTACAAATAATTACTTTGCGCGCTTTTTGCCCTTGAAAGAGACACGCATGTATTTCTTAAGTATTGAATTATCCACGTGTAAGTAATTAGTTGCCGGA
Organism: Zeugodacus cucurbitae; assembly: GCF_028554725.1. NCBI lineage: Eukaryota > Metazoa > Arthropoda > Insecta > Diptera > Tephritidae > Zeugodacus > Zeugodacus cucurbitae. The sequence continues at coordinate 67,743,905 of NC_071667.1, forward strand.
ATGATGCTGAAATTAATTTTTAATTAGAAGCAATGTAACGTCTACTACAAAGAAATGAAAAATCGATAACATTACGCTTATTAATATGCAAGGGCTTGTTAATGTCCAAATGTATGTATGTGTGTTCCCAAACTATTTAATTTATTTATTTTAGGCTTTTGTTAATTCTACTTAGTCATATTTTAAGGGCGTTTAATGGTCGCATATTGATTACTTGCCGCCTTTACGTATGGATAAGTGTATGTGTATTCACTTGAAGGGCCACTTTTATACGTATATCAATTTGATTAATGACCCAAATACAGCATACACACATGCGAAATATACACGTATGTAGAAATCAGTGAAACTAAAACTTTTTTATTTTGACATTTCAACATTAATATACTTTGACGCTAGTGTCTGTAACTGTATTAAATTTTTGCTACTTCTTTATCGACCTTGAAAGTTCGGCTATAATAAGTGCATTGGTTGACTTCAATGTTCGGCTTGTCTATCATATATTATGTGTCTTATCTTTTTTTCAGTCTTCCTTTTATGAGTTTTATAACCAGTTTATTACTTGAAGATAAGTTGTAAACCAATTTTGAATATTGTTTTGGAATTTATGTGACGAATATATAATAGAGCAAAGATTAGTTGTTGTTGCTTTTATTTAATTTGATTTTTTTTATCTCATATAAACAATATGTTTTGATAAGTGTGCTCGGTTTTCGCCATAGAATAGTGTTGTCATGATCATGATATTTGTCTGAGGTACGAACGATGGTCTGATAGTTTCTATGAGTAGTTGTTATGTAACAGTGATGTGGTAAATATTGTTATTTCTTTCACTGTTATCTTCAGTGTATCTTAGTCAAAACGAAAGTACATTTCTTTGAAGTATAAATGAATTTTTAAATAGTTGCCACCTGTCTAAAAATAAAACTTATTTAAATACTTAAAAAATAATAGGTGTCAATTAAGCATCATCTAAGACATCAATATATTTACTGCTAATATATAATAAAAATATACAAAAATATTTCAAGCAGAGTTGACACCTTTTGATAAAAATTAGCCTTAAAATATGTCATATCAAATATGTACTATAAATATGGGTACCAAACTGAAGCTATGTGAAAAATTTGTATGCTGAAAAAAAAATTGTAAATTTGTAACAGAGTTGCCATGTTTTTAATACTCTCGCAACAAATGTTGCTAAAGAGAGTATTATAGTTTTGTTCACATAACGTTTGTTTGTAACACCCAAAACTAAACGAGTTAGATATAGGGTTATATATACCAAAGTGATCAGGGTGAAGAGTGGAGTTCAGATCCGAATGTCTGTCTGTCCGTCCGACCGTCCGTTCGTCTGTGCAAGCTGTAACTTGAGTAAAAATTAAGATATCTTGATTAAACTTGGCACACTTATTTCTTGCCACCATAGGAAGGTTGTTTTCGAAAATGAGCAAAATCGGACCACTGCCACGCCCACAAAATGGCGAAAACCGAAAACACATAAAGTGCCATAAATTAAGCTATGAAGGATCGCACTATGAAAGGGCATATTTGGATATAATTTTTTTGGGGAAGTGGGCGGCGGGGCAACGCCTACTAAGTTTTTTGTACATATCTCGCAAACCAATAGAGCTATATAAACCAAACTTTCTGTAGTCGTTTTTTTTAGCAACTTCCTAATACAGTCCAAAAATGACAGAAATCAGATCATAACCACGCCCACCTCCCATAAAAAAGTTAGGTTGAAAATTACTAAAAGTGGGTTAACTCACTAACGAAAAACATCAGAAACACTAAATTTCATATAAGAAATGGCAGATGGAAGCTGCACTCAGATTTTTTTACAAAATGGAAAATGGGCGTGGTGTCGCCCACTTACGGGTCAAAAACCATATCTCAGGAACTACTCGACCGATTTCAATGAAACTTGGTTTGTAATAGTTTCCTTACATCCCAATGATATGTTGTGAAAATAGGCCAAATCGCTTTACAACCACGCCTACTTCATATATACCAGAACTTTGAAGACGATCTGTATCGTTTACTTTACAATATATAAAGTAAGTACTAGTGAAGATATCGATGCAGAACTTTGCACAAATATTATGTTAATAGTGTGGCAGCCCCATTCTAAAAATCGCCGAAATCGAACCATAGGTTTTTAAGGCCCCGTATATCGAACTCGAGGACCTCGGTGCTTCTAACCTAATATTATGGTTTCCAACTTTCAATGGACTTTATACAATATATATGACGAATATGTGGGTCAAATTGTGTATTACATAATATAAATAAAGTTAAATAAATAAATTGCGAGAGTATAAAATGTTCGGTTACACCCGAACTTAGCCCTTCCTTACTTGTTAAATAATAAAATTGAGTATATTTACACTCTTATGATTCAAACTATTTAATAGGCTTCAATTACTTTTCAATTAATATTTTTAACTTCTCTACATTTTTAATTAAATTTTTATATTTTTTTTTACCCTACTCATTAGACCCACATTTAGTGGGAGACCCAGAAGTTTGACATTTAACCACAACACGCTTTTCTACTAAGTAACAAATCTAAATATAAACATACAAATATCTTTTACTCCATTTTATAACTACCCACCCCTCACCCCTGACTTACCGCCACCCGCTTTATTGTTAACATTACATAATAAAGGGCATTACGATGTCATGTGCCAAACATGTCAAGTCGAAAGGAAGTGCAGTGGTATCCTATTTCAATGTCCTTTCCATGCCAAGCTTCGATTTTGTACAATTACATAATCCATATAATACACATTCAGCTATGCATGTTCGTTGGCGACTGTGTGCTTTGCGCATTAACCCACAAATGGTGCTATTGTTGCTATAGTTGTTTAACCCCCCACCCACATACTGCAGCGCAGCGCTTGGCATGGAAAATAGTTGGTAGAACTTTTTTTATGGCTGTGTATTAGCATTTCAGCTTAATTTTTGTTGTTTTTATAATTTTTGGTCACATTTTTTGTTGCTGTTGATACACTTGATGGCTTTTTGGCTATATTTTTGTTTTTTTCTTACTTTTTGATTGCTTGTGCCATTGCTAGTCGTACATATGTACACACTGTTGTATCTGTATGTCATATCTAAAGGCGGCGCTGTGTAGTTACACTTGTATATTGTTTATTGATTTTAAGCGCTACTCTTTCGTAATTATCGCTGCGCCGCGTCAACGGTATCGCCAATAGCCCATTTCCCTTGTACGTCATTGTCTTTTATTTTTAACATACACAAACATACAGTTGCATACATACAATCAAAGCGCCATTAGCGCCTGTCAAATCACTGTTGGTTCACATATATGTATTTATGTATGTATATTTATATATATCAGTATGTATGTCTCCGCATATCTATAAAGTGTATATTAGTTTGTTATCGTTTTGATGATTTTTATTCTTTTGGCCTCACTCACTTCGATTTCGTTACTGATTGATCAATTCGTTGCATCGCTTTTCATTTTCTACTGTGACACAATATCACGGCGCTACTGTTGTTGTTGTTGTTGTTGTTTGTGAACATGTTGTATATTATTGTATATGATATAGATATAGAAAATTGTGACAATTTGTATTTAAATGTCAATTAATCGATCAGCATTTTTTGTGTTTGGCGTTAAATGATGAATTTATGGTCACTGTATGTTCACATGTATATATGTTATTGCTTGAATCGACCAGTGTTCGAAACCCGTGGTAATTTTGAAATGAAAAACATGAATCCTGCATGTTATATGAAGTGCTTCAACAAAATACAGTCACGGGACACCAATTGAGCTCAAATAATTTAATTTTTGCTTTTCAAAAACTAACCTCACTTTGTTTTTAAAACTCTGTTTCCTCTTTATAGACCGCTAAAATAGTTATAGTCGCTTTGAAACCATCCACAAGTGACACTACTGTGCTTTGGAAACCAATGTTTCGAGAAAATGTTCTCCGTTGATAATTTCTTTCCAAAAAGAGAAAAACCCATATATCTAATACATGTGTTGGCTACAATATTGATATATATTGAGATATCAATCGTATAATTGGACTGTCAAAGCAATCATATTGAAGTCATGTCTAGCTGTAAATGTTGATGGGTTCTTTACCCTTGAATGTATATGCAGTTATGCAGAATGAAGCGGCAGATTTCGAAGATACCCCGCATGACTTGCTGATGTAACTATAAGTAAACTAATACAGTGGCTTAGTGTATGTAAAAAGCATTAAAGAGTAGTAAATTTTAAAGAAACTCATAACCATGGACAGGGTTACAGCTGTCATTCTAGGTTTCTGAATCGTGGGGAAAATAGGTTTTTCTATTATTTTTACCCTAATCCTTGAAGATATATGGAAAAGTGGCGGGTATATGTTTATACAAAAATCGATAATTTATTAACGGGTAAGGGGTAGTCAGAGACACGAAAAAATTAGAATTTTCAGTATTTTTTTTTTGGTATTAAATCATGTTATTTTACAAAAGTAGTAAAAAAATAGTATAATATGGCATTCTTATTCAACTTCTTTAAGTTAAAAGTCACGAAAATTTGAAAAAATTTTATAAGTAGATAATCCTGGGCCTGATTGAAGCTTTTTTTTCAAAAATTAACAAAATGGCGGGCTCAGTAAATTTTTTTCTAGAACGGGAAAAAATCAACAGGTCTTAAATAATCGAAATTTTTGAAAAAAAAATCCTTCGATCAGGCCTGAGTTTATTATGTATTCTAAAATCTGTATGAATTTCATTAACATTCACCTAATGGGCGGTTATCGAGTTACAGTAGTCACCAATTCAAAAAACATAGTTTTGAGAAAAATGAAATGAAAAATGAGAAACAATCGAATCACTCGAAAAGTATTTATCGGACCATCTTCATATTATCAGAGAATACTTAACGAAAATGCAAAAAAAAAAAATTGATTTTTTGAAAATCGTGACTACCCCTAACCCCTTAAAAACAATATTTGAAAAGAGTAGTGCAAAATATGTATACGTCGAAAAAGGCTTAATATCTTTGTATCATATCTAATATCCAGAGCAGTAAATATAAGAGAATAGCTTTATATGCTTAAAATGAAATTGTTTTTAAAATACAATTTTTACATGCATACTTTCAGGCGCATACACATGTTTTCCACATAATAACATTTCTCAACTGAGTAATGAAATTTTGTGTATATATGTGTATCACTTTATTAAAGTAAAAATTTCAATAATATACTCAAGTAGCACATCTTATGCATAATTCTAAGTAAGCCAGAAAAGATGTTTATCTAAAATTTTTCAAAACTATCAAAATTGTGCGCTGGATCGAACTACTCAATGAATATAATCCCTCTGCTTGTGTCAGCCCTCTCCTCTTGCTACTCTTTTTTCATATTATTTTTGTTGGTAAAAGCAGATTATTTATTTATTTCTTTTTGTTGTGCCCTAAAAGTAGAGAATTTCAAGTGAAGTAACTCCCAAACAACAACTCCCACATTAATTCCATAAATATTTGCCTTTCTTATAACTCCCACTTATATTGAATACTGTGTGCATAAGCATATTGTAGCAATTGGAATAATGCGCTCACGTCGAATGCACGCATATATGCCGTGCCTCCGGTCGCATGTCCCGCATACCACATGTTGTCCCATGTTAGGTATGCGTCATACACAGTCATGCCCCACTTTGACGTTGCTGTTGCTGCTTCTTGCAGGGTAAGCAAACAAATACATAAATTAGATGTACATACATACATATACATATCTCCAAGTTTATTGGTTAAATTTTCTGTTTCCAAATGTTAAATTTAGCTTTTAACAATCGTCTATAACGGTGAACTTTGAACATAAGCTTTTATATATCTACATATATCACGCTTGGTGGTATCTATAACCTTTTGCATTTGATTGATTGTATGGCGTCTGGCAAGTGATATTTGACGTCACAGCAGTTTTTATATATATTCCAGCTTACTTTTCTTGAAATTCTTTTATTTGTGGTCTTCTTTTTTCATAAATTACTCGCTGCTTTTGACTTAAGTTACCGCATACTTTCTTATTTTATATATATATATATATATATATATATATATATATATATATATATGTATGTATGTATGTATCACTCTTTGGTTGCATAATCTAAAGTTATTCGCACTTCAGTAATAAAGTCGCTTGACATCTTTATTCCTCGCGTCGCAACTAAGGGTTGCTTTTGCTCTCGCTCTGCAAATTCCTTTACTTAATCTGACTTTATTGTAGAATATTGTTATTACAGCTCAAATGCTGGCATACAAATCGGCATAAGCATACAATTTTAGTGCTGCCAGATTGTTTTTTATTTCTTATTAGTGCTTAACATTTTTTTCCATTGCTGTTGTTGTTGCTGTTTTTCGTGTGCTACATTTGCTAAGCGCTTTCATCCCTTAATCTAACTAGCTGAGCTGGTACGCCACACAGACACAGACACAGCTGTGTTATATAGCTTTGCCGCTGTGTTCAAAACTGGTTTTGCTGAGGTCTTTTAGGCGCCTGCGCAGTGTTCACACAAACACACACACACCGTATAAATGGTGGTGGCTGCATTCCGTTGTACAACGATTATGCATGCATTTTATCAAATTATACAACATATTTATTTGAAATAGATATTTTGTAATGTACTCACTCGAAGTTTTTCTTCAAAATATTTACTCCAACCTCGAAATCCTTAAATCATACTTCTCAAAAAAAATTTTCAAACTGGTCTAGAGATATGCACTGCATGAAAATAACGTTATTAAACACATAACATGCTTATAATTGCATTTTGCAGTCCTTGCCAGTGGAACACGTCATCGCCTCCAGCACCAGCAAGTACCGTACCACAGCGAACCTCACATATATATCACAGCATAACCAGAGCCATACATGTGCGCCGCCCCATCAGTTGTTATAGCTTGCCTGCCCCACTGCAGGAAGAAGTGGCAGGTGCTTGTACAACTTGCCACAGTGCCACACATTTTAGCTCGACAAGCTTTTGTTAGCTCTGTGTCTGTGTGTGTGCCCACAATCAATTTCTGTATGAAATGTGTGAGATTTTTGCGTTTTTGCCGCGCTGCTGCGCTGCCCTGCGCTTCGTTTCTTGCAAAGCAATTTGTGCAATTTCTCGAATCGTGACTTCTTGCTTTGCTCTACTTTATGCACATACGTTCGGCTGGTCGGTCGCACTGTCGCTATGTCGGCCGCTCTCGTTTGGCCACCCCTTTGCACACAAGCCTGCAATAATAGCAACAACAACAACAACAGTAACAATGTCACTTCATTTGTGTTGATTATTATTTGTTGGCGCTGGAAATTGGTTTTATCAGAGTTGCTTCGGTGAGTGTTGTTGGTGTGCGATGTGCGATGTGCGGTGTGTGGTTTGTATCGTCAACAAAGCGATTAAACTAACAAATCGCGGCAAAATCTCGCACATCGGCAATTCCGGCTGATGACGACAGCGCACAAATGAGATATTTTGTGGCCAACAACAAACAAAATGCGGAGAGCGATAGAGGCGAAGAGAGAGCGCGCATTCGGCGTGTGGCCATATGAAATATGCTTAATTATTTGTATGAGCACGAAAAATGTACTGGTTACAGTGGGTTGGAAATTTGATTGATGGGGTCTGATGTTGATGAATCTTTAGCTCGTAATAGCTTCGTAGGAAACTTATGTGAATCCTTAAGCGCATTGGATTCAATCAAATTTGTTAGAAATGGCCCAGAATGGCTGTGGGTTTACCAAAGTGTATTTTACAGTCAGTCAAAAGTTTCCCAGATATTTTATTTACCGTTATTCTAAAGAGATTGTAGCCGTCCGTCCGATGAAAATGGAACCAAGAACGCATATAAATTCAATGAAGTCGCTGGTTAGGCCATGTCGTAGGTATGGAAGACGATGCTCCAGAGAAATGATCCTTCGATTCGGTACTCATGGGTGGACAATGGAAGCAAGGGCGTCCACGCATCCATAATACGATCAGCTGGGATTATTAATATTTCCAGATATTTCGATTCTAAATTCGTGGATGATTCGTGAAAAATGCCTGTACACTACAGAAATACTCGATAAAAAAGTTTTGAAAATTTTTGAAAAATTTTAAATTTCCGTTATCTTTTTGAAGATCCCATCGACGGATCTAAAATACCCCACAGTGCATTTACAACGTTCCGCTCCAAGGGAGGAACGCATATCAGCGTACGATTCTCGTTACTCGCCATTTTCCACCCTGTTACAACGAGTACATGCTCTGAGTTGCTTAAAGCGAAGAGAAAGAAAGAACTGAGGGTTTCGGGCCGAAAACAGCAGAAACAAAATTATCGAAAACTTTCCGTGCATTGTGCGCTCGTCCCATACAATACCGTTCTATAGTATCTCATTGATTTCCGCCCGTCCGTCCACCCGCTATTCCTGACATTTTAATACATTTGCTCGCTTTTATTACGGCACATAATTGTTCTTATTGTACACTCGAATTAGTCGAGTGAGCGCGCGACCGCGCGGACTCTCTTGCTACACGGCTGTGGCTGTGGCGGCGGCTGTCACTGCCGGAACTCAACAACAACAAGGCGGTCGATCAGCTTTCGGCAACGACACGGCAACAACAACATGCGTTGAGTGTGTTGGAATGTGCTCGAATAGAGGGCCGCACGTCAGCCGAGTGCGGTGCGAGCGCCGCTCGGTGTTCGGCGGTGAATTGTATGTGTTTGCTTGGCTCGTTGTGGCTGGCAGTGAAAGCTTAATCGCTCTGTACGCGTTGAAAATTTTCAGTCGAGCGCTGATACCGAACTAGGAAGGTCGGTCTAGGCAGAGATTCTCTACTCGTCTCGCGGGCTTCTTACACAACACTTAAGCGCTGAGCAAAAGAATAGAAAAAATAATTGAGAATAGAAATATTATATATATACTGTGTGGTGGTGGAAAATAGTTGGAAAAAGTATATATATCTGAATCTGTATATATACATATAATAAGGATATTGAAAAGTTTTCGAAGTAAAAAAGTAAAAATCAAGTACAAAACCGCTACGCTTAAGCGGAAACAGTTTCAACGACAGTATTTTGAAGAAAAATAAATCAATTTAATTTAACAAAGAGTATAAAGTGCAAATTAAACGTTTTAATTACATATACGTCCAGCGAAAGGGAGAATTTCGAAACGCGCTAGGGGGTACACTGTAACCCCTGAAAAAGCAAAAAACCCAACAACTATAACATCGAATAGAAACAGGAAAAATTATTGTGTAATACCACCCCGAGTAGCTGCCACAGCAGTAAGGTACCCAATCATAGAGTCATCATATATAGAATATACATATATTTCAAATAATTGTGCCACACCGTGCCTCTGCGTATGCGCCCACAAAGCAACCATACCGTTGGGGTCCCAAAGGTTCTGCATTTAGTTTTCACTAAGTGAAATATTCAGTGTAACAGAACAGCATTTGGGGGCTCAACGCAAGACTTGGGGGTTTGTGGTGTGTGACGCACAGGCGTTGGCAAAGACACAGCGGGCGTAGAAGGCAAAGGCGCCGAAGTGCTGTAGAAAATGTCCTTGTTCGAAATCGATTTTTCTCAACTCAACTTGCCCATAAACTCGACACACATCACGCATGAAAACTCGTTAGCGTGCGTGTGTGAGTGCGACATAAAATCTGTGTGTGTGTATTTTTGTGCTTAAGAACTTAACGAAAAGTGAAAAAAATTTCTTTAAAAAAAAATAATTATATTTTTTGCTACAAAAACTGCTGTCGTGTTAAAAACTGTAATGACAAAAAGCAGCCAAAAAAAAGTATTGATTGAGCGAAAAAGTGTGCAGTTAACGGTTTAAGAAAAATTCAATCGATCGAAAAAGTGCGCAAGTAGAACGTAACTACACGAAATATATACATATATATGCTAGTGTAAGAAAAGCGTGCTAGGCACCATACATACAGACAGACATTTGTACAAAATTTGAAGTGTCGTGGCGCTGGCGCATTCTTAGCGCATATTATTCCATGCCTTATACACATGTTTCTAGTGTATTTGTTGTTTTTGTTGTAGTAGGTATCGTGGAAAACTTGCGAAAGAAGGGCAAAGCAATTGGTACCATTTATGTGTATACGAAGGAGGGTATAAGCTTCAGCAGCACACTCCAAAGCGCCGCCACTGCCAAAGGAAACGACAACGACGACGACGGCCATACCGATTATGATGTTACTCATACGTCGTGTGGGCCGCCTTGCACCGTATTGGTGGGGCGTACAAGAGGGCGCGCGCTCACCGCTCATGTCATGTCATGAGTTGCACAACAGTTTCGATTTTTCACAGCCAGCCAAAAACTGCGCTATACTAATAAGCGGCAGGCGGAGAATTTTTCATATTATTTGAAAAAAAAAAAAAATGAAAATTTTTACTCAATGAAAATTATTTGTTTTAATAATAAGTTTTCATATTGCATAAATAATAAATTATATTGCTGCATTCACTTCCGCACTTGTGCTGCGCTTATCATTGTCGGCAATATAATCAATCATTACAGGCGCTTATCTTGAGGCGAAATTCTGATTCATAAAGTACTCGCCGAAAACGCCAAAAATAGCTCTGCAATAGTAGCGGTTTATCGTTAGATTTTCGATATCAATGGAGGTCAGTTAGAGTTTATGTAATAGCAGTAAAATTATCTACTTGGATAACTCATGGCTTGTGGCTTGAAATAGTAGCTTTCATATCTAAAGATATTTTTAAGACGGCATAATTAATAAAAAAATAAGAAATATAAGATAATTTTATAATATTTTTAGTAAATTACTTTTTTCTACAAATATCTCTCAATTTTTATGAATCAAATCTTCCAGCTGTATCTTCTGGCAGCAAAAAAGTCCTTCCATACAGTTGCTGAGTGCAAAGGACATGCACATTTTCTCCTTTATTAAGTAATTTCATCGCTTTAGTATATAGAACACTAATTTCTTCATTACTTTTGAAAGCTTTCACTAAATAAGCTTTCACTGTATAAAATTTCACAATAAATTTTATTGAATTAAAAATATAATTTTTTCATTAAATAAATTGTATCATTATCGATAAACCTAACTATTTGAGTTAAATTTCCTCCGCTTTTATTGGCTTCAAAAGCTTTCACCCGCTTTTCTGCAGCAGAGCGTGCTTTTTAAACGACACTTTGCACGAAAGTCAACTCACAGCGGAGCGCGAATTCCGATACAGTGTGCACTCTCTCGTAGAAAGCTGGCACTTTCCAAGTTCCAATAACCGTTTTTGACTTCTAGTTTTCCAGTTCCAGTTTTGGAAAACCAACTACTACTCGCTTCCAGGCACATAAGTATGTATAAATGGAATGATTTCGCCTGACTTACGCAAACGAAACGAGTGAAATTTCAATTTTGAACCGACGAGTCCTTGCGAAACTTGAAAAATGTGTTAAGCGAAGCTTGTTTAACACGTTACACGCTTCATTCGCTTCATTTTGCAAACACACATACACATTTACATATGTGTTTGTGGAAATTTTGCATGACTGCGATTGCATAATCCGCATGACCCGCTTTTCATCGCAGCACACACAAATTTATATATGTATGTATGTAAAAGACGTTCTACTTGCGCCTAACAGCTCGCAAAGAAAAAATTAACGGTGTTTAAGGATTAATAAATTATAATCATTCATTATATTTTTTTTTAATTTTTTTTAACTTTTTTTCAACTTCACCAGTTTTGACATTTTACGCCTTAAAAAATATAATTTTTTATCACTAAACGACAAACCGCAACATGAGTGACGATCAGGTGGGTAAACGTGAAAAGCAGCTTCTGCTTTTAATTATTTTATTTCAACATTTACAACTGTATAAGCATTATTCCCCTTTATTTTATTCATACCTACATATGTATATGTATATCTACCTATTTTCATATAAATATAGCACACATTTTTGTTGTTTTTTATAATATTCGCCATCCGCTGTAACACAATACAGCAAAAGTATAATATTTTCATTATTTATTATCAGTTCGTCATGTAAATATTTACGCTTATGAAATAGCCAACTGTTTATAGAAGTAGCCTCTAACGGCGTGTTGTTAAGCGCGCAAAAACAATAAAACCGAAATGAAATGAAAGTTTGAAAATGAAATTAGAGCCGACGATGACAGGTTCGCGTTAGCAAAGGCCGAATGAAATGGAATGTTGACGGAGTGATAGTGTATTGCTGCAGTACACTTTAGGGGTATGAATTCATGAAATTATAGTTAATAATTGGTTTTATTAAGAGATTATGTCATTTAAATTTCTCGTGAAACAAATAATATTGCGGAATATAAGACTTGTAAATGCTCTAATCTACAAAGTTCGCTTACTACTGGAATAATGTTCAAGTCATACATATATATATATATGTTAAACTCCAAGCGATGTGTCATACTTGTAGCATTCTTAGAACTGTGTATAATATGCTTAGATTAAAATAAACTTCAGGAAATTACTAAGGTTTAAAGCTTCGGAGATTTATAAATTCTGCAATGATCTGTTCATAGTGTTTCTTCATGAGATCACATGTTTACAAGCATGAAATAAGTAACATTGAACAAATTCTTAAAATACGTAACTGCTGGAGTATTCTAAAGCTCGTAAGAAATAAAGTTTCATAAATTTTACTGGAAGAAAATAAATTAAATAAATTAAAAATCGCTCTGATATTATACAATTTTTTTCTTGAAATATTTTTCATGACATTTTCAATTTCTCATTTGACTAGACTGTTTTATTATTTCGCATTTAACTATAAAGTACTAATAAAACAACAGTCAGATATACTTAGTGCTTGTTATCACTTTTAATATCTTTATTATGTCTTGTGTATATACAAGTCAATTATTACTTTATAGCTAGTCATACTCGTATAAAAATGCTTAAGCGTCTAAGAACAAGAGAGAAAAGGTAAATTCTATATAAAGCTGGCATATCTGCTTACGGTATTTTCTCGATATTTTTTTTGTCAAATTTCTGCAAGTTCTATTGTCAAATAAGAGTGTGATCTTTAAAACCTCAAACTTCTCTAACGATTTTTAGCTTTACTCAGCCATATATTACACTTTCTGTGAAATTCAATCTCGACATTTTTGTGGTTTAAAACTTTACCGTAATTCTCTGTATTTGTTGCTAATCGGTTTAATCGTCAAGTAAATATCATAAAAATATAAAAATATGTTTGTACGAGGGCTGCTATACATATTTGCTTTTATTGTTTTCCAAAATATTCTCCATCAAGATTTATACACTTTTGCATGCGCTCAAACCAATTTTCGAAGCACTTTTTTTGAGCCTTTTTTTGAGCGATTGTCAAATTGTGCGGGATCCAACGAGAACAAGCCTTCTTTACGGCCTGGTGTTCATGCAATATCGAATGTATGCTGGTGAGAGAAATGCATAGGCATGCCTCTATCTGAAGGTATGTTACATGACGGTCTTGCATTATCAGTTCACGTACAGCATCGATGTTTTCTGGCACAACGGCTGTTTTTGGACGACCTTCGCGGAATTCGTCTTTGAGCGAGCGTCGGCCACGATTGAATTCGCTGTACCAGTTTTTCACAGTGCTATAGAATGGTGCTTCATAGCCATACAAAGATTTTAGTTCATCGATGCACTTTTGTCGCGATAATCCACGTCGAAAGTTGTGAAAAATGATCGCACGAAAATGTTCACGAGTTAATTCCATTTTTTGGCCGAGATGAATTTTTTAATTCCCTGTAAATAAAACAATTCACGATTAAATGACAAAACGTTCTGAGTGATGTTATGCTAAAAAATGTCAAACTTTCCAATGGAAATGTCAGATTGCACCTGGCAACACTTAGTGTTGCCTAGGCCAGAAATATATATAGCAGCCCTCGTAATTGAATAGAGTTGCTATTGTTGTACGGCAGAGGATCGTAAATAATCAGTTTACTCGTACTTTAAGTATGACGATCGGTATGATAATTTTAGTAGGAGAACCACATTCTATAACTGAGTTGTTAGAACAACTTTTTCTCACTTGTATAAGCACTTTTTAGTTCAGTCGCAGAGCTAACTTTTATGATTTTTATCAATTTCATTGAAGTCACTATCTCTTGGTGTTTTTTGCAGAACTAAACCTATCAGTGACGAAATTTCGCTAATGTTAAAATAATATTTTTGTTTTTCGGCAGAAATTTCTTTGAATTCTAGTACTTCCCAAACACATTTAAATAAGCGATCACGTACATATGTATGTTTGTATATCTGTGATATATTTATAAACATTCGTGTTTTTTATAGGTCGTATCTGTTAGCAAACCAGTTAGTCTACTGATAGGACTTGTTTATCAACGTCTATAACTGAATAAATTATTTTTACTTTATTTTTTTCTGAGTTGTTGCTCATTAAGGTTCTTCCCTTCAGGCACAAACGATCACCTGTAGATCACAAGATCACTGGAATACTAACAAAACAGCAAACATTAATTGCTATGCAAATGAATGCGCTGTCAGATAAAAAAAAAATAGAAAAAAAACTTTAATAAATTAGTATATATTTGCAGTTATAATATTTATTTAGATAACTTCAAATGTCGCACACACATACTTACTTATATCGGTTGTATTAAAGCTATAGCACAACACAACAACAACATTGCAGCAGTGGCGTTTCATTGGAACAGCCGGCGATGGCGCGTGCTTTTTCTCACAGTGAACCGAAAAAATCCGGTTTTCCAAAGCGGTTACTACTATTTACGAGCCAATTGTATGGCGGTTCATACAAACATTTAGATAATTTACTTACTTACTTACTTGCACTACGCTGCGATTCATTTAGCAATTCAGTTAGTTAGCGGGGAATGTGTGTTTCTTACATAGATAGTACTTCTACCGCACGCCTAAAGCTCTATGCCCAGATTACCGGTTATTGGTTTTCATTTTTGTTTTGATCACCACATTTTGTATATATATTTTGCTTTTCGTAGCTAGCTTTTGTTGCGTCGCTTCACACGCAGGCACGTTCGCCTGCTTGGTCTGATGGCACACGCATAGCTGGGTTGGTTGCGTACCGGTTCGAACCGGTTGCAGTGTTCAAAAAAAAAATCAAGCTCACTTTGTTATCGGTTATGGCACGACAAGTTTATTTACTGATTTCGTTCTGTATTTTATTTCACTTTTTATTTAGTCTGTCGTGGGGTATTCTCGCTTTAGATGACGCATACGCGTATATAGTATGTCCCGCTTTTTTGGTTTTATTAATAAACTTTGCGTACAATATCTATTTTTATAATCGCACATGCCAGCCTTTCAGTACAATTGTAAGCGGTACGTTTCGCCGTTTCGGCATTTCGGCATTTCGGCCTGTTGTTTACAAACAACCTCTAGATTTTAGTCAACAAAGGTGACGCAGTGCGCCTATATAATACATATGTATAAAAGCAGGCGAATATGACGTTGCTGTCGGGGCAATGGTCAAAAAAACGGATTATGGTACGAGTACTTTGGCATATTTTTTCGTACACATTTCGGTTTTTATCGTTTCTTTTTCTTTCTTTGCTTCAGTGAACTTTTGTGCTAATTTTTGGCATTTTTGTATTTTTTGCAATTTTTTTTTTGATTTTTTTTGTATGTGGTTTTGAGTAGACGTTGTGTCGTACCAAAACAACCCGAAATCACGTTCCGTTTTGTGACGTAGCGGAAACTGGTACGCTTGTTTGTTTTGATTTTGAGATTTTAATATAATTTTCTATACTCCTTCTACTTCTTCGGTTATATAAAGTGCAATTTCTTTTACAAAATATATTTAAAATATATATTAGCACAATTTCGGTTCTCTAATAATTCATTTATGTACGTCATATTTTTATTTTTGTTTTTGTTTTTATTTTTATTTTTTTTTTTATATTTTTATATTTGTGATTTTGTGAAGACTTTGGCGTCACTATTTGTTGTTTCTTACGTCTGTCGCCATTGATCTTCACAGTCACAAACGTTTTCGCACCACAAACGACGCGCTTCGTTGTGCATATGTATGTCGATATATACATTATATTATATACAGACATTAGTATATATGTTTGCATGCGTCACCGTCATCCGTTGGCTGCAAATTTATTTCAATTTCATTTCACAATCTGTAGCCATGCAGTTTTATTAGTACAAAGCGTTGAGCAATTACAAATTTATGCACAAATTAATGGACAGGTACTAAATTTGCATTGACGTTTCGAAACGAATGCACATATTTACATTGATAAATTGCAAATATAAAATTAAATGAAAAAAAAAAAAAATAAAAAAAATAAATAAATAAATAAAAATTATAAAAATATATTTGATATTGTGTTAAGCTAGAAATGAGAAGCTGGCAAAAATTGGAAATAAAAAAGTTAAAAAGAAATTTGTTATGCAAATTAATTAATTAAAATAAAATAAAATAATATGAATATATAAATTATTTATAAATAAAAATGCAAATACAAATCAAAAACAAATTGGCACAAAATGCACAGTAGATCTAGAAACTGAAATATGTTAATGAAGAAACTAAAACATGAAATATAAAAAAAAGAAAAATATTAAATTTACTATTTTTTTCAAAATTTTTTAATATATTAAAACGATTTAATCGACCAGTGCTTGACCCTAGAGACATTCCCGCAAATGTCGAGAATTCGGCTCAAAAAGTGACATTTTCCGTAGAGAATAAGTTTGGCATGCAAACAGATCTCTACAAATATTTTGTTGGGTTAATGTTGACACAAATATCCAAGATCGATATAAAACGATTTAATCGATAATATAAAATAAATAATAATAAAAACATTTTTTTTTATTTTATCGATTTGTAAATACGTGACAATCTTTCTCAAGCATATTTTCTACTATATCTCTACAATTTGATACCATTATTTAATAATTTCTACTTAAAATTTTAAAACATATGGCAACACTCGAACGGTTTTTGTTATAAACCATACAACTTACACACAAAACTATGCAAATATTGTATAATAAGTGCTTTAGCAATCACTATGGTGTTGCTCGATCGTGACGGAATTTTGTTGCGTAACGCAATTTCGTTGCATTTAACTAAACTTTGTTGCTCGATAATTTTAACATGAAAAAGAATAGTATTTAATCAAATGGTTTCATAATGTGTAGATATTTCTTAAAATTGCATAATTGCATGGCTTTTCAGCTGTTCGATCAAAAGTAGCCAGATCACTAAAAAGTATAAAAAAAAATACCTTATATCGTAACTGCTTCAGTAAACTACAACTAAATAGTTCCCTAAAGTACGTTTATTTAGTGGTCACCCTCGTAAGAGGAAGCATACAAGTACGTTCAAGGTCTGCCTATAGCGCGTTCAAACCCCTATTCTTTACCGCAAACCATTGAATTAACAAATTAAACACGTTGAAAGTAAGTGTATATGTACTCAGTTGTAAATAGCCGCTTTTAGGTATTCATTTGTACATTTGTGTGTGTGTGTGTGTGTGTGTGTATTTTGCACATGCCGAAAACGTGATTGACTGCCTAAATAGGTTCTATGCCGCTGGAAAGCTTAACATACAGCTGCTTATTGTTGTTGTTGTTGTTGTTTTAACCTTACTTATTGTTCTTTAGTTTCATTGTAATTTGAACAAAAAATGCAAAAAAACTGAAAAAAAAACAACGGAAAAGGGGTGCGGTCGCACAATACCAAAAAGCTGTCAAAGCCAACCAATTACAGCAACGTGATTTTAGCGTTAAATTAGCGAAATATTTCAATTTTATAGGCATTTGAAAATATTTGAAATTTTTGTATTTTTGCTACTGCGACTTGAAACAGTTAACTGTGCAAAGTGCAGTTAAATAGAAGCGTTACATTTTGCAAGTAAATACTGGAAACAAGTCATACAGGGTGTGAAAATATATCAAATACGTATGTTTATTTGTTTGAGAACCTCATAATTTCGCTGTGTATGTGTGTGTGTTTACTGACGTAAATTGATACTCAAGTTCAATATTTTCCATAGTTTATTATTTTTATGTACACCCTACAGCTGCGCTTCCCACCTACACATGCACACAAGCATACATATTTACATAAGACCGCTCTTTCATGCTAATTTCTTTTGTCAATAGCGGAAAATAAACACAATTCTCAAATACTAAAGCCTTTAGCCATTTCTATTGTCGCACATTTCCAATAATTTGCTAAAAAAAGTATTTAGTGCGATAATGGGTGCGTCGTGGTTGGCTACTGGCTTGCTGATGTAATATTAACGTGAAAAATTGTTATTATAAAAAATTGAGCACCAGTGGGAGTTGAGCGCATACTCAGCACGCTGAACGTGTTCTCCAGCAAATATTTTCTAAAAAACGTGCTTATTGATTCATCAATTCCCAGTAAATTATATTTGTAGTAGCATATTTGCATGCCATATATGTACATACATACATGCATACATAAAATGTTTACTGCATAATTCTGTATGGAAAAAATATTTTATGAAAGCACAAATATATGTGAGTTTGTACGCATATCAGCGAATAAGCGTGTGCGGTCTGCCTCTATTAGTGCCTCTGCTCAGCTATTTAGCCTTATTGTTGTTGTCCATTTTATTATCACTAGCGCGTATTTAGTGACAGTTTGCAGCGTTTTCGCTATTGTTTGGTCACAAGTTAATTTAATAGGTGCACACAGGTAATCATTCGCTCGACGTTGGCATTGAACGACGGCATTTTGATTAGCCCGCGGATTTTTTATGCTATAACAATGATTTTTGTGATGCAGCGCGATTTCAATTTGCATCTGGTCTCTTCAGTAGTGATTATTGTTGGTATATTTCAGTGCTTTTCTAATATTTTTGGTATTTTTTTTAAAGGTTTAAGGATCTTTTCCTGTACATTTATGCTAATAAAATAGTCAATTTATAAAAAAAATTATAATTTTTGAACTCGAAACTCAACTCAATAGTTAGTGAAATGCTGTAAAATTTCAATCCTACATACTTAATAAAGGGTTTCCAACAGATATGTTAACAATTGAAATAAAATAAAGTTATAAGTTATACAATAGAATAATTTATTATAGTAAAATTAATATTTTATAATATCTTTTATTATCAATCCTTAAATATATTTATATATCATATTATCGTATAATATATAATTCGATATGTAGCAGAATAATTAGGAAGCCTTGCTATGATCCCATCGCTTGGGCTCTGTTCTTTTGTCAATAAATTATCATGTGAAAATATAAATAAGTTTCCCCAGTTGCAATCAATACTAGAGAAACGGCGGATACTCCAAGAAAAAGCAAAATAAGCACTTGCTTTTGTATCTTCATTTGTCTAAATACTTCATTTAGACCAGTTGTTTTTTCGATTTGTCACTCTTCATGTATAATACAAGTGTAATACGTATTATTTGGAGTGATTATAAGAATTGCTGCGATCGGAAATAATGAATTCATATCAAGAGAGTTGATAGTTATCAGATTAAAGTGGTATAACTAGCTATCTAAACATTATTTATTTGATTATGCCAGTTTTATACATTTATACCAGTTGTTCGTTCGATCAACCAAAAATTCTCATTTTAAACTTGGGTTGAGATAGTAGACTAGAGAAAGCTTCTAAGGTCAGATTAGGTGAGGTTAGGTTAGGTTACTCCGGTAGGCTAAAAAGCCACACATAGACCAGTTTTGGTCCTTTGCGATACCAGATGGAGTGCCGTCACGTAATTAATGAGGAGTTTAGGATGCCTGCGCTTGTTGCGAATTTCAAAAGGCTTTGTGGCTTCACCAACGAAATCTCTTCCAGATTAACGTAATGTGTAGCCCCCAAATGCTGAAGACGTTGTCTTGATAATGCAGGACATTCACAGAAGTGGTGCTCCATTGTTTCTCTGGTGCCTTGCTCTTGACATTTCCTGCAGTCTTTGCGATCTATCAGCCCCATTTTGTAGTGAGTATGCCGACCATATTCCTACATTTGCTTCTATCGAGCGCCAATAGAAATCTCGTTTACTTCTTATCTACCGCCTTACACATAACTTTTGCGGTTTTGCATCCCGTTATATTTTTTCAGCGCGCTTTGAACTTTTTTTTACCAAATTTCTGTCTAGATCATCATATAGACAATGCATAGGTTTATATACGTTCATCATGCTTTCGGATGACAGTTTTACGCCACGTTTGGCAATCTCGTCCACTATCTCGTTACCCATTAGCCCTTGACTAAAAAATCCTAAATTAACAAGCCGTCAAATTAATGAACGCCTTTAAGTTCTACATGAGAATTATTTCTTAAAATGTATTAAAATCATTTTGTTGAGATGTCCTGAAACGTCTTTTATGAAGGAACATCTTTTCTTATATTTCAACTATAATATCACATTCTAAATCTTGTGGTCGTTGGAATACGCCGAATAATATTTGATGCAATATCATCTCAGACCTCTGTTCTGTTCTATTCATTTTTCACATAGTTAGAAAATTACTCGAGGGTCATCTATTCAGGAAGATATATTTAAGCTTCGTCTGTAGTTAGTAATAAGTTAGCTTATACTAATTTATTACTTAATTTATTTACTTTATCCTTAATTTATGTAAATTTCTCCTCTCTCTCTCTCTTTCACTAACTACAACTGCACCCATTTATTATCGTGGAACATGAAAATATTGCACTTGAAAATTCGTTAATTCTTTCACTCCAAATGCAACGCTGCATGTAGGTGCTTTAAAATAGGCCATAAACAAAATCAAAAATATTTCAACGCTTTGAGGAGCAACAATTCGCGTAATTTAGTTTACGCCGGCTAAGCGTTAAAGCAAAACAAAATACAACAACGAAAATATTATATATTTTAGACGCAAAATAAGAAAGAAAAAAAACAAATACAAAACGCACAACAAAGTCAACAAAAAGAAGTCAAGACCAAGAGAAATCAAGAAACCGAAACGATTTACCAACGCATTGCCAATTTTTTGTGAGGTGTTTGAACTTTTTGTGGTGTGAACGTGCGATCGGTGTTTAGCGCGCTACTTGTTGTTACAAACAACAACAACAACAAACACTGCGACAAATAAAATAAGAAATAGACGACGAATAAAATACACACGAAAAGTGAAAATCAGCCAGCAACAACAACAACAAAGTAAATAAAAAGTGCGTAAGCAGAAATGTTGACAACAAATAATGCCCAAAAATAAATTGAAAAAAAAATAAAAATAAATTAAAAAGTGAAGGAAGAAATAAACAGAAAGTAGTGTTCTTAAAAGCGCACATGCCAAAATGGAAAACAAAAATTTCAGCATTTCGATGCATTTTCACATGATTTGTGTTTGACAATTTATTGCACTTCCTTTTAGCAGCGCATATTATATATTTCTTGCCATAAATTATGGCTAAATGGTTGGAAAACAAACATTTTAAATGCCAAAGCGGCAGTTGCAATAAAATCGCATGACTTATTTGAGTGCTGCAAAACTCACGGTGTTGAACTTTTGAGTAAAAAGGCACATGCGCTGAATACTTAGTTCGATCACTTTATAGTTGCAGTGTAATAAAGTAGAATTGTTAAGGAAATACCAGCTAAATCATGTACAAATGAAATAAATTGAAGGAAATATAAAATATTCAAATATACTATATTCTCGCATGCGATAAATTTTTTTATGAAAAATAAATGTTTTTCTCAATATGCTCCCTCCATGCTATTTTTAAAATTCAAACCAAAATGGTTTTTGGAAAATTACAAAAAAATAAATAAATAAAAGAGTTTGCCAAGTTTTCGTTTACACCTGTTCCTTAAATACAATTTTATGTATTTTAGTATATTTGTACATAGCTACATATGTATACATTTATTTAACAAAGAGAGAGCCAAATTTTATATATTTTTTCTTTTCTAATGAAATTTACAATTTTTTTTAATCAACTAATTGAATCAATTAATCGTCGAGCATTTGTTTTCGAAATTATATTCGAATATATATATTTTGTGCGATTGATTCTCATATAAATTACAAAAGCTTTTCGCACGTGAGTAATTTTATTAGAATTCGATTAATGAAAGCTACAAGTCATCGTCTTCAGGGAAACGATATCAGGGCAAGAAGAAATTTATGGGCATAAAAATAATACGATTTGGGAAAATTATAAAATTAATTTAGAATTATTGACGTTATTGTTGTTGTTGTTTTATGTTATTTGCTTGTCTGATTTTCTGAGTGCCTGTTGCTGTAGCATTTTGTGTTGTTGTTCCATTTTCAGTTTAATTTTTTACCGTTGTCTGTCCAGTTGCGTTTGAATTTGTGATTATTACTGTGGCGTTTAATTTTTGTTGTATTGTTTTGTATTACTTTTATTATTTTCAAAATTAGCTCATAATTATTTAATTATGCCTAAAATCTATATAATGTTGCCTACATTTTGGCGCACAATTAAAGGATTTTACCAACTTTTACATTAGAGTTACATTTAGACAACACAATTCGTTTATATTTCGTAATGATACTACTATGCTTCTTATCTTGAATTTTATTTATACGCCGCGCAGAAATGTAGGCAATGGTTTTTCGAATTTCGAAGTTTATTCGATATAATTTTCCGGTACTACAGTAGTTTCGATAACTCTTCATCGTATATCATTATAGATCATCACATCATAGAAATTTCTCTAATACCAAATTCCGTTCATTATATACCATATGTACCATGTACCATAGCACAAATATATAGGCATATAGCCTCAATGATTCATTTGTTTACATTAAGCAGAAATTTATGCGCCATATTGATTTTTCAATTCAAACCAAATAATCCGATTCGTATACAATATTTAGCTATCTTCGCGAGGTTAAGTAATCAGCCGTAATATTTCTGAGTAAACAATAATTAACGAGAACAAGAGCAATTTCCAAGTACTGAAAAATATTCTGCCAGCATATCCGTCGTCAAGTGCGTGTAATTTTGCGATTTTATTGCAATTTTTTTATATTATTTTTAAGGTATTTGGCTATAAATAAGCCTACAACAGCACGCTAACATACTGTATGGGTGTTAGTCAGGCAAATGTTCGCCTAAATTGCTTGGTAACAGACACGCGATTGTAATGTGGGCTCTAAATGTTTGGCCAGAAATAATTCCAATGGCACAATTCCAGTGCAATATTTGCTTGTGTACATAGATATTTGTGCTAGTTGGATATTTTCCAGTGCTATTGATTGCGATCTTGAGAATTACTGAAAAGTTCGAGTGAATTATACCCAGCAAGAGTTGTTAGTATATATATCAAGCGCTAGTGTAGTGTGCTTTTAGGAGTTTACTTAGTAAAAGGCTATGCGAACAAGGCCTTAAATGAGGTTGACCTAGTTAGTTGTTAAATATATCTAATTGTAGAGAAGTATGACATAAGCATGGAGTTTTGTTAATGAAAAAAAAAACAAATAAAATTGTTTTATTGATTTTTGTAGCATACATTTAGGCGCACTGACTATTTTTCACATTTTAAAGTATTTACAAACAGTTATGCCATTTTGAACTTAAGTTTATACATATTTTTATATGAAACAAGATTTCTATATATTATATCATACTTATCATAAAATTGCATGCTATTTTATTTACAATATCCTTTTCTATACATATATACATATATTTATTTTAGTTTACATCATTTGCGCTTATCGCTGCCATTACAATTACATATCATCTCATCATGTTTTTACAATTTTATAATTTTTCTCTTATTTTCCCCCCTTACATCAACTCTATATCATGCCTGCCTTACGTACCATTGTGTTGCATTGCCTTCCGTTACGTTGCGTTACGTTTGCTATTGCGTTCCATTGTACGTTATTCCGTTATTGTGCTCGTTCAAATCCAACGTTAATTGTGTTCCCGTTATTGTGTTGTCTATAATTGTATTTGTTGTACGCTCAATTGTTGATCCGATTCTATAGCATGGGAGAGCGGACTCTTATCGCATCGCCACGGTTATACCAACCGATGACGACAATCGTACCGCCGATGGTCACTTAAAGGTAAATATATATACATAATTATACAGAAAACAAAAACAAAAAAATACACTTGTCATTTTTATTATTACAAACACGTCATACACACAAACACACATGCGTTTCCGCTTATAAATATACCATATGCAGACACACATGCCACATCAACTATGTATATAAATATTTGTATATGTACAATTTATCATAAATTTTCAAGTTCATGCGCTGTGCGCTATCTTTGTTTGTTGGCTTTGGTCGCATTTTAAAAATCAATTTATTTACTCAAACTAACATAATTAGACATACATATGTATGTGTAGATATACTTGGTATATAGGAAGCATATTTATAGATAGATAGAAGCAATAAATGTAACGGTATTAAAAAAATCTAAAAATAATTACGAAAAGGAGGCAATAAAAATATATATTAATGCTTAAAAATTAAAAAATAAAAATGTCAAAAAAATATAGTTTTTTAAAACGATTATAGAAAACAAAAATTATAAAAAATTCCCAATTAAAAAATTCATTAAGTTCTCAATTTTAATTAATAAAAATATTTTGTATATAAGCTTAATTAAAACAAAAAAAAATATTACCTAAAGTTCATAAAAATATACACTCCTGTCACATTTTCAATTTTATTATGTACATATGTGGTTGCCAGCTCAGTTAATTTTGTATACATTTTATATACTTACATATTAACGTACTCACTTAAAATTGTTTACTATATTTTTGCGTGTTTTATTTATAAATATTGTTGATTTTTCAGACAGTTTTTGCTTGCGATTTCATTGACACGTTTTCGTTTTCTTTCTTGCTTTATATTCTATAATTTAATTACATATGTTTGCTATATAGTATATATAGAAGAAAATTAGCGCCAAAATCAACAGTTTCCCTATTTTTATTTCATTAAATGTATAAAGATTATATAATTTTAATGTTTAATTAAAAATTCTGGGTTGAAGTTAGCGCCCAAAACATAAAGAATTTTCGAACATATTTTTGTAATTATTAAAAGAAAGGTAGTTAAAAATATGAAAAATAAATAATATTGAACTTACTTTCCTAAAAAAATGGCAGTTCTAAAGTGAAAAACTTGAATAGTTAGAAATAGACCTAAATTCATTATGCGCGCTTAAATGTAGGCAACAATTTTTAACTGTTTTTCTAACACACAAATATTATATTATATGAAATACATTTCTTAATTTGTTGTTAATAACATCCATTAAATAACAAAATATGTTGCCTAAAATACAGCAAAAGTTTCCTCAACATTTTTTTATTAAATTTTTTGGTTATATAAAAAGATATTTGTCGCTGAAAAAGTCATTATTTTTACTGCAGTATATTTTCTGTTTTCATTTCTTTATTTTTACTGCACTAAATTTAAAAATACTTATTAGTATTGCGTCTTGTCTCGTCTGAGAGCTTATATTAGCATTTCATATGCACAGTCTCACGTCGGCGACACAGTCTCAGAGACAGCGAGCGCCCATGTGGGCGTTGAACAGTTGTCAATGCTGTGTTGAACGACCAGCTGGTGGCTGCCTTATTCGCTGACGTGTGCACTTCCGAGGTCATAAGTAATAACAACAGCAGCCAAAAAATTGTTTGTAAAGTGGGGTGAGGGGGAAGACAAAATATAATTAATAGAAAAAGTAGAAAATTTGGGGTCTAATTAAATATTAATTAGGGTTTTGTATTATTTTTCTTGGATCCCTATAATGAATTTTGTTAATTATTATAATATACATAGATATTGAGTTTTTTTCTAAGAATATTTTGGGATATCGGATTTAACATTTTCTTGGAGTTTTACTATTGTCCTTCAAGATGTGCTATTATATAATATCATATTTAGTTTTCTAGTTTTTGAAAGGAATTTTGACAACTTTTAATAGCTAGATTATATATAGACCTTACATCCATACTCTCATCTAATCAACACACCTAACCGCATTGTTATTTATGTTCTAACAATTTTTGTGTATTTTTATTTCGTTAAATGTTTATATATATGCATGTAAATGTGGGGTAAGTAAGGAAAGTAGACTTTCTGGAATATTGAAACATTTATTTTCTTAAAATGAACTATTTAGATATAGTATAACTGTATAATTAAAAAGTAGTTAATCCGCTATTATACCAGACGTGTAATTAACGGTAGCTAATATTGCCTACTGGTAATGACTTACTAATGACAATAACAAAAATCCATTAATCAGTCGGTAACTAAGCTGTATATAATTAAAAAAATACGGGTTATTAGCGAAGACATTAAAAATAAGCTTAAGAAACCCTCAACTATTAATCCTTTAAATGTGATAAAACTGGTGTGCGGTGCCTATAAAGTGCTCGACGAAGGATAAATACACACATACATACAAAAATGGTGGTGCTAAAGAGTAATTAACAAAGAAAGTGGCATATTGAGAGAAAAATAAAAAAAGAACATACAAATTATCTTGGGCATTTTCTACATTGCCATCTAACGGTGTTGGCGTAAAAAAGTGTTTTTGAAGTCGCTATTTGCATTTCAGAAACGCTACTTTAGTCGTTACCATTTGCCTACAATTATTAACATATTTATTATTTATTCTATTTTCGCCAACGTGCAGTCCAAACGCAGAATGCCACCTAAACCGGCTAAAAAGGAGAATCTTGAGGATCTCAAACAGGAGTTAGATATCGATTTTCATAAAATCTCTCCTGAGGAACTGTATCAGCGCTTTCAGACGCATCCAGAGAATGTAAGTAACGGTTATATAGACTCACTAGTTATATTCTTTCATTAATAAAAATATTTAATTACCAAAAACAGGGTTTGAGTCACGCCAAAGCCAAGGAGAATTTAGAACGAGATGGCCCCAACGCGCTTACACCACCCAAACAAACACCCGAATGGGTGAAATTCTGCAAGAATTTATTCGGCGGTTTCGCCATGTTGCTGTGGATCGGTGCTATACTTTGCTTCGTGGCCTACTCCATTCAGGCCAGTACCAGCGAAGAGCCCTCAGACGACAACTTGTATTTGGGTATCGTACTTTCGGCTGTAGTCATAGTTACCGGTATTTTCTCATACTATCAGGTGCGTAACACTGGCCAATACATATATACACCTCATATCAAATATTTTACTAAATTCTTTTACGTTACGTGCAGGAATCGAAAAGTTCAAAGATCATGGAATCGTTCAAAAACATGGTGCCCCAATTCGCTACTGTCATTCGTGAAGGTGAGAAACTCACCTTACGCGCTGAAGACTTGGTGTTGGGTGATGTCGTTGAAGTGAAGTTCGGTGATCGTATACCCGCTGATATACGTATCATTGAGGCGCGCAACTTCAAAGTGGACAACTCATCGTTGACTGGTGAATCTGAGCCACAGTCACGTGGACCCGAATTTACACATGAAAATCCATTGGAAACTAAGAATTTGGCCTTCTTCTCCACCAACGCTGTCGAGGGTACTGCCAAGGGTGTTGTCATCAGCTGTGGTGATCACACTGTAATGGGTCGTATTGCTGGCTTGGCTTCCGGTTTGGATACGGGCGAGACACCAATCGCTAAGGAAATTCATCATTTCATTCACTTGATTACCGGTGTCGCCGTATTCTTGGGCGTGACATTCTTCGTTATCGCTTTCATCTTAGGTTACCATTGGTTGGATGCTGTTATCTTCTTGATCGGTATTATTGTAGCGAACGTGCCCGAAGGTCTGTTGGCCACCGTAACTGTATGTCTGACATTGACTGCCAAGCGTATGGCATCGAAGAATTGTTTGGTAAAGAATTTGGAAGCTGTGGAAACCTTGGGCTCCACCTCGACCATTTGCTCCGATAAGACCGGCACCCTCACCCAAAATCGTATGACCGTCGCTCACATGTGGTTTGATAATCAAATCATTGAGGCCGATACAACTGAAGATCAGTCGGGTGTGCAATACGATAGAACCAGCCCTGGCTTCAAGGCGCTCTCTCGCATTGCTACCCTCTGTAATCGTGCCGAATTCAAAGGCGGTCAAGAAGGTGTACCAATTTTGAAGAAGGAAGTCAGCGGTGATGCCTCCGAAGCGGCGCTGCTTAAATGCATGGAATTGGCGCTTGGCGATGTAATGAATATTCGCAAACGTAACCGCAAAATCGCTGAAATTCCATTCAATTCGACCAACAAATACCAAGTGTCCATACACGAAACTGAAGATCCCAGTGATCCACGTTATTTGCTTGTCATGAAGGGTGCACCCGAACGTATCTTGGAGCGCTGCTCAACGATTTTCATTAATGGCAAAGAAAAGGTATTGGACGAAGAGATGAAGGAGGCTTTCAATAATGCCTACATGGAACTTGGTGGTTTGGGTGAGCGTGTGCTCGGTTTCTGCGACTTCATGCTGCCCTCCGATAAATACCCAACTGGTTATAAATTCAACACAGACGATGTAAACTTCCCCATTGATAACTTGCGTTTCGTCGGCTTAATGTCCATGATTGATCCACCACGTGCTGCTGTACCCGATGCGGTCGCCAAGTGTCGTTCGGCTGGTATTAAGGTTATTATGGTTACTGGTGATCATCCAATCACAGCTAAGGCTATTGCCAAATCGGTGGGTATCATTTCGGAGGGTAATGAAACTGTTGAGGATATCGCACAGCGCTTGAACATCCCTGTCTCGGAAGTTAACCCACGTGAGGCCAAAGCAGCTGTTGTGCATGGTGCTGAATTACGTGATGTTACACCCGAACAGTTGGATGAAATTCTGCGCTATCACACTGAGATCGTGTTCGCACGTACCTCGCCTCAACAGAAATTGATCATTGTGGAGGGTTGCCAACGTATGGGCGCTATTGTGGCTGTGACCGGTGATGGTGTTAATGATTCACCAGCGTTAAAGAAAGCCGATATCGGTGTTGCTATGGGTATTGCCGGCTCTGATGTATCTAAGCAGGTGAGTGATGTGCCAATGGGTACTGCGCGCCGGTGTAAATGGTTTTGAGAAAAATACCAATTCAATTTCTGCATTGCAAATGTGAGTGTGAATTAATATTTGTGTGATTTCCTTTTTTGTGTGCAGGCTGCTGACATGATCTTGCTCGATGACAACTTCGCTTCGATTGTGACCGGTGTTGAAGAGGGTCGTTTGATTTTCGATAACTTGAAGAAATCCATTGCCTACACACTGACATCCAACATTCCCGAAATCTCACCTTTCTTGGCATTCATCCTTTGCGACATACCACTGCCACTGGGTACCGTCACCATTTTGTGCATCGATCTGGGAACCGACATGGTAAGTGTGACACTGTTCGAGTAGCAAACTCATATAGTACTTTTTGTGGTTGTGCGAAAAAAAAAACTGTATTGTTTTCCAATTGAGTTAATTTAGTTAAAATATTTTCTTTTATAATTTAAACAATTTCTTTTCGAACAATTATTTTAAATTTATTTCGTATGAAATTTAAGAACGTAATTAAATATTAAACTCAAAGGTATAAGTCTAAAAATACAAATATAAATAAGTGAAGTAGCGTTAGGTAGTTTAAATTTAGGCATAATTACACCAAATCTTGTGATAATATTATATAAATATAAACCTCGTAAATATGTATGTACACACGTATGCGAAATTGCCGCTTTATAAACATTGAAACGAATGCATAGGTGCCTGCGATATCGCTCGCTTACGAAGAAGCCGAATCGGACATAATGAAACGACGCCCACGCAGTCCGCTCTTCGATAAACTAGTCAACGAAAGGTAAACGAAGTCTTGATTTTCAAAATAAATAATCGTACAAAACGCTACAAGACTTATACATATATGTAACTGCATAAACGTGCTACAACAGCTAAGGCTTGAATCATGGTGAAGACTGGTATATTACCGTTATTGCTATAAAAATTATATATATATATATAACTACGATCTCAAAATGTGTTGCTCCATGACTGCTATTACTTTCAACTGCTACATGCATACATATCTACATGTGTACGCTAAGCGCCTCCAAAAAGGCAGTCTACAAAACTATTGCTAGACAAATGTTACCCTCCTTTATTACTGTTACATTATTGCTTTAAAATATAAACCGGTGCGGTACTCTCTGACCATAAAATAAGCTTAAACCTTTACTTTACGCTAGCTTTAATATGTAGGCTTGGAAATATCCAAAAGAAAGTTGTAATCTACATAAGAAATATAATATGTTAAATGTCAGTGGAATTTTCGACGAAGTGTGTTTATAATCAACGAAAATGTTAACTAAACGAACGCCAATGTCGGTAATGGAAGCTAAATGTGGAAACTATGCTGCTGCGCGTGTACAAAAAATGTATGAAAGTCTATACGTTTGCTTAGCTTAAGCCACTAAATACTGGGAAGGTGCTATCTATGAACCTGCTAAACTCTTTAAAAGTGTGTATAGCTTATGAATACTTCATATACGAACATAAATAATATTACGCCATAAATATTATAAAATGTGTCTAGGTTATGTGGCTTTAAGTGTTATAGATATAAGTTTATATTACCATTAGCTGTTTAGTGTTGATAATCCGAAATTTTACATAAGTTCTCCATCTGTTACTAATTTAAAATATATAAATATATATACAAATAGTTTTAAGTGCTGTTATTCAATGTATTTATGTTAAGTATCGTTTAGGCTCATCTGTTAGTTATATAAGTGGATTTTCTATCTCCCTTGTAATCGCTCTCAATTCGCGCTCCGACTCTCGTCTATCAATATTACTCGCTACATATACTCGTATTATTTATAAGTTGTAATCATTTATAAATGTAATGCTAATGTTCAATGAAAATTATTTGTGGGAAACTATTTTTACAAGTCCTAATAGTAGTAGTACAGAGACAGTCTGTTATATGCTTCAGTTTGGGCAGAAAACATTGTACCCAATACAAGCGCAAATATTTTTTTGTTTCCTCCGCAAAAACACTATTGCTTAAATTTTCTTATATGAGTAAAAAGTGATAATTACTTAAAATGTTTTCTATTCTAGTGTATGTACACAGCTTTAAAGTGTATTTCTGTAATATTTTTTTTTCAAAAAATAGCTTTTTTAATTTTTCGGAAACAATTCCGAAACTTCAAAATCATACAAAAGTGATTCCAAAAAGTTGAAAACAAGTCAGTTAACGTTTTTTTATATTTTCGGAGGTTTTTTCCGAATTTCGGAGTTTACTCCGAAACTCAAATTGAAATATCCTAAACGGGAAACTCAGTATAACATAAATATGCGCATATCTCTAATCCCGAAATGTTGTTTAAGAAATATTTTAACCATAAAAATATTTTTAACGCTATTTTTGATAATGTAAAAAAAATTGATTTTTTTATAAAAATTGCAAAACTTCGTTTTCCCTGCTTTTGTTTCATTGAACATTAGTCTATTTTTACGCTCGGCCGCCGTCGATCATAATACCGACTATGTTTTTAACATAACTTTCGTTTATATCTCTATCATACATGTACTCGTACAACTCGTGTGTATTTTTTTTTTATTTACATACCTTATCGTCAGCGTTACATACATACATATTATCTTCAAACAAACATGTATTTAAACAACTTTTTTGTTCATATATTATTATTGAAATATAAAACTAGGTGCCCGCCATTTCCTTGGCTTATGAAGCTGCTGAGGCCGATATTATGAAGCGTCCACCACGTGATCCATTCAACGATAAATTAGTCAATTCAAGGTGCCAAAATTATGCAAACAAAACACACAATGTGTTTTGCATTTTCTATACAATATTAATATGTATAAGACAGCGGTTTTCAATCTACAAAAATTGGTTTAATTTACTTTTTTTTTGTAAACTTAATCCTCGTGTATTTTACAACATTTTACTATAATACAACGATTTTTCTTGTAAACCTCAAATATATAATAACTTGCTGAAAAATTCTTCAATTTTAACTTCCAAATTTACGGATTGAAAACCGCTATTTCCTTTGCTGTATCAGCAAAATCCTAAAATTAATAATGAAAGTGGTTCCCCAACAATTACTAACGTGCTCGATTAATAGTGCCTGTTGTTCTCTAATTAACTTTTTTTTTTTACTTTTTTTATGTTTTTTTTTTGTTTTTGGGTTAAAAAATAACTCAACCATAACAAATGTATGGCTGATTTGAAAAAAAAAAAACTAAAAACAATATTTAACTTTTTATTTTGAATATTTTCATTTAGCCGTTGTTTAGTATAATCCATACTTATTTATAAATGTTTTCTTCATATTGTTCAAACACTCACCCTCACCATATGGTGTAAAGCGTATATTGAACTAACATGCAACAATTGTTGTTGTAACTAATTGTAAGCAAATCTATTTTGTTGTAATTATGAGTCTAATTTAACAAAATCTTCATTATGTGACCAAAAGCTGCATTATCACCATCATCAGCATCATCGTCCAAAGCAGTTAATCAATATCATCGTTGAGAACAATAACATTTACTAAATGTCTACGTGTTGTTTTTTTGGTATTATTGTAATTTGACGCATTTTTTTGTTTTTAATTTTAACCACAGTAATCACATTCTTAAATGTACAAGTCCACAATGGTGAATTTATTTAATTCATGATTATATATTTCTCTCATTGTTCAAAAATTGTTTATATATATATATATATTATGATTTGTATTTATTTACTTAAATAATTGTTTATGTCGTATATTACATATTTTATCGACTAATATTATTTGTTTAATTTTTTTTTAAATAATTTTCTCGTTTGTGCGCGCTTCGTTTAATCAATGTAACAATCTATATAGCTCTATACATATATACATTATTTTTATAACATAATTGTAAAACTATTGTTTTATATAATGGAGTTATGTAAAAATATGTCAAATTGAAAAGTGGAATAATTTATTATTATGAAGCGAAGTAGCGTTATCGTAAAATATATAAATTGTTATGACTTCTCCGGCTTCTCAGACTTAATCGGTTATGTTTTATGATTTTCTATTATTTATTACTTGAGAAAAGTCTACTCTTGATTCAAAATCAATAATAATAGTCCAAAATGCTGTTAAGTAGCAGTTCTTGTCAAACTATCATGTGAAGAAATTGAGAAATTTTCAAACAGTTTCGACTATTACAAAAACAAAAACTTTAATTTACGCGAACGTGTTTTGAGAAACGTTTCTAAACTGGATCGAACTTTCATATCACATTTTCTCAGCTTTTAATTAAAATTAGTATTTTCAAAATTGTTGATTGGATGGAATAAAGTTTGGTTAAGGGGTTATATACAGTTAGAATTTTCAAAAAAAACGATTTTTTTTATTTCATTTTCTTAATGTACATATATTTAAGAATACACACAGAAAATTTCATATCGTTCCGGTGAATATTTTCAAAGTTACAAGCAAATGAAAAATTTGAAAAGGCATTTCAGAGTGCTTTTAAGTACAAGGTCCAAACTTTAAACGCGTTTTTCTCAAAATGGTGTTTTCAAAGTCGGTGACCAACATTACTCGAAAACGGCTAGACCGATTAGTCTCAAATTTTAACACGACCTTCTTAAATATATTTTTTAGTAATTAATCGTAGATTTTTTCTCTCCGATAAATATTTTTTTTTATAAACAATTTAAGGCCGAAATTTCGGTGAAAAATCGATTTTTTTTTTTGAGAAACCGCCATTTTGTCAAAAAATTTTATTTTGCTTATTCCTTCGATTAATTACTAGATTTAACATTATTTTAACGAAATCTGTTTGGTTTTTTAATTTCGGATGATCCAGTTCCGAGATATAGTGGTCACCGCAAAACGTCTTTTTTGAGAGGAGCTCCTGGAGATCAGCTGTAGCTCTTTTTCAAATAAATATTTTTACTAAAACTAAGTCTTAAAATACAGTTAAAAGATACCACAATATGTTATAAATTTTTGGATCAATAAATTAAAAAGTTTTCTCAGAAAAAATTCTGGAAAATTCACTTTTTTCGGCCGTCTAACTGTATATAACCCCTTAAATTAAATAAAAAAAAATAAATTTTAATAATTCAAGCTCTTAATAATTTTTATAGAAGAATAAAAACGTGAAGTATTATAAAAATATGAGAGCACCAAAAATAACATATATAAAGTGATT
This sequence comes from Zeugodacus cucurbitae, assembly GCF_028554725.1. Classification (NCBI taxonomy): domain Eukaryota; kingdom Metazoa; phylum Arthropoda; class Insecta; order Diptera; family Tephritidae; genus Zeugodacus; species Zeugodacus cucurbitae. Next base: position 67,778,089 of record NC_071667.1, read on the forward strand.
TCAAAAGCTCTGATTTTTATAAAAACCAAATATCTGAAATTCATTATTTTTTTTATTTTTACATATAACATTTACATAATTCCGTTATATAAAACAATAAAAAACACTAATTTACTCACTAAAATCAATGTTTTGCAACAGAAACATGTCATTATGGCATTAATATAAAAAAATCCAAACATTTTATACATAATGTCTGATATTTTTTACAAATCACAAACTAACACTAATATATTTGTGTCAAATACAAGCGTGAATGTTTGAGAAAATCTATATAATACCATTTTAAATCATTATTTAAACATTTGCTAACATAAAGCGCTACGCACTGCGGCAATTTATAACAAAATTTTAACAAAAAATATTAATTAAAGGACATTATTAAAAAAATAAACAATTTCCCGAATTAACTATTGTACCGTTGGTTTCAAAAAATTTGCGCAAAGTTTTATTTTTTTTTATTATAATTTTTTTTCTAAATTTCATCTTCTTAAACATACTCTCACTCTCGGTCTCTCACTCTCTCTCTCTGTTAACCCATTGGCTACACATTTTATACAATTTTATAAATATTTCTGAATCTGTTTGTTGTTTGGTATCAAAAGTAAATTGTGTGTTGGTGTGCGTATTGCAAATTTGTTTTTTTTTACAAAAAAAAAAAATCTACCAGAGTCATAAATTGTTTTTGTTTTGTTAAGTAAATTGTGTGTTGGTGTGCGTATTGCAAATTTGTTTTTTTTTTTACAAAAAAAAAATAATCTACCAGTGTCATAAATTGTTTTTGTTTTTATTTTCTTATATAGAAAATTGCAACTGTTTCATATATTATACATAATTTCCTTACTATTTGTACTGTAAATTGTAAAATTGGAAACTGCAAGCAAAATATTATAATTTTGTGTTTTTGTAGTACACAATTGTTTGTGTGAAAATGTGTGGAAACTCTTTAACAAAAAACAAATTTTGAATATGATTTAAAGTTTTTTTAATGATAATCTGTGCAAAAAGTTAAGGTTTCTACCAGCAAATCAGTGCAGAAAATGTTATAAGCTAAGGAACAAAGATATATAATTTTTTTTTCAAAAGCACATTGATTTAGAATTTTTGTTAATATTTTTTTATATATTATATAATATTTTTCACATATTTTGTTTTACATTTTTGCGAAGCTGAATTCATATTGTTTAGCATTAACAGCATTTGCCACAACTTTCAGCGTAACTGCGTACTCTCTTACCAAACTAGTCATATACCACATACAATTTTATATATGACAACTATACTATTTTAAGATTTTTTCAAACAATTTTTTTTTGTCAAAACAATTTTTATTTAAACTATTACTTTAAACCTACTTTTTTGTTTTTAAATATATACATTGTTTGTATGCATCTATTAAACACCATAAAATCTGTCTGTATGTATGTGTAATCACAAATATAGGTACCAGCTATTTCCTTAGCCTATGAAGAAGCTGAATCAGATATTATGAAACGTCAGCCCAGGAATCCATTTTGTGATAAACTGGTTAATGAAAGGTAAAGCTATTTTAACGCGCACTTGCTGCTAGTTTCGACCTAAAAAAAAGTGAAAAAAAAAATAAAAAAGCAAAAATTAAAATTCTATAAGTTAGCAAGCAAAAATGCATATTCTATTCTACAAAGAATTTATTATTAATTTTAAAGGTATTAAACATTTAAACTATGCTACCTATGAATGCCTGAATGTCCAAAATGACCTATGGCCTGTCCGCAACCCCGAAATAAAACCCAGAAATATCCCAACTTCAAGCGCTCCCAGTCACTCGACTCGAGTATTATTTCCACACATACTTATTCCGCCTCCACTCGAATTGAACTCTCTCACTCATCACTCGTACTTTACTACTTACTTACTCTTAATTATTTTAGTACTTAATGCCCAATTCTATTCCACGTCCACTTTGCCAAAAAAACACTACCTTTCTTCTTCTACTACTTTAATACTTTATTAAATATATTCATACAGTATAAATTTGCCTACTAAATTGCCTTTAATATTCAAGTATTATACTTATGCATACTTATTAAATAAATAAATTTAAAAAAAAAATGCAATTGCCACCTTTTAAAGTAACTCGATTACGCTCTTGTATTTAACTAAACTGCAATTTTGGAATAACTTATTTGAGATAAAAAAAGAAATTACTTTACAATTTTCACTTAAACACTTACTTGAGTACATGAAATGAATCCGCAATGCAATAAAATTATTTATTTGCGCGAATACTTTTGACCAAATTTGTAAAACCAAAACTATAGCTCAGTGGCTCTCAAACAGTTTTGAGCCCAACCCTTTCGGCATAATCTAAACTCAGTCGAGCGAAAAGAAGTATTGCAGAAAATTTATTAATTTGCATTAAAAGATTTTTAGCTCAAACAAAAAGCAAAGTACGTTAATCACGTAAAGCAACACTACAGTACCGTTAACACTATGATTACTTTTAGTTTACTTTAGTACAATAAATTATGTACTTAAAAATCTTAGTTAGTTGCATACAAAATATATACAACATACATACATATACTATATGTTTATTATATAGCGCCGTTAGTTTCGTATATTTTGTGTTTTTGCCGCTCATTTTGTTTTGTTGTATCGAAAACTCAGCGGAATTTAGTGAAAATAAAAATAAAAATCTAGTTTGTTTTGTTGGAACTGTTATTTTGTCAGATTGGCCCAAAAATTGGCGTTCTAACATACGGCTTTAGTGCTTAGTTTATTGCGCGAAAAATAGTAATTATTTTTTATTTGTTTTAATATTTGCTCTTAGTATTATTTTCAATTATTATATTTCCATTAATTTTCTCCACCGTAATTTATTCCATATTATATTGAATATAATATTTGCGTTTACTATTGCGCATGTTCGTCTAATACATATTCAAGTAAACAATATCTATATCGTAAATATAATATATAAAAATTCTCTATTTCCAAAATCTAATTGAGAGTCTCTTGAATGCCTTCAAAAATATATTTTCACTCTTAAACTCTGTTATGGTAGTTTTTTCTTGCAATGTACTCGAATTCTAAATATTGCTCTCAAATGAATTTTTTTCTATATACAATATATTTCGATAAAGTTCTACTTTAAATAGTAAATATATTTTCAAAATAATATAAACGTGTGCATTTAGCAATATACTATTTACATATATTTATTTTTAAAAAATATTTTCAAGCAAATCTCTTTAAAAATATATTTTCAAATCTTATTCTACAATTTTCGATACATTTCATTACCCTTTCAAATTTCTATGCCAACAAATTGTATCACTAAATAAAAAAACCCAAAATGAAATCACAAATAAATTCTGTATGCAATTGGCAATTTACAGTTAAATCAATATTTTTAAAATGTTTTCAAAGTGATAAAACCTAAAAAGTGATATTAAAATGTTTTTTTTTTTTTTACAAATAGCATTCAATATACAATTTTATTAAATATATATTTTTTTAAATCTTTTGCTTTTTATACTCAATATTTCTTTTCTATATATCCTCCTCATAATATTTTCCAATACCAAATTTTTGTTCTTGATAAAAAATGAAATTTTACCAAATCAATCATTTACTGCTCAGCTTTTCTATTCGTCAGAGCTGCTATTCTAATGTAAAATATCTTTCTAAGCTTTTGCTTTGGAATATTTTAACTTTATAAACTAATCATTCAACGTTCAGAATGATTTCTTATAGCCTACTCTTAGGCGCATATTATAATTTTATACATTTTGCTTTGGATACACTATTATTCTAAAATATATTTTTAATATTAAATATTTAACATATTTTAAAGCCTACAATGTCTATATATTCTAAATATCATTATTACTTCTGCAGTATTTCACTTAATTTTCAAATCTTCAGCTTCCGATTTTCTATCTATTTGAAAACTATGCTTGCAAAATAAAAATATTGTGGAATATTTTGTTCTTATGGAACTATAAAAATTAGCAAAAGAAATTAAAAAATGAAAGTTCTGAAATCATATTTTATTAAAGCCAATTAATTAATGATGAAGTATACATTTAGGCGCTTTTAAAAAAAAAAGAGTCTACTTTTCATCATCCGTCTTACATTCATCCATATATTCATCATTTAACGCCACTCTAATTAAGCCTATATATTCAATGTAGCTTAGCTAATCTTTAACTTGAAAATTGAGGTTAGAAAAATTAAATGTTTATTATGGAAATTTGAAAAAATACCCTCAATCAGTTTAAGAAACATTAGCTGAGTTCAGTGTGTTATTTATTGCAAATATAATAACTATCTCTCTCTCTTTCGCTCGTTCGCTCTCGCATAGATACTCCACTTCTATAGTGCAAATTTTAGTTAAATATATAAATAAAAGTAGCAAGGAAATTTCCACAATACTTGTAAAACAAATGAAAACACAAATTATTGAGTTGTTAGTGAAAATTAATTTTACTAAATTTAGAGTTAGTAATAAGTTTTGAACAAAAACAAAACCAAAAAACCTACAACAGAAACAATGCAACCAAAAACTATTAAGATAAATCACAACAAAAATGTCATTTAGTAACTATATAGCGTACCACTTAATTGCTGTCTATTCTATTAGCGTGTTACTTACTTAACTGAGATGAGTATTTAACTAGTCTATTTACGATTGCGTGAGAATATACATACATACAACTACTTACATATATAGTTTGAACTATCTTAGCTAGTCTAACTGAGTTTTGGAAACCTCTTATGAGTCATGTTGCAAAGTTGCCAACCTATAACTTATATTTACATTTTAACGAATTAATTTTGAAAATACATATATAGTACCGTTTGTTTATCGACACAACTTTTTTGAAACTTTGAACTTATAGTTTTTCTTTTAAACTTTGCCAACTACCGTTTTCTTATAATAAATAGTATTAAGAGACTCTCTTACTTTACTTTCTTACTTAATAATGGTAAAATATTTAATTTTGACTTTTTTGAAAGTATTTCCTTTAAACTTATACATATACTTCTAATTGCAATTTTGTTCTTTTTTTCGTTTATTTCATTCTCTTATTTTTCGTATTGAAACTCTATGCGTGTGTGTGTGTGCGTATGTGTTTGCGTGCGTAAACTTTTTCTATGCCCAATTAACATACAAATTTTTAATAAATCATCGCACAACTCGTTGCAACAACAACAACAACAAAATTCAAAACAATTACCAAACAAAACTCAAAATATGAATATGAATCTGAAACTCTGAACAACCACAATAAAAAAACGTTGCACACTTCTGACGATCAGGTGCCAGCGATCTCACTCGCTTACGAGCAAGCCGAGAGCGACATTATGAAACGTCAACCCAGGGATCCCTATCGTGACAACTTGGTCAATCGCAGGTCAGGAAAATATGCAAAAAAAATTATTAAAGGGAAACAAAAACAAAACCAAAAACAAATATTGTAAAACATAAAATTTCAGCAAAAAACCAAAAAACAAAAAATTTAAACGTTTTACTTTTCGTTGATTGTATGTTGTTTCTTTTTCAACAATTCAATTAGTATGACTATCAAAGCAAAGAACAAAAAACAAAACCAAAAAATTAGTTTTTTAATGATGTGCTAATTAGTGCTTTAATAGAACGACATTTTTTATATTTGTTGTAGTTATCAATTCAATGTATGTACACACAAAACCTAACCTAATCGACCAATAGTTCCAGTCAGCATACCAAGAACACACTACACGTGTCATACAATATATCATTTTTAGAAACATACATACGTTACAACTACAATACATTGTCATACAAGGTTTCATTTAAGTGTGAGATCTCAATTGGCAAAATGTAATTCGTTCTGGAGTATTCAATTGAAATATTTCTCACATCAATTAAACGTTATAACTTCAAAATAGTCAGTAACTTTATAAAAGTTTAAACAAATTTCATAAAGATATATTTCATAGTAAAATATAGCGCATACGTCTAAACGATGAATATAAATTTTCGAAACGTCCATTCGATGAACATATATTTTTCGTTAAAAATCTGCATTTTCATAAAGTAGGCAAGCGTTATTTGTTAAATGTTATATTTATATATGAACATTTGATAGAAGGTTTTCAAATAGTTGTCAGTCTCTGAGTGGACTAAAATTATAATTTTTTTTGGAATTTCACATTTTTACATATCCAAATTTACATCTATTCGATGAAATTGCATTCAAATGTATATCATTTCCAAATTGTGCGCAGTTACAGCATAACTAGATACATATAAGCTCCAGTTTTCGCTTTTTTATTATCAACCTCAAATAACTACAGCTGAGTACAGTTTCATCAGTTCGATGAATTTTTCCAAATTTGAATTCGAAAACAGAAATATTACTTCGTCAGCTCCAAATAAGTAATAAAAAATAAATAAAAATTACAACAACAAACCGCATTTCACCACACAATGGACGCCTAACACACATTTCATTTAATCTAAATTTAATAAATTTTAAAATTAAATTTTTAAATTTTCAACTTAAATTTATTGATGTATTTTTTTCTAATTGTGCGTTAAATACATTTTTGAATGCGAAATCAAAATAAAAAATTCTGTGTTAAATGTTTTTTTACCACACTCTCATTAATGTGTAAATTAATTGGTTTTGATTCGAGTCTCTTGAAGTTGAATTCGTAAAGTTAACGAACACATTTTTACATCAAACTCTTCATAATTTTAAACAATACATTTCGAAAACTTGTATAAATGTATTTGCTCATATTCTCCGTTAAATACATTCATAAAAATTTATAAATAACTTCAGACAACGTTTGTGTTCACAACAAAGTTAACGCCGTTTCTGTTTTCTTTTTTTAGAAAAATTAGTGAGTTTCACGCGCATTAGTGCTTACTTAGTTGGCAAAATACAGCAGTAAACGAATACCTAGAACCCAAAGCTCAAAAAGACAAAATATACTGCGAACATAAGCTATATCTCAGAGTAGTCACGCACATGTATTTCCTACATATATACTTACGAATGTATTTAGTGATTTGTTCGGCTCAGCTATATAGCTACAAAGCTTAATTTAAATTTAGAAAGTCTGGCTTAAATTTGTTAAATGCATAGTATAATCAATAGGATTGTCTACGTCAACGCCTACTTGTGCCTGTTTATTATACCCTGTTTTTTGTACTCTTGTTTGCTTAGTAATAATATATATTTTGAAGGGGTTTTTCAGTAAATTAGACAGAAAAAAAGAATTGTAAAGAAATTCGAAAAATAAAAATTGTTTTTCAAAATTTCTCAAAAGTACCACAAAACAACTTCTGTCGCCAAAACTGTTCACAAGCTCACTCGGTTTGCAATAATTGTGGTGAAACACTTATTTCTGTTAATCGTACTTTTAATATTCTAACTTTTTATAAGCTTTAGAAAGTTATAAAAACTTAAGAAAGCCCAAAAAAAATTGTGAAAGCTCAAAAAAGCTTGTGAAAGCTCACCAAAGCTTATGAAAGCTCACCAAAGCTTGTGAAAGCTCCAAAAAACATTGAATACATCCATATTAAAACTCAGCCAATTACTAATTTGAACAAAATAAAAATAAATTTTTTAATCGGAAATTCTATAAATTTTCATCTGTGAACAATAAATGTGTATTCTTCTTGTGTGAAAATGTTGATTCTCATTGAATTTGTTGCTCTTGTATTGTTGTCATAACTCTCTTCATAGGTTTTTGCTCTTGTTTAAACGAGTTTAAACTACAATCACCAACTAACTGTACTTCTGTATACTTTCTGCTACATTTCTCTTCGCTGCAGCTTTTATCATTTCATTTTACGTTCAGACATGTGTCAAATGTTTCAAGTGCTTTCACAATTTACTACTTACTCACTTATATCTATATACTATACAAGTATGTATGTGCGCTATTGCATGCCTTTCAATTTATAATTTATTGTAAATATTTATTATTTTATTGCCTGTATATTTGTAAATATGTAAAGAAATGTATAAATGTGGTAAAGGTTGTATAAAACTAATTACTACATGTCTGTAATATATAACTGTTTAAACACTTTCCAGCTTGTTGTTGGTTCTATGCTTAGCTTAGTTTAGTTTAGTTTCATCTGACTTTGGGTACACAAAACAACAATAAAGTGCTTTGCTTTTATCACATTTAAATAAAAAAAATAAATTAATTAACAATAACACTGCCTTTCGCACGCCCTTATGTATAACACACCCGCTCACACTTTGCGCGAGCTCTGTGCGCTCGTGTCCATCACGCTTCAAATGTAAAGTGAAATTTTCAATATCCTGCTGCAGCCGTCACTTATTGCTTTTCGTTGCTTTGAAATGTTGTAAAAAAATATTTAAAAATAAACTGCTCCAATTTTTAACTCTAATTCGCTTAATTATTGTTTTTGTTTTTTTTTATTTTCAAAATTTTCCTTAATTTTATATTTAAATAAAAATACGCAGTATAAAGTAAATATCAAAATTTGAATGATTAACACAAATTTACTAACCTTGCACACCTTAACGTATAGTTTTTGCAAAGTTAACCCGCTCCGCCTTGCCTGTAATTAACTTAATAAAGTAAACTCACACAAAACCCTCCTCAAATATTTTTTTTAACAAATAAATACTTAATTTATGTACAAACTTATATATGTATATATTTACATATGTACATATGTAGTTGAGATATTTTGTACATAAATTTTGTAGTAAAATATTGCTAACTTTTATATGGAAAATTAAGCCAGCTGCTGTTCGAGGTTAAGATGAAAATACAAAAAAACAAAAAAAAATAAAAATTTAATATTTAATATTTTATATTAAATTCATTAAATATTAACAAAAAAGAAATTGAGAAAATAAAATATTTCATAAAATAACATATTTAAATACAAAACAAACAAATTAAATATTAAAAAGCTATTAAAAATTAAATGTTAAAAAATTATTAAAATACAATAAAAATGTTTCGACTTTCCAAATAAAATATGTATTTTTTGTTTTGAGTACCTATAAAACATTGCTAAAAAATTAAATAAAAAATATCAAATAATAATTCGTCGAGTCCGTACTATTTTTTTTTTTGTTAAAATTAAAAAGAAAATTATGAAATATAAAAAAATAAATTAATGATACTTTTTTCATAATTTTTCAATTTTAAATTACATAAAAATATTAAGAAAATAATTATTTTTCAACAAAAGAAATATACATAATAAAATAATTAAAAAAATATATATATATATAACTATATTTAAATTAATTTCCCGTGAAAGTAAATACATAAATAATTTTTAATAATTAAATAAATATATAGTATTATAAATTAAATTAATTTTTAATTAATCGCACAACAAACCACATTAAACCACAGCAGCTGGTTTGTTTTTTCACAAAAAATTAATCAGTAGTTAGTGCTAACCAACAAAAAAATTCCACTTTCCCAAAAAAAACAAAATAAAATAATAATAATTAACATTTATATTTAAAAAAAAAATTTACTTTTCTTTAAAAACTTAAAACTAATATATTATTTTTTTCGCAATTGCATTTTAAATCGTCAATTAAATTAGATTGATTTCGATGGCCTATGGTCAAATTGGTATGATCCAAGCTGCTGCCGGTTTCTTCGTGTACTTCGTGATTATGGCTGAAAACGGTTTCTTGCCAATGAAACTGTTCGGCATACGTAAGATGTGGGACTCAAAGGCTGTTAACGATTTAACCGATTCGTATGGACAAGAATGGGTGAGTGGGGAAATTAAAGAAGAAATATTATAAAATTAATGTTAGTTTTGAAATAATATTTTTTTAGTAAATAATAAATGTTTAAAAAAATAATATTTTTAATAAAAATAAAAAATATTTTTTTTATATAAACTTTAATAAAAAATATTTTTTTTTTAATAATAATAATTCAATAATTAAAATTTTTATTTATAATATTTTTTATTATAATATTTTATTAACTTTATTCTTTCTCTTCCAACTTTAGACCTATCGCGATCGCAAGACACTCGAGTACACTTGCCACACTGCATTCTTCGTATCAATTGTTGTTGTACAATGGGCGGATTTGATCATCTGTAAGACACGACGAAACTCCGTCTTCCAGCAGGGCATGCGAAATTGGGCATTGAACTTCGGTTTGGTGTTCGAGACAGTGTTGGCGGCCTTCCTGTCGTACTGCCCCGGCATGGACAAGGGTCTGCGCATGTATCCACTGAAGTGAGTAGCCAACAACAACAACCGAATATTTATTAATTATATTTATTAACAATTTATCTTCTTCTTTTACAGATTCGTTTGGTGGTTACCAGCCATTCCATTTATGTTGGCCATTTTCATCTATGATGAAATTCGTCGATTCTACTTGCGTCGCAATCCCGGCGGTTGGTTGGAACAGGAGACGTACTATTAAGCAGCATTATGTTCAAAAAATACGCAACAACAGCAACAGCAACATAATAGCAAACGCATTTGTAAACATAGCATGTATTACGACAACAACAACAACAACAAAAATAGCAACAGCAACAACAACAACAATAATAATTATAACAAATGCGAAATCATCATATTTAAATTTTACGAAACGAGTGCGTAGAGTAACGAGCGCGCAGTGTGGTCGCGGCGATGACAGCATAACAACAACAACAACAACTACTACTACAAGAACAACAACGACGTTGGCAGCAACAAATACAAAAACAAACAAATGGTTGTTTGCTGTTACCAAAATGGCTGCCGCAACAACAACAACTATATTATGTTATAGAAATGCATGCAAGCAGCGAATATTCAAAGCGACCATCATCACCACCACCACCACCACAACAAACAACAACAACAAGCAGAATTATTTTTTTAATTTTAATTATTTAATAATGAAAAAGATAATTATTTAAACGATTAAGTAAAGTTAAATTATAAATTAAATAATGGTAAAATAATATGAAACATAAAAAATAAAAAAATTCAAATAAAAAAAAAACCAAAACAAAAAAAGTAAAACGAAAACCCAGCCACACATTACACAATAAATAGTAGTTGTTTTTTGTAAGAAACTCTTGACGTACATACAGCGCCGCTTAGCAAGGAAATTAAAGCAAAAACAAAACAAATGCAAATCAGCGTTGCTATGTCATACTGACTGGCAGCGTTTGAGTGAGCGCAAATCTAGTTGTGTATTGTTTGTTAGCTAGTTAGCAGTCGGGCACAACAACCGTTTTGGCGATTTTTTGCGCGCACTTTCCGTATCGGTCATACATATATATTGCATATATGTATTTCTAACTAGAGAAAACGCTTAACGACTCAAAGCCGTTAGGCTAAGTGAACTTGAAAACCGACAAACTTAGTTGAATTTTTTCAGAATTTAAATATGTAGGAAGTATAGGAAAAGGGATAAATAGCTAATTATATAACTACAGAAATAAATGACAAACAAGGCAAAGAAAAAAAAACTACAAACGATAGCTAAAAATGAATAAGCATTAATACAAAATTATAGAAAAAATAAAGATGATAATGAAAGAAGTGGCATGCAAGTAAGTGTTTATATATATATATATACTATATATATATACATATCCTTGATAATAACGCAAGCAAGAAAGCAGTAAGAACTCTTTATTAACGCAATTCACTACCACTAGCAAAATAAATGGAAAACAAATACACCACCTTAGAAGCTACAAAGTAAACGAAAAACAAAAGTAACAACTATGCCCCAACTAACCCAACGCTGGTGTAGGAACTTAGTAGACAAAAAAAAAATAATAAGAGAACCCATAACCTTTTTGTTGTTTTTTCTGAAGAGCAGTATATTATGATGTGGGAAGCAAAAACAAAATATTTATAATATTTGTGTAAAGATATATAAGCATATAGAGGAGCATACACACACACACAGAACACACAAGTACACAAACAAGCAATTGGTTGGAAAAGTAGGTGTGGCAGCGGGTTAATACGCTTGGAACAGTTTGAAAGCTGCCGTGCAAATTAAAGTATAATGAAAATCATACTCTTAAAAAACATATAAACTGCCACTGCTCTTGTGTGCAAACACAAACAACATTTGAAAAAAAAAAATGAATTTTAAAAAATATTTTTTTTGCAAAAAAATACGAATTTGTTGTTCATACAAATACACACTCAAAATACACTAAGCAAACGCTGGCATTTCTTAAAAAAAAAACAACCGCTCTTTTCCACATTTGTTAAACTATTTGCGCGAGACTCGCACACCACAAACACCACTACTGAAATCAACCCCCCCTCCCCCTCCTGCATACACCGTTTCACTTGCTGTGGCGCGGCAAGTTTCGGGCAGCAACGCGTTCATTGTTGATTGTTGTTTTTGTAAAGTCCACATTTTACGTCCCCGCTCCGTTGTTTGTCCCGCTGTAGTTGTCCTAATTTTTAAGAAACTAATAAATAAATAAAATAAAATAAATAAGAAATTTATGCAATGAAAATATGAAGATATGAAAAAATGAGAGAAAAATGCAAAAACAAATTGCAAAATGTGCGTAAACTAAAAGCGTAACGGTAAAGGTGAAAAACTTTAAAGAGACGTATAAATAATTAATTTGTTAATCTATTTGCCTTTTTATTGAGAAATTAGAATTTATAATTAAAAAAAAAAAAATAAAATATTAAACAAAAAATGTGTGTGAAAAACAAAAACAAAAAAGCAAGAAATTGCAGTAAATACAAAATGTGAACGATTGAGTTAAAGCAGTTAGTATGCAAGTTAGACAAAATGTATTAAGATGGGAAGGCAGCAGTAGTAGCAACTGAAAGTACAGCTAATTGAAGATAAAATAATAACAACAACAACTTTGTAGTGCATAAAAATACTAAATAAATTACAAAAATAAATGAAATTGTAGTGCATGTCTTTTAACGCTCTTAAATGCTTCACAACAGCAGCACGCACACACACACACAGACATAACATACTTACTAGCAAGCAGGCAAGCGTTGAGTGTTGAGCGCGGGTGTTCGCTGTATATGTAGGTATGTATGTAGTAAGGCTGCAGGGCATGCGTGCATTGGATTTCTAATAATAATGCAAATGCAAATATGTGAAGTGGAAATTTAATAAATAATAAAGAAAATATCAAATGCATGAAATTATATACATATAATTGAGGCATAATTCACACACATACTACATAACAACAAGCAAGCAGTAAGAGAATATTTCGTAAAAGTGTTCATATATAAAACAAAATAAAAATGTAACTAAAAACAAAAAACATTTAAGTATTTAAAACAAAACAAAAAAACACAAAATAAAAATTACAAAAAAAAATTAAAAAAATAAAAAAAATATATTTTTGTTTTCGTTTTTGCTAAAAAAGTATAATTACATTAAACACTCTGTTTAGCCGTACGTTATGTAAATTAAGAGCGCAAATCATATTAATGATTCACAACGTGTTGTTTGTGTGGCTAACTAACCACTTTCGTTTGGCATACAATCATTAATGAATTCGTAATAGCAATTTAATTGTAGCTGAGTTTTACATAAATTAAAAAAAAAAAATTAAATTAATTGTTAAAAAATTAAATTTAATTCACAAATAAATTGAATTTTTACTTGTAGCATGTGCTGTGCGCGCTGTGTCGCTAGCTGTAGCATACTTTTCGGCGCATAAGCAAGGCAGTGAGCGCACACTCGTAACTACACACGCACCTTACTCTCTCTCTGCGTGCTGTGTGTGTGTGTGTGTTTGTGTGCTTGGCTGTTGTCATGCTTTGCATTGTTTGTCGCGCGGTCTTCACTGACACTGTGTAGTGTTTTTTTTAAATCGTATCGTATCGTATCGAATTGTATGGCATTGCAAATGCAAAAGCAGTAATTTATCACTACATAAACATGAAAATGAAATTCTGTTTTTTTGAAGCATTAAAGCATTATTAACATTATTGATAAATAGTTTTTGGTATAAGCTTTCGTTTTTAGTTTTTCATTTCGTTTAATTGTATCGCCCTCCGCTGTAAATGTATTTGTAGATTTAATTAAAAATTTAAAATTAATACAACAGAAAAAAAAAAACAATAAATAAAGCATATAAAAATAATAAAACACACAACAAAAAACAAATTTGTGTTTTATTTGGTAAAGAGTGACGCTTCAGATGAAGTAGCCGATGGGGTTTGTAAAATTATTTATATACATACATATTTATCAAAAATTGATATATGTATTATTATATAATTACAGACAGTATGTACGATAAATGATAGTCAGGTCAGGTGAGGTTAGAGTGGCTGATCTGCTGTGCCATAGGTGCCAGTCTTTTGTAATGTCGCAAACTCCTCAAAATGGATGCCCAAGACACTCAAGTAATGACAAAGCGCTTTGAGCCTTTCACGAATTTGTGCAGGCAACTATTTTGTAATCGGAACAGTTCAGCTGGTTCATATCTTCGAAGTTTGTCGTGCCAAAATATTTCCGCTGCAGTCTAGCGAAAGCTGGACAATGAAGGTGAAATAGTCTCGATGCTTTTAATCTTAATCTTTTAATCATTTGATATCTTTAATCAGCACTGTGCCGGTTTCTTTAGTAACATTTATTTGTTTACAAAATTACATGCGAATATCTCCAAAACACAGGATACAACAAAGTGATATATAGACACATATGTAACTCAAACGATTTCTATTCTTTTAATTAAAAAACAGAGTGGACTCTACGTCTTTTTATTAAAAAAAAAAATATATATATATATATATAACTAGCTAAGAATGGAATATATTTCGAGATGCCTGATTAAACAATTATCAGAAATATATACAGTGGAACTTTCATAACTCGAACCTTCTATAAGTCGAAGATCTCCATAACTCAAACTTTTGAATTGACAATATCGTTTAGAAATGAAATTTCATACAAATTTGCTTCCATAACTCGAACTCTTAAAGAGACAATGGAGTGCAACTTTCATACAAATTTCTTTCCATAAATCGAACTTTTCGAACAGGCTATAATACAAAATTTAAAATTTTACTATCAAGGAAGAATTTTAAAAGAGTACCTATATTCGTATGGAGGCGAACAAAAAATATGATATTACACTTATAGATTTCATAAATCGTATAACAAACGCATGAGATACAGGCGTCAAGAGTCAAAAAAATAGCAAAGTGCAACAAACAAAATTACAGATTACAGGTTTTAATGTATTTAAGTGGTTACATACAGTTAGGAGGTCGAAAAAGAGTCATTTTCAAGAATTTTTTTCTAAGCAAACTGTTTGGTTTATTGATTTGAAATTTGGCAGGTATATTACGATAACCTTATTACCAAAAATAATTATCGGGAACGTTGATATTGCCAATTTTGCAGAGGTCCGCAAAAATGAGGCCTCTTACGGTGAGCAGTTATCATCTAAAATGCAAAAACCAAATAAATTTCATTAATATAATAAACAATCTAGTGATTGATCGAAGGAATTAGCAAAAATTTCTTTGACAAAATGGCGGCTACTCAAAGCAAAAGTATCTATTTTCGACCAAAATTCGGGGCTTTTATTTGTTTAGAAAAATAAGAAATTTTCATCGAATGGGGAAATCCTTCGATTAAGTACAAAAAAATATAGTTAAGAAGCTTGTGTAAAAATTTCAGACCGATCGGTTCAGCCGTTTCTGAGAAATCTTGCTCACCGACTTTGAAAACACCGTTTCGAGAAAAACGGGTTTAAAGTTTCGAAAGCACTTTACATGAAGTCGGCGCGCTTTCACTAATGTGTCTATAACTTCGAAAATATTCGTCGGATCGACTTGAAATCTTGAGTGTGTATACTCAGATATATATATATTAAGAAAACGCAAGAAAAAAACTTTTTTGCGTAGTAAATAACTAAAACTGTGGGTAAATCTCTATTTTATACCTTTTTGAAAAATTAATTATTTTTAATGAAAATTTCTATAACTCGAATTTTTTTTTGTGGATTATGGTGATTCGAGTTAGAGAAGTTCCACTGTATTTCAAAGTATTCTGAAAAGATAGTTAGGAAGAGGTTAGATCTCTTAAAACACCTATATAGTTATGTTTCGTAGGACCGAGTTCACTTTATGCTGTTTGGAGAGAATGGACCTGGAGGATGCATAGGTAGGTATTGGAATCTGAATGGATTCAGAACAACATACGAGATGTGTTCAAAAAATAACGGGAATTTTAAAACTTCCAGTTGTCCAAAAACTCAATTAATTCCGCCAGTGTTAGACGTGTTTTTACAAACTTGGCGATTTTCGCAAAAAAAAAATCTTGTAACGATGCCCAGCCTCCATATTCGCCAGACATACGAGAAATCGCTGAAAGAACCAAATCCAAAGGAAGCTAAGAGTAAAGAAAGAAAGCATGCCAGACGATTGGAATCTCAGTGTACACTGTCCAATCAACAAAAAGGGAGACCCCATAATATGCGCCAACTATCGTGGGATAAGCCTCCTTAACATCGCTTATAAGGTTCTATCGAGCGTACTGTGTGAAAGACTAAAGCCCACCGTCAACAAACTGATTGGACCTTATCAGTGTGGCTTTAGACCTGGAAAATCAACAACTGACCAGATATTCACCATGCGCCAAATTTTGGAGAACACCAAAAGCTCCGTCAGTATCGGGAAGGACCTCTCCGAGCCGTTCGATACCAGAAGAGGTTTCAGACAAACTGCCAAAAGAAGAGATACGTGGCGCGCTGTTGTGGACTCGGCTACAACCGCATAAGCGGTTTCTACGCCAGTCAAGAAGTTACATATGTACATATAATTAGAAAAGTTTTGAACTGGTTGTGTACAATATTTGTTTGTAAACTCTAGATAATGGCATCTGAGTCTAAATTACATAAACGGTCCTGTATTTATATCCGATAAAACTTGTGAAATTAAGCATCGCATCTCAAAAATGTTTGGTTTTTATACTATTTCTATATCCGGATAGCGTTCATTGTTCATCCAAAAATGCAGAATTTATTGAGTCAGAAACAGGGTGATCTTATTGTCAACCAACGAAACGAAACGAAAAGAGCCTCAGTTAAGAAATTTAGTTTTAAAGACTGCAATAACTTTGATCATCGCTCTAAGATACATACATACTTTGCCGTGTTCGTTAGCAAGCGCTCACTTGAATATTGACTGGATTCGCGATTGAACCTGTTCGAGAATGATAATATATAAAATTTAGATTCTGTTATGATTAAAATGTATATTATTTTGATGAAGGCTGAATGTAAAATAGTTTTTTTGCCAAAAAAGTCTCTATAAAAAATCACCGACAAAGAAAATCAACACTTTTGTCAACTTTGATCGCTTCTGGACCGAAAAGCTTTTGGAAATAATACTATAAGGTAGATTCCTGAAGTACTTTGCTTGAAAGTGAATACTGGCTAATTCCTATTAAAGATCTTGACATCTCTCAATGCTTCAAAGCAATCGGTGTGTGGTTAGATTCTGAATCTAACTACGCCAGAAAATGTTAAAATTTTTAACTAAAGTTATACATAGTTGTAATTACTTATTACACCAAGTACATGCATAAATAAATTCTAGTGCAACCTCTAAATGCCACTTCTAATTACTTTATGTTTATGAGTTGTGTAATAACAAATAATTACAGCGAGTCAAGTTTTCAATGAAGCATCACACTCTCATATATATACAGATATAGACAGTCGTTAGTATATATACATACAAGTACAAACGAATATTAAAACTTAAATATTTAGAACAATGTCATTTAAGAAATATTATCTACTTTATGAGACTAAATATATATTAATCTTCAAGTGCGCACTTGAAAATGAAATCAAAAGCGGCGGGAAATAATAGATAGTGTTGCAATATCTAAGCAAGTGTCTTTCTTATCAGTTTTTACAACTGTTTAAGTGTTGTATTACAACAACTCAGCCATAAAGCTGGCATTGAGAAGTGAAAAAATATTGAAGTGTTGCTGTTTTATCTGCTTTCATAAATATCTCAGATATATCAGCTGTTTGTGAATGCTTAGTACGCTGATTTATACTATTCGTAGTATCAATGTCTCTATAAAGCACATGTTGGCATGTGTAAAAACTATTTTTAATTAATAAATAATATGAAGATAAGATTTGCTGATTAATAAAACACAACAATATATTTAATAAGAATTTATTACTTAATATTACATATAACAAAATTAGAAATAAAATATATTAATATAAATATAATAACCATGACCTGATTTCGAGCTATCGGTTGAAGAAATCAAAAAACGATTTTTATACACGTAACTTGCATTCGTTAATAATAATAATTGTACTGAATGGTCAAATACAAATGTTATATATCGAAAAATATTCGACCTTATAGCATTTTTTTGTTTAAGTATGTCCGAAGAAGTTTATAATGAAGGTCTGCTTTAGAAGCCGAAAAAAAGCGTTTTTTAGCAATTTTTTTTTGAAAGGGAAGGGAATGATTGCGGTAAACGGAATTGTAAGACGATAGTTTACTATATTTAAGGCTTAAAAAACAATATTTATTATTAAAAAATATTGAAATTTTTTCAAAGTTGTAAGTATTTTTCTGGAGCGCCTGGAGTCTGTACTTGTAAATCGATGTCGGTGATGGAGGTCGTGCGATGCATCTGAAACAGCCGAACCAAATTTTTTTTTAATTTTTATAAGTTTCTTTTCTTTATGAACTAAAAAAATGCCGAAGAAGTTATAAAATTCCAAATTTTTTCGAAGTTTGAAATAAAAATTCACTTTTTTCAGAAAAGAATTGACTTTAAGTTGCAAAACAAGTACATAGTTTAAATAAAACTGTTGTCCAACTTTTTTAGTTCAAATAGATAAAGATAATTTAATACTGAAGCTAGATCACTTTGTTTTTTTTTTCGATCGGACATATATTCTTTTTGCTATCGCCGGCACCGTTTTCTAACACTTGTGGAAATGAAAACTCGAGAAAACGCGCTTTAAAGGTCTGCCTGCGCATTCGCACCTGTTCGACGCTCGGCCACTAAAACTGCTCTAGCTTCGAAAATATGTCGAATTGGTCTCTGGTATTTTAAAGACATATTCCTGGATAGTTTTGGAAGAGATTAAAAAAAAAAACAAAAGAATCGATTTTTTGAAGTCTGTAAAGTAGACTACTGCCTTAATTGAATTAAGGGGATAATCTACATTATATGCATTTTTTGGATGTTTTAAAAACTATATGCCGTAATTAATAATAACATTCTTACAAAATCTTTTTTAAAAATATCGAAACCAATTATTTCGAGTTAGAGTCTAACTTCGAAAATCGAAGAATAAACTTCTTTTTCTTATGAATCAATCTCCCAGGAAAAAAATAGTTTGGTTGTTTGGTAGTTTTTGGGAAAAAAGTCGAAGCCTAAGAAGACTTCTAAAACATTTACTTTCCCAACCATCCTAGAGTTCTTACCATTTCTGGTGCTACAAGAGAGAACTTATTTCATTTTATTTCCGGGACATGTAAGATCTCTTTCCAAATTATTGCCATAATTTGTATCATTCGTCACAATAACATATCATTCATGGATTGCTTGGTGTAGAAAGCAAGAGTTTTTAAATCTTGTATTGATGTTATGAAGATTATAGTTCATATATATAAATATCCAAGGAGCCCTGAATTTTGAAAATGGTTTGTCTGGTTTAAGGACCGAAATATAATTTGGAAATCGAATGACTGAACACTGTATATTGTTTCTTTAAGAGGGAGCCAAGAGAATTGACCGTATATGTTTTGCAATAACAGTAATCCACGCTTAAGTGGGAAACACTTAAGTGACCACATTTTGCGGCATCGTTGTTTTTTCTTTAAATTTACATATAAAATTCCCCGGTTACGAGCCTCTGCTTAACTGCCTATCCCGCTTAAATGCCTGTAATATTTAAGCCACAAATACAAAATTATTTGCAATTTTTTTTTTCCCTCTTTTAAGTGTCTTTTTATATTTTTGACATAGAATGCGCTGAGTATTGTCAAAAGGAAAACATATACATAGTTTTGTAATGTTTTTTTCATATTTATTGTTATTTATAAGAAATAAATGTGAATTTCATTCTAAAAGAAAAAATAATAGATCGAAGTATTTGAGAAAAATTTTGGTAAGTACCTAGGCACCTAAGCGGGATTCAGTTAAGTGCCTTTCCCGCTTAAGGGGCTTTAGCAGTATGACATTTTCAAAAATTCGATTTCTTTTCATTTCTTGCTTATTCGATAGTTTATACTTTCAAAAATATCCGGTGAAAGCGGTAAGGTCGTATCTTGAATAGTTTTTGAATGGCAGCTTTCTAAAGAGAGACCGCTCGCTAGTACAAGCAGCTATAGTTGAAACTTTAAACGAGTTTTTCTCGAAACGATATTTCTCAAAATTGCTGACATATTAACTCATTGAGAAATTTACCGATTGACTTCAAATTTAAACTGATCATTTCATCTGCGATCTTTTTGATTGGCTGAAAATTGTTAATTTGGCATTTAAAAAAAAAAAAACTATTTTTATACTTAAAAAAACTAAATTTTTTTTCAGAACGACGTCATTTTGTCAATTTTTGATATTTTTCAAAAATCGTAGGTTATTGTATAAGAAATATATTTAACTTTAATATCATTTTTGATTATCTTTGTTTCAGCAAATCATTTGGTCAGAATCATGTCAGCAGTTAGGATACTTTTTATTTGGCACCTCCGAAGACAGCATATAACTCCGTTATTTTTAAATGTTTTTGTAAAAGAACAGAATTTGAAATGTAGCTCAAAATATACCTTATTATGAGAAACAAACTTCGAAACAATCGATCGAATACTTTCTTTTAAAATAATTCACAAAAATCGCCTATTTTACACTGATATAGCCCTTTAAGTGTCTTAAAAGTCTTGCATGTTAAGGACGGGCACTTAAGGGAGAATTACTGTATACCAAACATTTAAAAGTCTGGCGCAAAAAATTCACAGCTGTCTCTCTCCCTCTCATTTTTTAGTGTAAAAAGCTGATATTAAAAAAAATGCTTGATGAGTGCTATAAGAGCTCTGCTCCAGGCGAAAGATCTATATAGGAAGATATTAAAGAAAAGGATTTATCGATACACGAAGAAAATGAGAGCAAATGTCTGTGTGTGATTCACCTTATATTCCCGAAGTTAAGCCAGCGTTGTTTTACTGTTCTCAACACATTCAAAGGGATCAACCCCAAAATAATGGTATCAAAAAATTTGAAGAACGCTATAATCGGTGATCTCAAGCTGTATAAAAAATCAAAGGATACTTTTTTTTACTATAAGAATTATTAGTCTATCTATTACATATATTTAAAAATAATATTACCTAACACCTTAAAAGAATTGGAAACTATCAATATAGTTAGTTTATTCTACTATATAGTTAGTTACTACTAATTTGAGAGCTCCATCAAATATTCACATAATAACCATAATAAGTTTCTCAATAAAGTTATATGGATTTTAATTTATACTTCACTATCTTTATATACTTTAATTTCTAATATAAATATACTTAAGACACCATTTGGCAACTCTGCACCACTTGCATATCCTGCAGTAGAGTAATGCTGACCTAATTGAGAGCAAAATGCAAAACAAGCAACAGAGCGCTAAGTATGCCGAAAGAGCGCACAATAAGCGTGAGATAGAGTGGAGTAACTTGCAAGAGTGTGACACACTTCAAATAACAAAAAACACAACGGTATTTTGAAAATCATAACGCAATTTGCGATTAAAATACAGTTTAAAGAATGAAATTTTAGATTTATTTTCAACTTTGTTTTAGATTTTCACCTATATAGAGATATCATAATATATGCACTTCCGCAGTCATTCACGCAAAAACAACAAACGTTTTTCTGCAATATTGTTTATACAAATCGACCAACTCCAGCCGGTATTTATTGTTGTTATGAGTATGCATGCGAGCGGGCACTCTGTGACTTGAGCACACGAGCGACGCAACTTCAGAGCCTTTCGGGAGAGTTCGTGCCGCACAAACGTACGTACGTTCGCCGTATCCTGCTTTTGGGCGATTGGTCTGGCCTAATCGCACTCCCCATTGTGTCAGTGGCGGCAGTCGTGTCAAGCAATTCGTACGCACAAGTTCGGTTGGGATTTTGGAAAGCGCGTGAACTCATTTCCAAAAAATCTGTGCTATGCTCTGTGGACAATGAACACAAGTAGTGACTATAATAAATATTATTGCTAGTGCTTGTCATACTGTTGGCTAGTTGTGGAACGGCAACTGTTATAAGCGTTTTTTTGAATCAAATCACAATTCTCGGAACTATTTCAAAAACCGTTGACACCAATTTTGTGTAAATACAATTTAAAGTGATTTACTGCTGTAATTATAGTTATTCATATTTTGAATTTTGAAATTTATTTTGAAAAGTTGTTACTAATTTTCAAAAAATATTCATATTTTTCAAAAAAAAAAAGTAAATAAAAGTATGCTTGGAAAAAATGTGATTTTTATGAGTTTAAATTAATAAAATAACGGTTAATTTTATTGTTTAAAAATAAATACTTAAATACAATGCTTTTCAAAAATCTGTGTACCAAACAAAAAATAAAATTTCAAAAATATATATTTATGTTAAAAATCAGAAAAATAATTTCATTAAAAAATTTGAAAATAAAATTAATGATCAATTTAGGAAATTCAGAGTTGAAAATCTAAATGCATAAATATAGTTACAAAGAAAAAATTTTAATTTCCACAAAATTAATGATGCGTTCGAAATCTACTCGCCTCCTCAAGCAAAATTATAATAACAACAACAAATCTATTTATGTATAGCACATACAACAGCGCCAACACTACGATTTCTTGCTGAATCGCTCTACACTTGTCTGTTATTTCTAAACCCAACCACGATTCGCGAAAACTTGAAACCGAAAATGGAGCAGAGTAGTCTCAAAGTGCTAGAGTAGCTGCTGAAAAATGAAAGTACATAAATTAAACGCAAAGTAGCCGCCCAAAAACGCAACGAACGCCCCAAAAAAGGCGAACAATAAACTAACAGAAAAACCAACAAAAACAACAACAAAAGAAACTTGAATAACAACAAAAACCTTTAAATACAACAAAAACTATAACAACAAAAAAATAAGACAACAACAAGAATAGAAAATCAGCACAACAACAACGTCGAGTGTTAGCAAAATCGCAGCACAGCTTAGTACTCCATATATAGAACTCAAGTGCAGATCTTATTTCAGCGTTGCATACATTTGGGCGGTAACGCGTGCCATCTTTCTTGCTAAACGGAAAAAGTGGTAAAAAAATTTGAAAAAAAAAACACAGAACTACGAAGTGCAATCGCTGCAAATTTCGTGCAAAAAAAAAACGCCAAAACAACAACAAAAACTTTGACAGCCGAAAGAAGTGCAGCGCTGCCAAAGAAGAAAGACGTGGCGTATTAGTGATGTTTGTAAGCGTAGCATGCGGCGTACTTAGTGGTGGTGCTACGCAATGTTTGTTGTTGGCTGTAGATGCATGAGTGTGTGTGTGTGTGTGTGCGCTCCAGTTTTCCACAGCAGCAACGAGCAGCAACCAATCGACCGAGCGGCCGATGTACCGACAGACAGACAAACAGACAGACAAAGCGACCGACTGACAGTCTCGCATGCGGCGGTCGACGACATTTGAACTGTATATTTCGGGTGCCGCTGCACTTCACAAAACACACACACACACACGCACACACATTATCACATAAACTTTAGTTTTTGTTGGCTGTCTTCTGTTTCTTTTTTTCTTTTTTGACAAGTTTTCCGAATTTTATGATGGGCATTTCATACGCGTAGCTATTCCAATATGGTTGTTGCAGCGGATGCTGATTTTATTGTGTTTGTGGCAGCTAGTGCAATGCTGCAAGTGCCGCTGTGTTGCTGTCAATGCGGCCTCCTCTGCTGTTTGGCTTACTTAACTTTGCGGCACACAAAAAAAGCAGTCACAAATGTTGCACGTTGCACGTAGCACGTTGTACGGTAAATATACATATATATATGTATTTATGTGTGTGCACGTGGATGTGTGTTGTCAGTGTTTGCCATGACTGTCCGTTGGCACAGTTCCATTGCATCCCCCAGAGACCGCAGGTCAGAGACACTCCGTTGCATACATAAATGCCGTGTGACATATCCATATTTAAAATAGTTGCATGGCAAATGATGTTGCACAGTGTGTCAGTGCACATATACATATATTTTTGAGCTGAACTGAACTGTTTAGTAAAATCTTTGAAGCATTGAGACTATAATTAAGCTATATTTATGTTTTTGCACTAATTAATATTCAATTATGTAATGGTGGTTCGTACTAACTTGAAGAGCTTTGAAACACCTGTAGGTTTTCTAAGTAGATCTTTCATATCAGAGGAGAAAATATTGTGAAAGACAATGTATATATTAGAATTTAGCATCTCGAACAATTGCTCGAAATAAACTGAGTTTTATATACTACTTAAGAAGATCTCTAAATATCGTGGTTATTCCTATTTTTACGAAAATTGCGAAAACCAATATCCTCCTGTAAAGATAATTGTATTAACAACATCACTTTCCGAATTTTCTGAGAAAAATCCTGCATCTAGAATAGCATTCTACAAATGGTCCTAAGAGTTTTTTGGAACAAATAACTAAGACAAATTTGTGAAGAAGAATTAATAAAATTTTGAAATAAATAAATTTTTTTCCTATTTGTATTTATTCAAATAGGGAACAATTCGAATTGGCAGTAGAGTCCGACCGAATAATTGGCCTTGGCATCGGCAACGGCCAAAAAATTCAGCATCGGCATATGTCATATTTGGCCGATTCTTTGAAGCTCTTTCGCATATCCTTAAAGCAATGTAGTGTTTTTTAGCCTTTTGATTTCTTCAAAGCCTCGTTACTCGTTACTGTTGGCAAAAAACTGAGACAGCCGATTTTTAAAGGTGAATTTTTTGCAAGCAACATTATTCACCATGGACAGGAACTCGGAGACAAGTCCGAACTATAAGGTGGCTGCAAAATAATGTTCAAAATACACGAAGTCTCTACCTAGTCACTATGACATGTGTAGCCTGGCATTGTCGTGATTGAACACAATACTTCTTTCAGACAGTTCCATTGTTGAATTAAGTATGACCGTGATGGTACAGCTCAAATTAAACTATTGACTGTTAAATCCACCAAACACATAGCTACCTTTTTGATCGCCAATCCTCGCTTGACCGTCGTTTGCGTTGTATCATCGGGATTCGGTTACGACCGTTTTCGCATGACGTTTTCGTTACTGAACCATTTTTCAAATTCGGGGCATTATTGATGCTCAAGTCTTGATCAATATAAT
Source organism: Zeugodacus cucurbitae (assembly GCF_028554725.1). Classification (NCBI taxonomy): domain Eukaryota; kingdom Metazoa; phylum Arthropoda; class Insecta; order Diptera; family Tephritidae; genus Zeugodacus; species Zeugodacus cucurbitae. The sequence goes on from NC_071667.1 coordinate 67,803,474, forward strand.
ATACTACTCTGCAAAGCCTGGATTTTAGCACAACTTCCGATCACCACCAAATGATATTTTTACGTTGATTGCAACGCGACCTCTAATTACAAAAAGTCCGAATTTAACTTTGGCGGAGCTTTAATCAGGAATTCTTGGTTCTTAAGACCATGGTTACCATAAATTTTGTCGATCTATATCAGTTACTACAAAAATATTTTTCTGATGCCTAGCCAAGTGGTTGGTCGATTATGATAAATTTCCGAGAGTAAATTTCTCAGTAGTTTTATAAACACTCATCGTACATACGGAGGCCGCTCAATCAAATAAGAAGGTCGGACAAGCAATCAGAAAACGTAAATATAAGTGTTTCCAAGTCGATTTTGTAACCACAAATTATCTTATATAGGAATTAGAAAATATTTTTTTATATATTGAACCTGGTCTACTTTTACGAAGCTCTCTGTTATCAATAATATCCATATTCGCCAGACAGGACTCAGTGTGATTTTTTAGCATTTCCAAAAATAAAGAGAACCTAACCTTAAATGACCGTTGTTTAACAAGCATACGAGAAATAACAGAGAGAGCCAAAGTACTAGTACTAGTGCTATTAGGTCTACAACTTTGTTTCCGCCGTTTTCTAAAAAATTTCTCTAGGGTCAAGCACTGGTCGATTAAATCGGTTAAATCGTTTTATATCGATCTTGGACATTTGTGTCAACATTAACCCAACAAAATATTTGTAGAGATCTATTTGCATCCCAAGCTTGTTCTCAGCTGAAAATGTCACTTTTTGAGCCAAATTCTCGACATTTGGGGGAAATTTTGCTTTTCTTTTTTAATTCCAAGAAAAGAGCGGCTGAGGCTCATAGAATCGAAACGTACGGTGAGGCTGTCGTAAGTAAAAAAAACCTTAAATTTACAAAAAACGGCGGAAGCAAAGTTGTAGACCTAATAGTGAATGGGGATTTTTGTAAAGGCAACAACGGATGATAAATATATTTCTTTTTCAGAAAATGAAAATTACCGTTATCTTTTGAACACATCTCGTATAAAAGTATTTTATGTTTTCTCTTCCAAAATTTATATCACTAAGTAGTTAGTGTTAGATGCTCATATATATGTATACAAAGACAATTTTTTAAATTTATACAATAACTGAATAAAATCGTCCTGCCAGCTTGTCAACGCCGAACCGCTGTCGGCGTTATTTGGACATTTTTATTGACGTACCACCGTGCAATGCACTCAATTGACCGAACGCCGAATGCTGACCGAGTGGGCAACCAACCTGACTTACATTGCTTGGCGAGCGTTCAACCGAGATAGACACATGGACAGACAGACAGACAAGAAGTGCGCGTGGCAAAAGTAGAAAGAGTAGTAGAGATAACTATTTTCGGTGTTAACAGCAAACTGGACCGAACTGTAGGTAAAGAACTGCATTGCAAAAACAACAAGTATAAACCACAACGAAAAATGAACCACCATTTACTATAGAAACTCAATGTAAAATAGTTAAGCCCCGAAAATAAAGCTGCAAGCGAGCATTAAACACTGCCAGAAAAGGTGGATGCACACTTGTACAACAACAACATTTGCGTAAATCCAGTATCCAATCACAACAACAAGTATTTAACGAATACAACGACAGCGACAACGATTGCATAAAGTTGATAAAAATGAAGTGAGAACGGATGCAACCGTGTTCAGTGCAAAAAAGCAGCAACAGCAACAACAACAATCACAGCAAAAAACCTGCAGCAAGCACTGCTATAGCTGTGAGATGCCGTAGCATCAGCCAAACCAAAAAACACAAACTCAAACAGCAACAACAACAACAAGAGCAACAACTACAGCGCGTCAACGGAAGCCTTATCGCAGATAACGGAGTTTGTGCAGCATTTTGTGCTACACACTCACACACTGCCACACACGAACGCACACTTTTCTCGGTTTTTGTGTTTTTTGCTTTTCACTTTGCCCACTTCCTTCCTGTCAGTGCTGCGGTAATTTAATAGCTAAGGTGTCAAAGGTGCCCCTTGCAGCCGTGCCGCTGCTGCATTGGCAGCGTCGTTGGCACGCCTGGCGCGCTCCACAGCCACCATTAACCTGCTTTTAAGCGCAGCTGCCACAACCATTTGCGAACTTTTTGCTCTTGCTCTTGTTCTTGTTCTTGTTGCTGGCATTTGCTGCAACCACAAACTGTCTTACGCCAAAGTCGTTGATATATTTTCGCTGTATTCACCGTTTTATACTAAATTTTTTTTAAATACATATTTTTGGATTTTATGAATTTTTTATTAGTTTCTGCCTGCGAATATTTTTGCTTTCTATTTTTACAATGTTACTCATGGTTACCATCATTTTTTTGTGTGTTTTCGGTATGCATGTAAATGACATTTACCGAAAAAGTGTGTCAGCTGCAGCAACAACAACATTTACAACAACAACAACCACAACAAACAAGTACTGTCCATTCAGTGTTCGAAATCTGTGTTGTCTGTGTATGTACGCCACCAGAAGTAGAGCAAAGTGCACAAACGCTTTGTCAGTAGGGAGTCTGCCAACAGACTTCATAATCAGCATCATCATAACCGGTAACAACAGCAGCAACAACAAGTACAACAAGAGTAACGGCAGCTGTAGTGAACGTGCTTGCCGGCTGGCCATTTAAGTGTAGCCTCATCACAACTTTAAAATAACCGTTATTCGTCTTCAATTTTTTGCAGCTGCTTTAATCTCACTCTCTCTCTCCCGTCTCTTTGCGCTTCCTGCACTGGTCAACGCGTGCCTGCAAGATCCTGCAACAAGCGGTTCATCTTCGTTGCTGTCTGCGTGTTGGTTTGCTGGTGAGTCTATATTTGTACTATATTTTTGATATTTTTTATTGCTTCCAAATCCTCAAAATTCTCTCATTGTATTGAGAATAAAATGAAAAATAATTTACTGTAAGAAAACTAGTTGAAATTTTATTTAGCTTAACTTTAATAAGGATTTGAGGGGAAACAACTAGCATATTTCTTTATTTTAGAAAGAAACGCTATCTATAACTCAGCACTTACTTAGTCTAATAAACGAAAAAAATTACAATTTATTGTCAACATAGACTCCTTTTGTTCGACTTCGCTGGACTATGTTTTATATTCGCAGCTGCCAATGTTTAAGGAACCCTAAATCTTCCGCAAAACCTTTCTCTCGAAAACTCCCAGTACCGTCTCATCGGATATTGACATCATCCACGCTTCTGCACCATAAAGTAGGACGAAAATGATGAGGGATAAGTTTTTGTTCGTCGAGAGAGGACTCAACTCTCTTGCTAAACTTTAATCGGCAATCTGTCAATACTAGAGGTGAACTTTTGTCACGTTATCCTCCATGACAGTCGTTTTGTGAGGCAACAAGACGTCGTATATCAAAAACCGATCACGTCGGAACATTTTTCTAATACCTACAGTATTTCTCGCTTACTCATTCTGAGAGGAGAAAACTACTAAAGATTTTGACAAGAAACTCACATGTATATTAATCTTATAACTGAAATAATATACTTTATTATATAATATATTTAATAGCCAGTTTAACGTTCATATAGTGATATAAATAAGATTAGAACCTCACAAAATTATATGTTGCAATTTGTGTTATTATTAAAGTTACTGTCTGTTTGCTAATTATTAAAACTTCATGTGCAGAGATTCACTTGTATACCCCTAAGATATCCTCGCTACATAAATTCTATATATGAGCATAGTCATTTGTATGCATTGTTCCACGTAGCTTAATGACCGCATTTGTTGCATTGCCATTACAATTTCCGCCAACTAATTTTCATGATTGATTTCCCTGTCTTATAAATCGCTGTGAATTCCTAAGTTAATCATATTGTATTATGACAAGCATATCTTTATGGCACATCTCTCGCTTTTATGATAAAGTCTGCGAAGATAATAAGCTGTGTGTTAAATGTCTGTGTGCTAATACATCACTGTTATATACTGTTATATGGATATGGATACCCAATAAACATTTAGATCTGATAATATTTATATTTATTTATTATTTTCGACATCGCTTGTCAGTTTATTATTTTTTTTTTATATTTTTTATCATAGAAAAAAAAAGAGAGAATAAAATCTCTGAAGATTAGAATAATGTTTCAATATGAGATGATATAAATATTTTCATCCAATAATTATATTAGATATATAATAGTATCATTATTTTTCAAAGTGTACCTAGATCGTGACCTATAACCAAGTGATTACCATGACCAAGTGAGGAAAGGCTAAGTTAGGATGTATTCGAACATTTTATACTCTCGCAATTTATTTATTTAATATTATTAATAAATACACAATTCGACTCGTATATTCGGCATAAAGTCCACTAGAATAACGAAAACCATTACACATAGCATAAGAAAGTTGAAATAATTCCAGCACTGAAATCAACTATTGTTGTCATCAAGCTACCTTATATTCCAGACTATACGGTCACTTAATTTTGCTAAAATATCTCACATATTAACGGTATAAAGTTCACGAGAATTTTGAAAATCCGTATAAGAGGTATATGGGGCTAGAGCAAATATTGACCGGATTGTGCGCTTTTTTCGGCACAGAGGCACTCCATTAGAAGAAAAATATCTCCATTGAATTTCTTTAGAATATCTGATGTACCGATATTTTCGCCACAAGCACTGAGGACCACATGTTCAATATCTGGGGTCTTGGAAAGTTATAACCCGATTTCAACGATTTTTAGACGGGCGTTGTCACACTAGAAATGCAGTATTTGTGCAAAGTGTTGTTCCAATATCTTCTCTGGTGCTTAATTTGTATATTGTAAGCTTAACGAATCAGATGGACTTCAATATTTTGATATAAGGAAAATAGGCGTGGTTGTTAACCGATTTAGACAAACTATAGTATAAAAGCAATGTTATGAATCTAATTTTATTGAAATTGGTCGAGTAGTTCCTGAGATATGATTTTTGACTCATAAATGGGCATCGCCACGCCCATCGTTCATATTTATGACAATTTTCATTAAACTGGTGTTTTCCTAATGAATAAAAACACTTTTAGTAGCTTTGAACATAATCTTTTTTAGGAGAAGTGGGCGTGGTTATAATCCGATTTCATTCATTTTCGTATTAAATAGGTTAGGAATTAGCCGCAAATATTTGAATTATTTAGAGGGTTATAACACCGCGTATAAATCCATAGACAACATCTATTTGCTGTATGTATTATATGGAAGCAAATAATTTGTTAAATCGTTAAAATCAATCGAGCGTGTGGGCGTTTAACTATGTGTCTGCTCAGTTCAGCTTGGTTGGTTTCCGGCGGCAAATACACAAGGCAACTAACGGATATAACAATAATTGCTGATATATAGATATACATATTAAACTATGCATGACATACATACAAATACATATATCTATTTATATATTTGTAGATAAATGCGTATTAGTTTCCCTCTTTGTGGTTAAGTTGGCTGGCGTTTAACTATCAAACTCTTGCAAATAAAATCTGTCGTTACCAAAACGCTCTCAGGGCACACACTCCCACGCTCGATTGAAATGTGCAATTCCCGCACAACACACAAATCTATCAGCTAACTTGACAATGACGACGACGACGACGAAAGGAATGTCAAAGTATTGTACGAGTATAAAAGTCAGGACACACGCAGCTGCTGCGCCGTGCCCCCCTGCCGTGAGGGCGCGGGTGGATGACAGTTGGGTAGCGGCATTGAATTGTTGTCACCGCTATTGTCACTGTCATTGTCAACGAAATACTTACATGTATTAATTTAAGCATAGATATGTGCAGACAACAGACAACGAGTACGCGCACACACATGCTGACAAACTTAAATTGTTCGATGCTTTTGTCATGTTAAACGCCTTGATGTATGCTTCGCACATTCTACCCGCAATTCAAGGGATACGACACACACACATACATACATACAAACAAAGAAGTTTTCACACATGTATTGTATGTATGTATGTATGTAAGTGCATATAAGGGTACGTGTTCACGAGATATTTATGCGTGTGCCTGCTTGTGTGTGTTTGTATCCATGTTGCGTTGACTTTTTGTTTGATAGCGTCAAAGCATGCGATCCGCGAAACTTTTCTATTGTACATTTTTATTGTTTAAGCATTGTGTGTTTGTCTCACATAGTTTATACATATATCCTTTACACGCAAACATATATACAAATATAGTACATATAAACTTGCATTTTTATGTAATCTATATAACTAACACGTACATATTTGGTGTGAGATACCTTTTTCTTCTTTACCAACTTATAGTAAAGAGAGTTGTCAGAGATTGCAAATTCAATAGAATTTTTCCTCAATGATTCGCATTTAAATTAGGGCTTACTAGTATGAGGAGCCTTTATTTTTGATATAAAATAGCCTTTTGTGATTAATACCCAGTTTATGTAGATATCTCACTTACTATTAAGATACCTGTTTCATGTTAGATGGAAATCGCTGTATTGATTTAATCTTTCTCGGAAAGATGTAATATTGGACAAAATGAAAATTATTGGATATGATATGAAATCAAACTAATTTAACTCAATTTTGAAAAAGATCGATATTTGTGTGTCCGTTGTTACTCGAGTTTATCCATTATAGCATTCTGACATAGGTTAAGCAAGTGCATTTCACTAACTTTTTAGCTGTTTCGTCATAATAGTGATAAGTAATATAAGAGCATGCATACCCTCTTCAAGTCAAGCAATTTTTAAAAGTGGAAGAGAAAAACTAGATAACCATAAGTTCAATAGAGGATCGATATTAATGATTTCGTCTTTAGTATGTAGATATCATGTTACAACTTGATTTAACAAATAATTGTCATAAGACAATGCTTTCATCTTAATCTGAAAAATGGCGAAGTCAGAAAGAGAAACAGAAAGTCTGCATAAGTATATATTAAGGCAGTAGTCTGCTTTAGAAGCCGAAAAAAGCGTTTTTTTGCAATTTTTTCAAAGTTGTAAGTATTTTTTTGGAGCGCCTGAAGTCTGCACTTGTAAATCGGTGCCGGTGATGGAGGTCGTGCGATGCATCTGAAACAGTCGAACCAAATTTTTTTTTAATTTTTATAAGTTTCTTTTCTTTATGAACTAAAAAAATACCGAAGAAGTTAAAAAATTCCAAATTTTTTCGAAGTTTGAAAAAAAAATTCACTTTTTTAAGAAAAAAAAATTGACTTTAAGTTGCAAAACAAGTAGTTTAAATAATACTTTAGTCCAACTTTTTTAGTTCAAATAGAAGATAATTTAATACTGAAGCTAGATCACTTTGGTTATTTTCGATCGGACATATATTCTTTTTGCCTTCGCCGGCACCGTTTTCTAACACTTGTGAAAATGAAAACTCGAGAAAACGCGCTTTAAAGTTCTCGGTCCAAAAAAATATATATCACACCTGCTGGACGCTCGGCCACTAAAACTGCTCTAACTTCGAAAATATGTCGAATTGGCCTCTGGAATTTTAAAGACAATGGAATGGATAGTTTTGGAAGAAATTTAAAACAAAACAAAAAAATCGATTTTTTGAAACCTGTAAAGCAGACTACTGCCTTAACAATATTCGGAAGCGTATACATACACAACCTGACAACTCAAACATAGCAGCATTAAGAGCGGAAGAGAAAGTCTTCATAACCATGATCACATGGCAACTTGGATCATTTGCAGCTATTAAAAAGTCTTGGTAGAAGTTGTCAATTAAAAAACTGGAGAATCGGTTATATTTTTTTTACCCATTGTGAGTCTATTTTCTCTACACTCAAAATAAAGGGACCACAAAATAGAGTTGTCCTCTTACTATTTATGAGGAAGACAAATCTATCATATTTACAGTGGCCAAAAAACGAAGTGTCTCAGTTGAAAATTCTGGAAATGATTTCTTTTTGAAGTTTTTATGTACATATATAAAGAGGATTTGGAACCTTTCTGATTAGACTACCTTCGTAATTATGGTATTGATTTTTGAGAATTTCTGCCTAAATTTATACTAACTTTAATAATATTTGTGTTGGAAATTCCTGGATTCCTGCTTCCCGTTTCTTACTCTCTGACAAAAGTCATTAAGACATTTTTACTCACCGGAATAATATGTTCAATGGCCATGATATTTGCCTATTCTTAAATCTTCAAGGCACTGATTAAAAGTCTATTGTCTATCTATTCTCTATCTATTATATCTATTTGTCTATAAAATATTCACATATCTGACTCATATATATATATATATTTGGCGTAGGAACCGCTTTAAGCGATTATAGCCGAATCCACCAGAGCGCGCCACTCATTCCTCCTTTTTGCTTTTTGGCGCCAACTGGAAACACCAAGTGAAGCCAGGTCACTTTGCACTTGGTCTTTCCACCGGAGTGGAGGTCGTCCTCTTCCGCGGCTTCCTCCAGCGGGTACTGCATCGAATACTTTCAGAGCTGGAGTGTTTTCTTCCATCCGTACAACATGACCTAGCCAGCGTAGCCGCTGTCTTTTTATTCGCTGAACTATGTCAATGTCGTCGTATAAATCGTACAGCTCATCGTTCCATCGTCTGCGGTATTCGCCGTTGCCAATGTTTAGAGGACCATAAATCTTGCGCAAAACCTTTCTCTCGAAAACCCCAAGAGTCGTCTCATCGGATGTTGTCATCGTCCACGCTTCGGCGCCATACATCAGGACGGGAATAATGAGCGACTTATAGAGTTTGATTTTGGTTCGTCGAGAGAGGACTTTACTTTTCAATTGCCTACTCAGTCCAAAGTAGCACCTATTGGCAAGAGTGATTCTGCGTTGGATTTCAAGGCTGACATTGTTGGTGTTGTTAATGCTGGTTCCCAGATAAACGAAATTATCTACAACTTCAAAGTTATGACTGTCAACAGTGACGTGGGAGCCAAGACGCGAGTGCGCTGACTGTTTGTTTGATGACAGGAGATATTTCGTCTTGTCCTCATTCACCACCAGACCCATACGCTTCGCTTCTTTATCTAGTCTGGAAAACGCAGAACAAACGGCGCGGTTGTTGCTTCCGATGATATCAATATCATCGGCATACGCCAGGAGCTGTACACTCTTGTAGAAGATTGTACCCTCTCTATTTAGTTCTGCAGCTCGTATTATTTTTTCCAGCAATAGATTGAAGAAGTCGCACGATAGTGAGTCACCCTGTCTGAAGCCTCGTTTGGTATCGAACGGCTCGGAGAGGTCCTTCCCGATCCTGACGGAGCTTTTGGTGTTGCTCAACGTCAGCTTACATAGCCGTATTAGTTTTGCAGGGATACCAAATTCAGACATCGCGGCATAAAGGCAGCTCCTTTTCGTACTATCGAAGGCAGCTTTAAAATCGATAAAAAGATGGTGAGTATCGATTCTTCTCTTTCGGGTCTTTTCCAAGATTTGGCGCATGGTGAATATCTGGTCCATTGTGGATTTTCCAGGTCTAAAGCCACACTGATAAGGTCCAATCAGTTCGTTGACAGTGGGCTTTAGTCTTTCACACAGTACGCTCGACAAAACCTTATATGCGATATTGAGGAGACTTATACCACGGTAGTTGGCGCAGATTGTGGGGTCTCCCTTCTTATGGATTGGGCAGAGCACACTAAGATTCCAATCTTCAGGCATGCTTTCTTCCGACCATATTCTACAAAGAAGCTGATGCATGCACCTTATCAGTTCTTCGCCACCGTATTTGAATAGCTCGGCCGGTAATCCATCGGCCCCCGCCGCTTTGTTGTTCTTCAAGCGGGTAATTGCTATTCGAATTTCTTCATGGTCGGGTAATGGAACATCTATTCCATCGTCATCGATTGGGGAATCGGGTTCGCCATCTCCTGGTGTTGTACTTTCACTGCCATTGAGCAGGTCGGAGAAGTGTTCCCTCCATAATCCCAGTGTGCTCTGGACATCCGTTACCAGATTACCTTCTCGGTCCCTACATGATATCTGACTCATACACTACTAAAAAATAGCTACATTGGAAACAATCAAAGCACTTGCGGGCGTCAAGTGTATATAAAAAATTGATTGCCATAAAAAAATGTTGTAATCTAATGATGAAACAAAGTATTTGCAATAAAAAGTTCATTAAAATCATTTTTCATACTATACATTCAATTAGTGAGCGCCGGGATGCTGTGGCGTATGAGTGACATTCAAATTATAGCAGAATTTAAATTACACACACACACCCATCCACAAGCACAATTACACTTAGCATTAGAGCGCTGTTAACTACGAAGAAGCATATAAAATTCGCGCTTACTTACTTTAAGCACGACGAATCGCAGAGAAAGCAACGGAATAAAGTGGAGAATAAAAAGTGGCTTTAATTTCCAGTGGCGCGACACGTCTGCACACCAACAGCGCAGCGCAAATCTTAAGTGAAGACAAAAAAACACGAGAAAAAACCACCAGAAAAATGTGAAAGAAGAAATAAATTAAGAGGAGAAAGTTAAGAGTGCAAATGCTGAGTTGATGCAGCAGCAAACGCAAACGCAACGAACGGAATATGGAGGAGATAAAATGAAATGTAAGCAATAAAATAAAAGTGCGGAGAACTTCAAGTTAAGAAAGTCGAAGATTTAATTGGAAAATTCTAGTTAGACACGCCATGCACGGATGTACTTGTGGCCAACGCAGGGCTCGGGGGGGCCTGACGGCGACGTGTCGACGCAGATAATAAGGCTTTTGCGTTAAGTAAATCCAACAAATCTAACGTCGTTGAAACGACAACGCTGTTATGGTGATGGAAATTGCGCTGCCCGTGGAAATGAAGACGGTTGATGCCGACGCCAACGCAAGATTGTCCACTTTGCCCTAGCAGCCTGTGCTTAAGTCTCGCTGCCACAGCCACAGCCGCAGCCGCCGATGTCTTCGTCTCCAGTAATGTGGACACGCTTACGCCGCTTTGATTGCACGCTGGCAATCAGCAATTAGCGCGGCACGACAACAACTAAAACAAAAATAACACGAACCGAAATGGCAGAGCCAACAGCAATAGTGACAACAACAACAGCAACAATAACAACAGCGTGTCAATTTGCCTTTGGTGGCCCACAGCACACACGTCCCAACCGAAGAGTAATTAAAGCAGCAGCGTTGCCCGGCCTGTCGTCGCACTCCTCAAGTCCATGTCCATGTATGCAGTGCGTCGGTGCTGCAGGCAACACTCATTTCGTTGCGGCGCCGCAGTTTAATTCATTTTGTTTAATTTCGGTACGTGTGGAAATGCTTCGGGCCGTTGCTTGAATTGTGGTTATAGCTTTGGCGGGTTGTTGGTGAGAGTCCTTAAAATTGTATTTCCTTAGAAGTGCGGTTTGTTGGGATGTGTGCCGAAAAAACAGGTTAGAAACCAGTGAAGTGAGACATTGGTAGACATGATACGTAAATGTGAAAATCGTTGCTGGGGCGAACTGTTAATTGAGGTAAATAAGTGACAGAATAAATTTTATACGCAAATGGAAGGAGACAATAATGTGGAAAGTGAAATTTCAGCTAAAAAGCCAGATATTTTGATTTTTTGTTATAATTTTCGACAAGGTGAAAGTAATATCGTTGCCATAGATAAACTTCCATACATTTATTAAATTAGTCTTGTATTTTTTATCCATCTCCAAATACTATATTAATTATTCCACAATAATGTAACGGAAGTCTCAGGTAGTTCATCATGTTGATATTTCTTTATATAAAATGTCCTGGCTGAGTCTTGACTCCACTAATTAACGCTGATTAACTCCACTACCTTGACTAATATGTTCTATAGCATTAGTTTACAAAGACAACCAAGTTAAATTACATACAATAACTAATGAGAATAACCTATCGGACCAGTCCAAAGCGTGAGTCAGCGTGGTCCAATTAGGAAATATACCTTGGCTTTAAGTAAGAATATTACTAACTATCGTTTTAGTTGAACTCTTACCGAAGCGACCTGACAATTTCTCTGTCTTACCCTTCAGTTTGGCTTGTACGAAAGCTCTTACAGTGTCTCGGTACTTTCTCGTACTTTCAAGGAGGTTTTTGTTATTTTAGAGTATCGTAGAATATCAAAGTCGTTGTATACGATAAGATAATTAATATGCCAAGATAATACGATTCCCTTGGCATAGTAGTTAAGATCCAGCGTTATCATTCCACGGGATCTAAGTTCGAACGCAGGTTCCAAACACTATAAACTATTTAAGAGGGGTCTTTCTCATGATATTATTTTGAACTGTAAAACACTTACGGAGATATCTTGTGCTTATATGTCCTCTGTGCTATGTGACCCTCTCTCTTTGGTGAATAAATACTTTAAGTAATATTTTAGTAACCTTGGTCTTGGTTCTGACCATGCTTTAAGTTTTCCTCTTATATCTTACAAAAGAAAAAATAAACGAAGAATCTTTTATCCTTATATAGTACAGATCATAACAGAACCTTGAAGGGCCGTAGTTTTAGAAGCATATGGAAAAATCGCTGACAGAGCCAACGGCTATCCCAAACATCCAGTTTGCGAAGTGTTTCGACGACTGGAAGAAGCACTAGTATACGTAAGTGCATGATATCGAAGGTGAACTACTTCGAAGGCGATAGCTATAATGTAGACGATTGAATTCCAGTTATATTTGGATTCTCCTCGTAAATCTTCACAATAATGAACTAAGTAGTTTCATTTCTTCTTTTTAATGATGCCCTACAGCAACACTACTAAAATTCAGGAATGAATCAGCTCTGAAATATTTCAACTATTTGGCCTATGTGAAAGTGATGAGAGGAAAAGTTCATCTGATCCGGTTAGGCGTGGACCAATACACGTCAATAATTGTCAATATTAAGTTTGCTAATCTATTTACTGTTGTATCAACTATAATCATCATTGAATTCACTGCTCCTGATTAATTATTTATTATGTCAACGCTGGTTTATAATTTCCGATGACTATTTCGAACAAACCGCAACTCATGCTCTATATTTGAATACATTTATAGATATATAAATGTTTAAATATATGATGATCGATGATCTAAAGTAATACAAAATTGAAAACCTCACACAAAACTATTCGTAACACCAACACCAACGCAAAACCAAAGCAAATATATATGCATGTAAAGTAAGTGAATAAAGGAGCGCGAGAAAAACACTGCCACACAAACGGAAATAGACATTTGCTATTACCGTTTTTCGATTGTTTTCCATTCGCAGCAAAGCAATTGACTGTCAGCTGGCGCGGGTACACTCCATGCGACAGCTGCTTACACAGTCTGGCAACGCTGCCTGCACACTTGCGCTCCATACAATGCGCGCATTTATAACTGTTTTTCTACAATTCTCCTACGCTTGGCAGGAGCCACGTCTGCAATTGATATCAATTGTGCATTTGTGCATTGACCTGAGTGTATGAAAGGGCGCATAGAAGCGCAGAAAAATGGACACTCACTGCCATCTACACACACACATTCACACGCGCCAATTGGAAATTCAATAAAATCATATTCCTTTTGGAAAACGTTTTGTTGTCTTCGACTTTCACATTAATCACGGGCACAAAGTGGGTGCACGAGAACGCAGGCGTGGGGAAATAATGAAATTTAGTCTGCTCTGATAGAAGTCTAAGTGCATTGAATGAGGCGCGTAATATTAATGCAATAATATTGGTGATTGTTGGAAAGCGCCTACGCACACACCTAATTGGTTGCTTGTATTTGATGTGTTTACTTATATTTTTAAACCAATTGATTTGATTATTATAGACCTTTTATTTCGTCGATAATAATTCTGCTTGTGTTTTTTTTTGTTTCGTGGAACATTTGACCTCCTAATTATTGCTATAATGCGCCATTTTGTTGCTATAAAATGCATTTACAGCTACAAAAATGTTATAATAAAAGTAAAAAAATAAATTTAGTACTTATTAGTCTTTATGCTTTTGGTTCTCGTTTTCTTCATCGTCGAAAAATATTTGAAACAATTTGATCCTATTCGGAACATACAAAGTAAAAAATAATAAACACTTCGTCAAAAACGAAGATACGACCCTTTTAACGTCGGCAACTCAAACCAAAAAGCCTCGTTCCTCATAATATTATCCCAAACAAACAAAAAATGATTTAGATATCTTTCATATAATCATTATCTCGATTACTACCTATCCCTCTCTTTAGATGTTTTCAATGTTTTCATCAATATTTGTGTCACAGCGGTAAAAAAGAGTCCCAGAATCAGTTATGGATTGCTATCGCGTTGTCAGTACTTAGCTGGACAAAAAACTAACGCCGTTCCAGCTACGTAAACTCCATATATTTCCATACAGATTTCACCTGTTTCCAAAAATCGAAGAAATTCAAAAACCTGAATTTTGTACGCCGAGATTAGAACTTATCCAATAACCTCCTTAGTCGAAATATTTATTTTTAGGTCATATAACCAACATATTTTCTAGATACTAAGATCCTACATAATTTCCATAACTCCAAACTCCAAAAAAGAATAGGTTCAGGTTCACTGATGACTCATATGTTTACTAATCAACTAGGTACATCCGAAAGTATTGAAACATTTGCATTACACAACTTTTCCGACCGGACATGGACTTGGAATAAAGTTCATTTTCTGCACTCTTACAACTGTCTATATAAAACTTTAAATATTAAATAATTCGATCTACAAATGTAGGTATAATTTCAATTTATATAAATGTTCAATGGAAAAGTCGGCACAAATCCATGTTTATATTAAATAAACTTTGTATTTGTAAGAACTAAAAAATGTTATTTTTGTTAACAGCACAGAGTTTCATGTACACAGTTAAGCTGTATTATAACGGTAGTGTGTATACATACATAATGGAATTTCTTATGACATGACGCCCCGCACAATTGCTGTTATGAAATTGTTTTAAAAACCTGGAATAACTTCATAATCCACCAATGTACTAATGCCCAAATAAATGATCCAAAGTAGAAATAATATAGTGCCATGAAACCACTTTAAACCCACCGGGCCACCAAGCTCACCGCCTATGGATTCCTTGCGGCGATAGACTATTATCACGAACGCAATAAGCGCTTCTCCCAGAAAGAGTGCGGTGGAAAAGAGCAAACTGTCGAGATATTAAATACAGTAAATTTATGTTGAAATAGCATAAATGCGCTTATACGCTTACGTGCCCGCGGGTACATTAAATTTATGTCCGTTCATCTCTTGATATATAGCTGCCATAGACCATGCTATACCGATTCCAAGAAACACATTCACCGCATTACTGCCCGTGACATTGCCAATGGCATTGTCGGCGTATTTGTCATGTATGGCGGCCACTTTGCTGGCGAATGTATCTGGAAAGAAAAAAAAAAATTATAGAAGTAATACAAAAGCAGAGAGGAAGTGGCGACAGAAAAACAATACTACCTTGTACAGTGCAATTCTGTTTATTAATTTCTTACCTGGAAGACTGGTGCCCAATGCTACTAAACAGATAGCTGTAACCGCATCTCGTACACCCAATGTACAACCGAAGTGAGATGCGACGTCAGCAAGTACGGCAGTACAAATACCTATCAGCAAAATCGATATAACAAAACAGGGATATCCATTGCAGATCTCTGGAAACATAATGCAAGAAGTACTTTTGTAATTATATAATATACAATAATAAATGACAGTAATTTATTTGAAAATGTAATAACAACAAAATCCGAATTTCATGTTGTCGGATCTTAAAGGACAGCGCTTGGTGGAACCAAAAAAAAAAAACTCTTATAGTTGGAGCTCATTCCTCGACAAAGCAGCTTGAATCTGAACAAATCTAATTACAATCTAATTACTACAATTCCCTAGTTCAACTGGAAAGTCTATCTGAAAGTGCGAAATCCAAAATCCCGCAAAAGAGGGACAAAACCCTATCGCCTTCCTCCAAGCAACTTCTACTCAGTACTCTATTCAGTAAAATTTTTAACCTCCACAACTAGAGAATGGTGAAGACTGCACAATTGATAGGTGTTGATCTAAAGCTCAAGTGAGGCCCAACCATCCAACTGTAAACCGTAGGAAGTTAGCGGCGGTTCAACTTTTTCCCACTATCTATGGATAGCTGAAACTAAAGCTCGTATCCTTACAAGCTCATCAAATAGTCCCTTCATTGCAACTTTAAAATTTCTTGCGATTTTCCCCAAACCTAATTTCGTAAGATACACATTCTTTTGTTGTCCCTGAGCGGGCACACAACTTACTTGCTGGTGGTATTATAGTAAAGCAGATTTTCCAAAAAATCGACAAAAAATGCATGATGTATTCGAATAAGCTGGGACCTTCATCATCATCGTCTTCATCGTCATCATATTCAATATCGTCATCATCATCGTCAACATTAAGATGGCCACCACCTAAGAGCGGATAATAAAAAAAAAAAAAACAATATGTAAAATATACACTAATTTAATGAATGAAGTTCAAACCTGAAACGGTCATGGCATCCAAAAATTGCTCCTTCCACGAGGTGGTACCGATCAGTTTTGAGGCATGCGCTGTTTGCACCAGCTTATTGACTGTTTGCTGTAAACAAGAAATAAAATATTGTATTTAATATGCATTTGTAATAAAATTGCTTTCACAGCTCAAATGTATGCATACTCACTTTGAATTCTTCGCTTTCTACAATATGGCAATTTATTTTGGAAACATCTGCCAGTTTCGGTAGTCCAGACATTAGCAGATTATCTCGATATGTTCTGTCATCGTGACTCTTTTGCTGAACTTCGCGTATTTGCGGAAACAGTGGATCGTCTGTGAAAATTTAGGGAGTTAATTGTACTGTAATATTTACTATTTCTGTAATTAAAATAATTGATGGAACCATTACGGTCTCAAACGAAAGAGTTTAATTCAAATTTGGAAAAATCGTAAGCCGTTTAAATTATTTTTTTCTTTTTAATAACACGCACTCTTTATTTATTACAAAACTTTGAGGTTCCCATTCTAAATAGAACAAGAAAGTCGGTAACATGAGAATAAGGAACTCGAAACAGTTTCATAAACTTATAGTCTTCGACGCAAACGAACGCTGTTCGAATTTAAAATATCGGTCCACGGTCCACAAAACGTCTTCATGGTGTAAAAGGTACTTACCGTCTGCCACTCTCGGCTGACCAAGAACCATTTCGAAAGTCACATTCTTTTCAAAACTATGCTCTTCAATGATCTCAACTTCTATAGAAACTCTGCGATTGTACAATATTATGTGAGGCATATTTTAAATATGTACAACTGTATATACACCTATTTACTCACTCATATTCGCCGTTATCAAATACTAGTTCGCCTTTTACATCCATATATTCTTTGCCTGATATTGCTGTTTTCTCTTTGCTATGATACGGTACAATAATTTTACCGCGAACGCCTGAATAACGTTTCACTTTCACTTCGTAGATTCCCACATTTTCCGGTATAATGTGCTCCTTGTCTTTGAATTCGAAAATGCCACAATGATCATCGTCTAAGATCATGACGGTCGCTACTCTGGGTGCGATGAGTACAGCATCGTCGCTGGGTTTCTTAAGATGAACATAGAAGTGTTCGTCTTCTTCGAACACATCATCATCGATAATCGTTATACTAATTGTCTGCTCTTCAATACCCGGTGGAAATTCGAGCACACCACTGACGGCAACATAATCTGAACCAGCTTCGGCTGTGCCGTCTTGGGTGTAGTATTCGACTCTGGTTAGTTTCGATAAACTACCCGCACGTACCACATGTACCTCCAAATCGCCAACACTTTCCAAGACTGTATAATGAGCGGGATCAAAATACAGACGTGTCTCAAATTCATCATCAATTTCCCCTCCCTCTTCCTCTTCAACTTGCAGACGATATTCGGCTTTTGCTTCGCCAATTTCCAAAGCTGCATAATCACGTGCCCTTCGCAATAAACCACCGGCACCAGTTAGGCGACGTCCCGAATGTACGCGATAGAAAGCTCTTGACTTCGAGCTCTCGCGTATTAAATGCTCTTGGGCCATTGCTTGAATCGTTTCCAAATCAAATTGGGGATATCTGCGATATAATTCCTTCAGTTTGGTGATGTATTCGCGACGTTGTTCCTCGAATTCGCGCATTTCCGGAGACTCAACTAAATCTTTAATACTTGAGCGTATTGGTTCCGCGTCGGATTCGGGCGAGTCGATTGAGGCCTTGATAATGCTCCGCTGGGTTGCATCATACGATTGCTTATAACATCCCGGACAGAAGAGACGTTTTTCCGTGATATAGGCATGGTAAACGAAAATCGGGAAGGATATCAATGTGACTAAACCCTCCCATATGTCGATAACATTCGGCGTTATGAACTTTGTAATAACACACATCCATAAATATGCAAATACCGACCAACTAGCTGTCACAATAAATACACGAAAGTGTTGTATTCTTCGCACTTGACCTTTCGGTATAACAACTATGCAAATGGAAATGATGACGAATAGGTTAAATGCCGCCGAGCCAACGATCGTACCTGGACCTAGATCGCCAGCAGTGAAATTCTTTTGAAACATTTCGATTATGGAAAGTAAAATTTCGGGTGCACTCGATCCCAAGGCCATTAGCGTCAAGTTAGCCACAGTCTCATTCCATACATGTACCGTTATGGTTTCTCTCTGACCATTTTTGTTCAGTACATGTACACGTTTCTCACTGGATGTGATCACCTCAATACCTTCCATAAATCGATCCGATGCAATGGCGACTCCAATGAATAAGAAACACATTGTAAGCAAGTAAACGGTGCCACGTAATGCGCGTTCTCCTTTTGTTATACCTTCCAATGGGCGCCAAGCGTTTAAGATGAGACCATCTTCGCATAAATTACTGTCTTTATCTTCTCGTGAATGTTTGCGTGAACCTGTATCGTTAGACTTTTGTGGTGCTACCAGCGTTGGCGGCGGAGATGTCGCAACATTTGCTACGGGCGGAGGAGGTTCCGTTTGTGGCGGCGTCTCTGTATCATTAGCAGGAGGTTCCGTTTCAGTCGGCGGTGGATCTGTTGTTGGAGTTGATAGCGACTTTGGCGCGGGAAATGTTTTCGTAATTGGCTTGGCTTCGTCTTGACTAGAGACTATGCATATGAATAAAAATAATAAACCCAACAGACTAAGGAACTTCGACGGCCAATTTAACGTGTGATTTCGTGCTACGTATTTCCTTTTCATGGCAATTTTTTTCTCGACCAATGCATAAATACTATTGGAATAATTTTTGGTTTTGAACAAAGTGTTCGAAAATAATGATATGCGCGGGAATGTGACGTAGTTATGTTTTTAGAATCCTAGTGTTTATTTTTTATTATTTTTGTTTACATTCGCACTTCACTTGAATTGCTGTCAAAAACTCGTTTCACTTTTCAAAAATTGTAATTTTTTTTTTTTGGGATTTCACTTCTATGAAATTTTTCAATTTTCTTTGTCGTACATCCTTTAGTTAATTGTTGAATTATTTAGCCACATACATATGTGTGATATAAATATGAATGAGTATTTTGAGAAATATTTAAAATACAGTTAAATTCAGTTACACACACTTCGAAAAACACTAGAAATCGTTTTCTAACAATTTTTCTTTTTAAAAGACAAAAAATATATTCAAGCTCTGAGTCTCTTTATTGTATATGGCTCGTATGACTTTTCAAAAATATGAGGTTTCGATAGTTTCAGAAGCACTTTAGTGCTATTCGCCACAGATGGATTCAAAGAAGTAGATATTTTGTGGTTTTCATGAATTAATGTTATGCCACAAGCTGAATATGTTTGATCCGGATATTTTGGGAACGTGATTTATTGTTAACCCTAGCGCTGAAACAGTATCACATACATTGGGAATACGTATGCTTATCTTATTTATCTGACTTCTTCAACATTAAATCTAAACTTCGAAAGATCATACTTATACTATATACTATTGTAAAGTAGATTTGTACAACAATGATATGAGATTGTGTTAAGGACTCTAGGACTGTTGAGATTAATCGATTTCAATTTTCAATTCAATTTAACCTGTAACTGGTAACAAATTGTCTTAAGGACTCTAGGACTGATGAGATTAATCGATTTCTATTTTCAATTCAATTTAACCTGTAACTGCTAACAGCATTCTTATCATATTAGAAGAAAATATTTCGCTAATTTAGGCTAATTGCTCGCTTTCTATAATGAATGTGCCAAGAGCTTAAGTTGGCTGTCGATGAAAAGCCGCTGTGCACGTTATTACAGAACACGTGTTCCAGAAAATTATTATGTTTTTTTTAAATATCTCCAAAATGTAATGCTGCTACTATATCGGTACCATAAAAAATACTTTCATCTCTCTCCTCCTTTCATCCCACAACTCTTTAATATACCCAAATTGTGTTGAGCATATTAAATTATATAATATATAATCGTTTGATAGTTAATTAGAAACCGCCCACACACATATCATTTTGTGAAATATCCACATGAATATATATAATATGTAGCTAAACAACAACAAATGCAACCACAGCACTTCTGCATTGTGAAACATGTTTATTTTTATACAAACCTAAAAAAATATGAACTGAATGCTTGTCTAGACTCTAGAAGCATGCATTTCGGTTTGTTAGCGTATATCTAAACATTTATAAATAACTGCATAATCTTGTTGTACATTAAAAAAAAATGTTGTGTTCTCTTAAAATTTATTTTCACTCAGGTCTTTCACTCCAATCAAGAATAACATTTCAAAATCAAAAACAATCAAAAGTATTGAGTAAAACAAATTGTAAATGTAAAGTCGATAGGAATTTACAATAAGGCATAGTGACTCGCAGAATACCCTACACAGCTAGAGGATCGTTAAGGTTGTAGTTGAAAAAAATACTGTGAGAGAAAGAGCAAGGTAACATTTACCTCTCAATGAAATTCAATAAAAATCACAATAATTGCTCCAAATTAATTCTCTTTATTTTTTGTTTAACAGCTGGTGAATGAAGAGTTGTTAACCTAAAACTAAAAAAATAACAATATTCTTTTCAGAAAGAATGCGCATTTAAATACGAAATATGTTTTAAGAATCTTTCTATGCAGTCTATAACTTATTTCTTCAGCTTCATTCATAACCACGAAAATCCAATTTGCTATTGAAGATGCGAAAGTGGCATATTACTAAACCAAAAAGGGGCCCTTTGTTTCCCAAATCATAAATTGATTAAAGTACATGCTTAAATTCACTTCTTCTTTACCTCCGAGAAATGAAGTGTAGAGCCGAAATCACTTCAATCAAAACTATATCAGTTCACTAGCTAGCAGAAACAGGTGCTTTTCATCTAGCGCATTTATAGTACCCATTATCGCTAGTGTAGCGCGCATTTGTGCGACAGCGGCGCTAGAGACTCAACACATTACATTAGCTACTCATTGAAGAGACGTCGTCGAGCTACGGCGAGTTACCACTGCACTCATTACAATTAGTTCGAGTGCGTCGTTTAGCGGGTAGCCATCGGACAATTTGTCGGCAAACATACTATATGAGCGTTCTGTTGTGCGGTAGCTAAAAATGTAAAATACAACAAAAATAAAAATAAAAATAAATTATTTAAATGTAATGTAATGTGTGGTGTGCAACGGTTCGCTGGTCCGACGTGTGTAACTGTAACATATGAGCGAACTGTTAGAAATATTGTGAAAATCAAAATGCGTATAAATAAATAATTATGTAAAAAATTAAAAAGAAAATAAAAAATAGAAAAAAATAAATAAAAATATAATGCATAATTGCTGTTTCATAAGTGTTGATTAAACGAAAAGCTTGAAGAAAGCCAATTCGATTTGTGCACCACACTCTGTCAAAGCAATAAATGCAGGCGCATTTAATAAAAAAAATCTTTGTTTTTTTTTTCTTTAATCTATTTTGTTTTTGCTAGCAAATTTAATGAAAATTCTTTGACAAATTATTTCTCTCTTTTTGCTAATAGTATTTATTATATATTTCTTTCTTCACATGTATGCACTTATGCAGTTGTGTGAAATATATTTTAGGTCCTCAGCGTTATTTAAAAATACAAATTAATTATAAAACGCACGAATCAAATACTGTGGTTACTAATAATTGTGTTCACATTGTCGCGCTCGTCCCGCTTGCATTCGGCATATAAAAGAGAAGAGTACAACAGTTACCGTTAAACCGACGTTTAGTAGAAATCGAGGCAACAAAAAAAATTAAATTTCTAACGCTCCTAATGCCTTTCGCCCTGCTTTGAGCTACTTTAACCTCAGCTAATATCAGCTGCTCTCAGCCGGTCTCTTAGAAACATCAATTGCTCCTGTCCTGCTAAGCCATCAAACAATTGCAAACTGCAACTGTATAAATTCCATTTGTGGAATGTGTAATGAAAGTAATTCGACAAACGAAAATAATTATTCATAAAAATACCTGCAGCACTTGGCTACGAAGAGTTTTACGAAGCGGTTAATTGAGATTTTAATGTGAGTGTGCTCGAGTGCGCAAAATGCCTCATAAAATAATTAATAAATTTATATTTATGAAATTAAAATATATTCTCATATAGTTGAAATATATTCATCTATACATATGTAAAATAAATAATAATATTTGATAAGTAATGTGAGAAGAAATAATTGTAGATTCCAACAAGAGTTTTAAACTTAAAAAATATTAAGGCATATAATAATTCCAAGTTTCACAGAACAGATGATTTTTCGATAAACACTTTTTCAAATCACTGAGTAAATTGAAATCATTTATCACTCATCTTGAGAATTACTTTGAACTCTATAATACTGTATGTGCGAATTATGGAAACAAAACAAATATCTAATAATGAAATTGAGGTTATGTAAACAAAAATTATTGTTAGGCTCTTCGAGTTTCACTATCAAATCTGAATCAGATTTTACCCCGACAGTCCGTTCGAAGTGACAACCGAATATTTTAGCCTACAACTTCAAACTCGGCTTGCATTATTTTCTGGAAGAAGTGAAGAAGTAAGATTTATTTGTTAGAAATATTTCCAGTTTGCTATTGTGTTCTGTCCACTCTTTGAAGAGCGATCCAAAGTTATATCTAAGATATATTCCTCAGACGAGGTTAAGTTTTTTTGAGACAGCTGCCATTTCTTGGCGAGTATACCTATGTAGAAGAAAAGCTTACTTATTTTTTGATAGAACGCTTGAATGAATAACATTTCGAAAGAAAATGAAATTATGAAAGCAAATCTTAACGCATCACTCCTAGCAAGAAATAGTAGATGAGTACGCTCATATTCATTCATAACATTTTATTAGATGCTCACGCTTTGCTAATATTTAGCATACCGCAAACACTATATTATAATGGACTTAATTAAAATCTGTCATATTTATAGCATACGTGACTAGCAACAGTGATGGTCTTTAATTACACAGTTTTATTCGGAATTGTGATTAAATGTTAATCATCTGTTAGAGTACACCGCGAGTGTTAAAGGCAACAATGCAAATTATTTTATTAACATTTATATCGAGAAGTATTTATTTATTTTACATATTTATATATTTTAGCTTGACTGTATTTATATCTTGCTTTCTATATAAGTGTAATTAATATGCCTGGAGTTTGTAGGAAATTTCTCGGAACACCTGCTTGAATTCGAATTAAGACTGCTTTACAAAGAGTCGTATTGATATAAATTGTTCTTAAAATATTGAAAATGTTTATTAATAACATAAAAACAAGATTTCATATAGGATTTTCTCTGATAGGATTTAGTAGCCATGTATTATAAGTTCGAAAAATGACGTCGGTTTAATTTTATATGTACCAAAGTCTCGTTTGTTTTCCTGGTGGAACATACATATATTTTAAAGGCTCAATTCTGACAAATACCTTTAGTAACGGGTGATTTTTTTGAGGTTAGGATTTTCATGCATTAGTATTTGACAGATCACGTGGGATTTCAGACATGGTGTCAAAGAGAAAGATGCTCAGTATGCTTTGACATTTCATCATGAATAGACTTACTAACGAGCAACGCTTGCAAATCATTGAATTTTATTACCAAAATCAGTGTTCGGTTCGACAAATCGAAAAATCGACAAATCGACAAATTTTGTTCAGCGATGAGGCTCATTTCTGGTTGAATGGCTACGTAAATAAGCAAAATTGCCGCATTTGGGGTGAAGAGCAACCAGAAGCCGTTCAAGAACTGCCCATGCATCCCGAAAAATGCACTGTTTGGTGTGGTTTGTACGCTGGTGGAATCATTGGACCGTATTTTTTCAAAGATGCTGTTGGACGCAACGTTACGGTGAATGGCGATCGCTATCGTTCGATGCTAACAAACTTTTTGTTGCCAAAAATGGAAGAACTGAACTTGGTTGACATGTGGTTTCAACAAGATGGCGCTACATGCCACACAGCTCGCGATTCTATGGCCATTTTGAGGGAAAACTTCGGAGAACAATTCATCTCAAGAAATGGACCCGTAAGTTGGCCACCAAGATCATGCGATTTAACGCCTTTAGACTATTTTTTGTGGGGCTACGTCAAGTCTAAAGTCTACAGAAATAAGCCAGCAACTATTCCAGCTTTGGAAGACAACATTTCCGAAGAAATTCGGGCTATTCCGGCCGAAATGCTCGAAAAAGTTGCCCAAAATTGGACTTTCCGAATGGACCACCTAAGACGCAGCCGCGGTCAACATTTAAATGAAATTATCTTCAAAAAGTAAATGTCATGAACCAATCTAACGTTTCAAATAAAGAACCGATGAGATTTTGCAGTTATCAAGCTCTTAAAAAATCACCCTTTATTTAACTTTCAATAAATGTTGAGTAAACATTAAAATGTCGTGGGTAAAAATCAAGGTATTTAACAGTAAGACTCACAAAATCATAATTTGTTTCATTATTTAATTTATAAAAATCTTTTAGATAGAAATAGTTTTTAGATATGCATAACTGTTTTATTTAATATTATTTTACTAGTTTTGTAGTTTGTTGCTGTTACGCAGTAATTTTTTTTACTTCGAAACTTATTTAATGTATTTTGCTCCAAAATGTAGGCAACTTTCTTGATATTCGTTAAAAAAAACAACGACTTGAATTCCAATCATTCATACTATCTAAAGAAGAACAGCTGTACTTTTTATTTTCTCTTAACAAAGTTAACAAGAGAATATATTGCAATTAAATAAATAACTTTATAAAATATATAGATATTGCTCTAAACGTATTAGATCTTGTCAGTGTGAAAAAATAGTTTTAAACTGTTTCGTCTTCGTCAAGGGATTTTATCAGAATTTTTTTAAGAAAGAGGAAAGAGGTTAGTCATAACCTGCCGTGTATCAATCGCTATAAGAAAAAACGAGTTTGATTTTATAGCGAATTGAAGACTGACTCAGATTTTAGAATGGCGCATATCTAATCATGATATCACTGTCATTGTGATTATAAATCACTGGATTCGCATATTTTATATAAGTCTGTCTCACATTTATATTTTGAATAATGAATTTTAATACTCTCATTTATTATTTTTCAAACATTCAGTAATCTTGTATTAGTAATAGTTTTTCAGTTTACACCTATTTTGTACTATTGAAGTCATAAAAATGCCTCGTTAACTCAAAGCTTACTTAAGCAATTGCACAATTTTCGAAAACATGCAAAAAACAATAGGAATAATGGATATTCACTACAATGGAAGATAATAAAACGAGATACACTTCAAGTTGATGCTAAAAAATGTACTTAATCTGATGAATACGATTATATGTATGACATAAGAAGTAAAAAACTGTAGACGAAATGACATCATTAGAAAAAGCTTTATAATTGCATTCATCTCACTTAATTGTACATCATGTTTCATGCTTGTTCATATCCGTTTTTGAGTCGCAGTCACAGTTTTAAGTGACTTTATTAATAAAGCGGTGCAAACTAGCATTATAAAGTATATATATTTATATATCCACTTAAAAAATTCATTTAACTTCAGCCACCCTAAACATTCGTTTTAGAATGCCTCCAAATTTATTATACACAATTTGTCCAAATATTTATATACACATCATGTCATTAACGCGTATATACATACACATCACATAGGCACTTCCACGTATGGCATTGTTATTGCATATGGTTTCACCGCATTTACACCTCAGTAATGCAATAATTTTTATAACATTTTACCCGCACATTATCCAGCGGTCACATTACGCCCAATTGTTTATATTCAGCGCTTTCGTTGCACACCTTGCACATTCCATAGATGGTTTACAATTCGATATTTCAATTTTCTGTATGAATGTTATTTGGACTTCAGTATATACAGATATATAGGAATGAAGCTAATTTAGCAGTTTACCCAAGTCGCAAGGAAATAATACTGAGCAAGTAAACTTCCACATTCACTGTAAATGGTACTCCAATTTCAGCAGGAAATCAGTCGGAGAAAATATATATGGAGTTATGTATGTTAGAGTGCGTTCAAAAGAAAGTGTGATCTTGCGTAGAAAAAAATATTATAGAAAAAAGAGTTTGTGTTTAGAAATCGAACGAGATATTAAGCAACAAAAATTAAGTTCATTTCACTAATATATGTATTTTTGAAGCATTCTTATGAGATTGACCAAGTTTCATCACATGAGACGCATTTTTATCGATCTGTTTTTAGATTGCTGCGCCAAAATGTAGGCAACATGTGTTATTTAATTTTTGATATACAGTATTATTAGTTAGTTTAGAGTAATTTATATGAAATCAAGTTATTTAAATTATAATGAGAACCCAGCCTTATATTCATTACTCATTTGAGGATATGCCTATATAAACGAAAATATTCCAGAGTAAATAATGTAGAATGGTGTAATGACTAGTACCGCAAATATGTAGTTTAACGACTCATTTGTACTCTGCGCTATCTCATATATATTTGTTATATACTTTATCTACAGACAAACACTAAATAGGCTTTTAAGCATTAGGTGACTGCGAGTGCAATGCTTTTGTTTATATTGCATTTTCTGTTCGAAATGTGTTTATATGTAAGCACACGCACTCATATTCATACACATACACTAACCTACATAACGACGTCTATATACTAATATATATTCACATGTGCCTTTAAATTAGCTGCAATTTGTGTTCTGTAAACAATACGAAATTATAAATTACTTTTCGTTTTTATTCTAAACTAGCTGCTACCATCCGCAGCATGTGTACTCCTATACATATATACCAATGCATTTATTTATGTGTGGCATTACCCTTGTGTTTATAAATTTTGTTTACACGATCACTGTCATGTAATAATTAAGAAGTCATTATTGACGCTCGATTAGCTTGGAAAATAAGAGCAATAGAGCAAATAGGTTACCAGACGGAAACGAAAAGCGATTCTTACTGCATTCAAATGCGGATATATTCAGTTATTTCTTGGAATGCAAAGAAATTTTAAAATTTCTAAAATAGATAGAAAAGAAAGTGAAATTTGACTTGATGTAATTATGATTTTATTAGTTACTGTATTCGGATGTCAGGGACAATATACATACATAGATATCACTAACAATATACATACATATGTGTATCTGAAATATTTTTAAAATTTTTCGAATTTTTTTAAATTGTTGTACAATTTGGGAAGAAGAATGATAATTTTGTCTGTGGGGGAAAAATCCAAAATCGAAACGGTTCATGAATGTGGACTGTTTTTGCATAAAATTACAGAAAAAGTGGTAAGGTATCGGAAAATAATTTTCAATTTTCTTCGAAATAAATAAATTTATGAAAAAAATTTAATAATAAAAAATAGTAATGCAAATAAATATAACCGAATTCTAAAAAGTCGATTTCCCGTTTTTTTTTTTTAATATGTTTGGCAATCCAGAATGATATTCACGGCACAACAATACCTAAATTCAGCTTGTCCGGTCTGAAAAACATGGATACAAAGTCAAAGTGTCGATGTTCTGGTGTGACCGCCATACTCCACAGGCCTAAATATTATAAATAACATCTGAGAATGGTTGGTAAGCAATATACCACCAAAACGGAGCTAATCGACGACATAAGAATTGGTCGGTCAATCATTACACTAGATTTTATTTAAAAACTTAAGGGTTCCCTCCCCAATAAAATTTAAAGTATTTTAAAGTTTTTATTAACAAAGGTGGCACCGCCCATTACTAATTTAAGTTAAAAATATTCGAATTATAAATTTAAAATGTTAAGTTTAACTGAAAAGTTAAATAAATGAAAAAAATGAAGTTAGCGTAGAGAGCGCTATCCTGATAACGCAATTTTCGTTTGCAAATTTTTGTACTGTTTTGGTTTTCATTTCATTATAAAAAATCCTGACCCTTATTTTGCGTCAAATTGTTTAAAGTATATTAGAAAAAAATTTTGTAGCTTTAACCCAAACATTATGGAAAATATTTGGTATCAACCAAACATGCTTAGGGGGGCGCTATCCTGATGACGAGCGGTGTAAGGACTCATTCAGATTTGTAAAGTGAAAAAATTTCATAATGTTCAATCTGAGATACCGTTCGTTGATTTGATTATTTCTATGCAGAGTATCGCAACCTAATAGCATTTTCGCACAATAGTTAATTGATGAATTAATCGGCATTTGCTCGATTAACACGCCGATTTTGATTTACCATACAAAAGAAAAATATTATTTTACTACATTAATTTTTAAATGAATACAAAACGAGTGGGAACTGTCCACGCTGTAACAGCTGATCGTTAATCGAGTAGGCTGCGAAAAGGAAAAACTGGTTTATCAATTTTAATAATTATGTATTAAATTTATTTGGCTGTGCGAAAGAGCTATAAAGGGACTGTCTATCACTTAAGCCGTTAAATTAAGATTCAATTTCACTTAACCGTTTTGATGTATATGTTCTGTCATAACTATGATCAGCATTGCTCTGATTAGAAAGTAAGAAGAATTGCTTATTTAGTTGTCTTTCTGTCGGTTGATACGTTTTTTGATTGATTTTGAGAACAATAATATGAATCATGATCCAAGTTGTTCTAGAAATCCAAAAAGGGAGTAATTCAATACGCTTTTCAATTTGATTACGCTCGTAATTTTTGACATACAATATGGTATGATATCTTTATACTGTCGCAACAAAGTTGCTACGAGAGTATAATAGTTTTGTCCACATAACGGTTGGTTGTAAGTCCTAAAACTAAACGAGTTAGATATAGGGTTATATATATCAAAATGCTCAGGGTGACGAGAAAAGTTCAAATCCGGATGTCTGTCTGTCCGTCCGTCCGTCCGTGCAAGCTGTAACTTGAGTAAAAATTGAAATATCTTGATGAAACTTGGAAGACGTATTTCTTGGCATCATAAGAAGGGGCATATGTGGATGTAATTTTTTTGGGGAAGTGGACGTGGCCCCGGCCCCTACTAAGTTTTTTTGTACATATCTCGTAAACTACTAAAGCTATATCAAGGAAACTATCTGGATTCGTTTCTTTTAGGTACTATCTTATACAGTCCAAAAATGGAGAAAATCGGATTATAACCACGCCTACCTCCCATACAAAGGTTATGTTGAAAATTACTAAAAGTGGGATAACTCACTAACGAAAAACGTCAGAAACACTAAATTTCACATAAGAAATGGCAGATGGAAGCTCCACTCAGATTTTTTTTACAAAATGGAAAATGGGCGTGGCATTGCCCACTTATGGATCAAAAACCATATCTCAAGAACTACTAAACCGATTTCAATGAAACTTGGTTTGTAATAGTTTCCTTACATCCCAATGATATGTTGTGAAAATAGGCCAAATCGCTTCACAACCACACCTACTTCCAATATAGCAGAACTTTGAAGACGATCTGTATCGTTTACTTTGCAATATATAAAGTAAGCAACATTCCTGAAGGCTGTAAGAAGGGTTAACTTAAAAATAAAAACTCAAAAAATTGGCTATTAGTGATTCTATGCCAGCTAGTTATTATATAAATGTAAATTGTAATATTCAATTAATCATATTTCAGTTTAATCTACATTAAATTCTTTCCAATTTACTTTCAGAACAACCATAATTTGAGCAATCACACCAAAATGGCAACACAATCACAACGATGATAGTCTTTCAAATACGGACAAAACAAAACGCCGATTGCGAAAAAAACTGTAGTTCGAAATGTCAGAAAAAAACTCGAAACGAAATTGTCTAATTAAATAATTGCGTCTAAATTTCAAATACTTTAAACTAAATTTCTAATCTAAAAAAATCACTTTTATTCCTACGAATCATAAAAATTAAGCATACTTCATCAACAATTTTAGCTGTATAAAGAGCAAATACACATAAAAAGAATACTACAAAAACTACAACAACTATGCAGCTTCGTAGTTTAGTGCAGCATAACTCGCACAGTAGAACGATTAGAGGCAGTCGGTGAAGCGCACATGCTTTATTAGTCCAAAAGAAAAAAAAAAAAATAAAATATATATATTATTAAGTAGTAGCAGCATTAGAAGCGTTATGCAATAATAAAAATAAAATCACAACACATACTGTTATAAATATATATAATCAATACATACACACATCCTTAAGGCAAACTGCATTGTTAAAGTAATTGTAATCAGAGAATTAAGTAATTAAAGCGAAAAAGAGCAAATTTGAGTGCTAAATAGAAAGCAAAATACCATACAAATACATACTTACATATATATAAATATAAATAGCAACAACAAAGCACGAGCTTCCTAGTAGAGACCTCAGCAATTAAGAAAAAACTATGAAAATCGAAAATTAACACACAACAAAGCAAAAGAGTTAAAGCAACAACAACAACAAAGTACACACACATTCATTGCGCCACACGCAGTTTTGTACATACATAAGTCGAAAGAAAGCTGCAAGGCACCACTCAAGCACAGAACCGCATTGAAAATTGCATAGCATAGCATAGCATAGAGAGTAAGAACCATCAGCTTGTAAAATAAACTCACGAAATCACGCTTCAACTGTACAGACAGCTGAGCTCACGCTTAACGTAGAAAGGAGTAGCAACGCAATTACGAACATAAAAGCTTAAGTGAGCAGTCCAGCACAGCATCAGTTACTAGCCACACGCGTGAAGCCACAAACACACTCACACAGCCACGAAACAGTTATACAACACACTCGCCAAAGTCCAAAGCAACCGTCCAATTTGCGAGCCACAACGGTGACAACGAATTACAACCCACCAAACGACGGTTGAACAGTTGGTGTAGTTGAGTTGGCACGAGCATTACTTTACTTATGGCCAAAAATCGCGTCTCCGGCGTGTAAAAGTTGCTAAATAAACTTAAAGATCCATACGAGAAACTGAGGAAGCAGAGCACACACGAACACCAAAATGGTGCAATTATTGATAAACCGAAAGCGAACGAGTCGCGATCGCACAGTGTTGGCGATCTTCTGTTTGCTCTTGGTGTGCACAACAACGCTTAGACTTGTCCATGGCGCTGAGACGCCGAACAACGGTAGCACCAATAATTTGGAGGCCGTTGGCAACAAACCAAATGATGACCAAAAAGTGACTCGTAATACGGACGTGGCGGCCAACGCGGACGTGAGTGCTGTTGCTAAAGCCGGCGGTGCCGGTAGTGGTGGTGGAGGCAACGCGGCAGACGTTGGCGGTGACACACCGAAGGCAAATCAGAATAATAATGCTGGTGCTGTTAGTAGCAGTGATAATGGTGATGATGATGATGATGGCCGTGAGAATGCTGATGATGCTAACGGTGGTGATAATGTCACCGCCTTGTCGCAGCACAGTGGCAGTTCATTGCAATGCAAAGACGGTCTGTTGCTTAAAGTTTGGATGCCAATTGACAATGTGAGTACCGGTGATCGCGTTGCGCGGGGCCTTGTGTACTTCCTGGCGATGTCGTATTTGTTCATTGGCGTTTCAATTGTGTCAGATCGTTTTATGGCGGCGATTGAAGTGATCACGTCCAAGGAGAAGGAAGTGGTTATCAAGAAGAAGGGCGGCGAAACACAGGTGGTAGTGGTGCGCGTCTGGAATGAGACGGTCGCCAATTTGACGCTGATGGCGTTGGGTTCCAGTGCACCGGAAATACTTTTGTCCGTTATTGAAATGTTCCAAAAGGGTTTTGAAGCTGGCGATTTGGGTCCGGGCACCATAGTCGGCTCGGCCGCTTATAATCTATTTGTTATTATTGCCCTTTGTATTGCGGTCATACCGAATGGTCAAGTGCGGAAGATCAAACATTTGCGGGTATTTATTGTAACGGCCGCTTGGTCGCTGTTTGCCTACGTTTGGTTATACTTGATATTGGCGCAAATTTCACCAGGGCGAGTCGAAGTCTGGGAGGGTCTGTTGACGTTTATATTCTTCCCCACTACCGTGCTGACGGCTTATATAGCCGACAGACGTTTGTTGATTTATAAATATCTTGACAAGAATTATCGCATGAATAAGCGAGGCGTTATTGTGAGCGCCGAGGGCGACGCCGTACTCGAGATGAATCGTCATGAGAGCATCAAGGAGCTAGCGGAGAACGAGGAGATGAAAGACTTCGAGGATGCACGACGTGAATACATTTCAACGCTGAAAGAACTACGTAAGAAGTATCCACAAAGCGATCTGGAGCAATTAGAAATGATGGCACAGGAGCAATTGATAAATCGAGGCCCCAAATCACGCGCTTTCTATCGCATACAAGCTACCCGCAAGATGATGGGCAGTGGCAATATCATGCGCAAAGTGCAGGAGCGTGCTCTCACCGATCTCAATGAGGTGAAAGCACAGCTGCAGCGCGTCGAAGTGGAGGCCGAAGACGATGATACGACGGTACGCATCTGCTTCGAGCCCGGCCACTACACTGTCATGGAGAGTTGTGGTGAATTTGAATTGCGCGTTGTGCGTCGCGGTGATCTCTCCGGTTATACGACCGTGGATTATCAAACGGAAGACGGTTCGGCCGAAGCCGGTAGCGATTATATTGGTAAGAAGGGTGTACTCACCTTTCCACCGGGTGTCGATGAGCAACGTTTCAAAATCGAAGTAATCGACGATGATGTTTTTGAGCAAGATGAACATTTTTATGTGCGTTTAAGTAATCCGTCGGATCCGGCTATACTCGCCGTGCCAAAAGTGGCCACTGTAATGATACTCGATGACGATCATGCAGGCATATTTGCCTTCAACCAGAAGACGCATGATTTTGCCGAATCGATTGGCACATACGATTTGAAGGTGCAACGTTATTCGGGTGCTCGCGGCAAGGTGATCATACCGTATTGGACCGAGGATGGTACTGGAAAGGCAGGCAAGGACTACGAACCAGTGCAGGGAGAGTTGGTCTTCGAAAATAACGAAACTGAGTAAGTCATAGAAAGTAGAATATAATAAGAATAATTATTTCAACATTTATACAGTTCTGCTATATGGTATTTGTACCTAAAATGAAATATTTGCAACTTAAGAAATCCCTCCATGCATTATATATGCGGAATGATATTGATAGTTCTTCAGCGAACAAGAACTGTCTTAGTTTTATTGTGAGTGGGTGCAGATTCAAATTTTTTTATTAATTCAGGATCTGCTTTCTTTGTATTCAAGACATATATCATTTGATGATCGAATTTAATTTTGCTATATTCTTCCCTTAGAACCGACAACAATTTACCATCCACTTATAGGTTAGGTTAGGTTAATGGGCTGATCCAATGAATCTCACTTAGACGGCTAAAATCTCCAGTCTTTTGTGATGCCGCGAACTACTAAATATGGATACCACTGATCTTCAAGCGTCGACAAAGTGTTTTGCGCCTGTTACAAATTTCTTAAAGTGGTTAAAATCTAATTAAGCCGGTTCATCCCGTTTGCTGAAACTAATGCTGCCGAGTTGTTCCAGTTTCAATCTAGCAAGAGCTGGACAGTAAAGTATAAAGTGTCAAGATTTTTCAATCTCGTCTTCCTCTATGCAGGATCGGCACTTCCATCCTGAATGCTGGATGTTTAACTCCAAGGCTTGTGAGTCCATTGGATAGTGTCCAGGAAGGAACCTGCCATTACCACGAGTTAGTCTTTGCTGAGAGCTGATAGTTCTGTGGAGTTCTACTACGATTCACTTATTATAGAGATTTGGGCCATAAGAATATACCAAAAGTCACATAGGTGCTGGTTCTCAACCACCGCATACAAAGTGTAAGGTGTAATGATCCTGTAGCAAAACGTAGGAAGACAATAGCGCATCAGTTTGTTCCCAATTCGACGGGATTTCGATTGAAGCACCTTTTCAAATGTTTAAAATAAACAATTGTCAAGGGTTTTTCTAGCTCGACTTCCTTCCAAGTCTCTAAATCTTTAGTAATCCAACTGAGACCAGTCTAAACCAGTCTCAGGCTACAATGAAATATGGATCGGAGGTTGATTGAGGCTAAACAGCTATTAGGGATTTCAGTGAAGTAACCGTTCTCACCATATATAAATATGTTTTGTGCACAGCCTGTCTGAATGGCATCGGTTTATCAATTTCTTGCAGTCAGAAGAGCAAATACCGTATACGTTTGATTGCAATTAAATAAAATAGTATAGAGGTTGAGAAAGAATATCTCCTCAAGTATTAAAATATATTTTAATAAATTTATTATATTTTTGAACATTTGGGATAACTCGAAACTCGGGGAAGTAGACAAAAAAAAAATTATTAAGAATTTATTTATGTAAAGAAATATTTATATATATGCATGTGCTTGTAGGTAGACCCAACTTTGAATTTTCTCTAATTGAAGTAAATGTAAAAGTAATACACACATTTTTAGAAGCTTCGGATTAATATAATTTGGTAATAAGTCATTTCCAACTTTGCCAGAACTTCTACCATAAAACCCAAAATCGTAATATTTTTATATGCGAGCATATGTATGTATATGTATATTTACTGAGGTGATAAATAGCAGCAGCCAAACCAAATTCAACCAAAAACCAGACAAAAATTTATGAATTCACAGGTAACTTGCTGCATACGGCAAACACATGACCAAATACATACATCCATACAAACAATCATTCATAGAAGAAATAAAAACGAAATATCGAAGAATATGAGTCGATTTAATGAGTGTATGTGTACATGCGTGGGTGTGTGTGCTTGTTAGGCCACCAACGCATTTACCGAAACCATAAAATTCCGCGAATGTCGAGGGAAATCGAATTGTACCTTGAAATCAATATCCGCAATACCACAAGGTGGGCCGAGAAGGCTGAAATGCTATTTCGTTCGAGCCATTGTACAACTGTATGCATATGTGTGTGAGTGTAGATATGTATACAGTTGGTTGGTTGGTGCTCATACCTTGTTGATTGTCACCATGGCCTTGTATTGTGTGTGCGAAGAAATAAAAGAAATTACCTTTAGCAGGTGGGCAACACATTTGCTACCACTTGACCATACATACAATAGCATTGACGACGAGCTCGCTCGTAGCTTTGGCGGTCACAACACACACACACACCTGCACATAAATGCATTCATATACATGTTGGTAGATATGTATGTATGTATAAGTGTGTGTGTGTGTGTGTGCTTGTGATTATAGAATTTTGCATTGGTTCACTATCCAGTTGGCTCTTTAGCGCAAACGATTTTACGAGCATGCATTTAAGTACTCGAACGTGCTCATACGACGGCATTTGTGAGCAGTTCACGAACACCAGTACAGCGCCAGGCACACACACTCATATACATGCATATTTATGCATTTTGCTTATGTATTGGTGTATGGTGAATGTGCATGCATTCATTCATTTATTGCCAAACATTTGCACAGGTTGCTTCTTCCAGTTTGGCATTCGGTAATGCGAAATGAACAAAACTCATTTAAGTGCGGCACACACACACACGCACGCCAATATACATACCTACTTATATATGCCAGTCATCGTATATGTATGTATAAACGAATGTGGAGGCGCAACTGTATGCATAGCAAAGTGGTAACAATCTAGTTTGCGTTTTATTAGACTCACTCACCGGTCCTCATATACATACATACACACATATACAGCAGAGCTTCTTTATACAACGAGTGTGCTCATAAAAGTCAGCAAATTGTAATTTCTGCGTAAGCGTTTTGAAGTTTCAATTAGCATTGTATTTTATGGTCTACTTTAGTTTGGCATTTTTAATGCTTTGGCATTTATAAAACTGACTCATAATTTGGAAATTTGGAAATGGCATTCACTTGTGATCTTCTATCGTTTGTCAATGCGAATATTGTTGCTCGAAACTTCCCCAAACGCAGACAACTTGTTCCTTAACTTGTTTTTTTGTTTTGTTTTAAATTTAAGCTTTTTCTGGAGCAAAAATGTGGAAAAAGCTAGGGAAAACGATTTTTTTTCTCATTTTTTAAAATTATGAGCTTTTCAGAGCAAAAAACGGGAACCTTTAATTTTTTCAAAAATTCGATCGAGTGAAACAAAAAAACGGCTGGCTGGATTAATTTGATTTTTTGTAGGATTTTTGTGGACATATTGAACTGTAAAAAGCACACTTAACATTAGTAGTTTCCTCAATATTTTCGATCTAGCGCTCAATTTTTCAAAAAAACACCAAAAAAACCCTCTTTTTGTTGCATTTTCAAATTCATGTGACAATAAGAATTTTTTTTCGGAAAAGCAATGGCTAGTCGTTAATGAGAATTCATCACAATCACAGGCAAAAGGATCCTTTTCCATTTGAAGACCGATATCTCGACGAGAAGTGAACGTATCGAGGTGTTCAAAAAACCAAATTAAATCTAAATGAACAAAGTATCCGATCCTTATTGTGGTTAAGCTAAAAGAATTTTCCACGCCCGTAGACAAAAAATAAAACTAAAAAAATTTTGAAAATTTGTTTGTTGCTGGTTTTTCTACGATTACTCAAAAACCGCAGAGGTTAAAAATTAAGTGGTTAAAGTTCTAATCCAAAAACTAGACACTTGGAGCTATAATTTCCTTCTTTATCGATTTCTTGTACGACCATTTCTTTCGAAGTTACGGCCTGTTGAAATTTGCCCAAAAATTTGGAATTTTTTTTATCCCTTTATTTTTCCAGTAGTGTATATTAATCTCTTTGAAAAATCTGTTTAATGGTAGCTATTGGTTAAATAAATTTAGTTGGATGCATTTTATACATTCGTATATCTTATAAACCAAATTTCAATCCGATATCTTTGTACAAAAAAAATCCTAGTTTCGACAATCTGTATAGAATTTCGATCTGCTTTTAAGGACTGATTGAGCCTCCATTAATTTTAACTCACAACAAAAAAATCACCGGTAATTTGCATATCTTGTCGTTTCGCGATAGTTATGTTAATATACTCAAAAAATTAAAATAAACGACTGTCAAGAGTTCTTCTGATTTGACTACTCAAAGACTCTGAGTCTAACTGAGACCAAGAGTATAAGCCTGTTTCAAGTTCCTGGTATGTACAATGAAATATGAATCGCAGTTGGTCGCGAATACAAACTAAATGCAAATTTTGAAAGCAACACGTGCCCAAAGATTTCTTAAGGGGTTATATACAGTTAGACGGCCGAAAAAAAGTGAATTTTCCAGAATTTTTTCTGAGAAAACTTTTGAATTTATTGATCCAAAAATTTATACACATATTATGGTATCTTTTAACTGTATTTTAAGACTTAGTACTAGTAAAAATATTTATTTGAAAAAGAGCTACAGCTGATCTTCAGGAGCTCCTCTCAAAAAAGACGTTTTGCGGTGACCACTATATCTCGGAACTGGATCATCCGAAATTAAAAAACCAAACAGATTTCGTTAAAATAATGTTAAATCTAGTAATTAATCGAAGGAATAAGCAAAATAAAATTTTTTGACAAAATGGCGGTTTCTCAAAAACAAAAATCGATTTTTCACCGAAATTTCGGCCTTAAATTATTTATAAAAAAAAAATATTTATCGGAGAGAAAAAATCTTCGATTAATTACTAAAAAATATATTTAAGAAGGTCGTGTTAAAATTTGAGACTAATCGGTCTAGCCGTTTTCGAGTAATGTTGGTCACCGACTTTGAAAACACCATTTTGAGAAAAACGCGCTGCCGCTCGGACCTTGTACTTCCAAGCACTCTGAAACCCCTTTTCAAATTTGCTTGTAACTTTGAAAATATTCACCGGAACGATATGAAATTTTCTGTGTGTATTCTTAAATATATGTACATTAAGAAAATGAAATAAAAAAAAATCGATTTTTTGAAAATTCTAACTGTAATTCCCCTTAAACCTTGATCTAAGGAGTGCAAAAATGCCTAAAATTCTTTAGTGAGGCCTCGTGGTATAGAATTCTTGATCAATATAACCTCTTCAAATCCATTCTGATAAATTAGAGTCCATTCAAAAATAATTTGTCGTTTAAAACTTGTGAGTTTGTCTACGCTAACTAGTCTACTGTATATCTTGACTGATATTAACTTAAATGTGCCTGCTCTCTCATCTGGACAATTTAGAACCTTATTTTTAAAATGTTCTAGCACAAGTTTTGAGTTAAACTATTTACCATTCCACCGTACCTTTTTGGACTTAATTCTCATCTCAGTACATTTGATCTATCAGACTGACTTTTTAGCAAAAATTATCTTCTTTTAATAAGTAAAATTCTTAGCTGTTGAAATTTTCAATTACTGTGGTTAATAAGTTCTAGATTTCGAAGCTTAAAAAATTCTCTTGACTTTCATGGTTCTTCAAATTTGCTTCTCGTTTGCGGTCTATCGTGTCGGTTGGGCGTTGAGTTTATTATTATTAGTATATAATGTTCTATTATATAATCTATCCATTTATGTAGATATATTTATAATTTCTAACAAATAAATTAAATAATTTGTCATTGAATCTCTTGAGCTGAAGCACTTATACTGATTTTGTCCCCAAAGCAATAAAAACTTTGTCCTCCCCATGCAGCATTTTCTCATTGAAGTACACAAATTCAAGTCAAATGCATATAATTTTGTTGCATTTAGATGGAGATAATGGAAAAGTGAAAACGCTGCAGTCTGTAATTGAATATAGATATCAACAAATGGAATTGCAGTCATCACTCTAATGTAGATTTCAGCAGATTAAAAGACAATATCCATTGGTTTCAAAGTAATGATGATTGTCAGCAATTTGGGGTACCAATGAGGGCGTACAATGGTGTGTCAAAATTACTATTTATACGCCACTTATGTTCGACAAGGATATGCTGTGAAACTGACAATATCCACACCACTTCAATTTGTTATTTTATATTAAATTTATATATTATTTTCTTATATTAAATTTAATATTCAACGATAATAATCATACATTTTAAAAATATTTTCTTTTGTTGCTTTATTTTTAATTTAAAATTAATATTTTTTTGTAAAATGAATGATAAGAGTATGCTACTATGCAATGCGCCTAAATGTAGGCAAATTTTAAGTTTATTTTTTCTCTTCTAATAAAAATTTCTCCAATTTTCTCGGAATAAAATTTTAATATAATTTTCATGCGCCTCTTAATCATCTTAAAAGCTAAATGAACTTAATCACAAAAAAAATTTCCCTCACAATCACACAT
Source organism: Zeugodacus cucurbitae (assembly GCF_028554725.1). Taxonomy (NCBI): domain Eukaryota; kingdom Metazoa; phylum Arthropoda; class Insecta; order Diptera; family Tephritidae; genus Zeugodacus; species Zeugodacus cucurbitae. The sequence continues at coordinate 67,843,115 of NC_071667.1, forward strand.
TTAAGTACGCTCATAAGTACACATAACGACATTTGGGCACTTAAGTAAACGGCAGCAAGCGATGAGCGAGTAAATCGTTAATTTTAGCATAAAACAATTCGCTGTCATTCAAATAAGCGATTACCACATGCGAGTAACACCGCCGACGGCCACACAAAGTGCCACAACTGGGCATTTAGCGTCACCAAAGCGTCGCGCCGCAATGCAAGGCGGCAGCTATTGTTGTTGCTTTTGGTGTTATTCGTATTTTTGCGCACATTGTTTGGCCATAGCAGTCAGCCATTGTGTTTATGCATCATGCACATTATTTGCTTTTGCATTTTCTATTTCTATTTGCATTCGTATTTTATTTTTTTGTGTTTTGTTTTTGTAACGCGCGAGAGCGCAAAGCAAACAATGCCTTAAACATATGTGAGGCGAAAGTAAATACACAAAAGTCAAATGCATGCAAACAACCACATATATTATATATGTATGTGTATGTGTGTGTAAACACACACACCTATGCGCGGATATAAACAATCGCTTATATCGTAAAATTTGCGCCACTAGCCGAAATATGCAAACAAAAAAAAATAAATGTTGCTCGTTCGCCCGGCTCAAACACACTCATACACTCATACACTACATACATACGCACATATCGACTATAGATTTTCATGCAGCCACGCTTGTGTTCATCAGCTCCCTTGCTGCATTTTGCACTCCTCCTTCTCGTTCCCGCCTCGTCGGCTGCTTGTCTCTGCTCGCTGCGGGTGCCCCTCACACGTGTCTGCCGGGCGCTGTGCAGTGGCAACCGCGAGCTCATCGTCAGCCACCATCAGCTGCTGCAGTCAAATGCGGCTGCACGGTTGTTTTTCGTAACGAAATAAAATTTTCACTATTAAATTTTGGGCGAAAATGCTTGGCACGCATGCTGTTGCCATTACGGTTGCTGGTGTTGTTATATTGCATTTGCGAAATTAGTATTTCAGGCGCATTTCTACACTGAAACTCAGCGTTGACAAAAAGGTGAATTGTCTGAAAAAGTTTAAATAAATCACAGTCGCATTTCCGTATTATGCACAGAATTATATTTAAGTGATTGATATGTTGAAAAGATCGAAATGAAAATGAAATTGATAAACGAAATTGAATGTTGCTGGAAGTAGCACACACGGAATTTGTAAGTTCATATATGGCAAATTTCTATAAACATAAAATATATGATTCTAATATAGAGATATTGTACTACTGATCGAATACTTGCTGCATTAGTGAAGCAAAAAATGTTATCCATTTAGAACTGTCATAAGTAGTGGATCTAAAATTTTTTTTTTTTAATTATATTAATTTGTTTAAAAATCCATTACGTTTAAATAGATTTTAAGATATTTATAAACAGATAAATTAAATATATTTTTTCGTAAAAATAAAATCAATTTTTTACTAAATAATTAGTTATTTTCCTCAATGTTTAGTGCAGTGCTTCGATAAATAAGATAGCCTGCTCTTATATATAATGCTCCTAAATTTAGGCAAATGGCATGGACTGGAATTAAGCTTTATTCTAAAGATCATGGTTTGTCATTATGTTTGAAAAATGATTTCGGGAATGTCATGATTTACGAGTATATATAAATTTCTATGTAAACTTCAAAGCAAGAAGTCAGTGTACTGGTGTTTAGGATATCGGTTGGTTTAGTTGTTTTCATAGAAGGAAATATCGTGCGGTATAGTTGTTGTTATATAAGAAAGTTTCCACATAAATGTCTATAAGCTCAATTTTTATGCTCCAACAATTTTTTTCAAACATTTTTCAAAAATTCGTTCTACACTATGATATATATATGTGACCTGGTCTACGGAAAGGGGGCTTAGGTGTCAAAAAATCAATTTTCACTTTTTAGTTGTCGAGAAACTGACGAAACGAGTTGTTTATTTTTAACATCTGTTTCCCAGAAAACTAGTTTTCGCACGTTAGCTCACTTTTTGTAGGCCAGGTCACATATGATATCACTACATTCTCTTAACTTGTGATTTTTTTAGGAAATTTTCGAAACACCAAAAATTTTAGATCAATCTCAAAAGAGTTGTTTGAAATTATGAGAGATCGAAAATACAATAGCAAACAATCAGCCTTGATTACATGTCTTTAACACTAGATTTACGGAATCCGTCAATTTGAAGGGTTTGCGATTTAATGCCTAAAAATTATTTACATAGAAACAGTATTTTTTAATTATTAGGGTACAGTCAAGGAGGAATTTACATAACTATGAAATGTATTGAAGATAATAGTGAATACAAATTTATAGTTTTTTATAAATAATTAAAAAAAAAAATCGCATTTTAACATACCCGTCAAAATTGCGGGTTTCGTGTCCGTAAATCGAATGTTAAATATAGAACATGTAGGAAAGGTCCTGAATATGGCATATAGACCATAGATGACTTTTTTTTGTAACATATATAAGGGACAATGAAGAACACATTCGATCTACTATATTTATACAAAAATGTGTTCGTGCTGGAGCATAAAACCCCAAAATATTCGAAAGGCTGAATTTGATCCAGCCGACAAGAAAGCTATGGCAATTTTTTTCTTATAAAGCGATATTCTGAGCAACCTTACTTAAAAATGATCTCTGGATGCATATGTATTTGGAAATGTCAATTGTATGATTTATACTAGAAAATGCTACTATACCTACATTTAAAACTTGGTGGTTAATAATAATAAGAATATTTGAGAATCTTATCATAAGATTATTCTAACAATGAAATGAACTCACTAAATGTTATGAGGTATGGAAAAATAAAAAATTAAAAATATTTTGCAAAACGGTTTATTTACTCAATAAAACAAAGCGACTACTGGGAAATACAACACCAAACAATTCAAGTGTATAACAAATCTCACTTGATATAAACTTGGGTGAAACTTTACATAGGCCACATAGGCTCAGGAAACACCTATAAAATCTCATAGTATAGTCTAATCCATGATCTATTGCTTTTGTGACATGAGGGCTGAAACTCCTATACACTTGTTATTAGAATGTGTAGGTCTTTATAGTAGCAGGAGCAGAATCTTGAGTCTTAGCGTCTTAGCGAGGAGCGTATCCACTTCGTTACTTCATACTGAAATTAGTCAGAGTGCTGGGATAAATGAAGTCAATGGAGAAATCGAAAGGGCTCAACAGACCATAGGTAGCAGTACATACCTCAAGATCTATTCTAGTTCTAGTTCTACCCAATAGTTATTATCCTTATTTAAGAAGCCTAATCATGACCTCATATCATTTTCACTAGATAGTATCCTTAAAATGAAGGGATCAAATTTTATTCAAGTGATTTCTCTAACAACAACTCAACTACACTAATAATGAAGTAAAACAAAAATTACAAATTTTAAGAATTTTTTTTATGGTGTAGCAAAAGTCCGAGCCGCAGGCCTCAATTTACACACTTTAGTTATTTTTGCGCTCAACTAACTTTTTGGCTAAAACCCACGTCTGCGTGGCGTGTACTTATGTATATTGCGTGTGTGAGTGTATGCGAAATCGAATTATTGACTCGAACGGTATTACGGACAGTCTTGCACACAGATGTGAGCACCTAAATACCGGTTTAACGATAGCCGCCGGCGAATGTGTGCATAAAAAGCGAGAGGAGCACAAGTGCATATTAAGACTAACGAACTCGTTTGGTGTGTGTGAAGATTGCAAGTGTGTGCGTGTGTGTTTATAGTTAACGGTTGTGTGCATGCATTCAAGGCGAGTAAATGGAATTTGATTGTAACAAGCTATTAAGCGCTATGGTGTATTGAGAGAGTTTGCACAAAAATAAAGTTGGGTTGGTTGGTCTAAAACCAATTTACTGCAATTTTATGTGTTTAGAGAGATAATACCAAATGAAGAGTGTTTATTAGAAATATTCATTGTAGATAATGATAGTTGTTTGCATGAAAATAGTTTTGAATAAATATTTGACTGCAGCTATAATATTGGATTTTTTTTTATTAGTTACAGTGGTGCTTTGTCATTGTTTTATTGAACTTTTTTGTATATTCTTTATATACTTAACCTCAAAGTTTAATAATATATCTTCTTCTTCTTGACTGGCGTAGACACCGCTTACGCGGTTATAGCCGAGTCCACAACAGCGCGCCACGTATCCCTTCTTCTGCCAGTTTGGCGTCAATTGGTTATACCAAGCGAAGCCAGGTCCCTCTCTACCTGGTCCTTCCATAGGAGTGGTCGTCGTCATCTTCCGCGGCTTCCACCAGCGGGTACTGTATCGAACACTTTCAGAGCTGGAGTGTTTTCATCCATCCGGACAACATGACCTAGCCAGCGTAAGCGCTGTCTTTTTATTCGCTGAACTATGTCAATGTCGTCGTATAAATCGTACAGCTCATCGTTCCATCGTCTGCGGTATTCGCCGTTGCCAATGTTTAAGGGACCATAAATCTTCCGCAAAACCTTTCTCTCGAAAACTCCTAGTGCCATCTCATCGGATGTCGACATCATCCAGGCTTCTGCACCGTAAAGTAGGACGGGAATGATGAGAGACTTGTAGAGTTTGCTTTTTGTTCGTGAAGAGAGAGGACTTTACTTTTCAATTCACTACTTAGTCCATAGTAGCACCTGTTGGATTTCCAGGCTGAAATTGTTATAGCTGTTAATGCTGGTTCCGAGGTGGACGAAACTATCTACGACTTCGAAGTTATGACTGTCAACAGTGACGTGGGAGCGAATGCGCCTACTGTTTGCTTGATGACAGGAGATATTTCGTCTTGTCCTCGTTCACCATCAGACCCATACGCTTCGCTTCCTTATCCAGTCTGGAAAAAGCAGAACTAACGGCGCGGGTGTTGTTTCCAATGATATCGATATGATTGGCGTACGATAGTAGCTGTACACTCTTATAGAAGATTGTACCTTCTCTATTTAGCTCTGCAGTTCGTATTATTTTCTCCAGCATCAGGTTAAAGAAATCACACGAGAGTTAGTCACCTTGTCTGAAACCTCGTCTGGTATCGAACGGCTGGGGGAGGTCCTTCCCGATCCTGACGTCAGCTTACACAGCCGTATTAGTTTTGCGGGGATACCAAATTCAGACATCGCGGCATAAAGGCAGCTCCTTTTCGTGCTGTCGAAAGCAGCTTTAAAGTCGACAAAGAGATGGTGTGTGTCGATCCTATTTTCACGGGTCTTCTCCAAAATTTGGCGCATGGTGAATAGCTGGTCTGTTGTTGATTTTCCAGTTCTAAAGCCACACTGATAAGGTCCAATCAGTTTGTTGACGGTGGGCTTTAGTGTTTCACAAAGTACGCTCGACAGAACCTTATACGCGATGTTGAGGAGGCTTATAATATATATACATTCTTTAATTTCTAAAATATTTTTAATAATTCAACCACATTATCACCCATATTAAGAGCATTTACAGCAGCTTCACTGCGTTTAAATTATAATGAGATTATAATTTATTTGCTAAATTGGATTTTCAACTCGATGGACGCAAAGCCTTTTAATGCCAACAATAATAACAGCGCAAACGTGTCCAGCCTTAATGGCTTTAATGCAGCCAAACGACTTGTGTGTTGCCATTTCATTTCCATTTCGTCGTATCTAATCTCAACATGCTAATAGAACGCCTACTATTTGCAGTCAATTCATTTCGAAACCACAAAAGCAGATGATTATTTCACACACACACACACACATACACTCACGCAGCAAGTGCAAATAATGTACATACATATGAATTATTCATTTCGACACTCACACCACTAGCAACAATAACAGCAACAGCGCCAGCGCCAGCAGCGAATTGTGGTCAGTTACTAATTCAAATGTGCTCAGCCGCGCCCTAAAACGTCCCAGCAGAGCCGTTCCAGCATAGTATCCTTTGTGGTTGACACACACACACACACCCGCGCTCTCATTCGACTGCGGCCTGCCAAGTGCGCTGTGATGCGTTTTCGTCATCAAATTTATTGCTGTTATCTCATTCGTTTGTCACAGAGATTTAATCACCGTCGTGCGCACACTTCAGTTGACCCGCTGTAATCGCCCCTTGTGCCCCCTGTGCCCGCTGTTGTGGGTTAATAAACTCAAGTGTCGCTGGACGTTTGCCACAGTCAAAGGCAGTCAGCTACAGCAACAACTTTTTTTTTTTCAACAAACAAACTGTGAACACACAAATCCCAGAACGCAACACTTGTGTTGTTGGCAGCTTTTTTCTATGCTATAAGCACAACAATTGTCCCTTTGCTATGCCGCCTGATTGGCAAACTGTTGATTGCACTGGAAGTACCGTTGTGTTTTATTGCCGTTTTGTGTGTTGAAAAAGTACAACATTTGAAATGAAATGAAAAAAGCCCGAGAAAAGACAAACAACAAAACAAACAACAGTAAATGAAATACTCGCCGTTGTCAGCTCAGCCGCTTTTGATTGCAGTTTGTGCCACGGCGTATGAGTAACATTTTTTATTGAGACTTTGCAAACAAAACACGCGCACGTATACGCTACTAAATTCGCAAATTGTCCGCTTATTTATACTGTCTCGTCGTTGTAGACGCTTTGAGAGTCAGTGAATAAATTAAATAGCTAATGGCACCCAAGCACACACACACACACACACACAGAAGTAGATACAGGTGAAGTGCTGTACAAATGTCTGCTGCTTACGTATGATCTCGTCTGCTCGTTGTAGGACCTTTTCTTGTTAACCTTTTCAATCAGCTGCCATACCTCATAACCTCGCTTATTTTGCTTTGCTCAATTTGCAGCCAGCTACCGCCAGTGCTTTCGCTTAAGTTTGTGGCTTCTGAATTTTGCATTTTTTACCACATCATACTTAAAGCCATTTTTCTGCTTCGTCGGTTGCTTATCCAAGTCGTTTATGCAAGTTTTTAAACAAATAGCTGGAAAAATTTATTCGAGCACAACAACAACTCGATGGCGTAGGAAGAAAAATTGCTTAAAGTCTCATACTGAAAAATGAGATTTCAATTTTAAAGTTTAAAAGAAGAAATCCATTCTGTAATTACATTGCTTACTGAGGTTGTAAGTGGTAGATTATAACTCTATGAAATATAGTATAATCATTTATTGTATTATATAAATTATATTAAAAAAAGTGATAATTTCTGAATTTTAAAGTACTTAAACCTACAAAACATGCATAAAATTTTGCCGCAGATTGGAAACTAATTTATTTCTAAATGCTAATTTCTAATTTCTATGCTAGGAAATGGCTAACTATAGCATCTATAAGTGCTAGCGTGAGGCTGAAAATAAATAGATTTTAGTATGTTTCTTAGAAAGCAGAGTACTTTTTTGCTTCGAAAGGCTAAGATCCTTATCTTTTCTGTATGAATAAAATCCATTAAGTAGGATTCTGACTTTTCCAATGAAATGAAATTTCCAAAAATATTATATTTATACCCTGAACATGGTATATTAAGTTTGTCACGAAGTTTGTAACACCCAGAATGAAGCGTCGGAGGCCCTATAAAGTATATATATAAATGATCAGTATGTTGAACTGAGTCGATTTAGTCATGTCCGTCTGTCTTTCAGTTTTTAAGATATCGTTTTGAAATTTTGCAGATGTTATTTTCTCTTCAAGAAACTGCTCATTTGTCGGAACTGCCGATATCGGACCACTATATCATATAACTGCCATACAAACTGAACGATCGGAATCAAGGGCTTGTATGGAAAACTTCCGCATTTTACTACATATCTTAACGAAATTTGGTGTGAGTTATTGTTTATAAAAATAGTTTAATCTCCGAAAAAATTTTTCAGATCGGTTCACTATAGCATATAGCTGCCATACAAATCGAACGCTCGGAATCAATGGCTTGTTTTTACTTACTTTTTCTTACATCTTTAGATTTGCTTAAATACATAGTTACTAAAAGAAATGCACCTGTGAAGGGTATATTAGCTTCGGTACAGCCGAAGTTAACGTTTTTTTTCTTGTTTTTATTAAAAATATAGTTGAACTCTGAAAACATGATTTTATGACTATTTGGCATTAGGAGTGCGTCTTTGCTAAGTATACTCGGAATTTACACCGCCTAAATGCAGGCAACGGATTAAGAGCAATACTATTCTTGATTCAGTTATTTTTAGACACTATTGATAAACGTGTCATAGATTGGGCTGAGTCCCGATGGAAAGAATCCTGCTCAACATGTAAATAACCGTGGCCTGAATAAAATAAGGGCCGTACATGCCGGATATCAATTATTGAAAAGAGACATACGAATAATAATAAGAGTGCTAGTGGGTCCTTGTCTGATTGGAAGATACGCCGACAGACTGGGGATTACATATAATTACTACTGTAGAAGCTGCAAGAAGTAGAAAAAAAAAGATACTGTTGTAGAGCTTCTATTCGAATGCCAAGCACAATGTACCTCCTAAAGGCCAACGGGGTCATCTTACATCCACTATACCTACTTACCTACCTAACATATTGAAATACTATTGAAAAATGAGGGATTTTTTAAGAACATAAACAATTTTATTGATTTATTCCAATTTCGCAGCATTAAGTTTCAGTTCAGAAATGAATGTACTCAAACGGTTTTAAATAAAAGGTTGCCTACCTTTAGGGTCAAGTTAAAATTCTGCTTATTCTGCCCTAGTTTTGTTTTTAAATGAGTTTCGTTGACAAAATTATTAACGAAAATTAAAAATAACAGCTGCAATAACCTGAAATATTGAAAAAAAAAAATGATTTTCCATAAGAAAACAAAACAATAAAAAAAATACTCACAAAATTCACATCAATAAGCCTCCATATCTTTTTGAATTCAATCATAACGCTTTAAGCATCACTAATCTTTCATATAAACATCTTAAAAAACGGTCATTGGTTATGAGTCAATATTAAGAACAGAATAATAAGAACATCAGAGTTTCTTTCTTTTTCATTAAGCAACCCAATTTGCAAGCGAAAACGCACTTCTTTACCATATACATATTTGTAAGACGCCTCGAAGACCACTATGTGCTTCACCACCTTACTTGGGGTAAGGCAAAACCCCAATAATCACAGTAACTAATCTCCCAAAAATGGCAAAAAGTGAAAAACCAAAAGGCATGAACCCAAAAATGATAAGAATTTACTAAATCACTGGGCAACCCAAGAAAGGTCGCACAACTGTTGCTAGGCTGCCACATTATTTCCTCAGCCTCCGTGTTGTTACTTTTGTTTTTGCTGTAGTTTATGCTGCGACGCTTTAAAGCATTTATGCTAAATATGCGAGTCAGCTGAGCGCAGGGCAGCAGCTAAGCAAAAGCAAAAGGTGCAATTAAGGTACACTAAGTGGTTAGGATGAGTTTGCCATGCAACAAGTAAGCAAAACTGGCATTTTTTTCCGGAGGAATTCAGATGAAATGCGAAAATTAATGGCAAAACAACGCATGGCTACTAAAACGACACAGACTATAAAGAATAATAAATTAGCTTAATGACAATGTAAAGTCAACGAAAATACAAATACAACACAGCAGTGGCTGTCGAAGAAGACGAAGACGAAGAAGAGCGAAGCAGAAAAGAGCGGTAACTTAAAGAATTTATTCTTCGGCAGAGCTTTAGCGCTTAATGCTTTAAAAGGTTTTTCCAACGAAAATTTTCATTGCTATATTTCTTCTCATTAGCCGAGGCGTGCTTGGCACACTGAACACCACTATATATAAGCGCGTCTACTTAAGTTCCGTAAAAAGACAGCATAAAATAAAAATGCTAGCAACAGCTTCATATCGACCAGAGTGAAAAGCGAAAATAAAATGGAAGCACGCTTCTCAGCTCAGCTATTTTGCTTTTTTTCTATTTGAGAGTTTGCCACTCACAGTGCGTTGCCTTGTTGATATGTGCACTTGACACGAACGCCTCATGTCAGCGCGCTGGCGTCTTCTCCGTGTGATCGCTAAATGTGTGATGTAAGCCCTCGCATTTTGTTTTTAAATATCAGCTCGTGGTTAGCATAACAAGAAGGCAGCAAGCCAAAAGAGACAGGCAGGAGCTGCAAATGCAAATAAGTTATAATAAAATATTTTTATATACATACATACAAATGCTTAGTATAAATATGCCTGTATGTATGTGAGAAGTGTGTGTGTAAACAGCAGCAGTTGACGTTCAGTTGACGTGTTAACACGCAATTCTAAAGTCAAGAAAATTAAAACTTTGGTGTTTTTGTGAGTTAGCGGTGGAAGTGAGAGTGACATTTGGCAAGGGGTTCAGAAACTCACTGAAAAAATTACTGAATTTTTGTTATTTTTGAGATTTTTAGATCCTGATATTGATTTGTTCTTGCTTTCATAGCTGAATATTTGATAAATTTCCTTCAAAAATTGAAATTAAATATTTTCGCTCCGGGATCGCTGGAAGGACTTTCGTACTTTGTAGTTTAAACTCAGCTTCCACAATATATGAAAATATAGCCTAAAAGATCCGAAGTTTGGAGAAGAAGAAGAATCGCTCCGTTCGCTAGTTTCCATAGCAATCTTGTCGCGCTCCTGGTGGCGCTAGGATGGCTACTGATGACGGTAATGGTAGCCAATGGAATCTACTAGGTGGCCCAAAGCGTTTGAACCATCTCCCGGACCCAACCGATCTCTCCAACTCTGATCCTATCCAACTCTGAACACGAGTCGAGGCTACAAATAGCATAAAAATAGCAAAAGAAATATTTTTGGAACAGAATTATTGAGATATATAGATCCACGCTCTCTTTAAAAAAATGTATTTTAAATTTATTCATAAATTGGTAGACTAATCGAATCACCCCTCTCTACAATAATATTTCAGCTACGCCACTGAAAAAATTAACAATCATTACTACAACAACAAGAAATATGCATGCCTCTTCATTGAACATTAGAGCCATCGACATGAAATCACACAAAAAATAATAATAATAAAAAGTAAGAGGGAAGCAAAAAACAAAACAAAAAAAAAACAACAACAACACGCTAAAACAAATATCCGAAATTACGAAGCAAATTTATGCGTGAATGTTATCACTTCAGCACAGTGAGCTTATACCGTTGCTGCGCCGGATGACACAATTGAAGTCGCAACGAACGCGAAAATGCCATGCCAAACAGCAGCAAATGCAATCAACCGAGGGGATATTTGTATATACAATACATGTATATACAGGGGTATGTGTGTGTGTGTGTGTTTGTGTGTTTGTGTGTTTGTGTGAACATGCGTGCAGTTTGTTGCTGATGACAGCACAGCTGATTCCCATTGACATTGTTCCAGATTTTTTTATGCGCCTCATTGCTTTGTGTCACTTTTATTATATTTATACTTTGCGCGCGCTCACCCACCAGCGCTCACGTTCTGCTTGTGCTGTGCCTTTTAGCTATGGTTGTTGGTTGAAACAGCTTTAAGACATTGTTGTTGTGCTATTGAGTGGTAAAAAAAAATCGAATATATACAATGTATAAATATATATATATCACATGTGCGTGTATTTGCGCGTTGGTATTTCCTGCTTTCTCCGCAGACATTCGTGCGGTTAGACATGTCGTATGAGTGATGTGTGTTGCAGTACATGTATGTTACTCATACGCCAACGCAGACAGCAGAAATTAAAAATGAGTGTACGTGTGTTCATCTCTATAGTAGTATGTGTGTGCGTGGATGTAGGAAAGTTATGAATGAGGTAAGTCTCCTGCTAGCTTTCATATATAAGTACATACACATATATATGTATATGTATGTAGTGTTTCTGAAGTAATATATATGTTAATAGTCTCTATATTTGCATGACATATTCCGCATGTAAATGTGTGGATTTGCAGCCAGATAGCTGACTTTTAATTAAGCATTTTCTTTTATGGTTGTATAAAGTTATTGACATGCTTATATGAGTGGGGGCTTTCATAATTATTGTGTACATTGTTAATTGCTCATTAGCTTAGAACTTTGAAAATATGAATATTACATATATATATTCATTGAAATATATAAAGCAAAGCATACTATAGATCCATAAAAAATATATATTTAATAACCCTATGAGATTAAACGAACGTTGACCGTAAATAAAACATAAAATTCGGGCTTATGAATAATAAGGAAACATTTTTGCGGCTGTAAAGATTGACGTTTATTTATTATTTATACAAACTGAAGAGTAAAATCTTTTCACTTTTTTACTGATCATCAGCGGTTTATGGTTTCCAAAGAATCCTTTAAATCTCTATTTAATGTGCACTGAAGAAAAGACAATTCTGCAATCTCGAAAAATTATTTCAAACTAAAATATCATATTTTTATACGGATTTATTATTTCGAAAGAAAAAGTTTAAGACAGTAGCCTGCTTTACAGACTTCAAAAATTCGATTTTTTTATTTTATTTTAAATCTCTTCCAAAACTATCCAAGAATATGTCTTTAAAATTCCAGAGGCCAATTCGACATATTTTCGCAGCTAGAGCAGTTTTAGAGGCCGAGCGTTGAGCAGGTGCGATATATATTTTTGTTTTGTTGTTTTAGTTCAGTAGCCAATGCTAAGCCAGGCGGTAATGAAAGAGAGCTCAAACACTTCACTCTCAGTTAATCTTTAATAAACAATATTGACTGGGTGTGTGTAGGCATACTTGCATTAAGTACTAGAAAAAACCTTTATGTAGTCTTCTTTCTGTAATCAAGCTCCTTGATGAAGGTTTACGAATTGAATTTTGCAATTACATATTCTTTGATGGCTTTGAAGGCTCGTAGCATCAATATAGTTCTTAATTCGGTTCTCAACTATAAAGAAATTGAAAGAATAACTTGACACATTTCTCCTCGACATCGACCGGCGACATCTAGCGAGAGATTTTTTAATAACTTGCTCAGGCATATGTATTTCGAATATGTCTTAAATTAACCAGCACATATATAGTTCTAGCCTCCTTCAAAATTTATGCATATTCACACTTGAAAGTGTGTCCCTCATTTTAAAGGAAAATGTATTTATCACTTCAAATAATGTCTTTTAATTAAATTGTACAGTTACTGGTCATTGTCCAACTGGCATACACGTGGTGAGGTTAGGAATCAAGCCAAACGCTAGTTACCAAAGCGATATTACATATATATATTCATTGAAATATATAAAGCAAAGCATACTATAGATCCATAAAAAATATATATTTAATAACCCTATGAGATTAAACGAACGTTGACCGTAAATAAAACATAAAATTCGGGCTTATGAATAATAAGGAAACATTTTTGCGGCTGTAAAGATTGACGTTTATTTATTATTTATACAAACTGAAGAGTAAAATCTTTTCACTTTTTTACTGATCATCAGCGGTTTATGGTTTCCAAAGAATCCTTTAAATCTCTATTTAATGTGCACTGAAGAAAAGACAATCCTGCGATGTCTCGAAAAATTATTTCAAACCGAACTAAATTGTCATATTTTTATACGAATTTATTATTTAGAAAGAAAAAGTTTAAGACAGTAGCCTGCTTTACAGACTTCAAAAATTCGATTTTTTTATTTTGTTTGAAATCTCTTCCAAAACTATCCAAGAATATGTCTTTAAAATTCCAGAGACCAATTCGACATATTTTCGAAGCTAGAGCAGTTTTTGTGGCCGAGCGTCGAGCAGGTGCGATATATATTTTTTTGGACCGAAATTTTTAAAGCGCGTTTTCTCGAGTCTTCATTTCCACATGTGTTAGAAAACGTAGCCGCCGATAGCAAAAATAATATATGTCCGATCGAAAAAAAACCCAAAGTGATCTAGCTTCAGTATTAAATTATCTTCTATTTCAACTAAAAAAGTTGGGCAAAAGTGTTATTTAAATTACTTGTTTTGCAACTTAAAGTCAATTTTTTTTCTTAAAAAAGTGAATTTTTTTTTGCAAACTTCAAAAAAGTTTGGATTTATATAACTTCTTCGGTATTTTTTTAGTTCATAAAGAAAAGAAACTTATAAAAATTAAAAAAAAATTGGATCAACTGTTTCAGATGTATCACACGACCTCTATCACCGGCACCGATTTACTAGTGCAGACTTCAAGCGCTCCAGAAAAATACTTACAACTTTGAAAAAATTTCAATATTGTTTAATAATAAATATTGTGTTTTAAGCCTTAAATATAGTACACCATCGTCTTAAAATTCCGTTTACCGCAATCATTTCCTACCCTTTCAAAAAAAATTGCTAAAAAACGCTTTTTTTGGCTTCTAAAGCAGGCTACTGCCTTAAAGAGAGTTATATGTGCTCGATATTTTAGTCGCGCTCCCAAATGAAGACCACATTTTAGTCTATACACAGTTGAACTTCCCTAACTCAAATCACCGTAATTAAACAAATTCGAGTTTGATAGACTTCGAGTTATAGAAGTGGTCATTGAAACATAGAATTTTTCAAAAAGCTGTAAAATATAGATTTATACACAGTTTTATTTATTTACTTTGCCTTTGTTATATGACTTATGCAGTCCATGAGTGCAATATCACATTTTCTGTTCGCCTCCATACGATATAGAGGTACTCTTGTAAATTTCTGTCCCGATAGTAAATTTTGTATTATACCCTGGTCGACAAGTTCGAGTTATGGAAGGAAATTTTTATGAAATTTGATTTGTAAACGCTAGTGTCAATTCTAGAAATCGAGTTATGGACGTTCAACGGTATACCATATGCGCTTGCTAATTAGGTAAAAGAGTCAACCTTGACCAATATTATAATATTTGAAAATACACAATAACAAGATATTGGAAAGCCATTTCGAAAATGACATTCAACCGAACCGGTTGCTGAACCGAACCTGATTTTGAATCAAACCTCGAACCGGCCTGTTTTTATTTCAAAATACGAAAATCACTCACAAAAATGATTCGGTTTGTTTCTCAATGAGCATCGTTGCCAACGATGTTTCGATGCTTTTGCTGAATAAAGGCGAAAGTCTCCAATGTAACATTAGGATATGTCACTTTCAAGTTAATATACAACCCTTATGGTAGACTGTTAAAAATTTGCTTGACGCATTAACATGTTTATATTTTCACATTGAATTAATAATTTTATGATTCCAAATAACTTTAAAAGCCATCGAATATTGCGATCTAATAAATTTAACGTCGCTCCTAAATGTAGGCAACAATTTTATGAAAATATTTTTGTATTAGACATTCAGTGGCTTACATATTAGATAATAGATTAAGACTAAACCAAAATATAAACTAAGCCAAAATAGCGTTTTGAGCTATTCAAAGAAGGATATTCAACGATTTTTTTAAATATTTTTTAGGACTTTGATTTCTCAGTATTAGAACCCTGCTGGATTCCAATGTAGCTCTACCCACTAACTTATTCAATATATTCAATTAACTCTCACCGTTGAATAACATAAATCTAAAATACACAAATTCCCAGATTATTTCCATAAATACACCTTCCTTTGATTTACCTAAAATACAAATACTCAAATTCCCAAATCACTAATTTACGCTGAAGTAAATCAAGCCACGCCCGGAAATACTTTATGGTAATATAAGCACAGCGCTAACCAAAAATGGCAACATAAATAAAATTAACTAATTATTCCAGACCCCAACAACTCACAACCCAACAAAAAAATAAAACTAATAAAAACAACAACAGCAAAAAATCGCTTGCTTTACTTAGCGAATTATAGTCTCGTATAACTAATTTACTCGTACTCGTACTTACTCACACCAAGTGTATTTGTTTTGCACTTTTTCGCATTTTCGCATTTTGCTTGTTTTTGGCACTTTTCCTTCCTGCATTTATGTTTTCATTTGTCCTTCAATTAGGGTTACGGCATACGATGGCGATATCGTAAATTAATTACACTTCCTCGTATTTTATGTTGTCATCGCAGCGCAAAGTAAACAAAGCCAAATAGACTGTCAAACGGACAGACAATCGATGAATGGCTGAATGGGTGAATTTGATGGCTAAATGGTTGTTTGGCTAGTGAACGGATTGACGTATAGACGTATTGACGGTTGGACGTGCTGTCAGTGAAAGGGCGTTGTTGAACATTGATGTAAAATAAACGCTTGTAGGGCTTGATGTTGAGGTAATCTAGCCGAAGGTGCAAATGCCAATTCTACAATAAACACACACATTCACTTATAACTATGTATGTATGTATTTGGTGTTAGGTGTTGTTGCATATGTAACTATAGTTATGTTTGTTGGTGTATGTTGCCGTTTGCTTGCCAATCTGACAGGCAGCTATTTAGCCAATAATCGAACTGTTTCCGAATGTTTCCGAAGCGAAAATTTGAATGGTCAACAGCGCTTTGTTGTCTTCAAGCAAATGTCGCTTTTCGCCTTGCGCATTCACAACAACTCACTATACTATATAGACATGCATACATACACTTTGTATATATGTGAACATGAGTGCTTAGTTAATAAAGGCGCAGCAA
Source organism: Zeugodacus cucurbitae (assembly GCF_028554725.1). Taxonomy (NCBI): domain Eukaryota; kingdom Metazoa; phylum Arthropoda; class Insecta; order Diptera; family Tephritidae; genus Zeugodacus; species Zeugodacus cucurbitae. Next base: position 67,859,550 of record NC_071667.1, read on the forward strand.
TTTGCAGTTCAGAAATTGTTTTCTTTTGTTTTGTTTTGTTTTTTGTTTTAGTTCAATAGGCAATGTTAAGTCAGGCGATAATGAAATAGAGCTCAAACACTTCACTCTCAGGTAATCTTTAATAAACAATATAGACCGGGTGTTTGTGTATACTTGCATTTAGTACTAGAAAATACCTTCATGTAGTCTTCTTTCTGTAATCAAGCTTTTTTATGAAGGTTTACGAATTGAATTTTGCAATTACATATTCTTTGATGGCTTTGAAGGCTCGTAGCATCAATATAGTTCTTAATTCGATTCTCAACTATAAAGAAATTGAAAGAATAACTTGACACATTTCTCCTCGACATCGACCGGCGACATCTAGCGAGAGATTTTTTAATAACTTGCTTAGGCAATATGTATTTCGAATATGTCTTAAATTAACCAGCACATATATAGTTCTAGCCTCCTTCAAAATTTATGCATATTCACACTTGAAAGTGTGTCCCTCATTTTAAAGGGAAATGTATTTATCACTTCAAATAATGTCTTTTAATTAAATTGTACTGTTACTGGTCATTGTCCAACAGACACACATGCGGTGAGGGATCAATCCAGACGCTAGTTGCCAAACCTTTATGGAGGAAGGCTAAGAGGAATCCCCCAAACACTTCCTTCTTCAAGTCAAACACTCGCCAGACTTTGGCTAAAACACCTCGGTAGAGACATCTTCGGTAAATCTAGCAACGTAAGAACTTTATAATATAGTCCAAGCGTTTTGTCGAATCTTAAGGTCCGTCAGAAGTATTTGGGTTTCACAAAGGTCAGTCAAAGCTATCTCAGTGAGACTCTCTGCTGTTCCGGAGATCTACCCCTTGACCTAACCTATACTTATTAAATTGTAATAAACTCTGTATTTTAAAAAGCTAAGAATTTCTATTTTAAGTCCCACTAAAGATCCCGATGGCTTTTTTTCTACTTTTCAAATGTAATATGTTTGCGCGTCACTCCTAAATGTAGGCAACAATTCGTTCCGAATGTTCTCATATGAAAAAAATCACCAATCATCTCCACCTCTCAGAACAAATCATCATTCGTTTATGTGGGGCTTAAATTGTGTGAAGTTATTCATTTGGAGGATATTGGTGCTCTCGGCATAGAACCAATTGAAAAAATTGGTACAAAATCCTCATTACAAAACTCATTCCAACACACACATTACTTTTACTAGAAGGTTTTTTTGGGACCAACCCTTTTTTGGTTGAAATTATCTACAAATACCCAATTTATATTACGCCTGTACATGATTACTATTTTCAAGTAATTTGCATCGGTTGAGTGGGTTTCAGAGACCTCATGAAGCATACATATCGAGCACCGTATAATTTTATAGACGTGTATCTACATACAAACCCTCTGAGATGCTTGCATGTGTGATTTTTCCCTTGCGATGCTGTCATATTTCCCAGAAAGCAGCGAATGAAAATTGCTCCTGGACAAAAAACTATGCGGTCCATCATATTCTGCTGAGTTAACAAAAGCCATTGGTACATTGTTTCACTTTTGGGACAGTCAATTTTCCGCTTTTTTAATTCGTTTTATTTTTAGTATTCGCTCGCTCATCAGCTGACATTGACGGCTGTCAACCAGCGTTTGACCCTTTTCAATTTGCTCCGCTGTATACCTAGGATGTAGGTCATTTCTTACCGCATACAACCCTACCTATATGACCACCTCCTCCTACCCCGCAGCACACTTGTCAAGTGTCCACTTAAGCAACTTGCACAATCTGTCGCTTCACACGTCGCCATTTGGTCACTCGTTGGCATTTCGGCAAACGTTTTCACAAACCAATTTTAGTGTCTTCAACAGCCAGTCTCCACCCTCCTTCACTATTGTTTAAACACACACACATACACACACATAGATTTATAAATATTTCCACATTTTATTTGCTGTTGGCAGGAAATTATTTTCTGATTTTGCTCTTCAAGTGCAGCCAACGAAGCAATCGTTACATAGAACTACAACAACAATGCAATGTGAATGCGTGAAAAGTGCTCGAGAATTTAGACAATCCATGACAAAGTCTAGAATGAAAATAAAAACAAAAACAATAACAATGGCAATGACAATGCAAACAGCACGTAGAAGAAACGTGGAAGTGTGGCGATGGAGGCCGACGCAGACATGGCGACGAAAACAAAAGTGCCGATTGCGATACGGATTGAAGCGGAGGCATAGTTAGCTGGAAATGATGGCGCATCCTGACACAATCGCTGTGGAATGAAGTTCGTGTGCAACTGAATTTGGCAATGCGCCTGTATGTATACTTCTGACATATGCTCTGCCGGAATATCGCAGTACTTTCTATGGGTATTGTTACTAGTTCACTTTTAGAGACTTTCTTACAGAATCAAATGGAAAATTTAATATGCTGATGCCTTAAGAAGTCTTCGCAAGTATAATTTTGTCTACATATACTTTAGAACTAGTTACGAACTGGTTGCGAACTAGTTCAAGTTTAATCATATATATTTTGATTGAAATGAAGGTGGAAATCAGCTCATGAGACCATCTCTGGTAAACTGGCTCATTGATCAGACCTTATTTAGATACTTCTGAGTTCAAAGTTCGAAACCGATCTGTTCAAAAAGATCCTTATTTTTCTGTTACACACTTGTTCTAAGTATTTGAACACTCTATAGAATCCTTATCGTTACTTTTATGTTAAGTCTTGAGTCAGTGATTCAACCAATTCCCATTTCCCTACAGCATAAGCACACACAATTATTTAGAAATTTACAAAATTCTGTGTTAACCACTGCACGAAAGTTCGACGTGTCGTTGCCACTCAATGTTTAACTTATTTCGCTGCAACTATGGATGTACGTTATCGCTTCCCGCACTCCCTGGGGCAATTTGCTATACAACCAACAACAAAATGTTTAAGTTTTCTAACTTATTTTAGACGATTTTGATGTTGTGGTGTTTGTTATTGCTTTTGATGCTGCCGACGCTGCTGCCTGCCAGCCGAGTGTTGCAGCAACATTTCGTATGCAAGCAAAAGTTTCCATTGCGATAATATGACAAAAATCGAGGAAACTGAAACTTTGGCACCGAACACATAACCGAGAGTTGATCCCACAAAACTGCAACATATTGCCAAGTGTGTGCATGTGGAAACGCAAGATTTATTACTCTGCTAAGCAAGCGCATACAAAACTATATACAGCTAATATTTAAAATGTTGTAGAGACAAGTGAGAACCGCAAAAACAAGAAAAAAGCCAAAAAATTGTTGAAAAACTTCATTTGCTGTATTGAGCAGTTCATTCGAGTATATTCAGTGGTTCTTGTTCTGCTTTTAAGTTCTGCAGCTAAATTCAAATTGAAATGCATATTTTTGAACACGTGTATGACCTACAACGTTTTATTGAATTGAGGTGGAATGGCATTTAAGAAAAGAAGGAACTTTAACAAAAGTATAAAAATACTTCTGGTTTTAATAGCAAGATGTCACAAGATTATGATTCAGATACATAGCTCACATGGTTTAGGTTGCATAGCGGAAAAAAATCACTGAGGATCTCACTTGAGCAACTGAAAACTCTGGTTTTTTCTAACGTCAAAACAACTAAATATGGATGAAGAAAGGCTCTCATTTCAATCAAGTGAATTAGAATTGCTCATTCAGAATCACCGAAGGTATGTCTCAAACTCACTATGGCGAAAGGTGTATATTGAAGTGAAATCGGCTAGATCTTTCCACCTCAGATAGGTTAGGTTAGGTTATGTGGTTGTCAAAACGACGCACCTAGGCCTTTTGGAGGCCCAGAGTGGCACCACTGGGACTGTGATCCCTCACACTATAGAGTAATCTTTGAACCCCGCTGTGGTCTTAATAAAGTGAAAAAGTTCACACAATTTGATATGAGCAACTTCACCCACATCCTCGAGAAAACCGCGTCCAATAGTTGCAATTCTTTTCCTATATAGAGCCTTACAACCACATAGAAGGTGTGTAATCGTTTCTTCCTCTTCTTCTTCCTGGCAACTTCTGCAGTAATCGTTACTAGGTAACCCTAGCCTGCTGGCGTGTCTACCAATCAGACAGTGTCCCGTTAACACCCCTACAAGGGTTCTTGTGTCATTCCTATTAAATTTCAGTAAACGACAAGTACGGCTCTCACCTCAGATAAGTTAGTACCAAAACCCATTGCCACGTTTCAAATATTTAATTTTTCTTAACTACCTTTGTGAATTTTTGTTCAATAATTAAATTAAAAGTTAAAATAAATTCAAGAAAATTAAGTGATTTCGTTGTGGCATCCAGGAAGCGTGGTCTTCTCCCTGAACTGGAGGTACCCACAATCTGGCTGCTGTTGGTTTTCTTGGATTTTCGATAAACTGTTTCTTAATAGTTGGCTCAGGAATTGAACCTATTGGTCAATTTGTTCTGTGTGGAAAAGTGCAGTCCGCCACACCAGAGCACCATGACGCCTCCGTTACTTTCCAAAGTGGTCCGGTGTTGGAAAGTCACGGTTGAGCCGGATTTACCACCTGGCTGCAAACCACCCATTATTGGGATGTGGTGGCAGCTCTTGGTCATCGACCTACCTACCAGCTACCATCAAAACAGACATAGAGTGTGTACTGGAACAATAACACTGGTCTGACGGTGCCCGCCTGAGATGCGTCTAAGCGCCTGCGCCGTTTCAAAGGGACTCCCATTCGCGGTTCCGTAATATTATATTTTGTTATAACGGAACCGTTAATGATATATATCCAAACTGAGATCCCTGTTGGGAGACGGTAGAGCTAATGACAGTTTCTTTCAGCAAACATTTTCATTCAATAGATATTTCCTAGAGAATTGAGACCCAACAGCCTACTGATAAATAATCTATAATGACATTAAGAACCTCTCAGGATTGTACGATGGATGTCATCATCGAGTTTAAAAGAGAACTTAAAATCCTAATTTAAATGTATTTCCGTTCATAAGGAGACAACAACAACTTTAAGTCTACGAACCAAGATTATTCTAATGTCTTTCTTTTATGCTTAAAATTTATAGAAAATAAAATTAAGTACAGCGAACGGAAAGAAATCATTTATTTTCTAGTAATTGTACTAAAAAAACAAACCCCAGCTACTTTACAATAAAAGTTTAAAATTAGCTTGTACTCTTGTCACAGAACTTTGAGGATGAATCTTCTATTGTAAGAGCCAAAGTACAAAATTTACATACAGACACAAAAACATATAATCCCACAATACTTAAGCGCAGAAATCTAGCAAATCTAAAAGACAATTCGTTGCAGTCTCACACACAGCCACTTGCTTTTGTATGTGTATTCCTTTATATGTATATATATATGTGTGTGTGTTTTTTTGGGTTTATGTCATTATGCGCTTTGTAAACCCCAAAAATATGACAGAGCTGCTGTCAAGAAAATTCTCATGTAACCAAGTGATATTTCACATGCAGCCACGACAGCGAAACCGCAAAAATAAATGTACTCAAATGCAGCAACAACAATATAATATAGCTTATTTATATATATAAGCAGGCAACAAAAATATAAAAGCAAAAAAAAGCAAATTAAAAAAATTTTAATGTAAAAATAAAATTATACATTGTAGAAATAATAAGCTGAAATACCGCATAAACCAGCAAAGAAAAGTTGAAAAAAAAAACTTCAACAAAAAGCGCGAAACTTATGATTTGCCATTTTGCAACAATACTATTGTTGTTGTTGTTTTTGTTGCCGTTGTTTGTGCGCGATTTTCACATCGCTGCAATTGTGATAATTTCTTTGCCAGCACTTTTGGCACATTATTGCCTTGTTGTTAGTACAAACGCTTTTATGTCGCTTACAATTTACAACAAAGCTGTTGTCGCGCCGGCACACAAACAAACAGACGCACATACTGAAATGCAAACCTAAGAACTTAGAGATATTTTTATATCTATATAAATATATTTATATATTGTATGTATGTACATATCTATGTGGTGTTGTGTGGCAAATGTTTCAGTTTGTCACTGCAGCTGCTGATGCTGTTAAGCGTACGGTAAGAATGTGCAACCCTGTGGGGAAACCGTGTTGTGTGATTGTGGACTTCTCTTTATACAAACACATTCTGTATCTGTATCTGAGAGTAAGAAACCTCAAGCAAAGCGGAGCAAATATAGAGTTCAATATTTTAGCGAATTTCTTCCAATGTGTCACCAGGGGGTTTGTAGTCTCTTTACAAGTGTGTGTGGATATTCTATGTGTAACCAAGCAGTCTCCGAGCAAAATAAATGTCAGGAATATGTTTACTTTGAAAACTAGTACATTTTATTATTAATTAGGTCTACAACTTTGCTCCCTTTTTTTGTAAATTTAAGGCTTTATTGTATAAAAACGGTTACAAAAATTTTATTCAAAATATTGGCCGTCGCTAGCTACTACTTTTGACCATCTTTCTGGCAGCATGCGTATTCCGTGACGAAAGAACTCCTCATCTTTCGAGTCGTTCCAAGTATCAATTCAATTTTTGACTTCTTCATAAGAACTGAAGTGCTCGTTAGCTAGACCGTATGCCATCGATCGGAACAAGTGGTAGTCAGATGGAGCAACGTCTGGAGACGTTGGGGTAAGATCTCTTGTGGGGTAAGATCTTCCATTTCAGCGTCTCCAAATATTTTGTGACCACATTTGCGACATGAGGCCGAGCATTGTCATGCTGGAGAATGACTTTATCGTGTCTGTCCTCGTACTGTGACCGTTTTTCTTTTAGTGCTCGCCTCAAACGCATCAATTGCGTTCGGTATCGATCTCCTGGGATGGTTTCACTTGGCTTTAGCTTCCAATTCAGCATCTTCGAAAATCTTCTCCCTTCCACCACCACGCCGGTCTTCAACTTCATAATCAGCATTCTTGAAACGTTGAAACCATTTGCGACATGTTCTTTCACTTAGGACAGCCTCACCGTACGTATCCGAAAGCATTCGATGAGCCTCAGCCGCACTTTTCTTGGAATTAAAAAAGAAAAGCAAAATTTCCCGCAAATATCGAGAATACGGCTCAAAAAGTGACATTTTCAGTTGAGAATAAGTTTGGGATGCAAACAGATCTCTACAAATATTTTGTTGGCTTAATGTTGACGTAAATGTCCAACATCGATATAAAACGATTTAATCGATTTAAACGACCAGTGCTTGACCCTAGAGGCATCTATTGGAAAACGGATGCAAAGTTATAGACCAATAACATTTTCAATTTTTTTTGAAACTTCGGGATTGGTTGGGATTCCGGGAAATACCAAAATTTCGGGATCCCGAATTCAGAATACTTTATTGAATAATTCGAAATAACCTAACCTTTACATATTGCTTTTGTTCTTAAGGAGCACACTTAAGTGCGACGAGACTGTTGCTTAAGTGACCGCCAACCGACAAGCGCCAACCGCCGGGCCACAGGCATTCTCCTTCAAGTGACTGCCACACAGAAAACTTAAGTCAATAGTATTGAAATTATAACAATGGTTAACAACAACAATAACAACGACAACAGCAAGGCCAACACAAATGAAAATGAATGTGAAAACTATTGTGGCTACAAAAACAATACTGTGCATTGTTGTTGGTGGCTTTCGAGCAAAAATTAGTAAGCGCCGCGCAAATGAAGTGGAATATTTTTTTGTTTTTTTTTCTTGTTTTCGAAAAATCTAAAGTACTTTTAATAACCCAATCAAGTATTTGCTGTTTATTTTACTTGTTGAATTTCGCGTATATTCAATGTGTTTGTTGACTGAGTGCGGTTCGGTGGTTTTGGTCTGCTTGTCAGCATAGAAAATTTGCAAAGTTTTTACATTAGCAAAAGCGAACGATTGAAATAACATTAACGGAAATTGTTGCAAAAACTTAATGGAATGAAAGGAATAACACTGCGAATATAGTATATAAGCTTTGAGTTGGTAATAAAGACATTCACTTCATAAAATTTGCATGAATGCGGAACTTTTTTATTGGTAAAGTCGGAGACACTTATGCTCTTTAGAAAATTTTCTTATAACAACGTTCTTTATAAATATTCTATATAGACCAGAGAGTTTCTTCCATGCATATGATAAACAGTCTTAATGAATTTCCTGTCCTTCGTAGATTATTGTAAATTATTGCCAATCACAATTCCTGAAATCTTACTTCAGCCAAACGAAAGCTTAAATTGATCGATTATACGTCCTTCCACGAAACGATTAGATTTTAAAACCATATTAATATTTCAAGTTCTTGAATAAATTAAAGTCTTAAATTATTGATAGTAAATACAGTCAAGGTCACTATTAAAAAATTTTTCCGTTATTATTAGTGTCTGTTGATTAATATTTTGAGCGAATATTACTGCAATGTGATCTGAAACCTATACTGAACCAAATTAACTAAAAAAAATAATGTTCCAAAGCCATATATAAGTAAACAATTATTCTGTCAGCCTATTTAAACTATTAGTCGAGATGAAAGTTACTTGAATATTTTTGGTACAAAAATAATGTGGAAGTATTCTAGACTATATCTAGGACAGGACTATTGCTCATTCAATACCAATACAAGCTCCACTTATTAAAAAAATAAATTTTATACCGAAGGGGCTGATATTGATCAACTTTCGCCAAATTTTTATAAATCTGAATCCAATACATTTTTATTCGAATATTTCCATTAGAAATACTTTCTTCCGCTGGATTAATTAATGAAAATATAAACTATATTCTTCATTTCTCATGTACTCGTAGACATAGAACTGCTTCGATCCTTTGGAAATACTATCTCCAGCAATAAAAAAAATTGGTTATGCGCCAATTAATCGATTAGATTGGTTAGAAAGCGATATCGATAAGAACCACAGTTATTACGTGATTATTCAAGTTGTACTTGTATCGTTGCTAGTAGAGTGGGTGCGTAAAAAATATCAAGATCTTATCTTATATGGCGTGGGACTACAGCAATATATAATAAGTTTCTTAAGCCGGAATTCTAAAATCTTAAAAGACTAGGCAATACATAGAATATACTGAAGAAAATTTCCAAATCGGTTTTGGGGCAGACCGCAGATTTGATAATAATATTGATATTGTTGCTTTTGGCTGAAAACTTTCACCAAATATTTTGAGGATGCTGTCGATTTGAAAGCGCTAGGTCACATACAAATCCTGGTCTGTTACCATTATGTAGACCCAACTTTCAAGAGAAAGGCTATTAATAATAAATTATGGTATGTAATAAATTGTCCTTTATACTAGAATCGATCTCAATGTATAATATTTTACTAAAAGTCATCGAACCCATTGGTATGCTTTTAAGATGACAATCTACAACAATAATGCTACAAACTTTTTTCAAGAAATGCGTTTCAAAAAAGGAATGAGAAATCGACTCACACTGGAAAAATTGTTGATCAAGCACCTTCTAACACAACTGAAGGCTTAAATAAAAATTTTCTTCGAATTCAACAAATCGGTCGATACATTCTTTACTTATTAATGATTTAATTAACTCAACTTTACATTATTTTATAAATTTTATTTTTCACTCAAAAAACGTTGTAGAATTTTGTAGGTTATGCAAAAACCTGCTCTATATAATTCCAAACAAAAACAATTTATGAATGAAATTGCATAAATACTAAATAAATTCAACCGAAATTCTGCACTTACAAATTATGTACAGGAAAATTACCTCATTTTCATTTCATTTATGTATAAAGAGCACATTTTATTTATTTTATTACTCGTACTTCATTTCACTATTTTCATTTTCATAATTTCTTTCAATTATTTCCCATTTTACTTATTAAATGTACGCACTTTGGCATTTCCGTCATTATAAATGCTGGAACATTCAGAACTTTTGTAATTATAATAGGCTTGCTTGCTATGCAAATACTCGAAAAGATATGTCTATACTATACTAGACGTGGTTATGGAATTGCTGACGGGCGCACTATGACGTCTAAGCGATTATAGTTGTAACGCTGCGTGAGTCAGTCTCTGTGTGTGTGTGTGTGTGTTGATAGCACCCACCGCTTGCAAATGCCGCGAATTAGTTGAGAGTGACTGTATTGGATTTACCGAGTTACTACAAATGTGGGTGTGTACGTCAGGCAAAAGGTGGTAAAGAACGGTAAAAAGGGTTAGCAGTGACATATATATATGCAGCAATATGTCTGTTGAGGCCACAAGTGGGTTAGTAAAGCAGTGAATTAAAGCAAAATAGCAAGTCAAATGAAAAGAGCGCATAGAGTTAAAGAGTAAATAGGCTAAATATGTATTATAAAGGTTGCTTGTGGAAGGAAGCATGAATGTATTTGTGTTCCCTAATGAGTAATGGCAGTCACATTTATTGTTGGTGAATGCCATATTCAGTTATCTAGTCATATTAGATACATCTATATTTATACACGTGTGCCTAAAATGTCCAAAAATGTATATCTGTGTGTTCAGTTGTACATATATATTTATTATTAGTTAGTTAAATGTTTACCACCTACGTGTTATTGGAAGTAAATATTTTCTCTTGCACGTAAATAAAATTAAATGTACTTTCCTGTTTTCTTTATGAACTTTTTATTTGCTTTAGTATACGAGTATATGTATGGTTATTGTTTATGTACTCGTATTGTAAATGCGATGGTAATCAAGAAAATTACTTATACGCCGTGTCACACGCTGTGCTTTGAACTAATTTCAACGATTTTCTGATGGTGTTTGCTGGTGAGTTGGACAGAAATGGGTTAAGTAGTATGCGGAGGTTAATAATAATAATATTTTTTTTCAAAAACTAAAATTCCCGCTATTTTTTGAACATACCTTGTTGTGAACTACCTGTAAATATAAGTGACAGTCCATAAGATTTAGGTATATTATAGTCAAATAAAAATGCTAATATCAATACTTTAAGAGGAAATCAACTTCAACATATAACTCAGCAATATATCTGAAAATTCATGAGAACCAATCTTTCTTATGTTTACAACCAAGAATCAAGTTACTTCTTCACTCATCACTACTTAAAAATCAAAATAAAATCGCTTTAAACTCAACACGTTTATAATGAGTATCAATGCAAGCCAATATTTACAGTTAACAACCAATAGTAGCAATTTCCCTACCGATTGCACTCACTTCAGCCAAAGCATTGAATTAGCAGCAACAGCAACAACGACGAGTGTCTGATCTAATCTCTGTGTAAACTAGACAAATTGTGGCAAATGAGTGTGTGTGTGCACAATGGCATGCCACTGGCGTGTTATCGACGTAGTCGTGCTTAATATGCTAACACTCCAATGACTAAACTCCAAAAAGCCATAACGGCATAACGCCAAGCGCCACAACAAGAATATTTTCAAAATAAACAAAAACAAAAACAAAAAAAAAATTGTCGGCGGCAATTGTAAAGTGGGTGTAATCTACAACAATACAAAGTGCAAATGCGAAGTGCAAACAGCTCACCCGCCTGCCAAACATCAGCGGGTTTACATATAGAACTAGTCTGGTGTTTATGGCGGTCTTGTAATGGTATGTGGGAGAGTGACGCCACGAATTGGTGAATGCGATGTGAATCATCAACAGTTGTTTACAATATGGCGTTGTTGTTTTTGTTTTTAATTCTCATATTGCACATGCCAGGCGGATTTGCGCTGAAGTCAGGCATTTGTTGAGCATTTAAATTATAAGTCAACAGGTAAATATGTCAGTTTAATCATCGACATTTTGGATTTTAATAATCGGTTTTAATTGACAGCACTGATTACAAATTGATTTAGACACATTTTTTGGAATCTCTTTCACATGGATTTTTAAAGTTTGAAGTGATGGCAACTATTATAATTAAAATTACTTAAACAATTTGAGAATTCAACATTGCATAAAATCTGTGACCATTGTCATTTATATAAAATCAATTATATTTTAAAAATCAATATTTTACGCAGTTGGCAACTCTAGATTTTTTTTGTATTTTTTAATAAATTTCAAAATGTGTTCCTTTTACACATAAACATCAATTGAATATTCATAATTTCTCATTATTTTATAGCCAATTATTAAATTAAATGAATTTTTTTTTAAAGACTAGTCAACCCTATCAAAATTTAAATGTTGAATAAAATGTTTTAAATTTAATCTAAAAAGTTTTAAAATTTTTATAGAATTTCAGAATCTACCTAACCTTTTCGACACTTTTCATTTCACAATTTTAAATTTATAAATGTGAACTAAAAGATTGATTAGGGTTTTTTAGTTCTTCTTGTGATGCCGCAAACCCGATCCGAAAATTGGATATAATTAACGCCCCAATTGTATAAGGCTACTGGTGAATAGTCGCCAGTATAGTTGCCCTGGCTACTGAAGCTAGATTTCATATTACGATAGGCTCATGCCTCCAATTCTGAAAATTTGCGCAGCGATATAATTCTATCCTGAAGGTAGCTATCAGTGATTCTTACAGAAGTGACCACATTGAAGCAACAGAAAATAATAAATAATAAGCAATGAAACAGAATTCTCAGATGTAATCCGATTACAATTAAAATATATATGTAAAGCAATACTGCAATCTGTAATGAAGAAACTGGTCTTGATCGGTAGCCTGTTTTTTATAATGAGGGTTGATGTACATATGTATGTAATTGACGTTGAACCGTTTAGCCGGTCGATGAGAGCGCGCCACTCTTCTCTTTCCTTCGCAGTTCGGCGACAGTTGGAGATTCCAAGTGTAACCAGGTCGCTCTCCACCTGGTCCCTCCTCTGCTTCCTCCGGCGGGTACTGCATCGAACACTTTCGGAGCTGGAGTGTTTTCGTCCATTCGGACAACATGACCTATCCAGCGTAGCCGCTGTCTTTTTATTCGCTGAACTATGTCACTGTCGTAGTATAACTCGTACAGCTCATCGTTCTAACGTCTGCGGTATTCGCCGTTGCCAATGTTCTGAGGACAATAAATCTTGCGCAAAATTTTCTTCTCGAAAACTCCTAGTGTCGTCTCATCTGATGTTGACATCGTCCAAGCTTCTGCACCATAAAGCAGGACGGGAATGATAAGCGACTTGTAGAGTTTGATTTCGGTTAGTCGAGAGAGGACTTTACTGTTTAATTGCCTACTCAGTCCAAAGTAGCACCTGTTGGCAAGAGTTATTCTGCGCTGGATTTCGAGGCTGACATTGCTCGTGTTGTTGATACTGGTTCCCAAGTATACGAAATTATCTACGACTTCGAAGTTATGACTGTCAACAATGACGTGGGAGCCAATACTCAAATGCGCCGACTGTTTGCTTGATGGCAGGAGATATTTCGTCTTGTCCTCGTTCACCTCCAGACCCATTCGCTTCGCCTCCTTATCCATGCGGAAAAAGCAGAACAAACGGCGCGGGTGTTGTTTCCAATGATATCGACATCATCGGCGTACGCCAGTAGCTGTACACTCTTATAGAAAAAAAAATAGTAATAGATAATATGCAAAAAAAAAATGGTGACTGGCGATCAGTAGCCTGTCATATTCGCCAGTAGCCTCTCTTAATGTATTTTTCATTCTACGGTAGCCTGTAGGCGACTATACTGCGGCTATTATAGATAAATAATAGGGATGTAAGCTTTCTGATACAATTGTTTTATTTTAAATGATACTTTTTTATAACTTTATAGATACTTTTAATAAAAATTTTGAAACTTATTTTAATAAAAATAGCAAATTAAAGAAAATAATGTGGGTTCGCATTTTATAAAAAAAAAAATTCAAAATATGGTTGCGCTTTTTAAAGAGTATCTGATTAATTGTTTCAATTAATTTTTAAAAATATACTGTCTAAAATTATGGCCATATCTGGCTATTTTCGAAAATACGCATTTTACAATATAAATATCCGCACAAATATATCTGGCTTTCAAATATATCTGCCATTGCATAATGATATTTTCTTTTATTTTTTGCATGTCATTGCCGGTATGAAATCAAACCAGCTGATGGATGACACATGTGCACTGAAATATATATGATTGCATATGTGTATTTGTGTGTTCATTGGCACCTCTTTAGCTGAGATTATTGCACCCTCGATTGCAGTTATGACGCCAATAAATTAATAAAATCATACGCTTTCATTGCAAATCCACAGCACATCGTTATACATGTGTCTGTGTGTATGTGTGTGTGCGAGCGCATGTTGTACAATCATGTCGGGGGGGTAAGCGAGTACGAATATGGCCGGAACTCAAAGTGTTAATTAACCGTCGAGTGTGTCAGTCGATTGCATTTAGTGGCACAAGTGCACATTTGCTTTTGCTGTTGCTGCATTGCTTTTGCGTAAATTAAAATTGCAGAGATAAGGCAATCGGTGGAGACGCATCCACACACATACACACACATCCGTATTAATATCTGCGATCTGTGTGATTGCGCACGGTTGGCATGTGTGCGATTTTCCATTTATTTGCAATTATGGTGAATCACAGGCAATAATTGTGTTATAAGCAAATGAAATACTCACACCTGCTTATCTCCGTGCGGGCGAAAGTACTTAAATCATATTGATGATTATAATTGCACTTTTATGATGTGATGCTTCAAGCATAATTCTTCAATAATATGCACTTATTGCAATTTGGAATAAAAAAGAAATGCTCTCCATATTTATTACATTTTCGAAAGAATTATAGCAACAGATACTAGAAAAATCACCCCGTTTGTTGCTGCTTACATGAGTCATATAAATTGATGTGACTGAAGATCATATCACTCGGATGGAATCACATCGCTTGATCCAATCAAGATAGAAGATTTATCTCAGAACAGCAACATGTATTTCTTAATAAAAAGCCTGCTTAACAAACAGAAAACACTTGCAAAGTATGTGACAAAATATCACATCACATGATCTTAACCACATCACATGATCCTATGGAGATATCATATGATACTAGTGTCTTATGCCAACCGCGCCAAGTGAGTTTCATTTAAATAATAGAAGGAGATAGAAGGCAGTCTAATCACAATTTTAAGGCTTGTGACATAACATCACATCGCATAAACTAAACCACATCACATGAACCAATTGGGGTATCATATAATACTAGTGTCTTAAACCAGCCCCGCCAAATGAATTTTTTAAATCTTTGAAGCCAATCTAGTGAACTGAACCCCGATTTTAATTTTTTGTGACATAAAATCAAATCGCATCGACTCATCATGACATCACACAGTTGCTTCATATGACGTATTTCTTGCACAGCCCACAATATAAACAATATTCACTTTCATGCCATTGCATTGTGTTATATTTTTAAATATTTCATCGTTTCTTCGTTGTATCAATTAGGATGGCATAAGTGCGGCGGCAGTGAGTAGAAAAGCAAATATGGAAAATTGTGTCGAAGTATTTTTAGTTTTACAAAAATATCACACACACGTGCACTATGCAACCATTCAAGCAGAAATTATTGTATTTACCTTATGTTTATGAGTATGCATGTGTGACTTTGAGAAAACAAAATTGCTAACAAGTTATATTTATACATATTTATGTACATTTAAATTACATAAGTCAATACTCAAATAGCAAAACTCAATTTGTTGTTGGATTGAGTTTGAAAGTCATCAAACTCGCATAATACTCACAACGTCAACTGCAGTACAAATACAAAAAAATGTTTACTAGAAAGGCGAGGAGGAGGCGAAAAAAAATTGTTCACAAGTTGACGGAAGTAGCTCCAAACTTTGCTTATGAGTTTTTAATTTATTTCGGTAATTTTATTTTCATTTTCTTTATATTTAACTTACATAATTGGATTATGTTATCGATATTACGTTTTAAATGAGCTTAATTTTAGCCTCATTATAAGTAAACATCAATAATTTGGTGAGGGGTGTAATGTTACAGTTGTTCAAATTTGAGTTTAAAAGTTTTTAAAACTTAGTCGAACTTCTAACACTTCCAGAACTCCAGATTTGGGTGGGAATTTCAACCCCAGCTAATAAACTTTCTTGCTGTGTCACAAACTCGAGTTTATTACATTTATCGTTAAACACTACTCAGAAACTCAAAGTTTTTCATACAACAAATTTTTTTAACTCGAAGTCATATATACATTTAATTGTTAAATTAAACTGAATTCAATGTATATAAATATCAGACCTTAAACTCGAGTTTGTGAACCTTGTATTAATTCAGATTTAAGTTGTAATTTTGTTGGATATAAGACATGAAAATATTTTGTGTTCTTCTTGATTTTGCTATCAGAGAATCAGAATAGGTGAGAACAATTTCTCACAGAGCCAGGCGGGATGCTCCACTGGTTATTATTCCCAATATGTTTATTTCTAGCCACATTTGGCACTTAGTTCAGTACCGATTATTCGAAGAAGCAGTGGTTCCCAAATTCAAAGTAGAAAAATGTATCTTTTGAAAAAAGCCAAACTGGAGAATTGCTTTCTAAGGCAGTCTATTTTACAGGCTTAAAAAAATCGATTTTTTTGTTTTGTTTTAAATCTCTTCCAAAACTATCCAAAAATATGTCTTTAAAAATTCCAGAGGCCAATTCGACATATTTTCGAAGCTAGAGCAGTTTTAGTGGCCGTTGCTTCAAGCAGGTGCGAATGCTCAGGCAGACTTTGAAGCGTGTTTTCTCGAGTTTTCATTTTCACAAGTGTTAGCGATAGCAAAAAGAATATATGTGTGTCCGATCGAAAAAAACCAAAGTGATCTAGCTTCAGTATTAAATTATCTTCTATTTGAACTAAAAAAGTTGGACAAAAGTATTATTTAAACTATTTGTTTTGCAATCTAAAGTCAATTTTTTTCTTAAAAAAATGAATTTTTTTTTCAAACTTCGAAAAAATTTGGAATTTTCTAACTTCTTCGGTATTTTTTTAGTTCATAAGGAAAATAAACTTATAAAAATTAAAAAAAAAATTGGTTTGACTGTTTCAGATGTATCGCACGACCTCCATCACCGGCACAGATTTACAAGTGCAGACTCCAGGCGCTCCAGAAAAATACTTACAACATTGAAAAAATTTCAATATTTTTGAATAATAAATATTGTTTTGTAAGCCTTAAATATAGTACGCTATCGTCTTAAATTTCCGTTTACCGCAATCATTTCCTTCCCTTTCAAAAAAAATTGCGAAAAAACGCTTTTTTCTGCTTCTAAATCAGACTACTGCCTTAAAATAATCTAATTTATAAAACACACTGTTTTTAAACAAATTATACCTATCCCTATTACTTCGTCAAATATTGTATGAACTCAACTCAGCATGAGTGGAAAATTTACAAAGTCTTTACAAAGTTTAAAATAAGTACTTTTAGTTCTTAATTTATAAATAAACTGGTGTACGCTCGAATAACGGTTTATAAATATCGAAGCGATGAATGAAATATGTACATAAATATCGATTGACATTTCAAATGCCCACCTGAGCGGCAAAAACAAATGTAATAAATGAAGCAGAAATGCAGCATCTGGAGAATGGCAGGCACACTGTACATACACATACAAACAAAAGCTTTACATGTGTGCACACACACTTACATATATATGATATATGTATATATGTATATGCATAATAAATGATAAACTCCCACGTATATTATGGCAAATATATTCGCATTTTATTGCTACAGTTAAGCACTTTTATTGAGATATCAACTATTGAAAGAGAATATTCATTTGACATTTATTTGCATATTGAACGGCTGTTCAGTGAAGTGTGTGTAAATGCGCACATATTCAGACAAAAATATTGTATGTTTGTGTGTGTGTGGTATACGCGTTAGTGGGTAATGAAAACAATCAACGAACACATTTAACATTATATGCAATTATTCATGGTATATTGAAAGAAAATATAAAAACTGTTTGTTTATTATTACTTATTAGTATAAGTACGTAAATTGTGAGCTTTTGTTAGCAACTTGCCATTGTTTTTCTATTTAATATTAATAAAATAAAAAGTAGTAAAATGCTGAGGCTATTTTATAATAATAAATTAAAAAATGATGAACAGTAAGTAAAAGAATATTTAAGATCCTGGAAAAATAAAATAAACCAAAAAAATTAGTAAACATGGAAAATTTTGCGATATTAACCCATTAAATCCCAACTATATATAAAACCATTTTTTCTTAAATTCATTTATAAGGGTTTATTAAAATTGTGTAATTAACTCCCTATGAAAAAATAATATCTCAAAAATTTCAAGAAGTGTTCATTTCGACCTGTATCCAATCGAGTACAATGGGATCGAATGGGTTAAATTAATAATATTAACTCTAACACCTCTATTCTGTGCACTTGAAAAATTTAATATATTTCCAATTTTTCAAGAAAGAAATTGATCAAACTTTAAAAGACAAAAATTTTACTAATCTCTGAATAGGGGTGTTAATCTTTAATCGGTAGTCAATACTGTCTTGTATTCAACTCAACAGAGTAAACTTGATATTGCTTCCACAAATAAAATTTTTGAAAGGAGACCAGAGCACATATACAGCTAACAAAAAACTGACAAATTGAAGACGGCTAATATATCAGTAATATTTTCCACCGATTATGAGTGGCAACGTGTATATTGAACTAATTACCATAAATTTCGGTATATCAAAGGACTAAGCACTAAAAATATCCAAGGAATAATATTAGGATTCCTCAAAAATAATATAGAGCTCATTCACAATAGCCCAGTTTTCCCACGTTTACAACTCTTTGAATGAAATAGGCTATATTTCTTCTACTTTTGTTCAACTGTTTATATTTTCTTTCGCTTTTTTGGTGGCTATATCCGATTTAACTTTACCTCACACACTTGATTTGTTAATTCACTGGTTTACTTTGAGATTGCTTCTAATTAAAAAGCTCTTCCTGGATCTTTTCTAAACTTAACCTAATAAAAATAGTACTCCTTATTGTATTCCAATTATCAATTTTGTTTATTATGTTGGTATACATTCCACCGAAATGCGATACATTTTTCTGTAGCAGACGTTTATGAGCTTGGCGATTTTCGTGTGTTAAAAGATCAAACTACGTTGCATGTTCGTTAATTCTCGGCCAAAGACAATAATGTAACAATATCCCAGCATCCATATTCGCCAGACATGCCTCCGCATGGCTTTTTCTACATATCATACGAGAAATCGCTGAAAGAGCACTATACACAACACTATAATGTAGACGAATTAATAAATAATTTGTTCCAAAAACGAAAATTTCCAGTATTTTTGTAACGGACGTAAGGTGAAGTGTATTGTAAGACTTTTACATCATATTATACAAAATAAATACCATGAAAGTGACGAGTTGAGTAACCCATAATCACACTTAACACCAGCCTTTTCAGTTTCCAATCATTGAGCATCCTTTCAAGGACTTCGGTTCTGAATGTCACTTCTACTATAATTGCTAAAAGCATATGCCGCCATTGTATTGTTTATACTACCGTTTTTATTCTCTTCTTGATTATGCTCATTGTTATTTTATGCACAACTTTAAAAACTACACACCAAATGCACAATAAACTAAATTGAATCATAAAGCCAAATGGAATTGCCATTTCAGGAACCTCATTTCAATTATATTTTTATTTTTATTTACTTTTAATTTTCATTTTCTTTCTTCCATTTTAATTTCAAATGCATTAGTAAATTCGAAGCCGTGTAATTGTTTATCAAATTCCACGTATGCTAAAACACAATTTTTAGTATTATGTACCAGTAATGTAAATAAAACAGCGGCCAATTTGTGTTCGAAACGTAAATAAGTTGTAAATCGGTGAAATAAACAAATGTAAATGTACACAGCGTGCACTAATTGAATGTAAAACCTCACACCTTTAATGTTCTGCAATTAAAAAATGCTTTTTTATTTTGTCTTAATGTTTTTGTTTATATGAAAATATGTATGCTTAATGATTCGCCGGCATTCAATTAGTTCAAATCGTCGAGAGGTACAGTAAATAAAGATATTGGAAATGTAAAAACTTTAGAATATCATATTTAAGATCTCGATCAATTCGGGTCCCAAGCAGGTCGTCGGTGAAGTATTAGTTATTTTCAAAATATATATCCCTCAGGTATACTATCTATAGTAATTTTTAAGTCTGAAAAACTCATCGAAGAATTCTATGTACATTCGAGTCAACTAAAGAAATAACTACTAAGTTCTAAGCTCTTTCAAAATGTTGAAAAAAAAATAATGTGAGTTTAAGGTTTAAAATATTTGAAATGAGTCTTAAATAAAAAAAAACTTATGAGTTTAAGGTTTCGCTGTTAAGAAAACTATATATGAAGACATAAAGCTTCTATTGAAAGTAATATATATCTTTAACTCATTGATTTTGCACACTAATTTCAAATAAATATATTTTTGTTGGACATTTTCGTGACAAAAAATATGTACTTACTCGCCTATGACAATTCCAAATCGATTTTCAATTACTTAACCACAAAAATAACTTTTCTCTAGTAAAAAATCACAGACTATTTTGAAACCCGGCCAGAATTTTCGTGCGAGAATAATTAAAATGTCAGCAGTCAATTACACATTTATCATGAGATTTCTCCAAACCACTTCGCTACGTCCCTCACAAATTGTGTTGGAGGCAGGAGAATGAAAGAAGGCATATGGATTGCAAATAGTCATTCATATATTCATAAGTAATGCCACAATTAATTCATATAAAAGTCAATTGTAATCAAGCGTGATGCAACGGTTCATTAATTCATTAGTTTATTATAGCCTTAAGGACTTTAACTCGCTGTCAGACATTATTCATATTCCTGGTATGTATGTATGTATGAGTGTATGTGTTTAGCTTTCTTTTTTTCTCTACTTCACTGAGTGCTTTCGCCTGACGGCCTTTATTTATTATCGTTGACAGCAACGCAACTGCGAATTATTGAACTTAATTGTGACAGTTCTCGACTCGGCGCTATGAATGGTGTTTGCCTTGCGGCTGCATGGCTGAACGGCTTGTTGACCGTGTGAAGAATGGCTATAGTGGTGAAATCACTGTTATTAATAACACAAATTTACGGAAAATAAATTATATTCCCAGCTCATCAATCATGGTCGAGTTGCGAGTCAACCATGAACTTGATGAAAGAAAATTGAAAAACGCAATTTTTTCTGCGGCGATTGCGCGTGGTTTAAGCGCTCGTTATTTGCAAACTAGTTTCACTTGGATTTTAAGTTGACACCACAAAAACTTTGCAGCGATAAATTTTCATTTTGATCAGCGTATAATTTTTTTATGCACTCGATGAGCTCATGTTCGCTGTGAATGGAATTGGTGCGTAAAAAAAGTTTGAATTGATATTTAAAATGGAAGACAAGGTATTATTAAAAATTCTGGCAATGACGGAACGCAGCGTATATACAGCTCTGTGGTTACGCCACTTCGTCTATTGCTCTCTATTGCACTCTCTCGCTTTCTCCACCAGCGCGCTTAAATCATCACCTCAATGGCAAAACTTGGCTTATTAAAATTGCTTGGCTTTGTGTGGCAATAAATGGAAACCCACATTTGTTGGAAACTACCTCGTACTTAAGAAAAAAAGTGCGCAAAAACTTGCGAGAAAAGTGTTGAACAAAAGGAGAACTAAAAGCGTTAAAGCGGGCGAAATGTTTCGCTCAATGGATTTCGCATTTAAACGCATACATAACAATACGCATTTATATACATAAATATACTTATATATATAGTATATATATTTGTAAAGTTGTGTGCGCATAAAATTTTAATTTGCCAGCAACTCAAGCCAAAAGCTTAGTAAACTTTATTTTTATGCTATTTCATATATTTTTTTTTTTGCTTTACTTCAAAATTGAAGTCTAAAACCTGCGTAAGTTGGCCGTCAGCCAGCGGGTGGAAGCGCAAAACGGCCAGGAGGCAAGCATTCACAAGCGTCAGCATGAAACGTGTAAAAGTACGGAAATGCACAAACGCACAAATGCACAAATGCGGAAATGCGAAAATGCAGCAGCAAAGCAGTCAGGTTTTAAACCGAAGCAAAATGCTACGAACACCTCCTGCAGCTATCACGGACGTCTTAGCTTGTCTGCTGCACTAAGCAACTGGCGTAGGGTACACACGCACCCTGTAGGGAAATTCACCACTAACACACTAGTACACATATATACACATGCTGTTCATGCATTTATGCAGTTCTTTTTCTGCTTTCATTCAAATTGGCGCTTTGGATTTTTTCAATCTCATTTGAAATTTGTTTTTATGAAAGCAAATCAAGCACGCGCACAACTACATACCCATTTACGAGTATGTATGTGTGTGTGTGTGCATACATGTGTGCATTTTGTTTGCATAAATTTGCAGAAATCAAACACACCAGCAAAGGCAAGGTGAAGCGTGTTGCATATTAGCTTACCTTGGTTGCCAATACCAGTGCTCAACACATGGCAGATAGTGACCCTGTGAGAACAGGAAGTGGTTAGCTAAGTACTTAATAAGGCTCAACCCACCCCGGATTAGTCAAAAACGTCTTTGCCTAATAAGACACAAAAACGTATTTTGCTATAACCCACATCAAGCGAATATGCGTTTTTGTCTCGTCTTGTTCGGTGTGGGTTGTCACATATGAAGCTATAGGCAGTTGTCGTATCAGACAAGAAAAGACGTCTTGACTAATTCGGTGTGGTTTGAGCTTAAGGCTGAAGCGCTTCACAAAAATTGTCGATAGTGCATTAGATACCAATTTATTTTAAAAATATAAAAAATATATTGTTTCAGTAGGTCTATTTTTGCTAGGACCTGAAAGCTGCACAGAGCTAGACTTTATGTTAAATTGAACCGAATTTGAATAACCACAATTAGAATTAACATTCATTAAGGCAGTAGTCTGCTTTAGAAGCCGAAAAAAACGTTCTTTTAGCAATTTTTTTTGAAGGGAAGGAAATGATTGCGGTAAACGCAAATTTAAGACGATAGTGTACTATATTTAAGGCTTAAAAAACAATATTTATTATTCAAAAATATTGAAATTTTTTCAAAGTTGTAAGTATTTTTCTGGAGCGCCTGGTGGAGCACTTGTTAATCGGTGCCGATGATGGAGGTCGTGCGATGCATCTGAAACAGTCGAACCAATTTTTTTGTTAATTTTTATAAGTTTCTTTTCTTTATGAACTAAAAAAATACCGAAGAAGTTATAAAATTCCAAATTTTTTCGAAGTTTGAAAAAAAATCACTTTTTTAAGAAAAAATAGACTTTAAGTTGCAAAACAAGTAGTTTAAATAATACTTTAATTTATTACCGAAGCTAGATCACTTTGTTTTTTTTTCGATCAGACATATATTCTTTTTGCTATCGCCGGCAACGATTTCTAACTCGAGAAAACGCGCTTTAAAAGTCTGCCGGAGCATTCGCACCTGCTCGACGCTCGGCCACTAAAACTGCTCTAACTTCGAAAATATGTCGAATTGGCCTCTGGAATTTTAAAGACATATCATTGGATAGTTTTGCAAAACAAAAAAATCGATTTTTTGAAGCCTGTAAAACAGGCTTATGCCTTAAGCTTTAGAGAGTGGTGAATCGATCACGTTATAAACGGTCACAAAGTCAGGCACCACTGAAAACTAATTCTCGAAAATGACTTGGCTCAACTTATTGCTTTTATTCTTTAAATAAATAAATCTTTTGACAAGAGCGCGGCATTCAAAAATATCAAGCAGAGAAATGGCGCATCGATGACAGCTATTACTAGGCCGAATTCCAGGAACAATGCCAAAAATGCGGACACAATTTTTTTTTTACTTTTTGATTGATGTAAACATTGGTCGCAATTGCCTGTTCGGTAAAAATATGTTTTCACGCCGAAAATAATATTTATCGTTTTTAAAAGTAAATGAGGTGATTACTCACAAATTTTTGTGTTTATAGGTCACAAGTGACTCATCGCAGCTTAAATATTTTCGCAATATTATTAGTTATTATCAAGCGTTGAATATTTACAATATTTCCAATAATAATATCGAAAAATTCATGGAAGCTTTCGTGCAATTGTGACTCAGCTGCATTGCAAATATTTGCTAAATGTGATCCATCACAGTTGACTGTTGTTTACTGCTGATTGACACGTTGACACCGCACACTCTCTTCGATTAGTTATAAGCTGCTATATAAATTTAATATTATTTTTAAAATTACTAATAAATTTAATAAATATAGCAATCATGTGACCCGTTGCAGATCTTGTGCCCATTTTCATGATATTGATAGAATTGGTGGTCTGGTGGTGGGGGCTTTCAAATGTAGATCATTCTATAAAATCGATATTTTGAGTTTAAAGAATTGGAAAGAATATTATTAAAGATATTCTCTCAAAATTAATAATTATTTCATCAATATTATAATGACAAGCTCAACTGGCAACGACAGATATTCCTTCGGTTCGACATATACAAGTAGTACTCTCAGAAAAGAAGCGAGTTTAAAGCATTGGAAAGAATATTTGATATCACCGCTTAATCTAGAGTTATTGTATCCATATGAAAATATTAAACTCATCTGACATCCACAAAAATGTCACAAAAAATCAGATCTCACCACATAGAGATTGGCATTCGCAGCACCGGAAGTACTGGTTACTCATGTAACAGTTCAGCTATACGTTTTTCCTACAATGCCGTTAGCTTATATATACGTCCCTGTCTGCATGCTTCATACCTTGTCGCTGTATTTCCTTGTAAACGCGTGAAGGCCGCACGTGCTTCGGCAAGAGTAGCAATTGGACACTAGCTTTATACTGTCACGGCGAAACGCTGTGTTTTTCCGCCGTAACAATGCAAAAACAAAAATAAAGAAAAAATTGGAACAACGGTGGAAAAACCAATGCAAAAAGACTAAACAAGCGAAATTGCAAGCATATGCTTACAGACACAAGACACACCACCTGCCTAAGTATTGTATGTATGTGTTGTCTGTATGAGACCACCTGCTTAGACAATGCCGCCAAAACATTGTTGCGGTCAGTGATTGCGCCTGACGGAGGTCGCCCGCAAATGCTTGCGTCTTTGTTGGCTTCGTGGGATTCGCTATGTGCCTTGCCTTATACCCACTTTGTCTGTAAGAAAAACTCAACTGCTATAAAGGCGTCTAATGGCTGTCTTTTATGACTGAGAATATACATACATACATATAAATATAAGCCTTTAAATGCGGCGCAAGCAAATCACTTCACCCTCTTCTGCCGCTCCTTGGCTTTTCTTTATTTTCCCTTTCAAATTGCACATGGCTACATATTTTGTTTTTAATATTTTTGACGTTTCTTGTTGATTTTCTTCACCTTTTCGGTCGCTGATTTCCAGTAAATGACGGTCAATATTGCTGATAAATTAGAAAATCAATATTAATGCGCCTTTTTAAGGTGAAATGCGCACACGAAGGTAAATTTGTTTACATACTTTTTTTTACAAAAACAGCAAAATATATTTATGACTTTTGACTCTTCTGGAGTAACTAGTTTTAAAGTGATCTTAAATGCATGCAAAGTGGTCCATAATATATCAGAGGTTAGCGTAGTGACGAGCGATTTTTGAGAGAATAATGCATTTTTATTGAATTCCCAAAGGGTTCTTATCGCATGAAGAAATATTTAAGATGTACGAATGTCCTTATTTTAGATTACCAATAGCTGTTCTAGATTCTCAATTCCATCGAGCGTTTACTTTCGTCTGTGAAGTGAGTTCAAACATTCATAAGGTTTTCTAATACTCTCCTCAAATGGCAGAGTCTATAAACTACTCTTCATACGCCCAGTTTTACTTACATGTTGCACTCACATGGTATATGTTTGGTTGTAATTTTTTATATCCAATAAAGTTAATAACACATGTCTGCGTTGCTGTATTATTAGCTTGTAAAATATAATCGCTCCATGATGGCCTAAGCTAATGCCATATAAATTGTTTAAGAGTTGTAAAGGGAATTATAATTTCATATGAAAAATGCAAATAATATGATTTACGATTCATATTCCAACATATTTGTTTGTTGAAGTATTCTGAAGAAAGAAGAATTTCATTAAGAAAAGATATTGTGAAAAAGGCCTGTCAAATATCAAAAGAAAATTATACAGCGCTGAAGAAATAATAACTTATAGCATTAATTACAACCGGGTGATCAAAGTATAATATATAAGTCAACTAGTAGTCCGAGGAAGGTCTGATCCAATATCAAGTTTCATCAAGATATATAGGTTATAACAAATTGGTTCCGAAATTTCTATTATTAATATCCAAGACACCATCCTCATAAATCAAAGGTTAAAGATCGATAATAGCCGTTTCACACAGCCAAATTATTTGATCAATTAAATTTTTGATTGAGAAACCAGTTTTTGCCCTTCACACTGCCCGCTACTTGATAATCGATTAATTTATTAATTAATTAATATATATTTTTATTTTGTATGGTAAATCGATCTTAATCAGCGTTTTAATCGAGCAGAGGCCGGTTAATTGATCAATTAGCTCCTGTGTGAAAAGGCTATAATAAAGAATCAAATTATGATCGATATGATTAGTAAAGTCGATACATCCAATAAGTTTATCTAAAATATGCTCAGTCTAGAATAAAAATAATCAGGTGTAACTAATGTAATGGAAATATATGAAAATTGATCAAAGTAGAGCTTAAATATTGAGAGTGTTGATTTTTAAGTAAACTATCAAATAAACACAGCTCTGAAAGTTATTTGAATAGAAATGGATATCTGAATCAAAATTTTAATTGGTTTACAGAAACTTTGTGAGTTGTGGGTTCAAATTCTGCGACAGAAATATCTAAAATATATTAAAACAAAATATTTATATGCGCCTCTTCTCTTTGATTTGAGTGAAAAACCACTGAGTTTATAAATGATGTGGTATAAATATAAACATACTCAGCCTACATATTATGTGGAACAACAAAACGCTCAATTATCTAGCCAAAGTGCAGGCAGCAATTATAAAATTTTATTATTTATGACTTTAAATACTTCCGGCATAAATTTAAAACTATTAATTTTGACCCACATCACAAATAATAATACCACGATAACTACTGTTCTAATATTCAAATTTGTGTATAACACGCACACTTAAACACACACACATCGCATCATAAATATAACACGCGAACATTTCACTAAAAACAAATTTCAAGAGCAAAAGTGCAAAAGAGGCGCCAACCTAAAGTAGTAAACGCAATAAAACATTACTCATACGACGCGTGCTACCGATATTAACCTAATTAACAACACATTTACTCTCTATAAATTTACACATGTATGTTCTTAGCGCGGTAGTTTAGCTACAAATATTGTGTTTACAATAATAATAATAATTAAAATAATAATACAACAGTATTTGGAGAGTGGTGAATCAAATAAGCAACTAGTATAATTAGAGAGAGCTAGAAAAGCAGGCAATTATAACACTTTCAGGACGTTTCTAACTATTCTGTGGTGTTGAATACAACTGTATGGATTTATACTGTTTGAATTGTTAAATTTATCTACAACAAAGCTTAATTCATAATAAAGCTTTGAAAAAGCTTAAGGCATAATAAAGCTTTTGAATAAGCTTAAGTCATTAGAAAGCTTTGAAAGTGCTTTTTTATCACAAATATTATTAAATGAAATATTGCGTGTAATTTATTATTCAACCAATTATTTTCAATTATAAATTAAGTTTTTATGCTCACATTAAGCGCCTTAAACCCTACATCCCATGGACTTTAACAACTTTGACCTCTGACTTTTAAAGGCGATTAAAGCTTAACAACAGCTGAATCATAACTCTTCTCTCATGATCCACATGCACTTAAGAGTATAATTAATATAGAAAGTGCAACCTCTTTGGCATAAAAACAAAAATGTTCGCAAGTGTTTATGCAAATTCGCATTGCAAAAACGCGTCGGCAAATGCAAACGTTGCACGCAACTGGGCTGGAAAGTAAAGCCCAGTGCAACAAGTGTAGTACGAAGGCGTGTAATTTTAAATATACGATTATATAACATGCTATATTTTAAAAACCAAGTGCATGTAAGCAAAATAAATGTGTACCGTTAATTTATGAAAATTGTTGATTTATCAGTGGTGAAATAAAATCGACAACAAGAAAAAGGAGAGTCTTCTCAAAAGCGATTTCGAGTCACCTTCACCTCAATACAGACCACGCGCAACACTTTCACGCAGGTTTAACACGCACACACAGAAACACCGAAACACACACATTTGTATGGGCGGTTTGTATGGCCGACAGCGTCTGCGAAGCAATTACTTAGCCAATTTAAAACAACTTTAAAAAAGGCCGTCAATTATGCCTCGCGGCAATCGTTTTCATTTTACTCCTTTTTTCTTTGCTTTTAATGAAATCGACGGGTGGCCCATCAAATTGGCAAGTTTCTTGCTAACTTTCGACATTTCTGCTGATTTCATTTAATTTTTTTGCAATTTTTTTCTTGCTTTTTATTTTTGTTTTGCCGCTGCGGCTTGGTTGTTCCTTTCGCCAATCGCCATTCGTGCATTTTTCATTTTTGCTTTTACAAACTTTCACTTCAGCCATTTTGCGCCGCCGTCCGTCGCTGTGTCGCCGCACCGATGCGCCGCTGCGCTGTGTCGTAGCCGAAGTTTAGCTGTTGCTGACATGCAAAGATGCTTGCTACCGTTAAATTTTAATGCGTTAGCAAGTTAAGTCGAAAGGATTGCGATGTGGGCCACCATTTGGCGGGTAATTAAAGTGAGTCCATGGCAAGAAGCGGTATTCCAGTAATTGGCACTTTCAGCAAATGTTCAGCGTGTAAATTGCGTCCCGTTGAACTTTAGCAAAGAATTTGCAGCGACAGAGACGCAGAGACAGCTGTCTGGTGGTGGTGTTGGTGGCAGGGGAAATGTGCCGCTAAGTATTTATAAAAGCACGCGGTGTCTTTTTTTGGCCTGATAAATTTGACGCAAATGTGCGCTGCTGTGTTGAAATTGAAATAAAGAAATTAATTTCATTAGGAAATTTAGCTTGTCTTTGGCAATGGCTATAAAACTGTCGCCGTTGACCTGGCATACAATTGAGCGGTTTTTGCACAAAATTTTTGCATTTCGCACTGAATTTATTATAAGTACCAAAAATAAATGTGTCGCTTGTGATGGCATAACATAAAATGTATATATTTGTTGCTGCGAGTGTATTTATATATATATGTATTTTCATTTTAGGTCGACTGAAATGCAAATTTGTAGTTTTTTTTTTAATTTGGAATAATGTCAAATTATTTGACAAGGGTTGCCGCCTCTTCCTTCAGAAATTTTGTCGCAGTTGAAAGGAGAAACAATTTTCAAGAGTTATAATATAATAAATTATTGCTGAGTTTAATAATCAATTTAAATTTTTATATATGTGACAAAAATACCAGACCAGTAATATAAAATTACAATATTAAAAAAACTTATGTTTGATTTTTTTTCTCTAACCCTTCTTTCATTCATGGTCCATATGTGTTTATTATTTCTTGAGACTAATTTTTGCGCGGAAATGTAGACTACTGTGCCCAGACCAGATTTTGTTACATTTTGAGAGAAAATCGATTTAAATACCACGTTGCATACTTTTTGGCGCAATATTTAAAAATTTTGGCTAAATGTAATGAATTTCAATTTAATTAATTTTATCAAAGAAAAGTAAAAAAGAAAAAAGAAAATTATCGTTTACGAACCTTATAAATATTTGTACTTTCGCTTTGAGATATATTCGAAATCTGTGTTATCGTTCATCTTTATTATATTTTAAATGAGAGTATATGTTACAATTTGTATAAAGATAGAAGTTTTGCATGTACTATTTCTATCGACTTGTCATACAAAAATATTTTGTAGATCACTGGACATTTCGTAAACTTCCCATTCCTGGTAAGGAAACGTTTTTGTTTGGATAAAGGCGGACCTACTTTTTTACAATCTTAAAGAGAGGCGCAAATTTTACAGTTTTTCTTTATAAGATTAATGAATATTTTTATACTCTCGCAACAAAGTTGCTAGAGAGTATTATAGTTTTGTTCACATAACGGTTGTTTGTAACACCCAAAACTAAACGAGTTAGATATAGGGTTATATATACCAAAGTGATCAGGGTGAAGAGTGGAGTTCAAATCCGAATGTCTGTCTGTCCGTCTGTCCGTCCGTCCGTCTGTGCAAGCTGTAACTTGAGTAAAAATTAAGATATCTTGATGAAATTTGGCACACTTATTGGCACCATAGGAAGGTTGTCGAAAATGCCACGCCCACAAAATGGCGAAAACCGAAAACACATAAAGTGCCATAACTAAGCCATAAATAAAGCTATGGAAATAAAATTTGGTATGAAGGATCGCATTATAAAGGAACATATTTGGATGTAATTTTTTTGGGGAGGTGGGCGTGGCCCCACCCCCAAATAGGTTTTTTGTACATATCCCGGAAACTAATAGAGCTATATAAACCAAACTTTCTGCAGCCGTTTTTTTTAGCCACTTCTTAATACAGTCCAAAAATGAAAGAAATCGGATAATAACCACGCCCACCTTCCATACAAAGGTTAGGTTGAAAATGACTAAAAGTGGGTTAACTCACTAACGAAATACGTCAGAAACACTAAATTTCACAAAAGAAATGGCAGATGGAAGCTGCACTCAGATTTTTTTACAAAATGGCAAATGGGCGTGACGTCGCCCACTTATGGGTCAAAAACCATATCTCAGGAACTACTCGACCGATTTCAATGAAACTTGGATTGTAATAGTTTCCTTACATTCCAATGATATGTTGTGAAAATAGGCCAATTCGCTTCACAACCACGCCTACTTCCTATATACCACAATATATAAAGTATGCACTAGTGAAGATATCGGTGCAGAACTTTGCACAAATACTATGTCTATAGTGTGGCAGCCCCATTCTAAAAATCGCCGAAATCGGACCTTAGGTTTTTAAGGCCTCATATATCGAACACGAGGACCTCGGTGCTTCTAACCTAATATTATGGTTTCCAATTTTCAATGGACTTTATACAATATATATGACGAATATGTGGGTCAAATGGTGTATTATATAATATAAATAAAGTTAAATAAATAAATTGCGAGAGTATAAAATGTTCGGTTACACCCGAACTTAACCCTTCATTACTTGTTATTAATGTTGTTAACCAGCTGAAGCTTAAGATTCTCTCTAAGCCATACCATAGACTTATTTATACCTTGTAATGATCAAATTATGAAAGTATTGGGATTTTAGGGCAGATCTCTTTCTCGCCATCCAATCCATCTTCGTTCACTCATGTTTTGAGTTTCTTATATTAAACTTCAACTAATATAAATATCTTCTTACCACATTTTTCATTCTTAAAATCACCTAGTAAGTCATGCACAATGTCAGCTCTCCCGCAGTATCTCTTTTCAGGAACACTCTCCATACAATTTCCATCGTACAATTTGACACAGAAAGCAATTTTAAGATTTTAGAAATGTGATTTTACTAGCAAAAATTCGGCTCCCACACTGAAATCTACAATACTCTATACTTTTTCAGTAAACTTATATATCCCTATGAGCTCCAAATGCTGTGCTTTAGAACAATAAACCATATACCCACATACGTATCTACTTTGATAACAATGCAATAACTTGTCAATATTATAACTGTAAACTTATACTGTGCATATTTTCCATTTATAAGTTTTATGCACAAATAAAATGAAATTAAACAATATTCCAATTATGTTTGTATAAATTTCAAATTGGAAGTTAGCCAGTATAAATCTCAGAAGCAATTAATTAATTATCCTTTTAAACAAATAACTGTATAAACAAATCGAAATATGATTTAAGGCACACGTTTATTTACTATAGGAAAACTCTATAGGAAAAAATTTCAAGAGAAAAATATTAGCATTAAATACAAGTAATAATAACCAATCACCGGTTTTACTAAAAACTCAGGAATGTATTTAAAAAAAAAATTAACTAAAAATATCGACATCAACTCAAAAAACATATAATGATAATAAATATTATTCAAAAAATATTGGCAACC
Organism: Zeugodacus cucurbitae; assembly: GCF_028554725.1. Lineage (NCBI taxonomy): Eukaryota > Metazoa > Arthropoda > Insecta > Diptera > Tephritidae > Zeugodacus > Zeugodacus cucurbitae. The sequence continues at coordinate 67,891,639 of NC_071667.1, forward strand.
TTAAATTTTTATAAAATTTCCTACAGGATTATCACAATACCCATACTCCATAGCACTGCATTCTAAACACAAAGGTCAGTCGATTGGCTAAGTAAACGCTGTCATAGCAACAATTACGTTGAATAGGTGAAAATGAAAATGTTAATTTGCAATGATTGCTAAAATCGAATTTCGTAATTTGAATAAATTGGAAAATCGTGTTGTATTGATTTGCCACGGCTGTTGTGACGCTATTGTGTGGTGTGTATACACGTACATAAGTGTGTGCTGTGCAACGTGTGGTGAGCCATTGGCCAAGGGGAATGAATTTTGATTAAATATTACATGCCTGCCTTACCGAAACATGTTGAGCTAACTTTGTTGTTGACACATATGCGAACCAATACACGTACTCGCACATAAAATATAATGCTTGTTATACATGTATGTGTATGCATGTGTATTTGTCGATTTGTGTGAGTATTTTTAATACAAGGAAACCACAGTGGTTTGCTATTGCGCCACAAACACGACAACAACAATTTTGTAATGTACTAATTCATTGAAATGAGAGCATTAGCCTATTCAACAGACATTCAAATCAGAACTTAGTCATTATTTTAATTAAAATATTCAGTGCTTAAAGAGTGTTCTCTTCTAAAAAAATTGTATTTTTAAGATCATAAGGGTTTTTTCGCTTAAAGGTTCATCGTTTTATAAGCATACGAGGCTTTCACCAAAAATTGAGATTGAGAAGTGTTTCGAAAATTGGAAAAAATGCTATCATAAGTGGAAAATATCAAATGGGGAATATTTTTAAGGCGACAACATTAATATTGACTAATGAATAAATTTTTTTCAAAAAACGAAAATTCCCGTTATTGTTTGAACACACCTATTATACACCATAACAAAAGTTTTAAAGTGTCAAGCGTCTTAAAAATTACTTTTCTCGGCTTGGATAATTTTTTTTATTGAAATAAACAACACTATCTAAAATTTCAAATTCAGTTCAAATTCTAAGCCGAACCAACCCGTAACCCGCTCACCAGCATGTGGCGACTAACAAGCAAACTTAATGAAAAAATATTTCGAACTAGTAGGGAAGGGTTGAGAGAATGGTGCAAGAGTTAGTTCGGTTAGCGACACAAACTGCAATGCAACATGCAAATGTGTTGCAACAAAGCTGATGCATCGCTTTGCACATATATGTACTGGTGTGTGTGTGATGACGGAAAATATTTGTTGGCTGCAAGCCAAATAATGTGCCAGACAAATGCTTTTGCTGTTTTGTTTTTTTGCAAACGCTTCCCAGGCGCTACAATTGTTTGTTGTTATTTTTGCGGTTTGTATTGCATTTTGTGGCTGCCTACACGCGGCACAAGTGCAGAAGCACAATAATATAGCGGTGAAAAGACACAAAAACAAGAATAAATACAATGCGACAGACTGACAAAAGTATTTTTAGCACGACGTGACAACGGTGGTTGCGATCCCCAGTACTCCCACGAGGCGTGTGGTTGAGAAGAGTGTTTGTTTTGGTTTTTCTTTTTGCTTTTCCGCCTTCCATTTGCATTGTTAGGCACGTTATACGCTGCTGGTTGTTGTTATTGTTGTTGTCTGTATGTTTAGTGTTGCCACTTGTGGTTGAGTTCATCTGATTGGCAATCTAAGTGGCCATTCACCGGGCAAAATGTCTCTATAAGTAAAAACAAAACAAACAACAAACGAAACGAAAATTGGGCGTTCAAATCGCAGTCAATGCGTGCACAAGTGTCATTTTCGGTACATTTCAAGCGCCAACGCCAACTCAGCGACAATATCCAAGTATTATGCGCTGACGCATAACTTTCCTTTTGGGCTTTCTTCACCGTCGTCACCTTCAACTGCCGCTTTTTTTGTTTATTTAACCATTTACTTGTTTGTTTGCTTTTCGGTCTGTTGGTCTGTTTGATCGCCTCTCAACTCAGTCAGCAGTGTACACATACACTCATGAACCTATGAATGGTTATCAATATTTTGTTCGGTATATATTTTCACTTAACCTTTGTTACACGTCCATTCATTTATTCATTCATTCGCCAAGTCCATCCATTTTCCGCTGCCGACATGCTTACAAATCCCTTACAAGCAACTCATAAATCTGTTCATAAATTCTTTTAATTCTTTTGTCTTGTCAATCAGCACTTTTGTTGTCTGTCCTTCACACTCGCCGTGCCCATCGGACGCACACGCTTCTACTATCTATTATTGGTTTAGTTAATTTATGGCACTTTGGCACTTAACAACTGTGTTATTGTGTAAGTGATGAATGTGTGTGTGTGTTTTGTCTATTTAACACTTCCTTGCAGCGACATGAACTATTTATTCTAGTATCTTTGAAGTCGGTTGCTTTCTTATAAGCGACCAGCAATATAAATTTTATTTTACTTTTTTTCAGAAGCGAAATTTCATTGTCTTTCAAAGTTTATTAAAAAAAATTGTATGAATTATTGGATTTTTTGTTTTAATTAATTAAGAATATTCACTATTTGCCATTAGGCGTAGTATATTTAATAGGTGAATAGTCGATTATCCATATCTCTTTCTCTCAATCCATGTCTAACAATTCGAAATTCTTATTAAAAATCATACTTGTTTTCAATATTACAGTCAATATCAATATTACTAGCACTATTTTGTATTTAAGCAATAACTATTAACTTCATGTTCATCACTAACACAATTAGCAAAGTTATAGAGGAAGTATATCTTACTATGCCAGCATAGGTTACGTATACGCCCTGTAATTTATATATTTTCTCTTTTATCTCTCAAGAAGGCAAGCTCTGAAATCAACTATAAAGTTTATTAATACCCGCATAAACTCGCTTTAAACTTAAGTTGTCAGATAACATTGTGATAAGGGTAGATCTTGCGATCTTAACTTAGGTTACGTATACGCCACGTCATACTATTTTAGGGAGTTATGAAGAAACTTCGATTATAATTAAAAATTATTAGGAAAAATATGTTTAATCATCAAATAATTAAAGGGAAAATAATTTAAGGACGCCTTATTTATAGCAGAAATTCAATCATTGTAAATGAAGTCTTAAAAAAAAAAAACAAATTCAATTCGTACTCACTCATGAAAATGTATTGTAAACATTTAGCAATTACCACAAATTTTATGAATCGTAAATTTTATTAAGTATTGTAATTTATCGGTTCGTGTTTTTATTACCGTATTTATTCTTGTGTTTTGCAATTTCCCCCCCAGCTCGTTGCAAATAAACTGTCATAATTTTTCAAATTCCAGCATACACTGAGTTCACTATGCACAGTCAATGTGTTTGTTGTATTAACTTTTTTGCTTCAAAATAGTAATATATTATTATGACTATGTGTGTATATGCAAATTCTAAGTAATGGCTACAATTTTTACAATGAACTAATGCCATATTTTATTACAAATGGAGGTGTTGCCGGAAATGACGGATAATGGCTGCTAAATACCGATGAAAGTGTTTTGTAAAAAGTTGGTTCGTTGCTTTGATTTATAGCTAATTTTGGGAATTGTTTAAACTATAAATTTTCATACCTAATAGTGCGATCTTAATCATATATGTACATATAACGACATCAGCAGTTGGTTTGATTGATTGCTTAATAACAACTGAAATTCAATCTAGTATGAGTCAAATCTAATTTAAAACAAAAATATCTTCATATCATGCTCGTGCGCCATCTATCGACTCTATATTGGTATTGTTTCTGGTTAAGCGACAAATACATTTAAAGTCTGTCCTAAAATTTTTATGGGACTAGTGACCTAGAGTATTCTGGCTACAAACGACCTTGCGTTGAACTTTAGTACCTAATAAAAAAAGTAGTGATAACTTCAGCTAAAAATCGTTACAGTTATTTATTTTTACAATATAATTGTCTGCTGAGAAATTATTGTCTTCGTTGTTCTATCATCAAAATAACAATTCCCAGACGACTTCATTCGTGAGGTTTAAATCCGGATCGGCTTTGGTTACGCAGATCTGACTGTCGTTGGAATGGCTGGGGGAGAAGTCTAACCGTTTAGACAGCTTTCACTAGTGTCAAATATTAAATATAATTTTTTGTGCGAATCCTCCACGCTAATTCAAGTTATTTTTAAGCCTCAGAGTTTTCTAAAAAGTTTTGAATTGAATAGTGTTTGTATTGATAATTTCTGAATCAACTCGTTTAGGGTTGAAATATTTCTAAAAAATCTTCGCAAAAAACATTGCTGCCTAAAATGTCTTTACCATGATAATAAATTTTAAAATCTCTCAATTTCTTCGCAGTCTCTTTCGCATTCGATACCAAGACGATTTATTTTCAAAAAATATGTATTACTTAATTCTTCCTCCGTGAAATCTCTAATCCAATGCATACAAGTATCGATTTCGCTATGAAGTGGACTCTGAGAACCGACGCTATCATTAGTTTCCCATTTCATTTCCAAAATCACTGTACATTATCTATATTTAATTTATAAAGAGGAAAAATTTGATTTTTTTTTTGGCTCCGAAACGACTTGACCGATTTGAAAAATTCTTTTACTGTTGGGAAGCTGCACTATCTGCGGTGAACATAGGCTATATTAATTTTCAAAAAAAGTTAGGAATCCATACTAAAACTCCAATAATGTAACTTAAGGTGTGAAAATTTTACCAAAACAATAATAATAACAAATAGTAAGGAAGGGCTAAGTTCGGGTGCAACCGAACATTTTATACTCTCGCAATTTATTTATTCAACTTTATTTATATTATATAATACACAATTTGACGCACATATTCGTCATATATATTGTATAAAGTCCATTGAAAGCTGGAAACCATAATATTAGGTAAGAAGCACCGAGGTCCTCGTGTTCGATATATGGGGCCTTAAAAACCTATGGTCCGATTTCGGCGATTTTTAGAATGAGGCTGTCACACTATAAACATAGTATTTGTGCAAAGTTCTGCACCGATATCTTCACTAGTGCTTACTTTATATATTGTAAAGTAAACGATTCAGATTGTCTTCAAAGTTCTGGTATATAGGAAGTAGGCGTGGTTGTGAAGCGATTTGGCCTATTTTCACAACATATCATTGGTGTGTAAGGAAACTATTACAAACCAAGTTTCATTGAAATCGGTCGAGTAGTTCCTGAGATATGGTTTTTGACCCATAAGTGGGCGACGCCATGCCCATTTTCCATTTTGTAAAAAACTCTGAGTGCAGCTTCCATCTGCCACTTCTTATGTGAAATTTTGTGTTATTGACGTTTTTCGTTAGTGAGTTAACCCACTTTTAGTAATTTTCAACCTAACCTTTGTATGAGAGGTGGGCGTTGTTATTATCCGATTTCTTTCATTTTTGGACTGTATTAAGAAGTGGCTAAAAAACGACTGCATTTAGTTTATATAGCTCTATTGGTTTCCGAGATATGTACAAAAAATCTATTGGGGGCGGGGCCACGCCCACCTCCCCAAAACAATTACATCCAAATATGCCCCTTCATCTTGCGATCCTTCATACCAAATTTTATTTCCACAGCTTTATTTATGGCTTAGTTATGGCACTTTATGTGTTTTCGGTTTTCGCCATTTTGTGGGCGTGGCAGTGGATTTTGCTCATTTTCGAAAGCAACCTTCCTATGGTGCCAAGAAATAAGTGTGCCAAGTTTCATCAAGATATCTTAATTTTTACTCAAGTTGCAGCTTGCACAGACGGACGGACGAACGGACAGACAGACATTCGGATTTGAACTCCACTCTTCACCCTGATCACTTTGGTATATATAACCCTATATCTAACTCGTTTAGTTTTGGGTGTTACAAACAACCGTTATGTGAACAAAACTATAATACTCTCTAGCAACTTTGTTGCGAGAGTATAAAAATATAATTTATTTCATATTTCTTTTGAAATGTTTGTTTAAATCCGTACGAAACCGGAGCGGGCTGCTAGTTATTTTATAAAAATATTTGACATTCATGAAAGCATACTTTGACCAAAAATATAACATAATTGTGAAATAAATTTTCATAAATTTATTACGGTTATCTCATATGATGTTTCACTCAATACCACACGGCAGTCCATTCGGTTTCTTTTAAAAACAATAATTTTTATACGTACAGCTTTTTCAGCCACAAAATTTCATTTCAATCTGACAGGATACCAGGATATGAGTGTAATAAAAATTTACGGCCAGAACATGATAACGGAACTATGATATTGAGCTTTATGGGAGTTTAAACAAACGCCTGTTTCAACAAGCCTAGCTAACATAAAGCCATGCACATTAAATACAGGAGAGTTCCCATGAATGCCAAATACATAAATGAAGGCACACACACACACATACTCGCTGTCCGTACGCACCTGCACAAACACTAAAATAAATTTATTTATGTATGTAGAACTGTACTAAAGACTCACATCATGAGGTAGATTACGACTAAGAAGCCCAGTACACACAGAGTTGATAACTATTGCCGTGGAACAAATATTTATATTATTTAACATACGGCCGCACACTTCACGTTCGTGATCTATGAAATCATGCACAATGCATATGTATATATGCTATGCTATGCTATGCCATGTTGTGCTATGCATTCATATACTCGTATGTATGTAAGTGAGTGCTTCATGCTGCAACGCAACCACTTGACATTCTATAGGCGCATCACACACTCAGCCGCTTGCCTCAGCACTTCAGCGCTGCTGTGTAGCGGCAGGTGTGCGAGTATACGCCTAACGGTAGTCTTATGATCACAAGTGTCAGTTTATGAGACATTAAATTCTACAACAACATAAAATATATAGATTTATGTACTTACAACAGAGATATGAGTGTGTGTACACACACATAAATAAATACTTTCGCCTACAGGTGACTGCCTGATGACAAAATACTGGCTGTGACACACCGCCAACAGCCAACACTGTATAATAATAAATTATTTTGCAATACCTTTGCGTTCTGTAAGACACCAACAACAACTATTTAGATACATATATACTCTGTGTATTATGCATTCATACAGTAGGCAAAAGGTTGGCAATAATTTCTATCTGTCGCCGGGTTTTTTATTGAATTACATAAATGGTTACAAGCTAGCAAAAAAGAATCAATTTGTATGGAAAGTATATGTTGAAAATATATGTTGGTGCATTAGGTTGGTCATTAAATGTGGAAAGCACAAAATTTTAAACTATTTCCAATTTATTCTCGTTAAGGACAGTCGTAAAGATCTTAAGTTCGCAAGACCTTATTCGTGCACTATTGGTCCCAGAAACCATATATCTTCGACTATAGTAGTATGAGTGTCGATATACTTAAGTCTCCAGAAGATAATAAAATATTTAACACCTGTCTGACACCTTTTATTTGCCTTCTATCACATACAAAACATATATATATATATATATATATATATAACATCCTTCAGAGACTGCCAAAAATTAAGGTTTTAGATGTTTGAGGACCACCCTAGTATACATAGGTATATATTATTTTAGCTTTTATTTTCAAGTATAGAATTTTATTTTCAAGTTAGAAAACACTACTACGAATCCTCCTTAAAATTCTCTTCTGAAAATTGATTTAAACTCTTTCTTCATATTAATGTTGAGGTAAACGTTGCCTACATTTAGGAGGAAAACCAAATATGGTTTGATAATCATCATACTATATTAGGCTACGATGAACACTTCAAATCAATATAACCTAACTGAAAAGCTGTCTAAGGATGGATAATGACTTCACTAAACAAAGATCAAAAATTATAAACAAATAATTTAGAATCGATGTCGTCTCCGATATGCAATGTTAGATCTACTGAAAAATTAAGTTCGCAAGCAATTCCTTCGTTCTCTATCGAAGGGATCTTTTAGGAAACCTCGTTATTTAATAACTTTAATAGTTTGGAAAACAAAGCGATATATCCGGATCCATTGAAAGGATTGCACAATCACTTTTCAATCAATCAAATTTTTAAGTCATTGCTTTATTTTTATTTAAAGATCCGATACGACGAAAATCATGATTTCTTCCAGGAAAAAAAAATTCAAGCAAAAAGTTGTATAATCTTTGTAGGTTTTTTATGTAGAAACTTTAATTACTTATTTATTTCGAGAAATTAGCCACTGGAATCGCCGAACTTCTAATCGAAAGCTAATAATGTTATGTCAAGCAGAAAACAGCCAGCTTATCTATGAAAGCCATCTAAGCAGCTGATTTTATATTTATATGGATATATACATAAGTATTTATACAGTTATGTTCGAACTCATAATGCATAGCAGCAATAAATTTTAGCTGTGACATGCGTCGCGCGTAATTTAACAGCTGAATTCTGTGTGTGAGTGTGCATCTACATCTCTGAGTAAATAATATATTATGGTATAATGCACCAGATGCGTAGAACAAACTGCGAAGCAACACTAAATTCATCTGTGCTCCAGTTTTCTATTTTTTATGGAGACAAATAAAGCCGCAAGTGAGAAAATCATAACTTCCAGCAGGTGCTCACATAAAGTGAGTGTTTAACATAGAATAATATACTTTGATGAGCTTAAGTAAAATCGAAATTAAATGAGCGAAGAATTGCCATAAAGTTTCTAATATTTGAGAGCTTTTGGAAAAAAAATGTATCAAAACTTAGTCAAGTTTCCACTAGTTTAAATGTTACTAGTTCGTAGTGAACTTTTATAGCCAACAATAGTTATAGGGTTGTGGTGAAAGAGTTTTATGCTGTCATATATGCAAGAAACATGATTTATTATCGTGCGTTGGAATGCACTCAGTTAGGAAAATAAGTTATTGTTTATCAGCCATGTTATTTAATATATATTTATATCTTCTCAATAATCATTCATCTTTCTTAGCTGTTACATATGACATTGCATAACGAAAAAACTAGAATTAAAAATTTATTCTATAACCTCCTAAAAGTAGACATTTTAATCTCAAAAATAGCCACTGACAAGTTTGAAAAAAAATATATTGCCTACAATTCGGCGCATTTAACTAAAAAAATTTAGTTGAGTTTATTATGTATTCTAAAAGCTGTATGAATTTTATTAAAATCTACTTTATCGGATCAACTTCAAATTTTCAGAGAATATTTTTATGATTTTACTCTTAACGAAAATGCGAAAAAAAAATAATTTTTTGAAAATCCTGACTGGGGTAGAATAAATATATTTAAATGTTGATATTAATACTATAAATCAAAAATTGCGACTTGAAAGCAAAGAGAGTTAAAGTTGATACTATTTTTTAAAGAAATAAATATTGTGATGTCTTATATATTCAAAAACTAAGTATAAATACAAATATAGTTTTCATTGTCGAAATGTGATAGTGGTTTATAAGAAGGAGTGATTAAGAAATGCAGACATATTAATTTTGCGAAATCTCTGATTGTTTATGCAAGTAGTAGCTCGGGTAAATACTGTGATATCTTGATAAAATTTTAAACACATTTTCCATTACACATAGTGGTGCAAGTTGAGGATCATAGAAACCATTAAGCTTAGATGCTAGAATAGCACTGAGATTCACCGAAAGAGGATGTATATATCATATTCAAGTTGCGTAAAAATAATTGCTACCTCACTCTCTAAGGTTACAACTTATCAAATGCCGTTAAAGCTATATGAACCAAATTCGATAAACACCTTCTCTGTTTGATATGAAAATGCGAAAGCAAATACGATACCATCAATTTCCGTTGAAAAATACTTGTTAAGCAAATTCATTATGAAATCTAATTTCTGAAGCTATAAATTATAAATTTACTTACACGCCAACAACAACAAAGAAAATAAACATTTCATAGGCGCAAACCATGTTAAAAGAGTGAGCTTTGATTTCCGCTGCACACAAAAAACAAATTGCCCAAATCAGTGGACTTCATCAGTTGTCAGCAACAACATCAACACCAACGTATGCACACATCAATATTCTATGCACACAATAAATGCTTTTTGCTTTCTTCTCATTAATATTTTTTGCCTTTTCTCTCATTCAATTTGCAGAAAATTCATTCCATTGGGAATCATTGAGGAAGGCAGCTATGAAAAGGATGTCCTATTCTACGTCAATATCGGTGAACCCATCATTGCGCCAGGTATATATATGTTTGTTATTTGCTTACAGTCATTATACATCCTATATATATATATATATAAATATATATTTGTATATACTTATACATATAAGCATACATACATACTTACGCCTTTAGTTTGTATGTATGTATGTTTGCAGTTGCAAGCAAAGCTCGCTTAGTCTAGCCTATACCTACTCGAGAAACTAGCGTATATAATATGTACTTATTTAATATATGTATATGTATATATATAAACATTGTAAATAACGGCTCCTTTGAGCTACTAAATACCAATATGAGCAGTCGTCCAAGCCAATCAACCCAAAAAATGCAAAAAAAAAAATAAAATAAAAGAAAACCCTCAACCAACTCCACAACCAACGTCCGTTCACGTGTTTTTTCCCCCGCCGCTACTGCTGTTGCTGCTGCCGTTGCTGCTTTGTCCCGCTGTAGTGCGACCAATCAATCCCCAAGTAGTCAGCGTTCCAATCACTTTCACCTTTTAAAGTGAAATTCCGTTATGTTCAACCCGCTCGCACACGGCGACAAGCGTCAAGTCAATGGCGTCTCCATATATATATGGACATATGTATGTGTGGTGTGTGCGATGTTTAGACACATGTGCACACACTTACAAGTTTATGCATATATTTATGATATTTACTCACGTTCCTACATATGTTTGTGTATATAACTAAGTATGTACATAAATCCCTAGACGAATCCCTGATTATTTTTTGCTTTTTTTTTGAGTAAAAGATTTTTTTCCAAAATGCAGAAAATCAAAAAACAAAAAAAAAATGGAAATGTACGAACTGAATTGAAAAGAAAGCAACTTTTATGAAAATTCGCATAAAATATTTTTTTTAGCATTGGCTTATAAATATACAAACTGTACATATAGTATTGTAGCGAAATTCTACTCAACCATGAAATCTAAATCTTCTTCTTTTCTTTCATCGTTTTCATATTTTTTATATATTTTTTCTCTACTTTATACTATATATTGCATACTTATCAATATACCGTTACGCGACACATACAAACACACAAACAAATTCAAATACACACACTCACACACAGACAATGCAGTGCCAACGATGAATTTCAGTAAAGTCTACAACAACATTTTAGCTGCTTTTTAGATATTTGTGTTTTTTTTCGAGCGCGCAATAGTGTTTCAAATTAGTTAATGTGCCATGAAATGAAGCATACATAAAAGTATAATGCACATAGTTAAGCATTTCAATTTCTATAATTGCAGCAAAATAATGTTCATTAAAAAATTAATAAAAAGTGTTTTTTTTTTTTGTTAATGGCAAACGGCCTTTGTAGCTTGCGCATTTAACTAGCCGCAGAAAAGCATGAAGAACGCAATAAATGCAAATTCAAATGAATACGAAATGCAAAAAAAAACAAGAATAAAAAACAAATAAAAATAAAATGAGAAAAGCGCAACACAATCACAAAGCCACCGCCGCCGCCACCAGCATATGTGTGTAGTGTTCGTATGCTTCTGGTTGCGTATACGCCACGTCATACCAGTATATGGCACTTGAATGCCATGAAATGCAAACGGTTGCTGGTGCTTGCCAGCCAAAAAAGCGCAACTCCACTCAATTAAAGCGCGAGTATTTTTGCTTTTTGTTTTTGTTTTTTTTTTTCCTATTTTATTTTTGAGGATTTTTTCTGTTGGCAGCGCTGTGTGTTTTTAAGCGCTTTTCAACACTTGATTTTTTTGGTATTTTGTGCGTCAAGTATATTTCCTTCACATCATTTTTATTTTAGTCAGTTACTTGCATAAATATTTTTTTAAACCATTAGATGGTATTTTAATTTGCGCATATAGTCATAGCTAAGTCGTACGTGCCGCACAAGTCTCACTTTAATTTTTTTTTTTTTTTTTGAACCATGCATTTTCGGCTCTTTTATTTAGTTAACTGGCTGATTGCATTTGCGCAAGTAGTAGTAAAATAACCGTTATGTGATTGTGTGTGTGTTTGCAGTTAGTGGCGCGCTGCTTTCTTAGATCCCCCCCTTTTAGCGCAACCCGAAGTAGTATAGTTACGGTTAGTGGCAAGTTATAATGAATACAGCTAGCCACAAAGAATGCAGCATCACTGGTAAAAATATTCCCAAACATCTAAGCAGCATGCATTGCGTATCATACGTAATTTGTTTGCGACGTAGCGCACCCTGATTGATATTGATATGTACAAGTAGTAAGCAAAGAGTACTCCAACGCCATACCCACCGTTACACACACATACATACGAGATCGTGTCGTTGTTTAGTCTGCATTACTGTTAATTTTATACGGCTGGGCATGCCACCAAAAAAAAAATTTCGTTATGTCGATTCATTACAACAAAAATAATCTGTTTTTAAATAAAAAAATTAAAAATAATTTTGGTTCTACTTCCATTTTGGTGTGTCTTTTTTATCATCTCCTCCACATATTTTTGTTTTTCTATTACTTGGCATAATTTATATTTGGTATAGACAACTAAACGATTTATTGATCTATTTTGAATTTTCAAAAAATAAATTATTTTTCCTTTTCCTTTTCTCTTATTTTTACTTTTTATATTATAATACTAAATCCTAAATACTTTACCTTATATTACATTTGTTTATATTCTTTAATTAACTAAGTAATTTTTTAAGTTATTTTTATTCTTTTCTTTGGTCTTATTTTAGTTTTATATTTAATCTAATCCTCCACAGTCTTCCCTATTATCCACTTAGGATCTCCCAAAAATCATTCCTAGATCAGAACTACATTGTAATCTCTTAAATTGCACAAATATAATAACTGTAAAAGACTGCAATCAAGCGAGGGTTATTAAAAAACATTTTGCAAAAAAAATTTAATTTAATTTTATAAATTATTGTATATAATTATCGAGGGATCCAAGTAGAGGCACTTTTTCCAGTCGTGTCAAGCTGTCATGTTATACTTGTTCAGTATTGTTTGACATTTCATCATGAAAAGACTTACGCCCGAACAACGTTTACAAATTGTTCAACTTTATTTCGCAAATTCATGTTCGGCTCAGCGATAATTGTCTTAAATAAGAACTGTCTTGTGGAAGAACTGAGCCGTTCGACCTTCCTAAGCAACATCGCTTCACTCTATGGTCTCTTGAAAAGTTCCAAGAAGTTCCTACGTTTTCGAGCCAAATTTTGACCAGCGATGAGGCCCATTTCTGGCTCAATGGGTATGTAAAGAAGCGAAATTACAGCATTTCGGACAAGATGAAGAGATTCAATATTCATTTCATCCAAAAAAAAAACAACGGTGTGGTTTGCTGGCCGGTGGAATCATGGGTCCATATTTTTTCAAAAATGATGCCGTCAAAGGTGACCGTTATCGCGCCTTTATACTTTCACTTTCTGGGCCGGTCTATTGGCTAAAGTATATGCCGATAATCCCGCTGCGATTCAGGCCTTGGAGCAAAAAATTATGCGTGTGATTCGCCAGTTACCAGCCGATATGCTCGAACGAGTAATCGAAAATTAGACTCAACTTTTGTAGATAATTTTAAGAAAATAATGGCAAAAGAATGTTCCTTCGAATGGTAATAAACTTTCGCCATCAAATTTGTAATTTCTGTTTTTTTTTTTTCTTAAAAAAGTAGGAAACCTTGAAATGGATCACCCATTATATGCAAATTAATACATTAACTCCAGAGTTCTCATAGTAAACAGAGTCATTCAGCAGTATTTTGAATATAATATATTTAGTGGTTTACATATAGTATATCGACTTAATATTATTAGCAAATATCTTAGAAATGAGAATTGAGCAAAGAACTGGTATAAATGTAGCAGACTGGCATAATCAAAGAGAGTTGAAACAATTTAATCACAAACTGGTATTGACTTCGAATTGATCGTTTTATTGGTGATTTCTCATTTAAATTTGTTGCAAAATTTGAGCTCATACTTTATAACGTGGCGAATAGAACACGATTAGATACACATAACAATCTCATATTATGATTGCAGTCTTTTACAGCCGTTATAAGTATTCGTATATGGTAGAAATTAGTAATTTATCAGTGGCATAACACCACCTAACTAGTAATCATAAGTATTTACAAAATTTACTAAATACATAGAGTAAAAATAAATCTATAATAGCCTCATAAAATATAAAAATTCATAAATAATAGCATTTAATTGAATTTAAACAAAAAATACCTCCTAACCCTCTATTCATTATTCACACAGATAATAGCATTAAAACGGAAGCACTTAAATTTCTAAACAAATTTCTCGGTATGTAAAAATCAAAATTTAATCTTGTTAAATAATATAACTATATTCTTCTACTATTACGTACTACTTCTTGCATTTGTTTTTACAATCAACTTTTCGTACTTTTAAGTATTTTGTAACTACAAAAGCCCATTGGCAAACAATATTTCAAAACTTTTTACAAGCGAATTTTATTTGATAATAAAACTGGAAATGGTGTGCTGTGAATTGATAGTTTTGTCGTGTTGAAAATTTGTTTTAATCAACTTTGTAAACTACTTACATGTGTTTGTAATAAAATTTGTCTTAAGTACTGTCATCAGTAGTTGCTAAATATTGCTTTTTGTGCTGTATAAATCGCTTACTAATTTATAACATTTCAGCATACAGAAACTCATTTACATTTGAAGTTAGTAATTTATGTCAAAAATACTTAATTTATTATTGAAAAAAAAATTTAAAAAAAATTACCGTCATTTTTGAAATTAATACTTTTTAATAATATATAATTATATTAAACAGTCACTATAAAGAACGGTGACAAAACCATTGTTGCAATATGTCATTACCACCCATGAACACTTTTTTTACACTACATTTTCAAATTTTAATGAAGTAGTCAATTTTAACTACAATTTTTGATAAATGATATTTTGTAAATTTTTTAAAATATTTTTTGTACTTTTTTGAATATAACAATTTTATATAACATTTCATATTCTCAAAAAATTTTAAAAACTCTTATTAAATATCAATTTTCCGCTTCTAGAGTCGCTTCATTTTAATGCCACACAAAATTTTAGTATCCTATTCGCTTAATAGCTCAGTATGTTCATATAATTACCTACTTCGCATCTAATTATTATTATTGTTTGTAAATGAGACACGCTTTTGCTTTTTCGCTTCTAATTTGTAGTTAGTTTTTATTGTAACGTGTGCACTTATTTAAAATTAATTAAAAATTTTAATTTTTTTTTTAATTTTCATACTTTCTAATTATGAAGGTTATAACAATCTAGTCAGGAAATATTTTAGAAAGTTATTCAAATTGGGTTATAAAATAGTTATTTTTAATAAAGTCCAGTTTTTATCGTTGACTAAATATATTAATAACAATTGATTTTAGAATTGAAATCTTTTTAAGGGGCTATACCAGTGTAACCTTTGAAAAACAAGGCAAGTTTCGTGAATTTTTTTAAAGAAAATAATCGATCGATTGTTTCGAAGTTTTTTGCACATAATAAGGAATATTTTCAGCTACATTTAATTTTTTTTTACAAATATATTGAAAAATAACGGAATCTTCGGAGGTGCCAAAAAAAAGTACCCTAACTGCTAACATGATTCCGGCCGAAAGAGTTGCTGAAACAAAAAAATTCAAAAAGGTTATTAAAGTTGAAGGTTTTTCCTATACAATGACCTACGATTTTTGAAAAATATCAAAAATGATTTAACGAAATGGCGTAGTTCTGAAAAAAATCGTTTTTTAGGCCAAACTGACAATTTTCAACCAATCAAAAAGATCGTTGGTTATTGTATAGTAAATATATTTAAGAATACTCGGTTTAAATTTGAAGTCGATCGGTCAATGTATCGTTGAGTTATGATGTCAGCAATTTTGAGAAATGTCGTTTCGAGAAAAACGCGTTTAAAGTCTTGACTATAGCGGCTAATACATGTGAGCGATTGCTCTTTAGAACGCTGCCATTCAAGAACTATTTAAGATACGACCTTACCGCTTTCACAGGATATTTTTGAAAGTATAAACTATCGAATAAGCAAAAATTAAAAAAATGGATTTTTTGAAAATGTCACACTGGTATAGGCCCTTAATGATTTTAGTGTAAAGTTCTCCGAATTATTTGTGACGAAGTGAAAACTTAATATCTTTTTAAAATACCATATCCAATACCACTTTTTTTCATTTACTAAGATCGTTCAGTTATATTATTGAATGTCTGAACATGAAACTATTCAAAGGATTTTATTCATCACTTGACTGGGTAACTTCGATTTTTTGGTCTATTCGATAATGTCGCTAAACTTGAGTTTTCATCTATAAATGAATATATTTTAGAGCAAAGAATAATTCGTAAATGGAGTTTGCTGAGTAATAAAAAAGATATATGTATCCGAAATCGAAAAACTTAAATTCCGAGAATTCAATTCTACCTCTATTCTACATATGTTAAAAATTCCTTTAATGAGGTAATATATTTAAATAAGAACTCAGTTCATGTTCACCTAAGAAAGCGTTCAAAGAGAAACAAACTCAAGTTTATTAATAATTTTTGTGTCGTTAACTTCGATCGAATATTTATATTTTTTAATCCATATCTATCCTAATGGTTTTATGATAGTCAGTTTTGCCTTTATTTGTGTTTTTAAAAACTTAACCTTAGACACGAGTTTGTGATTTCATTACATGAGATCTTAACTAAGCTAAGGTAAAACTCGAACAGCATCTTAATTTAATCAATTATCAAACTTTGACTCTAAGGATATGTGCAAACAATTCGATAATTGACTAACTTATAAAGCTGTCTGAAACGCCTAATTGTGTAGGGCGATCTGTCAGAAGAGATCAGTTAAGAAAAGCAGATTGTCAGGTTGTCAAGTGGTAAGTTGTCTTACTTACATACTTATTACTTAAAAGACATAATTGTCCGATTGCAAAGAACAATACCAAAAATGTCTGTGCAAATCCGAATGGCTGTGAGATTTTCATTAACAAATTGAAAGTGAATTCGCAATAGCTTTTCGAGGGCTTGTTATTTAAATACACTCCAAATACCATCATGTCGCACTAGTATTTATTCAATTAAACTGCAGCACACAAAAAAAACCAAAAAAAAAATACAAGAATGGCAAAAAACGCTATTTATGTACGTAAACGATTACGCAATTTATGCTGTTGTGCAAATGCATTTAATTTACAAAATTAATTTCACACGTTCATATGCCATAAATTATTGATGTGGCCCGAAGGTGAGCTTAGTGTGTTCGTCAATTATTACAACAACAACAACTCTCCTAACTATTTGATTTATTAAATGTATGCAAAATTACACAGCAATTGCGCGGTTAAAGTAAATTATGCAAACTTCCTCGACTCTTTTTTCGACTTTCAATTTACAAACAAAAAAAAAAGCGAAAATTGATTTGCATTTATTTTAATGGTAAACAATTTTGTAAAATTTGCACGGTGCAAATTATGTTTTAATTATGCATAAAGATAAAAGAGTCTGCGTAAATATTTACCGTATAATTATAATATTTTGCTTTTATTATTTACTTTGAATTATATGGGTAGACAGGGTGAACCAATGTGGGTAAAAGTCAATAAAGTAATAAAAATATGAAATTTTAATGAAATGCAAGCGCATAAAAAAGTAATGTTTCGGGAAGTTAGCATTGCCTACAATTTATACAATATTTTTCTTTTGGGAAATAGCTTTACAACCTAATCGTAATACAGTTGAACTCCCATAACTCGAAGTTCTGCATAAATCGAACCCTTGAATTGGCAACGTAAGTCAAATTTCATAAAAATTACCTTCCACAACTCGAAATCTCTCTAATTTGAAGTTATTTTGTGGGTTGTGGGGGGAGTTAAAACTTAAACGTTCAAACTTAACCTCACTTTTTCTACAATGTTTTATAATCCTAAATTTAAAAACATTTAAAATCTATCGAGAGAACAATTTGAGGTTCTTTCTTTGACAGTTTTGAGGTTATCAAGTTTTGAAAATATTCAACAGGTTGTACACACTTTAAGGGGTTAGGTGGGTTTCAGAGGCTAAAAACAAAGGTATTTTTAATTGTTTTTTTAATATACATATATTTCATTTAAACAATTCAGAGTATCATAGATACATGTTTAGCCAGAATTTTGTGATTTTTTTAATTTGAAAATTCCTAAAACTCAGCCGTTAGCACTTCATCTCCCATGACTTGTCCAAATAAGGTCTTGCGGTGGAACGAAGGAAAAATTAAAATATTGAAATTTAAATTTTGGAAAGAATTTTATTCAAAACACTCACTTTTTTGGTAAAATTTTCGGCATACTATACATTGGCTCGAAAAAATAAGTTTTAATAACAATATAACAAATTATTCGTTCATTTACTAGACGTTAATGTTATTCCAAAGATGTGTGTTAAATTCGAAGTTTTGAGATATCGTGTCCACCGACTTGAAGAATTGAGTTTTGAGTTAAATGCGTTTGAAGTTTTACATTCGTACTGATCTGGGCTGATTTACAAGACCTTTACCTATACCCTTTGGAAGGTCTCTTAGAATATTACTCGGATTGACTTGATATTTTTGGATAACATTTTAAAGTTATTGCACTATTTAATAAGGTAATAAATTTTTAAATTTGAAACCCACCTAACCCCTTAATCGATATCATTGATCGAAAAAAATATAAAAAATAGACGCCAAACACACCTTATTTATAAATACATTTTTTCATCTAATTTTTTCATATCCCTAATACTTTTTAAATATCATTATGTGTAAATAAAATAGCAAAATCCCGAAAATTGCTAAACAAGGTATAACCAATAAAAGTAACTAGAGAAGATTCCATTCGTCATTTTTTTCGTGATGGTATTTAGCCCGTTTATCATATGAAATTGTATTGTGATAATAAATAAAAAGAAAAATTTATATATTTTATTTACTTTAAAAGGCTTTTTCCACAAAAACAATTTCACTGCGTGAGTTCTTTTGATTATTACACATTAAATCAGGTTAGGGTTACTCACAACTCACTACACTTGTATTTAATGTTAAATATCTTTTATCTGTGCTTCATAAATTCATGTCCATAAGTGTTTTTTCTTTTTGTGTACCGTGAAATAATTTTCTGAATCATTTATTTAAAACAAAAATTGCGCTTTTTTGTAACTGACAAGTTGTTCAATTAAGAGAAAAATACATTTACATAGATAATAAAAATTATTTAAAATTTTGTAGAAATATTTGAATCGAATTGCAAAATTTTCGAAAATTGTTGTTTTAAATTTAAAAATTTATTGAAAAACTGTAAAAAAATAAATGTTTGAAATTTGAAAATAATATAATTGTATTTTATATATGTGACTTTTCTACAAAAGAGCGTTACTTGAGCATTTAATTTTAATTTTCTTTAAATCGCTGTTTTATAAAACTTGTCCGTGGTCACTTAATTGCTGGGATTTGTGAACGCACCTTTCGGCGATTCACACTTTAAATGGCTAAAACACAAAATAATTTGCGGCAACTGTAAATATTTTACAATTATTGCAACAACAACAAACTAAATGATTACAACAACTACAATATTACCACAAACTAAAATAAAAAAAAAACTATAAATAAAAAATAAAAAAAAATTAAAATAAAAACCAAACCAACATTGTATGCATATATATTACCCCACCACGTCCGGCTTTTGTGGCTTCTCTCTATCCACGCATTTGCTGTTGCTGCTATTGCTGCTTCTTCCTACTTTTCGCTTGCCACAATCAATTTGCATTTTCATAAAAACATTGCAATTTGTAAACAATATGTAAATGTAATGATTTTATTTGAATGATTACTTTCTGTTCTACATATTCTACATGAAACAAACAAAAAATGCAATGCAATACGTGTATGAATTTGAAAAATCGAAATGTGTAAATAATACAAAAAAAATATACCGTAAATATATATATATAAATACAACAATCAACAAAACTGCAACGCTATCTCCTACACACACGTACAAAAATGAAAAATTAAAATTACAAAAAAAAAAAATAAAAAAAAAAAATAAAAAAATAAATAAAAAATATCAATCCACCAACGAACGTTTCGTACCACTGTACTCTACCCGATTCGCTTTGCACTTGACTTGTACGTACCGAAACTTCATAAAAACAAAATTTGTAAGTAAATTTCATGAAATACGACTACGTACTACATACTTGTTTAGCCTAACCAAAAGAAAACACAATTTGCAATTGTAAATTTGCCGTGTTTAATTTGCCGCCTAATTTGTTGTTTGCGTTTTTTTTTTTGATCTTTGTATTACCCCGAAATTGTATGAACGCTTTTCCAAATGTGTTTGATATCATGTGATGTGCACTAAAAACGCAATGAAAGCAAATTCGGTGTAAAAATATTTGTTTCTAAAATAAAAATATATATTTTTCGCTTTCCATGTCAAAGTGCAACTTTTCGAGGTGTTCGTGTATAGATGTGACGTATATAAATGTTAGATTGTCAGTAGCGATCATAAATGTCAAAATTATTTAAAATTAATAAAAAATGGTAAATAAGAACAAGAAATAATAGCCTTGTAGCCTTGAAAAAATAAAAGAAAAGAGTTAAATCTTATAATTAAAACATAAAACCAAAAATTGTTTAAATAAAAATATAATTTCTGTGGGACCGCGATAGGTTTATGTCTCCTTATAGTCGAATTGTCTTCACTGAAACCAAAACAATTGAAAGAGGTTCAATTTATTCAAAAACAATCTTTTTTTTTAATAAAAAATGATCTAGCGCCTTAAAACTCATATATTCTTCACATGACAGATACTGCATATAATTGCAGTGTCTGGAATTTTTACAATTTTTATTCATTCATGTGAATCTTAAATAATAATCCTCAAAATCTGTGTTTGGAACTATGAAGAACTATGGACATAGTCCTGAAATAAATCAGTCTACATTCTGCCAAAGTTGGATTGCAATAGTTATTTCCAGGTGAGGATTCCCTCTAGACGAGAGTGTGATCGAAGGTACAATCTCAGTCTATACCGACGGATGCAAAATGGGCAGTGGAATAGGGATGGAGTATATTATGATGATCTGGCCATTTGCTTCTCTATCCATCTACCGAACTCAGTTAGCATCTTCCAATCGGAAGTACTGGCCATAATTGCAAGAAGGCATTGAAAATCCAACTAGACTTCATCTGGGTACCCGGCCACACAAAATTTTCTGTAACGAAAAAGCAGACGATTTGGCAAAGACAGAGCATTCATTTCTAGACGAATCCGAAATAGAGTTAATACCATGCAAGCTGGGATCGATCAGGAGAGAATATACAATTTCCACAATTAGCCGAGAACAGATGGAAAAGTACAACCTAATGTAAAATTACTAATTAGATTTGGCCAAAATATGGCAATACAAGAGCTAGGGACTTATTAAATAGGTGCAGGAAAAGTATTTTCAGACTTATAACAGAGCATTGGCTATTTGGAGAATATGCGATGAAAATAGGTATGCTCTACAATAACATCTGTCGCGGCTGTGAACTAGAAGGGAGTAAGGAAACAATTTTCCACTTTCTCTGTGAATGTCCAGCACTACCGCAGATCCGACACTGAATACTTGAAATCCAGCAGGCATCAAACTTTGAATGGATGTCTACTAAAAGCATATCGGACATAAGTAGCTTACTTGGAATCTGTACTTTTTTCTGTCACTTATTCTTATTACTTATTTCTATAATCTTAGCCTTATATATGATCGAATTTATTGTTCATTTTAGAAGAGAGTATTGAACATTTTACAAGTGGTGGAATTTAATATACAAATATTTTAACCAGATGCCTCGGGCATAAACATTTTAGGGTTTACGAAGAAAACCTTTTAAATACGGCATATATATGTGTATATATATTTATAATCTGTGTTTCTTAAACACACAAGGATAGTTAATACTAAACTCAAGTTAGTAGCACATTTTTTTGTATTATTAGTCACTAAAAATATAGTAAAGGAGACAGAAGAGGTCTAGTAAGTAATCCAAAGTAATAATATATTTAAGTTATTTTGTATAGATAGATTAGATAGTTGGCGCCAAACTTAGCCGGGAACCAAATAATAATAAATATCATGTTTGTTCGCTAGTTCGGATACACTGAGTCCCATGAAGAACTGAAATTTACGATCGCCGAATACCGATTAAAAATATCTGTAAAATAGCCAATATTCATGATATGATTAATATTCTTCTCTCAAAAACATTATTAAATTATATACAATTAATTATTATTAGCTATTCTCTATTCTTCTAATGTCTTCTATTCTTGCTACTATTGCAATTTTATAAACTTTCTAATAAGTAAACAATTAAAAAATATATCGCAATTAAATAATTTGTATTTTATAAATAAGTATTTGTGGCATGCAATCCAATTATCGCCTCAAATATACTCAAACTATTGTATATATTAATTGTGCAGCTTGTCACAGCTTCGTGTTGACCTACCACACTCTGCCGTTATTTTTCACCCAGCTGTCACTTTGCATGACTATTTGCATACACATTTTTTTTGTGCAGCCATTCAATTAAGCATATTGAACTTTATATACCGTTATACTATATAGGTGCATATATTTCTAGCGTGTTTTTACATGCATGTAAGAGTGTAGAGTGTAAAATGGCATGTTGCATGCTTCAAGTTGTAAGTACCCAATACAAAATACAGTTTTGTGTCATTTATTGTGGATTTTTTTGTTTTTCCTTTTCTACTTTTTTAGTGAATTTACATACTTACAAATATATATGTATAAAAATGTGTTTAAGTGTTTATCTATCAGCTGCATCGGCTTTTCGTGTTCGCTTTTCCTTTCCGCCTCTGTTGCAACAAGTCAATGCAAAGTCTTGAACTTGTTGACTTTCTCTCAATGTTTGTCTTTGTATATTAAACTTGCTTTTTTTGTTGTTGTGATTTCATGTTTACCAAATCGTTGTCACATTCTTTAGACAAGAACTAAAATAACAACTAAATTTCTGTTAACATAACAAACTTTATTTACATAAATAAAATGTGAAATTTTCAAAATAAGGGTATTCACAATGCCGATAGACAGTGATTTAATGGAGTCAGTAGAGTTGTTGGCGCTCATACTATTACTGTACTATATAAATACTATAAAATATCACACTTTCGCGCATATAATAAATTATAAAAAAAACGTCAAAATGTGAGCGCTTTGTGAATACCCTTATTGCTTATTTGTTGCCCGCCGTCTTAATTGTGTAACACATTTCTCGCACATTTATTTATGCCGTTATTTAAACAAACACAATTTATTGCTATTCACGCTGCCGTTCCCGCTGTGTCAACGTCTTCGTCCGCAGACGATGAAATGGTAGGACTGATTGAAGCCGCCGAGAAGAAGGCACCCGAGGAACTAACGGAGGAGGACAAAATGGCGTTATTGGGTCGTCCCAAGTTGGGCGAGGTGGTGCGTGCCGAGCTGCGCATCAAGGAGAGCAAAGAATTTAAGGTGAATAAAATTAATTGTACTCAATAAAACTTCCGTTGCAACGCTTTAATTGAATTTTTTCCCCCAACTCTCTCTCTCTCTCACTATCTACACCTCTCTCTCTCTGCTATAATCATACCTTGGCCAACGCTAGAACACTGTGGATAAATTGGTGCAAAGGGCGAACGCGTCACTTCTGATTGGCACATCGTCGTGGAAGGAACAGTTTGCGGATGCGTTGACGGTAACTGCTGGTAAGATATATTACTAAATGAAAATTAATGCATCAGCTTACATGTATAGCTGTAAATATTTATTGCATACCTGCCAAGATTTAGTACTTTAAAAAACATTTCCAATTTTATTAAAATTTCAATAAAACAACGGTAAGGCAAATACTGAAAGGTAAAAGAACTGTGTAACAGTGCGAGTAGCCAGGAAATGGCTCTCAAACTATTCGAACATCTTATAAATAAACTGAAGCCTATTTTCATGATTTATCTTGGAAATTTGAAGATATGATCTCTCGAAAGACAATTTGATCCAGCAAAATTTTTTGATTTGGTCCCCTAGGCTTTTATGAGTTTTCCAACATCGGAGATAATCAGCATTAGGTTTATACCTCAAGCAAAGTAGTTGTTTACATGTTACAGCTTCCCTCAAACCCCACTTTACTGAAACCAATATCTTATCTAGATCAATGTGTGTTCAAAAAATAACGGGAATTTTCGTTTTTTGAAAAAATATTAATTCATGGTTCTACATTACTGTTTTCGCCTATAAACAAGTCCTCTTTCGATATTAGGCATTTATGCCAGCGCTTCTTCCAATCGTCCAAACACTTTTCAGACTTGATTTCTGGGAAGTCCTTGGGTCTTTCAGCTATTTTTTTAGATGCTTGTAAAACGACAGTGATGTATTATAAGGCTGAATATATAATGAAGCGTAGAATATGATCACTTCTCAGTTATAGAAAGCAGAAAAAGTAAAATAATATTCGCAGGTATTCAATTGGGTCTATCTGAATAGTTCGATATAATTCTCTCGATATATTATTTTGGAACCAAGGATTCACTTCACTATATATATATTCAGCCTTTGCTATTTTAAGACTAGTGTTCTGTAATGAAGTACTGTAAAAACTAATAATCTCCTCATTACATTTAGGCGATGATGATGGCAATGGCGACGGTGGTGAGGATGATGGGCCACAATCGCCTTCATGCTTTGATTACATATTGCATTTCCTAACGCTCTTCTGGAAAATCATATTCGCATTCATACCGCCAACAGGTGAGTTCCACCACACACACATAAAAAAAAACTTTGTCTATTGCATTATCTCGCATAGTTTTTCAATTATTTTTCGCATTACCTAAGTACTCCTACTTGTACTTAATTGAATTTCTTCTCTTATGCAACTTCATCATGCTTTATATAGATATTGCCAACGGTTATTTGTGCTTTGTTGTTTCGATATGTGGCATCGGCATGGTGACAGCACTAATTGGTGATGTGGCATCACATTTCGGTTGTACGCTCGGCGTTAAGGATGCGGTAACGGCGATTTGTTTTGTAGCGCTCGGCACCAGTTTGCCAGGTAAGTGTGAATTTCTGTCATACGCATACGCACTTAATTGCGTAATTGCGTGTAGACACCGCAATTTGCAGTTGTTCTAGTATACACAGTTACTTATAGTGCTTAACGGTACATCATGCATAATATTCCGTGTTTGCAGATACATTTGCCAGTAAAGTGGCCGCCATACAGGATAAGACGGCCGATGCGAGTATCGGCAATGTGACGGGTAGTAATGCAGTGAATGTCTTCCTTGGTATTGGCGTGGCGTGGACCATGGCCGCTATATACCATGAATCGCATGGACGGGCCTTCAAAGTGGAGGCGGGCACGTAAGTACAAGTATTTTAATTTTGATGTGAGAGTAGGTCATATAAAGGAAACTGTAATAAACTTGGATCACCATATCCGAAGCGTTATTTCTTTTAGTTAAAAATTAAATAACTTCGAAATCACTGTTCCAATAGAATCATTTCGACTACTTATTCATTATTCTTTCTATACTATTATTAGATGATGACATTATCAAGTCTTATAGGTTCGAATGTGTCCACCTAACCTTAAACTGTCGATGAGGTTTTATCTCAGAACATATTTTATAAGAGAGATTTTATAACATTAGCTTTAGAAAATATAATGTCATCGAAAAATTGTATAATTATTCTCCATTTTTACTTATTCTCCATAGATTGGCTTTCTCGGTGACACTTTTCCTATCGGGTGCCGTAATTGCCGTTTTCCTGATAATGTATCGACGTAAGAAATCAATTGGCGGCGAATTGGGTGGTCCTTCACCACAAAAATACATACATAGCGCCATTTTCTTCAGTCTGTGGTTGATCTACCTAATAATGAGCACTTTAGAAGCGTACGGAGTCATCCAAGGATTCTAAAGGAGCACAAAACACAAACGATCACAGATAGTATGGCCAACTACTACATACAAACTTACCTACTTACTATCTTCTTAATAGCCAAAAATAAAAAGAAACTAAATTAATTAAAACACACACATACTCATAACTGCATATAACAAATACAAAATTAGAGGCAACCAATATATAATAAGCCTAGATTCATATATACATACTTGCGATACTAATAACTAGGCTAAAATTTAAACTGCATAAGTGAGATGAGTTAAAGTGGAAATTGTGCGTGAAAAAAGTATTTTACAGTAAATCGAAAGAAAATGCATAACTAAAACTATATTTGGCGAACAAATTATTTTAATACAATTACAATTTGCACTATCCTACACATATACTAAGATACAAGTATTGGAAGCCCTACAATTTTTTATCAAAATATCGTCAGTGGTTGATAGCTCAGCTAAAATAATTAGTTAAATATTTGCCCAAAAATATTAAGAATTTATAATAAAGTTATAAGAGCAAGGTTGGTCTTATTCTCAAAACATGAAGACGATTCTCTTTAGTACTTCACTTAGCCTATACCATATTAGGCATACTTTGAAACTCTTCAATGACACTCGCAATGCTTACGAACAAGAATAAAGAAGAAATTAGGCAAACGATGAAGTTGGTTTGAGCAGAAACTGAAGAAATCTCTTAATACTTGTATCTCTTTGAGGACCTTTCCGCAAATTAACGTTAGAAAAGTTCTCATATTGGATCTTGAAACTAACTAAACGAAAAAAGAAAGCAATTGAAAGAGTTTTCTTTACTAGATATGTACATTTTACTCCATGAAGAGGCACTTAAACGAAAGAACTATTTTTATTATATACTGATTGACATCAAAAAGAATTAACGGGGTATCTCCGATAACTTCACCGTTATAGAATCGATTTGAGAACTGTGATTCTATTTTGACTTAGGTATGTCTCCCTTTAGCTAACTTGCGCCCAGCTACTCACTGGCTTTGAGAATATTAAAATAGGTCTTCCATTTAAACGGTAATTCATTGAATTGGCACTAGGTTTTTGTATGGTCAGTTCGATAGCCGGTGGGAGTTCACAATTTAAAGTAGCTAGGTCTTAAGTTAGGTCTTTAGGAGCCATTACTTTTAAGTCGTCGATGTCTTAGAGAGTACGTATTAACTGTAAAGCAGACAAGTTTTGGAATAAAAAAACTAGAAAACCTAGGTTGGAAATTTATATTAATAACTGTGACTATTATTTGGCTGAGACTATTAACTTGCGTGAACAAAAAAAGGCTCGCACATAAAACCACTTTTCTAAATAAAATGTCTAACTCAAAAGTATACAAAAAACAGAAAAAAAACAACAAAAAACTATGCAATATAATCCGGCTTGAAAATCATAGCATATTTCTAATTATATAGGCACAAGCGAGGCAAACATTCAAGCAAAAACATGAAAAATAATATTAATAAAATTGCAGCAAGGTGGCAACCATAGTTAAAGTAGGCAGCAGAACGAATGTTAACAGAAAAAAGCAACAAAATAATTATTATAAAAATATTACTAGCGGAACAGCAATGCATAAACAAATTAGAAGCAAGCGATTGAGGAAAGTCCAAAATAAAATTAATAAAAATAATGCAAAATTTTGAGTAATGAAAGGAAACAATCATATAAACTTTTTGTCTAAGGGTCCAGTCAACATTTTACGGAAGAATTACATACTTACAAGCATGCGAGCATAGAAGCATAGAGGCATATAGGCTAATAGTAGATAAAGCATAGTTGAAAGTAGTGATTTGAAAGCAAAACTAAAATGAAAACAAAACAAAATGAGCAATAGCGCGCGAAGGTTGAATGGTAGGACATTTTACGCTGTGCCATCAAAGCACAGTTATACTGAAGTACTTTAAAAACGTAACGAAACATCAAGTATAATAACAACAACAATAACAAACAAAGGCAAAATATGCAATAAACTTGTATTACTAAATTTAATTTATTTTTATATATATTATAATGATAATATACATACACACATACATACATACATATATATGTGTAATTAATAGTAATGCAACTAAGTTATGCCATTAAAGATATAAAGAAACAAAATAAAGCAAAAACCAAATTAATACCAAGCAGGAGAGATGCGGGAGGAGGAAGCATCAGATTTGCAGAGCGATAGCAATTTTTAGAGAAATTTTATTGTTATTGTATTATTCTTATATATTGTATATGTAATGTGTATGTAATGTTAATTTAGTAACAAATTAATAATAAAATGCGAAAAAAATGCAAAGCTATAGTGTTAAAGTAGACGATTGGGAAATAAGTGGAAGTTGTACGAAGCGATTTCACTTTAACGCAGCGGCAGCGAAGATGTGAAAGCAGTTTTTAATAAAAAAAAAATATTTAGAAAAAATAATGTAAAGATGCCACAAGTTGCCGTTTACATACAGGGCCTTCCATAATTAAACGATTTTTAATATGTAATTTTTATAAATTTAAGTATTAATTGTTGCCATGAAAAGCTTATATGTTTTTACATATTTTTCTTGTAATATATTAATTTAAAAGAAAATAGAAAATTAATTAAAATAATTTTAAAAAAATTTTAGTTTTTAAGTATAAATTGCTTGAAGAAATTGTAAACTTTTGTTGCTTAAATTTTTGTATTAATTTATTCTTATTATTCTTAACAAAAAAAAAAATTAATCACAGATATTTCCTTTTTTATTGTGGAAACTGAACTTGAGAGAGTATTTTCGAAAAATATTTGTTGTTTTTTTCAATTCATAACGGTAAATGATAGAAAATAATTTAAATTTCTAATATCAAAACACAAAAAATGTTTTCAGACTAAGTGATAAACTTTGAAGAGTAACAGCAGCTTTGAACAGTACAACTAATAAGTGAAAGCTCTCCCTGCTCTGAAAATGTTATCATGAAAAATGAAGCTTTTAAAACTAATTTAGAACATTTCAAATTTCAAATTAATATTTAATAATACTGGAGTGATGAAATTTACACTTTCTTTGCTGAGCTTTCATTGCACTAATAAGCTTTCTCAAGAGCTCTATTTCTTGTGCATACTGTAAAACTATTTTAGAACATTTCAAGTTTCGAGTTATTAATAACTAATGCGAAAGTGTTGAAAAAATTTAAAATCGTTATTTCTTTGCTGAGCTTTCATTGGAAAAAAAGCTCTCTCAAGAGCTTTCACTATTTTGTTCTTTGTTTATAATTAAAATGAGTTGGAAATTATAAAAAAAATGTTTCATTTTCACACAAATTAATGGGGAACGTTGTAGAATAACGTTTAAAAATATATTTTGTGCTCATCATCACCATGTTTGTTATCTATGATTTTCATAATAATAAAAAAATATTATTAATTTTTTTCTGAGATGCGGAACTAAAGCATGCTGATGACTCTACCATAACGGTATTGTTTTTAACTATAAAACTTTATAAGTAAATATATGATAAAATGAAACTGTAATCTTAAAAAATCACTTCAAACTGCTCCATGTAAAAATATTATAAACTATTAATATTAAACCAAAAAAGAAAAAAAACGCTAAAAAATCGTTGAACTTGCATACATACACAACTTTAGACAAAAAAAAGAAAACAATTAAATAAAATAAGGTATAATTGAATTATTAAGCAAAACACTTGTTGTTGGAGAATTTGTTGATTTGAAATTAAAATATATTTTGAAAGCAAAACACATCGAAACTAAATACATATATTAATATTACTTAAGAATACCCACAAACAAACAAAGAGTAAAAATATCTATTTTCAATTTAATTTTGTTCTAAAAAATAACAGTTATTTGTAATTATGTACTTGAATGCCAGTAAATTAAAATGAAACTTTCGAGCAATGTCTCAATTGTTTTTTTTTTTTTTGCTAACATAAAACACATTCTGTCAAATTAGCTATGACACATACATATATACATACATACATACTTACAGATATGTATATGTATCGAATATCTATATATGTATTGTGTAACCCAAGTCAACTTAGTTATGTATGTAAATATCTATTGTATATTGTAAGTGCATAAGTGAACAACCCCATCATTTAATTCGTTTTCTATAAGACTTGTTATAGATTTTATTAATATTTAATACTTAAAAAACAAAATGAAGAAAATACAAAAATCGAAAGTAAATTGTATACCTAAATATGTATGTATATTTTAAGCGAGCCATGCAACTTAAGTAAAGTCCAAACTTGAAGCCAAAAACGAAACCTTTCTTAAATGCTTAAACTTAACTTAACTTAAACTGCAGTCATGCCACAGAAAGAATCGGTTCACACACACACACACACATATGCATATATATATGCATTTCTAAATGTGTTTGTGTGCGTATGCCCAAATGGCTATTAACTATTCACTATTTATCCTCAACTTGTAAGATAACTCATTATAGTGAAATATTTCCTCTAAATAATGTTTAATTTCATTTCACGTATTTTTTTCATATGAAAACGAGTTCTTTGTTAAAGGAAAATAATTTGTTGAATTTTTTTTTATTTGTACCGATTTGAATAAAATTTTAGAAACAAATAAAATAGTGTTCTTACTTTATATCTTTGGAGAGCGAGGTGAGTTAGTACCGATGATGTACCGTGATTGCACTTTTTGAAGGCCGTTATGACGATCCAGTAGATCCACAGCTTTACCTCATTAATAATTCGCCGAAAATTGGATTTCAATTCGTTAGATCAAATGACCTTGGTAGCCTTGGGGTATACATATATATCCATGCCTTAAGGGGTTATACACAGTTAGAATTTTCAAAAAATCGATTTTTTTTTATTTAATTTTCTTAATGTACATACTATATTTAAGAATACACACAGAAAATTTCATATCGTTCCGGTGAATATTTTCAAAGTTACAAGCAAATGAAAAATTTGAAAAGGCGTTTCAGAGCGCTTGGAAGTACAAGGTCCGAGCGGCAGCGCGTTTTTCTCAAAATGGTGTTTTCAAAGTCGGTGACCAACATTACTCGAAAACGGCTAGACCGATTAGTCTCAAATTTTAACACGACCTTCTTAAATATATTTTTTAGTAATTAATCGAAGATTTTTTCTCTCCGATAAATATTTTTTTTATAAACAATTTAAGGCCGAAATTTCGGTGAAAATCGATTTTTGTTTTTGAGAAACCGCCATTTTGTCAAAAAATTTTATTTTGCTTATTCCTTCGATTAATTACGAGATTTAACATTATTTTAACGAAATCTGTTTGGTTTTTTAATTTCGGATGATCCAGTTCCGAGATATAGTGGTCACCGCAAAACGTCTTTTTTGAGAGGAGATCCTGGAGATCAGCTGTAGCTCTTTTTCAAATAAATATTTTTACTAGTACTAAGTCTTAAAATACAGTTAAAAGATACCATAATATGTGTATAAATTTTTGGAGCAATAAATTCAAAAGTTTTCTCAGAAAAAATTCTGGAAAATTCACTTTTTTTCGGCCGTCTAACTGTATATAACCCCTTAATATGTATCTCGATGTAAATCGATCACCAAAAATATGACAAAATCGTCAGTGGTAAAATGATGGGGCCATGGAACCATTCTGTGCATCATTAAACCGCTAAGGTGCTTATTCAACTCCTTAAGGTTAGATGTGTTTTAATGAGTTTGGCGTTAAAAGTTCACATTTCCTTGCTTGTTCTTGAATTCTTGGTTAAAAACAATACTGTAACGATGACCCAGCCTCTATATTCTCCAAAAATTACTCCAGTTGACTTTTTCCGATTTCCAAAAATATATAATTTCCTAATATTTAACTCCTGTTGGAGCGTTGGACCAAAACTAAAGAGAACATAAAGACGCGTCGTTTTACAAGCATACAAGAAATCGCAGAAAGAGCCAAAGGTTATCACAAGTTTGAGAAGTGTTTCGATGATTGGAAAAAACGCTGTCTTAAGTGCACAATATCGGTTTGGGGGACTATTTTGAAGGCGATAACATTACGACTATTGAATAAATATTAAAAAAATTCCCATTATTTTTTGAACACACCTTTTAAAGAAGAAAACTATCACTATGACTGTCAAAGATCAGTTGTCAAGTTACATTTCTTCTAATCACACACAGCCTCTTTATACCCTTTGAAAGAGATAATTGAAGGATGGATATGAAATGAGTTTACATCAACAATTTGTTAACTATATGTTACCTCTGATCTTTACAAGTCTAATTAACAGCACTAGGATGCTCTAATGAATACCGTCTTCTAAAAGATAATAACCACTTTAAAAGATCTGAAGTATTTTTTTATGTTGTAAAGTGTAAGCAGCCAAAGTTTAGCATGATGAAATTGACTGCATACATATGTACATACTACATATGTGTAAAATGCGCGATTATCTTATCAGTCTCGCAGATTATATGCAGACACTTCTGAGAGATTTTTTCATACTCCACTGCGTGTACATATGTTAAAGGTCTATATATATTAAAAAATAAATAAAAAACTGCAATAAACGTTGCCTCTCATCTATGAAATCGTCTGTACTTTTATGCATTGTTTTCAATACTGCCTCACAGCTTTTAAATATATAAATCTATGTATGTATTTACTTTACGCACATTGCTATATGTAAATAAGAGATAATATTGTTTACAGGAATCAAAATGACCCCAAAATGCCTACCTATTTATGGTGCAACAAAAATTTCATTGTAATAACTGTGACTAAGTGAGAGAAGTACGAAGAATTGTAGTATTTAAAAGTACTTATATACAGTCGTAGAAAAAGAAATAGGCACTCCATGGATATACCTTAACTAAATAAGGGATTTTCCCTCTGGCATATGATGATTATACTTTCAAAATTCATCTTAAAAAAATAGTCTATCATTCGAGGCGATACGGAATTTTGAGTCAAAAACCATATCTCAAGAGCTACTCGACAGATTTCAATAAATTTGGTACATAATATTTACATCCTGATATTACCAATGAAAACGGATTCATTCACTTTATAACATATACACCGAGAACCAATGAAGATATCGGAATAAAACTTTACACAAATACTGTATTTGAGCTGTGACATCACTTGTGGAAAAATTGTCAAAAACGATAATCGAACATGAAGAACTCAGTGCCTAAGGGTAATTTTTCACCGAAAATATCGGTAAATCTCTCAGATATTTTAATGTAATTCATTCCCTCTGAATTTTTTCTTATAACAGTTTCTCTCTGTACCTGAAATGGTAAAAATCGGGTCATAACTTCACCCAGATCCCATATACCTAATTATAAGTAATATTAAATTAAGGGAGCGTATAGTCTTCGATATATTGTACCTTGGTGGTGAGAACGAGTGAAATCGGTTAAGGAATTACCTCAGTCCCCATTTACTATTTATGAAGATTTTCGTTATTCTATTGAACTTTATACCGAATATATGGGTCGAATTGTTTCTTATCTTAATAAAATTGCATAAATAAATTGCGCGAATATAAAATGTTCGGTTACACCCTTCTTTCCTCGATTTTTAAATATTTTTATATTCGAATTTCAAATAAGAAAATCTCAACTATACCCAATTAGTGTGACGCCACTGTATATGTGTCTATGTACGTTTATTTTCTACTGTAATTTATAAATTTAGTACCATAAAGTGTGTTGATTCTTCTGTAAGCATTGCAGTTAAAGTTGAGTCGTTACAAACTTTAGTCGTCGAATATTAAGATATATATGTATATATATATATAACGCAAAAAATCAAATTTAAAGATAAAAAATGCTAGGAACGGAAAACACTACACTTTTGAGCAAAGGGCAACATAACTGTTACACCAACGGACAATTGCAGCATCAATCGAAATCACACTCTCATTATGTCGATGTTTTGGAGAAACCGCTATATAACGGTTACGCATCCATATTCGCGGAAGATGAGTGAGTTAACTTTTTTTATTTTTCAATTTGTGCTTTCCTGCATTAAAGAGATACTTTCTCCCTCTTGTAGCTTCTCCGCTAGTCTCACACTGGAAGAACTATTGCCCTTTATCGATGATCCGTGGTGGCAAAAACTACGGCGCACACTCTTCTGCACATTCTGCTTGGTGTTTTGGTTGATTTTATTTACTGGCTGTACGCTTGCCTACATGGAACGCAATAAGCGGTGCGGCATCTCGATCACGAGTGCAACAACACCAACTAGTACGAGTACGATTGTAGCCGCAACTATTCAGAGTAGTTAAAAGCAGGAAGTCATTATGGTTGGCTAAGTAAAGTGGAATAATTTCAAGTTTAGAAAGGAAGTGAGATGCTTCCAGCTTATGCTTTCTCGTTTTTAGTTTGAAAAGTGTTTGTCTGAGTGAAGTGTTTATCTGAGATAAAATATAAGAAGAAGGTATTATTTGAAAAAGAAGACTACCAGCCCAGAATGTAAATTGTTTAGTCTAAACTTTTTTTTTTTAATTCTTCGAAATCTATTGTATTAAAGTGAAAGTCCAAAATATATTTTTATACAATCTAAGAAACTGAAAAAATATTAATTTGGGAGCTTTTTGGTACCACTCAGAGATACTAAGCATTGTTCTTCAAATGGCCCACTCTAAATCGGATACGATTTGCGATTTGATCACAGAAGTACTACAATAAGGCCAAGTAAACCTTATAACTCGAGAGTTGTTCGAAAATTTAATTATTTGAATCTGTCCAATTGAAAAACAAATTCGAAAACGGTTTTGAACGTAACTATGGAAATTTTTACGTTAATTATTGCAATCATAGCGCTGATAAGTTTCTCACCAATAAGATTAAATCTGATATTAGCGAGCACTTTTTGCAATCCAGAGATTTTAATCGGAAATTTATAGATTGTTATTCAAGGGTTAAGAAAATGTTCAATTGGCTTATCAATTACATTTCATTTTCAACACATTTGCTTTGAAGTACCGCAACAGATTACAGAAAACATATATACATATGTTCAGGATCGTAAACACGACAGACTTTTTTTTTACTTTTTTTAGATTTTTTTTAGATATAGTATAATGGACTAATTTCTTTTATTTCTAAAATAATCTAAATAAAAATAATTATTTTAAATACAAAATCTCACATGAAACATAAATTATTCTGTTAATTAAATGCACATTAATATTTAAAATTTATGAAAAATATTATATATTTGTATATTTGCATATTCACTGTTTGTTCGGTTCCATCAGCTTCTTCGGCATTGACGACGTTGCGTTGTTGCTATTTTCGTGAATAACACGAATCAAACTTTTCGCATCACTCACCGCGACGCTATGCAATTTGACTGGACGTGGCGATGTGGCCCATGCGCTGAAGTCGAAACGCTCTATTTCGCTACAATTCACGTAGCCGTTAGCACTATCCTTACGTTGTTTCATTACGTATTTTCGCACCTGTTGCACACCATCCGAATTCTGACAAATAATCTTCGACAAGGTGACGTTGTAGATTTGAAGCAATTGAGCTTAAAATATATGAAGGGATATTTGTTTAAAAAATCGGAGAAATACGACAAAATCCGAAAGGAATACATAGTGACCTCCAATGAAAATAGATCATTGCTCTCAAAAAAATATGATAATTCGCTAATCTATACAGCTATATTGTAGACCAATATCGTACCACCTACCTTTCGTAAATCTTTGAGGTCCCATCTTTCTTTCGTACCAATGCGAGTCACCCCTCTTTAGGCGCATAAATTGATCTGATACCAAACAAGTCAGCAATGGTCCAAATATAGCGCTATCCAATGGAGGTTCACTCAATGCACCCGTGTAGACATCGACATCATGTGGCGAGCTACATATGAATGAATAAAGTTAAGCGCACACTTCACGTCCGTTTTATCACATAGCCCACCTGTAGATTTTCCTTATCGATTGCAGCGTATTTGCATCAATGGCGTTTGCCATTTCTTCCCAAGTATCTGTCGGCGGCAGTTTACAATGCTTTCGAAATACTGGATATGCCGGCAGACCGTGATCACGACCACGCTGTATATTCAACGAGACAAGATCGAGCCCACATAGAGGTCGCATGTCTTCCTCTGGACGGCCTTCAAATATTTTCTGCGTCACCTCGTAGGAGAAGAAGCGATTCACACGCAACACAGCCGTATTGCTGGCGGTTAAGAGCGCACGATCGATGCCATGCTCCGACCAGAGCGAGAATGGATTGAAGAGCATCGTATGCAGTTCGATAGATTCGGGCACACTCTTGTCACGCGTGGCATTGAGTACTCCCTGAAAGGCATACATACTAAGGTTTTATATAAATAATAAGCAGAAAATGGATGCAGAACTTACCGGCAGCAAAGTATGCGCAAATCTGAAAGCTGCACCAGCAAAGCAATTCGCAATGCTGGGATCCACTTTTTTATCGTATGTGTCGGGCGCGTCTAAGTCATCTACACTTGGCAGCAAACCCTTCCGTTTAGCCAACTTTTCACCGACAAGAATCGGCAGGAACTCATTGTATGTTATATGTGCCATTTTAGCGCTCAAAATCTTACGCGATTCCTGAAAAACTCTCTCGTCATCCCAGTGCGGATTGACTGACTGCAAGCCACGCGCCAAAAAGTTATGATGTCTCGCCCAAAGCAAATGCATCGATGTCAGCAACAAATTCTCATTCGCACGATCATCGCCCGATTCAAAGCAATATTTTCCTGCTCTTGCCATGTCCGCGCGATTGCAACCGTCTTCCAGATTAGTAGATAGTGGCAACAATTGCCGTCCATCGCCAGTAATATACATACGCATTGTACCGTTCAACATGGTGCGCAAATGCCGTTGCCGTTGCTCGGTGCAACCATACACCACAGAGCCATCTATGAAAGCCGATGCTTGGTTGAGTTGCTGGCGTGGACCAAAATGTCCGGTTGGCGCGGGAGCAGAACGTACAAAATTTAAACAAGTTACATTGTAACGCTGGTAATACGGATCATCCGGTAATATTGGCACTGGGTAACACTCCGGATGCATTTCCTGTTTAGGCAAGGCACAACAATCAATCGATTCACCCTCCGGTAGGGAGGATAAAGAAGTTGCTGTTATATCGTGATCCAGAAACTGACCGAAAACTGCCAACATAACGGTAAAATTGGCATCGGTATCATAAGAAGCACGATGTATATCCAACGAGACTTTACGGGCCGGCGGTAGTTGGGTGCCATTACCAGCATGACTGGCACGCGGCATTGAAATACCGTCCGCATAATCAGGTGCCACCATGCGTCTATAGGGTATCATGGCTGCACCGTACAAACGCGGATGTGCCTTGTTGTTGCACACGCCCGTTGCAGTTCGATAACGCGCATTGAAGTCACATGTGAAGTTCATTGTCGGATCGGGCAGCTCAATTGTCGGTCCATTGCCAATGTTATTGCGCCCATCCGGTTTCGTATAGTTCAACAGTTGTGCAATACGCGTAGTGGCATGATTCTCCACATAGCCACGACGTGCCAATTTGCGTGCCTCTGGGCCGGTGCTCAGCGAGCGGTAATGCCGGAAGGCGGTACTATGCACAGGCGTCAATTGTTGACTTTCCTCTAAAATTTCGCGGTCACCTAATGCTTTTATGCCGGCACCAATTGCCTCTGCGCTTTGCGTGCGGTTTAACTGTGCTCGTTTTAATGCCCACTCGGTGTTGGGTTCGTCGGCCAGCGGTGTCGTTGCGGCTTCGAGTGCGGCGCTTGCATTCGCACTGCTATTCGACGGATTTGTTTCATTTATAGCAGCCGCAGCAAGTAGTATCGGAGGTGGCGGTTCGTCGGGCTCTTCAACCAATACAAATGCGGCAATTAAAGCGGCGACAACAATGAGTCTACAAGAAAAAATGGAAAACAAAATGATGTTGCTTGCATAGAAAATGAAGCCCTACAATATGACCTATCGTTTTAGCGGTCCATACGGTCAGTGGCTGTAGTTTCAAATAAGACTATCTAATATCAGATACTTGTAAGACAATATATAATTTATTGAAATTGCTTAGAATTTCCAAACGGTTTCGAACGGTACTCGATGAATTGATAACATAAAAGTAGTTGCGAAAAACAGATTAATCTTTTCATTGGCGAGAAGATTTCTAAAAATAACGTTTAAGATTAAATTTCGCATGCCATCACTCACACAACTGTGATGCCCAAACAGCATTGAAATTGTTGCATTTTCCGATTACGACGCGAACGCGGTGACACACCGCCGGGGAAAACGTATGCCGGACCCAAGGGCGGTGACATTCCAGTGGTTAAAGGTGTGGTCTCTTCCGCCATATCGACACATCGGTTGAAAGAGTATCCGAAAAATTAAGTACTATGCAACACCCGACCGCTTGCTTTCGAAAAATAAAGAAATTTCAATTCTTTAAACTTTAAACTTTTCGGTTTTCACGATTATTTCTGGAATAGCAATATTAATTTAAACCGTTCACTAAATGATTAGCGGACCACACTTTCGTTTGCTGACAATCTCAACGCAACACTGCACTTGCTACAGCCGATGCAAATTTACTACTAAGTCGAGGAAGTTGGGCTTAAAGTTGCAATTGCCTTAGCATAGACACTTGTAAGGCTTCAAAACTACAAAGCGCTTACAGCCAGATAGGCGGGCAAATCTATTTCATATTTTATACGAACATATACATACATACATATAAGAGTGCATTCCCTGCAGGTAATTCCGACATTTGAAATAGGGTTTTGCTTTAGTGCTCTAATCCCCAATAATTGTTCACTACATGCTGTCCTCTATATAATCAACACCGAGGCATTGTAGTAAGTAAAATAGTAGTCGCAGAAGAGAAAGTATAGTGTATTATTTTCGTGACAAAACCACGTTACTGGCATCATAGAAGACATCGGGTTCACCAATCATACAGTACGCCAATAAGTATAGTAGACATAAGGCTCTTAATAATCTCTCAACACCAATTACTCAATTGTGCTCAGTTTGAAAGCGTAGCACATTCCTACGACGTCCCCCCCGCGCAGTACCAATAAGTAGGCTACCGGTAGACCCTTAAGAATATTCACAAAGAAGTCGCAGCACCGTCTAATAATAGTCCAAGTCCTGCAGTTACCTTCGAAACTGGCATAATCCTCGACCAATTACGGTCTGACCGCTGTAGTAGCTTCAACTTCTATCTAGGTTTAGCATTCTCTGCATGACACTGTGACCAAATGGCCTAATACCCACCTTCTTTGGATGCGACCGCGCTGAAACCACTCGTATCTCAGAACTTAAGTCTGATGACTTCGATGGCATGAGAGTTTGAGGTACTACTACAACAACCACATTGTAGGTTTCATATTTATAAGATCTTGCTTCAAATCTTGTCCACGGTGAACATTTTTGTGTTAAATCTCTTGCTAAAATTAAAGTTTTATAATAAGTTTCGTACAGGCCATGTACCAAACGTCGCGGTGTTTGAAACAAAGTCTTACGATACGTTGTTTATTATTAAGTCGCAACCATATAATCGTAACATAGTAATATATAAGAATGTAAGACGTGAATATATGTATGCAGTTTGGGCCTTTGCACTTTCATTGATGCGCGCTGATTATTTGAAATCGGGCTTATCTTAACGTCATACCAGCAAAATATCAATTTGATGTTATATATTCTAAGGCTATGCGCTAAAAATGAACCAGTTTTCGCAATGATCGGCACAGTTTTTTACACTCGAATTTATATATACCATATACAAAAATTTATTTTCATAATATTCCGGCAGGTTCTGTAATTCACTTCCGAGTGAAATTCAAGCAAGTTCACTTTCAATCCGATATTTGGTGTACTGAATTTCGATTTTTTAGGACTTTTCAATTTCCACTTTTTTTTTAATTTTCGCTTTCACTCGGATTGCAGAACCTATCAAAAAATGTAATATTCGAAATTCACCTGAATTATTAAATGGTATCTAAGACGTCCTCAATAGCTAGTACTGCATTCAGTAGTTGCTTCAACTGCTTTTCTTTATCTCAAAAACCCTATTCGATTTCATTCATTTGATTATTGGCCCATTATTTAATCTTTTACCAGATATTTTAAAGTTAAAGTCTAAGATTGGTATAAAATTCGACGATGGGCGTGGCGCCGGCCTGTTTTGATTCAAACCCATATCTTAGAAACTAATCGACCAATTTTCAAATTTTCAAGTAATATATTTCTAGTGTAGCATCGCCCGTCTAGAAATAGTCGAAATCGGACTACAACTTTGCAAGGCTCCAGATATCAAACATCAAAAGAGTTGAAATCGAGCTAAGAATTACCCGTTTCCATATACAAAATATTTTTTTATTCGACCCGTATATTCGGACGAATTGTGTGATATCTAGAATAAATAAATAAATTGTGTAATTTAAAATGTTAGGTTACACCCGAACTCAGCTTTTCCTTATTCGGAATTCGAAATGTTATTCGTCTTTTTTATCCAACCTCCAATCGATGAACAACACTTCGCATGCCAAATTCTAAAACTCCTTGCCAGAAAAGGTCCAACTTTTGATTCGATCACGTCGAAACCGCTCATTTTCCTTCCTTTAGAATACATATCGCACCAAAAATATACTATTTGAATACATGTCCCAATCCCTTCGATGTTTTTTGAGTTCGTAGACCTTTTGTAAGATTCTCTTATAAAAACATTTATTCATCAATACAAAAAAAAACACCTTTAAGTTATTTCATAACCACTAAACCGCTAACATACTGTTTTCACAACTCCATATTTGTCTCAGTTGGCTTTTTAAATGCATCGGATATATATTCATAAGTCAATTTGAAGAGATACTGAAACGATGTGTTGTGCACTAAATCACCAAGTTCAGCACTGTTTAGAAAATCTTCCATCGGTGGCAGAAAAGTCTCGCAATCGCCATCTACGAATGAGCGCAATGAAAGTAAAAACGTTAAGCATTTGCAATGACAATTGTAAACTCACCCATTAAATGGCAAACTTCAACTAATTTGAAGAAAAGTAAATTTTGCAGATAGTCCACAGCATTGTTCGTGTCGTAAGCGGTCCAGTTATCACGCAAAATTGCCGCCGACCAAATTTTGTGACGCACATCATACGGCTCGTCTATATAGTTGAGTAGCTCCAGCGCTTTGCGGAATTCGAATTCATTTACCGTTTCGTTTTCCTCAGAGATAAATAGCTGACGATTTGTAGAGAGATAAAGAGAGTTGTGTAAAAACAAAATATTTTTTTTTTTTACTTTAGCATTATTACATTTATCATTTCTTCCACTTTGAGTACTTTCGGATTCTCCACATCGTAACCGTAATTCTGCATTAACGGCTCACTCAATTGTTCCTGATAATCGATTATATTCAATTCGGCATTAATGCTCTCCAATTGTATGGCCAAGTCCGAGTCTGCTGAGGCGAATGCGGCTAATTTTGCCAGCGATAGCATGGACTGTGGGACAATAATAAAGAAAATAAAAAAAATAATTAAAAACATTTTAAATAATTAAAAGAAAAATAAATTAAATAAAAAAATTAAATTAAATTAAAAAAAAATTAATTTAAAAAATAAAAATAATAATTAAAAAAAAAAATAATAAAAAAAAATAAAGTAATAAAAGTAAAAATAAAGTAAAAAAGGTAAAAAATTAAAAAAATAAAATATAAAAAAATAAAATTAAATTAAAAAAAAAAATAAAATAATTAAAAAAAAATAACAAATAAAAAAATATAAAAAAAAATAAAATTAAATAAAATTAAATTAAAAAAAAATAAAATAAATAAAAATAATAAATTAAAAAAATAAGAAGTAAAAAAAATATGAATAAAAAATAAATAAAAATAATAGTTTGAAAAAAGAAGTAAAAAAAATATATGAAAAAAAAATAAAAAGATTAAAAAAATAAATAAAAAAATTAGATACAAGAAAATAAGAAAAAAAATAAAATAAATAAAAAAATAAATAATTTGTAAATAAGTACACTTATGAAATACCACTGTATTTGGCCGCCTACCTTCTTCCTCTGCACGAATTCCGTTTCGTTTTGTGCCAATTGCAGCAGTATCTTCGCTGCGCGCTCAAAATCACCATTGAACACCAACTGTATCCAGCCCAAGGTTGGATGATCGCGCATAAATTGCGACAGCGCCGCCTGATTGCCCTTAAAACGTTCGAACACTTCACCCTGGCGATTCTGACGTAAATGCCAATTGATGGCGAATTGCGAGAAATCATATTCTTCGAACTTTTTTATGTAGCCATCGAGGCGATCTTGATTTTTCGTCTCATCACAAATGATTACCAAACTTTGGAAATCAAGATATTTCTCGGCTAATTTGGCGGCATATTCATACTGTTCGTCATCGACTGGAAGCATAACAACAGTACAGTTATAACAATATGATTTAAGAAAAAAATGTGTACAGTTACTTACTCAAAATGGATATTAATTCTCTGCGTTGCGATTCGAATTGTTGCAACAACACATTATACTTCTCCGAATCATGCACACTTTCAAGATAATTCTTGCGTCCATCTAATATAGCATCGATTATCTCGTATATTTGCCGATACAAGCGTTGCTTCAACTCGGGTTCATTGGTGCAATGCGCGCCGTAGCGCACCGAGGTGTCAATGAGATGCGATAGAGTGTCACGCAAGCCCACACTACCCGACATTGCGGTCCACGGCAAATACTCGTGCACATTCGCCTTATCCTGCGGCAGTGTGTATAGCGTGGCATTGTGCTCCCGACTACCCATAATCTCACCAATAATGTGCAAGACAATGCTGTTAATGTCACTTATAAGCATTGCCAACGAAGTGCTCTGCTGTTGTGACTCAATGCGACTATCAAGCAAATCGGAGAGTGCTTGGAAAATCTCCTGAAACTTGCAAATACGCACATAGAATATATCTTGCGCCGTCAAGTTGCCATAAGGATTTTCCTGCCACGTGGCAACGACACGATTTATGGCCTCATCGATAATTTTCGTGTATCTGTAAAGAGGAAAATTGAGTGTATTATTACTGTTTAATTGTATGTTAGTGAACAAAT
The DNA here is from genome assembly GCF_028554725.1 of Zeugodacus cucurbitae. Taxonomy (NCBI): domain Eukaryota; kingdom Metazoa; phylum Arthropoda; class Insecta; order Diptera; family Tephritidae; genus Zeugodacus; species Zeugodacus cucurbitae. The sequence continues at coordinate 67,934,814 of NC_071667.1, forward strand.
ACTTACTTGCTTTGTATGCCCCGCAATGCAATTGCAGCAACGAGCTTCTCATTAATGTCAGCCAAAATGTAAGAGGTCGGCTTCACTACACTACCACCACCACTCGGCACAGCATCAAGCTGGAAGTGAAATCATTTCAAATTAGTTACAAACAAACTTAAGCATATCTATATATGTATGCCTACCTTCTCCCATATGCCAGTGTTGTGTAGAAATTCAACAAAATGTCGCAGCGCAAGACTCTTCTCCTTAAGTTGTGTGAGAATTTGCAACGATGACGAACTGCCCAGCGCATGCTTGTTGCTATGCCCAGCTTCCGTCCACAATTGCTCCCAGCGTGGATCGGCTGCGGGTAAATCCTCGGCCAAATCTTCAGCAATCGTTATAACGATTCTAATTTGTGGGGGCGAAAGAAATTATTGAAAAAATACGTAAGTCAAAATTGACTAATTATCCTTATTTAGGAATATTAATGCATTCAATCAAGAATTAATACCAATAATTTAGCCACATATGCAGCAACATACCTGTCCAATTGATTTGCGTCAGCGCTTCCCGTGCTTGCTGCTTGGTTTTCGGACATGTTACGCAGCAATTCATTCAATATTGTATTGCTCATATTATTGTTGTGCTTCAGACGATAGATAAATGCAGCTTTCAACTGACTCACTTCGTCCTTGAACTCATTATACATGGCATCGGGATCCAAATCGAACATATATAAATTACTCTCATTAATCTGGCTGCTATTATACAGCGCACTCTGATCGATGGCCAACGATGACAAATTGTTCAGATCGGCTGCTGTGTTGGCGTTCGGTCCGAAGCTATAAGATGAATTCATAAATTCGATGGTGTCAAAATCGCCAGGCGTTACGCATACTAAGCCATGTGTGCGGCTAAAGAATAATGGCAGTTGTCCACAGATGGCAGCATTTAATATGCGATCATCTTGCAAATGAAACTCGATCTTCTCAGCTTCCATTTCAGCTATAGCCGGATTGGATAAGTTTAATGGGTAAATATACTTATCCGTGTAGAAGAAGAGATGTGTACTTGTCACAATGAAACGTAAATTGTGACATTCCTTTTCCGTGCCAAGATTATAAAACTGCGCAAGTTTGAGTGGTATGAAATTTTGCAGCTTCATTGCTTCAGCTTCCGATGTAATTATCGCTAATTATTGGAAAGAAAATGTGTTTCAATAAAATTTCGTGACAAAAAAATAGTTAAATATCCGTAAAACACATACCAACACCATAATGAATTTGAGGCGCATGTGCAGTATTCACTGCACCGCCAAGCACATAAATTTTGCCGTTATTAATATGCATATCCAGAAGATGTAAATTTATGTCGAGATTATCTGGAATAAAAAAACAAAAACAAATTAAATATTTTAAAGAACAATTCAAACAAAAATATAGTAAATAACTTACCACGCACGTTCCAGAATTTGTGTTGAAATTCATCGCGTATTTTGCGTATAATTTCGCTGTCTTCATACAACATCTGTTCCACCGTGCCAGCGTTTGATAAGCGCCAGCGCTGAAACCAACGATCTGCCAGCACAGTGACAAACGCTTCTCCACTCGTGCCACCTTCACAAGCAATACCTACAAATTTCTATACAAAAAAAATCATAAATATTAAATACATACCAAGTTATCTTTGAAATGCCTTACATTCTCCTTGTCACCGCCACTGTTCATACCCATTATAATTGAGAATTTCTTGCCTATACCACCTAAGAACCCAGCGGGTTGACGTATGGTTTTGTGTTGCAGCACATTTCTACCATTCACCAATTGTAATTGTAATAACACTAAACTGCATGTGGTTGTTACTAACAAATAACCTTGTTGGTGTGGCATATTAAGCATTTGATCGAATTCTTGACCATCCAAAATACCATTCACATCAACAGACGAGCCGTCATGTGCAATTGAGGGCCAGTAACGTACATCACCCGTAGGTGAAACTGCCACACACGATGCCATTTGTTGTCCTTCGCCCATAAAAACACTAACCAAAGTGGCTTTGTGACCAATATCGCAGTGTGGTAAAGTTAATTCGCGACATTGTGCCATAGCATTTCCACGTCGTTGTTGTGCACGCAGCAATTCCTTTGGTGTGCGGGGCGATGTGCTGTCACCAGTGCGTTTAGTATCCTTATACTGCCAAATAAGCAAACGCCGACCATGTACAATCTGGTAAAGATTTCTTTATTAGCATTAATTGTTCATATAAATAATGATTTGTATTAATTTCTTACCCAAGCCCAACCATTAGGAGCGCAACGTACTGAAACATTTTGATTCTTTTCATTAAATGTAAGTGCTTCATTCACCAGCACGGGCAATTGAGAACCAAAACTCTCAACCATATTGAACTCAGAACGAATGCCAATAATCGACGGATTCGAACGAGCCGATAAACTGAAACGTCTTTTAATTGGATAAAATAGGAGTTAGAAATAATTGAAGATATTTGGTGAATCAAAACATACCCTTGACTGATGCCGGTCTTTTTTATCAATGGTGATGCTGGTCTACTGTTGGCTGCCTGTGGTCGCATCCGACCCGCAATTGAGTTTCGCGGCATTGAAGTGTAAAGCTGTTGCAAAGATCTATCCATGTTTTAAGGTAATTTCTTATAAGCACTGCATCAAATTGAAATAAATTTATTTCTTCTATAAACCACTGAAAACTTCCCGCCTGCAAAAAATCTAAATGTGCATGACAGTAAAGTCAAATTAAAGAGTTTCCAACTCAGTCAAAATTTCTAAATCCTGCAAATAAACTATGATTTGCAATATTTAAATAATTTTGAATAAACAATTTATCATAATACGTATCACTTAAAAATAAAAAACTATGCATTTTTCATAGGCTAAACAAAAAGTTATATTTACTGAACACTGCACACTCAGGCTATGACCACAGAGAACTACTTCGAACAACTGGCAACGATGTAAGCACTATTTTTAAATACACACACACACACAACTTTAGCGTTCTATTGTGAATGTAAACCTTTGCGAAGAAGAAGAGGAGTTAACTTGAAATTTCCTAAAACAGCTGTTGAATCTCCAAACAAAATTTTTGTATTACAATGTCAAATGAAATATAAATAAGAAAATTCTTTCGAAATGGCTAGCTGGGCTAAAAATCAGCCTTCCGGAAATACTACGCGAAGAAAATGGAATTTAGAAGGTACTGCCAAAAATTATAACATTACAATTATCTCAACTCTTGTTAAAATTTTTTATAGATCGCACTTCGTTAAACAATCTGAAGTATCACATAGCTGCGGAAGGTTGTTCCGATGTACAATATGATTTAGCCAAACAATTACTGGATAAAACAATCGGTATAATTTACAAAATTTACATTTATTTTAAATAATTAACTCAACTCTTTTTGTAAAGAACAAAATGAAGCTACTTCAAGCCAACAAGCCATACATTGGTTACTACGCGCAGCACAACAAGGACACGAAGATGCAACTAAACTACTGCGTCAATGCTATGAGGAAGGTTGTGGCATTACCACCGAAAATGAAACTGAGGTACGTTGTTGTCTCTCCATGACAGCAGGTGAGCGTGCCGCACGTAAAGCCGCGCGCGAACTATTCTCTTGTCTTGCCAATGGCGGACAACACATCACACCACGCCAACTTGAGCGTAAAATGCGTGAAATTTATAATCTCCAAAAAAAGCGACGTCATCATGGTTATTCAACATCAACGTCAGAAGAGGAGACCGAAGATGAATATGCCAATAGAAGACATGAGCCTCTAACAGATGCCGCTGGCATTGGCAATGGTCATGTCAATTTGCCCACACGTTCCAGACAACGACAACATAGACGTCGTGTCACTTCATACTCAAGTGAAAGATCTGCGTCATCAGTACGTATTATAACGGAGGAAAACTTAGTATCAGCAGCAGTCAATTATGCTGCAGGTCGTATGCCTGCTGTTAACGATGACCTAACTATATCTGTACCTCACCCCGCTACATTGGATCACATGCCATGTTTCCATCGGTTATTATTTCATCCAATACTCTTTTGTACTCTACTATATCACCGATTGGTGAATTTTATAGCCTCTTTTCCAACAGTTTTATCACCCACCGTGCGGATGGCTTTACTTTTTGCTGTATACTGGTTAGCCTCGAGTGAAAATATTACCGTCTATTTACCAGTGGCAATTTACTATCTTTGTTTAGCCATCATGATATGCTCCACATGTAAAATGCTCAAGACAAAACAAGATTTCATCGACTTTCGCATTTGGTCTGGCCTATTCCTAAGTTACGGTGATCACAACGTTGAAGCCACTATCTCGGAAAATCTGTTTTTAAAAAATAATCTCAAGCCTTATCTGTATTTCTTTTGCGCTTTCATTGGCAATTTGTTGGTATCACCATTAATTGCAAACGGTTGGCTGGCCCATTCAGAATTAACCATAGTTTCCTGCATCTTTGGTCTCGCCTCACTTGTGATGTTCATGTATTCGTCAGTGCGCAGATTTCCCGATTGGATTGTGCTGGTGTCATTCGGCGTAAATGTGCTCGCAAAATATCCATACGAAATGGACGATGTAGTGACAACAGGCTGGCGATTTTTGGATCTGAAAGTGCCCACATTTTGCTCGTTTGTTATTGGCAATGGCATTGAATTTTGTTTGAATTGTCGAACAGCATTGTATTTGCTAATACCAGGATTCCTGATACATCTAGCTGCACGCAATAATTGGCATGGCATCTACACACATCTCATTCCGCATTGCGTCACTTTAAGTTGGCTACAACTATGTATTACAGCTTCACAAAGTGCCACAGTGTTCGGTATGATCAGAGCCACCCTAGGTCTAGCTGGTATTCTGCTCTTCCTACCCTTATTTGGATTGGTTTCGTTGTTGATACCCGTATTTGTAATTATCGATTGGATGGGTTTCACCGATCCCGGTGTACGTTTGGGCAGTACACTTGTAGCGGCCATATTTGTACTGCTCGGATCATGTTTTCTAGCCTTAAAGCGTACAACACAAAAATACGTAACCATCATACAGGTAAATAAATATAAGCATTAATTTTTTAATTAGTCGTAACTATTTATTTAATAAATTCCTGTCTTCCACAGGTAGTGCTCTGCATCACAGCAGCCTGCATACTTACATTCCCCTACATGACCGCAAATTTTAAGGATTCGCCACGCTTCAGCAATATTGTAGCACTCGATAAAGATGAGTCTGTAATGAATACCATGGACAACACGGAAAATGTTGAAGAGAGAATGAACGCTATACACAAACGCGAAAGCGATGAAATGCCACAAATATCCGGACACCTGAATTGGCAACGTTTCTATACACTTTGTGGTCAAGCAGCTAGCGAACAAAGCAATAAGATCAGGTCGCAATTGCGTTGTGCACACTTGGAAGGTATGGACGTGATATGGATGGGTACCGTAACCCAAGTTCATATAAGTCGTGTGTCCAATATACGCGCTGAATATATGAACAGATATTTGCCAACGTGGTTGAGTCGCCCGATTAGCTGCATTTACGGTTCATACGTACGCGAGCAACTTCAATGCGATCCAGAAGAGAAGGAAATATTCTGCAGAGATATAGACATCTTGCTAAAGCATAGCGAATTACAAAGTAAATGTTCCTTGCATCAGTGGAATACGTACGAATATGAGATACGTGTGCGCATGCCAACACAGGGTTTGCTAAGCAAAAGCATCGATATTGTGCTACAAGCTGGTCACAAATTTGGTAATTTCACTCGTGCCTTGATGGTGGGTGATCGTCTTCAGTTCTATGGTACACTACAAAATTATCGACCATCTTTGGCAAATGGTATGCGCGAACGTGAAGATTTTATTTTGGGTGGCTCACATACGCGCATACAATTGTTGGCTGTTAAATGTGTACAATGCGGCGATAAGACGCTAAAGACGGTAAGCGTGGAACGCAAGTCGCCACTAAATGCTCGAATGCGTGATCTTATGCGGGGTATTAAGTATCTTTTGAACGTTTTGTTTAACCCACTGATAACATTCAAATAATTTTAATCATTACCATATAACTATACTTATGTATATTCGTTGTGCTACCATCAAATATTGCTCAAATATTTGAATTACTTGCCCACTCGAACATGAGTCATGACAAATGAATTGTAAAATTAAAACATATTGAATTAAAATAAATAACATGTGAATATGTACCTAAAATAATTGATTATACCGTAACAGAAAAATTTCATATTTTTTTAATATATAAAAAAGTCGCCTTCGCTCGTACTCTGTGGTTAAAAAAGTTGAGATCAATACCAGTAGCCGGCACTTAAGCTTATTCAGTTCTTACTGTGTTGCTTTACTTTCGTGCTCACTTACGCAGTCACACTTCCTCTCACTCTCGGCAAGTGACCGACGCTTTGAATCATTATCAACAATTAATGAGTCATTCTCAGCCTCTGTGTGAATCAACATTCGCCTTGTACATTTCAGTTGTTGCAGCGAGTTCGCGGATGTTTAGTACTGTGCAAATATTCGGAATAAAGCAAAAACAAATTTGTAAAGATTATTGTTTATATTATCCATTGATTATTTCTATATAAAATGGCTACTGCAGCAGATATCAATGATTATGAAGTTATTTATAAATTACAAGGAAGCGAACTCACCAATGAGCATACTCCACCACCATTTTATTTGAGTAAGCCGATAATACAAAAATGCTACGCTCATCAAGATGTTGAGGATATTTCCAGTGATGTACGTTTTCCATATTTCAAATGCCCTCAAGCACGCTCCTATCCAATAGATTTGAATAAGGGATTTGAGCAATATATATTCAGAAGAGAAGGAAAGCATTCGGAGATGCTTAATGATCTCCAAAATTTTATACTGGAATCAAAAAAAAATGTACTACAATCGCACGACACAGAAAATACTAGCCGAGCGGATGGATCAAATCGATCACAGCCACAGCAGAAATCAACACGTAAATTAGTTCTGAGCAATCGTGGTTGTTTATGCAACATCATGATCATCCCATATCGTATGAAGGCATCGGAATATAACAACAGTAAATTTTTTGCTACACGGTATGGTGGTGCTCTTTACATCTCTGACTGCAAATTGAGTTTTAGAACTTCAAAAAACGACACATATCATAATAAATTTATGCAAACTTGCTTTTCTGGTAAGTAAAATCTGTTGACAAACTCAGTAATAAAATTTGTTTCTTTTGATAAGTGATCGAGTATTATCTACATAATTGTGTGTATGAGACCGGGGGAAACCCCCTTGCTAGTAATTATTTCTCTTTTCAACATTTCGCCGTAAAAGATCAATGCCTTTATAGTGACTACTAACGTACGAATCGACGCTTCGAATTTACATAAGTAGTGATTACTGAAATTAATTGGTAATTGGCACAAAGTGTTTAAAATAGCAAACAATCGAATGGTCTAATTAGGCTAATGATAGCTAGGGACATGAACAATAATTGAGCAGTTTATAATAAATTTTTGTTCAATTCAAAATCAATATATTTATTTCTAGATGATCCTGACCTGGACCCTAATACCAATGTACCTGTAAATGAGAATAAATTTATTCATGGCATTTTTCGTTCCACAATCAAAGAATTTGATCTACTTTACTCTGCAGAAATTGCGGGAATAGTTTCAAATCATGTGATCGACGATATGTAAGCTCATTATTCATAATTATTTCTTATACATTTGGGCATATAGTATAAATATACAGTCAGCGTCAAAAGAAAGTGTACAAATGATCAGGGAGTGATGGAAATTAAAGTTAAATACTTTCCATTGGCTTTAGTTATGGATGGTAATCGTCGATTGATGGAATTGACAAGTTTTCCTGTTTCTTCCGATACAGTATTTTGTCATTATTTCACAATAACATCCTGGTGCATGTCCTTACTGCAAATCGTCCTCGGGAACTTCAGATGTGACAGTTAATGCTAGCACAATTCATCGGGCACTACATTCGAGTGGCCTACATGGTCGAGTTCCGCGGAAAAAGCCATTGATATTCAAAACCAACCAATTGAAGCGTTTAAATTTTGGTAAAAAGCATCAGTACTAAGATATTTCCTTTTGGAAGAAATTATTTTTATTGACGAAAGCAATTTGGAAGTATTTGGGGGACAAAAATCAGCGAAAATTTGAAAGACTAGAAATCAAACATTTGCTGAACAGAAAGTAATATCAACAGTGAATCATGGTGGCACCTCAGTGATGATGTGGCGCTGCAGGGCATGCACCAGGATGTTATTGTGGCAGAATGACAAAAAATTGTACCGGAAGTAACAGGAAAACTTGTCAATTCCATGCCTCGACGTTTATCATCCATAATTAAAGCGAATGGAAAGTATTAACTTTTATTTCCATCGCTCCCTGATCATTTGTACACTTTCTTTTGACGACAGAAATTTTATGTGTTTTCAGTTTTATGTTCATAACATTTGTTGTTGTAATAATTTTATTTTTGTTTTTTATAAACTTGATCATTATTAAATATCCTTTTAAAAGACATTAATTCTTACATTGTATCACTTAACAAAAACATAAAAACACAAGAAATATAGGAAAAAAGTTGTATACACTTTCTTTTGACGCTGACTGCGTATTTGATTGTTTTACAGTGAAGATATGGGAAACATTAACAACTTGAAGTTCATCAATACAAAACTACTTTGGAATTCTGGATTTATAAATATTTGGAAACATCCAAAAAGCTTGCTCTGGTGGCTTCAATCATATCTGTCAAACAGTTCAGATATTTGTGTTGGATTGAAAGATGCCGATGGATTCATACGTATGCCAGTACAGTTGAACCAAGTAAAAGATCTTCCCAGAGTAAGTTGTAATCTCTAATTTTAATATATTTAAATTACAAGTTTAATTTTATATTTTTAGAATCAAACGTGGAAACCACATATTTGCATCCGATTCTTGCTCACCATGCTAAAATTGATTGAAACGACAATGTCTTCAGTTAACTGTCCATATACTGTTTATGAATTTGCATACGACTCATTCACAACGTGTATTAAATTAAAAAAACACATTGGTAAAACGGAGTACTCCTTCTTAAGTGAAGAATACATAGAACATTGCAGAAAACAAACATCAATGTGATGTCAATTTGCACAAAAGTACTCATTTTATTATTACTTAAAGGGTGCCAAAGTGAAATCAAATATTTACCAGAAGTAAACAAGAATATCTGTTTTATATTTGTACTATATAAGTTTTAATAATAACAATAAATAATATTATTTCACATGAATGTATATACTGTTATGGACAAGGATTTAACGCACTTGCCTTCAGAATTAGAAATATTACTGTTAATCTTAAGAGAGCGATATTTGCATAGTAGATCAATACACCACTTTCACCAAATGACCGTTATCACTTCCTCCCAGATGTTTTTAGTTTGTTTTGTTAACTTTCGCCACAAATGCATTGGACATGCCGCACTTATAGTTGGTTGGTTGGAAACTGTATTTAATAGGTAATATTATAACAAATTTGAATAAAATGGTGACGGGAAGATACCGTTTTGTGGAAAAAAAAAATAAGAATTATTTATGACCTTTACAAAATAATCTCACAAAACAATCTCCCGTGAGCAAAGGAATTTCAAACTTCGGACAAGCTTTGAGAAGGAGTACAGGAGACGTGAAAGTCGCGTTGAAGGGGATGTCCGAAAAATCGCTGATTACAACAAAATAAGTAAATCGACAGTCCACGACATTATTAAGGATTCCGTGATGTGTGCAGACTAGAAAACAATAGCCGAGATGATCGAAGATCCCATGGTGTCCTCGAACGATGTGGATAGTATAGAGAAAGATATGTACTATTCAGGGGATTTTACGTCTTCTTCAAGTAATCACTTCATATTTGAGTTGAGACTAATATATAACTGTCCGAAAAAAAATTTTAGCTCCGCCCATTTCAATTCGGGCATGAGAGGGTTAATTAATTATTCCATACAAGACAAGGAGTACGTGTTAAAAATGTACAGGCATATACATTTTTTAATAAAACTCATCGAATTTATAACTGTATGAATTATGTTTATAAAAGTGAACGAAGTTCTTATTGGTTCGCTTTACTTTCGTTCTCACTTCCTCACACGTCGACCACTTACCAAGGCTTTGAATGAAGAATCCGTTATTTTTACTCTTCTTGGAATCAATATGATATGTACATCCATGGCAAATATGTATTAATTTGGAAATTCGCCTTGTTCATTTCAGTTGCTGCAGTGAGTTCGCGGATTCTAGTTTTGTAGTGCAAGTATTCGGAATAAAATAGTTATAAAGACATTTGTTAAGACTCTTAATTATATTAAACAATTAATTATTGTTTACTTCTATATAAAATGGCTACTGCTGCAAATATCAATGATTATGAAGTTATTTATAAATTACAAGGAAGTGTACTCACCAATGAGCATACTCCGCCACCGTTTTATTTCAGTAAGCCGAAATTACAAAAATGTTACGGTTTTCATGATGGAAATTTCAGTGATGTACGTTTTCCATATTTCAAATTGCCGAAACCATGCTCCTATCCAATAGATTTGAATAAGGGATTTGAGCAATATATATTCAGAAGAGAAGGAAAGCATTCGGAGATGCAGGAGGATCTCCAAAAATTTATACTGGAATCAAAAGAAAATGTTCTACAATCGCACGACACAGAAAACGCAAAACGAGCGGATGGATCAAATCGATCCCAGCCACAGCAAAAATCAAAACGTAAATTAGTTCTGAGCAATCGTGGGTGTTTATGCAAAATCATGATCATCCCATATCGTTTGAAAGCATCGAAATATAATAACAGTAAATTTTTTGCTACACGGTGTGGTGGTATTCTTTACATCTCTGACGGCAAATCGAATTATGGAACTTCAAAAAACGACACATATCATTATAAATTTGTGCAAACTTGCTTTTCTGGTAAGTAAAATCTGTTGACAAACTCAGTAATAAAATTTGTTTCTTTTGATAAGTGATCGAGTATTATCTACATAATTGTGTGTATGAGACCGGGGGAAACCCCCTTGCTAGTAATTATTTCTCTTTTCAACATTTCGCCGTAAAAGATCAATGCCTTTATAGTGACTACTAACGTACGAATCAACGCTTCGAATTTACATAAGTAGTGATTACTGAAATTAGGTAATTGGCACAAAGTGTTTCAAATAGCAAACAATCGAATGGTCTAATTAGGCTAATGTTAGCTAGGGACATCAACCATAATTAAGCAGTTTATAATACATTTTTGTTCAATTCAAAATCAATATAAATATTTCTAGATGATCCTGACCTGGACCCTAATACCAATGTACCTGTAAATGTTAATGACTTTATCAGTGGTATTTTTCGTTCCACAATCAAAGAATTTGATCTACTTTACTCTGCAGAAATTGCGGGAATAGTTTCAAATCATGTGATCGACGTCTTGTAAGTTGATTATTCGTAATTATTTGTTACACATTTGGGAATATAGTATATGTATTTAAATATTTTACAGTGAAGATATGGAAAACATTAACAACTTGAAGTTCATCAATACAAAACTACTTTGGAATTCTGGATTAATAAATATTTGGAAACATCCAAAAAGCTTGCTCTGGTGGCTTCAATTGTATCTGTCAAACAGTTCAGATATTTGTGTTGGATTGAAAGATGCCGATGGATTCATACGTATGCCAGTACAGTTGAACCAAGTAAAAGATCTTCCCAAAGTAAGTTATAATCTATAATTTTAATATATTTAAATTACAAGTTTAATTTAATATTTCTAGAATCAAACGTGGAAACCACATATTTGCTTCCGATTCTTGCTCACCATGCTAAAATTGATTGAAACAACGATGTCTTCAGTAAATTGTCCATATACTGTTTATGAATTTGCATACGACTCATTCACAACGTGTATTAAATTAAAAAAACACATTGGTAAAACGGAGTACTCCTTCTTAAGTGAAGAATACATAGAACATTGCAGAAAACAAACATCAATGTGATGTCAATTTGCACAAAAGTACACATTTTATTAGTATTTAAAGGATACCAAAGTGAAACCAAATGTTTGCTAAAAGAAAAAGATATCTCTTATATATACTATATGTATTATATAAATTTTAATAATTATTATTTCACAGGTACATATATATATGTATATTTGAATTATTAAAATAAAGTCCAGCTCTGTTTATATTGCAAACGGTTAATAATGTGATATTCACGTGTGTATTTTGGCATAAGTTATATATCTGGACCGTGAAAAATGTTTGCTGTACCGTGTTTTTATAACCGCAGTTATTTTGGCTTTGGTTTTCTAAAATCGCATTGCGAACATTACTGCAAATGTAAGTATTTACTGATATGTGGCACTTGAGCCCAAAAAAAAAATGCAAGCAGATAAATCAAATGCACATATCATACGTTTGTAGCTACCATAAATGGTTTCTTACGGCGAAATGTTGAAAAGAGAAAGAATTTATAGAAATTTTAGAATATATAATTTAAACGGGGATTCCCCTTCATGTTTACTTTAACTTAACTTGGAAATAGTATATTTTCACAAAGCGTATACACATATATCCATATCACTCTCATTCACTTATTCATCAGTCATTGTTGCTGCTTCATGCAATGGTGCTTTCTCGTTTCACTTGTCACATTTGCTTTTAATTTTTTAGGAAGATCGTATGGTGAATGTCAGCTCGTGTTAATCGAAAATAAACATTGAGCAAAGGAGAAAAATGCATTGCAATGCTTCGAATTGTGACTATAAAGTGCTTATGAAATTGCGACCAAGTGAAATAACTAATGAAAAGCAGCCAGCATTCTATCTGAGTCGTCCTAAAATCCTTACAGTTTACTCTTGTTGGGGGTGTGGCAATATTAGTGAAGATGTACAGCTTCCATATTTTAAAGAGCCAAGCAAAGATAATATGATACGAAACTCTTTCATTCGTGAGAGAGCTGTCAAAGTCCGCATTTTTTATAATATTTGGCAGTAGTGCCACTGCGGGAAAACATAAGTTAGGAGATTTTTATTCGATTTCTTGGGTATTTATTGGTTTGCAGTTTATGCTTAATAGAGACTTCTTAACCAATATTACACCAACACAAACACTTATAAATATATATTTTAAGATAAAAAATAAACATCTACACGTAAAAATAATAAAATATTATAATAATTAAAAATCGTACATATTATTAGTCAACATAAACAAAAATTTAGCTTAGTTGAATTTAGTAACATATATTTATTTATATTTTATAAACCAATAAACACCTTAATATATTCTCTAAAAGTTTAAGAGAAAATTTGTAATCAGATATGAATTTACGTAAATGGCATTTAACACTGCCAAAGAACGTATATTACTTTTGTTCAAATAGTCACCGTTTCTTAAATAATATACACATATTAATTCCATTTAAATAAAAGTTAATAGTAATTCAAAAATCACAAAAAACTTATCGTACAAAAACGAACCATTTAATCATTTATTTCTGCGGGATTCTTAGTGGTAGCTCGTCATTTTGACTGTCAGCTGTTCAGTAGCCCATGATCTGGCTTTGTTGCCAACATCAAAAATGAGTTCATGGGCTCTCTCAACAAGCAAAAGAGAAGAGTTTCGTATCATATTATCCATGGAGCCAAGTGCAACATCATATCCTCTTAATTTAAATGAAGGATTTGATCAATTCATTTTCAGGAGGAATATAAAGGAAAGGCTTAATAAAATAGAAAAATATGTAATGGACACCGAAGACAACGTTCTGCGGCCGTATTCAAACGCACCATCGGCCTCAGGTCAAACACAATACAATTCTAAACGTAAATTGATTTTATGTAAACGTGGAGTATTGACCGACATCATGGGTATACCTTATCAAGGAAAAGCATCTGAATATAATAATGCGACGTTTTATGTTACCAAATATTGTGGTGTGTTCCACATGAAAGATGCAGATGCAAATGCGATGCCTGAATTTGACAAAAAAAACACATACCATCGAAAATTTATGCAATTATGTTTTTCTGGTGAGTACCTCGATTACTTCCCCGTATTATTTTACGTGAGCGAAATTAATTGTAGCATATCATTTAACATTATGTCACTAACCCGGATTATGTATGTGGTTTGTACGTCCGCAGCAGACTTGCAACTAATCTTACACCTAGTAATCCTATCCATATAAATTCAATACCTGTACTGTGGTTGTTAGCTATTTATCCTTATAATTTATGTGGAAGAATCAAATGAATTTAAGTTTTTAATTTAAAATTATTTAGATGATCCCGATTCGGAACCTACAACCAATATTCCTATTGATGACAATAACATAATTTTTTGTATCATTAAAAGTTTATTGAAAGAGTTCGATCTGATCTACTCAGCAGAGGTCCAAGGTATTGTGTCTGACCGTAAGATTGAAAACACGTAAGTACTATTTCTATATTCTATGCAAATGGAAGTTGGTAATTGTAGGAGAATTTAACTGTTCTAAACATATTGAAATGTTGTATAAAAACAAATATATATTAATAAAATATGAATTTACATATTCAATCATGTATTCTTACCTTGCAGTCATAATACGGAAGAAATTAACGATCTTCGTTTCATATTGACTAAACAATTGCAAATAAGTGATAAATATAAAGGAAACATTTTAAGTAAATCAAAGTGTTTGCGCTGGTGGTTACAAGCGTATTTGTCTAAAACTAGCGATATATGTATAGGACTGAGGGATCGGAAAGGTATTGTGCGCACTCCAGTACAAATCAAGCGAGCTGAGGACCTAGTAAAAGTAAAAATTCGAATTGCAATATTCTTGAATATTTAATTGTTATTTTTGTTTTTAATTTTAGAATTGGAGATGGAAGCCCCACGTGTGTATACGTTTTTTGTACTCCATATTGAAGTTGATAGAAAAAACAATGATGCAAGTAGATTGTCCATATACAGTCTACGAATTTGTGTATGACTCTTTCGCCGGATGTTTTAAATACAAAGTCCACGCTGGCAAATCAAATCACTCCTTTTTGTCGGATGATTACATCAAAAAATGTAAAAAGTGCACTTCCCATTAATAGCAGTTTACGTAGAATATCTATTATGTATATACATATATCCAGACGAGTGATAATTTCTTTGATTTATTAGTAGATTTATAAACAAACTACCAAATAATTAATAAACTAAAATATAAAATGAAAAATATGATTCTCGATAATAAGCTGATTATATTTATTGGCGGACGTCATTTAAATATGCCAGGGATACCACCCCAAACAGAAGATATTAATTACATAGATGACAATTAAAATTATAATTTATTTTTTTTTTTTTTACTTTTTCTTCATATAGTTCTTAAACATCACTTTAAAATATGCAAAAGCCGATGTAATAATTAAAAATATCTGAAACTGAAATCTTCCAATGAAAAGAGACATGAACTTACCATTAAATGCCAGCAATTTTGTGCATTTCTTTTTCAATAAATAAGCTAAACAAATTTTATATTTAATAAGTTTGGTTAATGACATAAAATGAGATCTATATTTATGAAACTTTCAGAAATTAAAACAAAATTTTGCAAGAAATAGTCCTTAGCACTTATTTTCTATAATTATGTGCTACAGGGATGTTAAACGAATATGACAAAGTAGAATGACTAATAACTGTCAAATGTGATACAAAGCACATTCATTTCATACTGTCATTTGCTTTCCGATTGTGAATTGAGAATATTGGTGTGCGCCTGTTAATTGTTGTTATAATTCTTCGCATATCAGAGAAACGATAGAACTGTGTATAAAAACCATAAACGCGTGAGGAAAACCTTAGACGATTTTTAGTAGCATACTTGGAACATCAAAGACAGCGTAGACACCAGAACAATTTTTTATACATACACACTGCGACCGATTAAATTTTTTTTTGTAGATTGCGCACCCACTGGTACAATGATTCCGGCAATTACATCGAATGACAAATTTCACAATGTTATTATTAGTACAGGAAATATTCTTAACTTAAATAACCAATTAGGTGGAAAGTCAACTGAAGAAATTCTGGATGGTTTGAGTTTGACATTACAGTGCCAAGAAGCCGCCTCACAAGTGGAATTGATTGAAGCAGATGGTTGTGTACTTCGAGCTACAGAAGAGCTCAAGCAGAAATTAACCGAAAACGAACGGTCAGATATTAGTATTGGTGCAAAAATATTTTTAAACAAAAATTCTAGTGCGTATGTAAAGCAGGCGATAAGAACATTACTGCAAGTACTTAAAGTAGAGCACGTGGACAACGTAGTGTTGGCGTATCACCCGACAACTGGAGATAAATCATTAAACAGCAACAGTAAAGAGCATGCTCAAATTAATGACAAATCGGATCAATTAAAAGAACTTTGGGCGTCATTGGAAGAATTTGCATTGCAAAAGAAAATAACACAATTGGGCATTGCAGATTTAGATATTGAACAACTGCGCCAATTATATGCAACCGTCAAGGTTTATCCGACTATAGCGCAAATTAATTTGGAATCTTGCTGTGTGGTACCACCAGCATTACAGGAATATTGTACAAAACATGATATACAACTGTTGACACATAGCGATCCAGAAGTTTTGTTATCCGATGAACAATTTATTGTACCTGGCTACCAAGTGGATTGGGCTTTACGTTATCAAGTGCATGTTCGATGTCGCGGTGTAATAACTGCCAAAGGCTACATACTCGGCGCCAGCAAACGCGATCAAATAGAAGTAGCAGTTTGAATGCCAATCTAGTTCAAGTGCTAAAAACGCGGGTGGAGGGCAATAGCGTGCGATTTGTGTGTATTGTGTGTAACTAATGTGTATAGAAATGCTGGTTCAGCGATATGGATTAATATTGGTGATTATTGCTCTGCCGAAAGCTTTTTATTTGGGGTGCATCCAAACATGAAGATGTAGTTAAAGGGATTTAATGGCCTTATTCGATGCAGCACGTTAAGCTTTTTTATCACTGCAAAAAGTAAAGAATAAAATTATTAAAAACACCACACACATCCTACATGCATATGAATTTACTATATAGACGGAGTTGTTTGCGCCCCTATAATAATATACTTACATATATATAAATAACAACAATAAACTTTTATGTTGTTATATACGATTATTTACATTTATATAATTAACTTTTTTATATATTACTTTTATTGCGGCTATATATAATTAAAGCAATATTGAGGCGATACAGATATACATACATACATACATACATATTTGGAGCGTTTAGAGGTCTAAAAGACTAATGCGAAAAGTAAAAGTTTACATGTGTATATAAGCTACAAAATAAGAGATCGAAAACACAAATTGGAAATACGTTTGTAAAATGGTTTAAGAAATTTCTTATTGATTTACATTAAAAATTCAACTTACCAAAACTGTGCAACAATTTTCGAAATATGTATAACATGAAATGTTTAATAAATAATAGAAAATTAATTAAAATATGTCTTTGTAAACCATAAACATACATACATACATACATACATACATATATACGTATTTACATTAATAAAAATGAAATAAACATGTATATTTTAAGAATGCATTGTAAACTTAATAAAAAACTTTTGAGTAGTAATAATTATATCAAATACAAAACAGCTGCAAGCTATGGGTTTATACATACATACAAACATCATACATATGTACGTAGATTTATTGTATTAATGTTGTAATGTAATTACACAATTCGCTGCAATTTCACAGTAAATATTTTTTTTAGTTAAAAATAAATTATATGAAACAAAAAAAAAAACAAACAGATTATCACAAACTATTATTTGTCTCTTATCTTATTTCGGTATTAATAGGGCGGTACAATCGGCATCAAACAGCTTGTAGGTTATGGTTCAAAATACAGAATTATTTATGATGAACTATTAAAAGTTGAAATAATGTAGATTTTGGCGATTGGTGTTTTAGTGTATTTCTACTCAGCAACGCACAATTTCAATAATTCTATCTGATTTTACACTTCCTGTTCGCATTAAAATCAATAATTTCTAGGTTGGATTAGCTTTTCAAGTGTGAAATATCCTGTGATATTTTATTTCTTATACTAATACATATTTATATGTAGGTATGTACTTGTGAACCTACTAAGAGGAATGCAATAAATCCAATAATTTTTTTACTGTGCCTACTTTTGAAGTGTTGCCGTAAATCAGTATTCAGGTATGTAGTTGCTATAACAAGCTCAATGAAATTTATAAACGGAAGTGCTATGCTGATTATTAACTAAAAGGGTTCTCACTTCAAATTTACGACAGCATAATACGAGATGGGGTACATAAATAATTTAAAGTTAATAAATTTTTAAAAAGTGCATATTTTGATAGTCCAATAATGATGTCACATTGTATTATATATCTTAGGAAATGCAAGATTCTGCTTTGCTTTTGTGCTTACGATAAATATTTGAGAGTTTCGCATTATTTTTTTTAGAGAGATGTTTTTTTTTGAATCTATTGTGACTGTTTTTTTATCATATTTAAATGATGTTTCTCAGAACGTTCGTTTTTTATAAAATAAATTATTTACATAATTATGTATTACTGACGATAGACTAAAAATCTTCAATAGCTGAAATATTTTAAATTAAATATTAATTTTATTTTTTCGACACGTGTTTTATAGAATTCATGAATAGGGGAAACAATCATTTGGATTAAAACACACACGTATTTTTTATATAATTTTTAATGTTACGTATTAGCTATGTCATTAAAAGTTTATAAAAATAAAAGAAAGAAAATAAGCGATAATTATTTATTATATAAAAAATTATTTATATAAAACTTGCATAATAAGTTATTTAAGTCATAAGTTTATATGTACACACATGTATATATATATAGTTTAAACAAATATACGTAGCAACCAAGCTCGGATTCAAGCTGTTTTGGTGGTAAAACAAATATAAACAATAACAACAAAAAAACGTTATTCAAATTGTATTTATTTTTTCTACTTTACCAATGTGTATGCACATATATATGTATATATGTTCGAAAAATTATATAACAAATTCTCGTGCATTTGTACCGTTAAACGTATGTATGTTTGTTCACAGTGTGTAGAAGAATCAACTTAAAAGTGATTATTTCAAAAATAAATAATAATTTACTCGCAACGCTCTCTGGCTGGTCTGACTAATATGACGTCAGAGCAAAAGTGATATTTGAGATTTTTATATTTTGAAATAAGAATTAAAGATTTGATTTCAAGCTCAAAGTTTAACTATTTCTTATATATTTTCCCGTAGATCCTAGATGAAACATAGGGTCTCACTTAGTTTGACGTATGTAAATTCATGAATAAATATATGATTTTCAGTTGAGCAAATAAACTATGCCCCCCAACTGACTCATACTACATTAGGCACATTTGTGAACATGTGTGTATATATAATGTTGGTAAAA
This sequence comes from Zeugodacus cucurbitae, assembly GCF_028554725.1. NCBI lineage: Eukaryota > Metazoa > Arthropoda > Insecta > Diptera > Tephritidae > Zeugodacus > Zeugodacus cucurbitae. The sequence goes on from NC_071667.1 coordinate 67,954,398, forward strand.
TAATTAAAAAAATCACCAGTTATAATTTACTGTTATTAAATTTTTGTACAAAAAAAAAATAATAAAAATATATAAGTAAATAAAAAACAAAATCGAGAATGACGTATGTACGTATGTATTTATATAGATTAATTTCGCAGTTTCTTTCACATATTTTTTATTTCTCGAAATAATGCTGCGTGCACTGTAGGGTGCATAGAATTTCACAAAAACGCAACAAACGAAATTTACTTTAATGAGTTGTCGTCTGTGGCGGTGTTACTCTTGATTAGATAGCGATGACTTGTGATTTTTTTCCGTCAAATAACAACAACAATAATAATTACATTAACAAGTTATGGGCACATGTTTATGTATGTATGTATATGGATATGTAAACATAGATATAACTTTGTATTTGTATAACTACATTTATTTATACATATGGATTTATATATATTTATATATATACATATATACACATGCTATTCTATATTTAGTTATGACATTGTTGTTGTTGTTGTTGTAATAAATGAACATAATAAAGAATTTGTGAAATTTGTCAAGTATATTAAAATGTAATACGAGGGCGTATCCAAGTGTCTGCGAGCATAAAATCTTTAAATAAATGTTCGAACTGAAATTTTATATATTTTATTAATAAATAAGTCAACATAATTTTTATACCCTGAACAGGGTATATTAAGTTTGTCACGAAGTTTATAACACCCAGCAGGAAGCGTCGGAGGCCCTATAAAGTATATATATAAATGGTCAGTATAGTCAGCCATGTCCGTCCTCTGTCTGTATATATACGAACTAGTCCTTCAGTTTTTAATATATCGTTTTGAAATTTTGCAGATGTTATTTTCTCTTCAAGAAGCTGCTTATTTGTCGGAACTGCCGATATCGGACCACTATATCATATAGCTGCCATACAAACTGAACGATCGGAATCAAGGGCTTGTATGGAAAACTTCCACATTTGACGTGGTATCTTCACGAAATTTGGTGTGAGTTATTGTTCATAGAAATAATTTAATCTCCGAAAAAAATGTTCAGATCGGACCACTATAGCATATAGCTGCCATACAAACTGAACGATCGGAATCAATGGCTTGTATGGAAAACATTCGCATTTGACGTGCTATCTTCACGAAATTTGATATGGCTTACTGCTTATGGTAATAATATAATATTCGAAGAAATGGTTTAGATCAGTTAACTACATATAACATACATATAACCTTAATGTTTCTAGCAAACAACCCGGCTAAAAAGAATTAGTAAAATGTTTTCTTTTTTTTTACGTCTTTAGATTTGCTTAAACACATAGTTACTAAAAGAAATGCACCTGTGAAGGGTATATTAGCTTCGGTACAGCCGAAGTTAACGTTTTTTCTTGTTTATGCTAAAAACAACAAAAAATAAAAAAAATTATGAAGGGTTTAAATATTTTCTTACTAAAATATTTTATATAAGCCCTCAGCAAGCTGCCTTGAAATTCGGCATTTTCGATTTGGAAGTAAGTTTAAATAAAATATAAAAAAGAAATAAAAAATATCCTTTATATATAATAGATATACATAATGTACAAAGTTCGAAATTTAGTAATTTAAAAATATTTTCTATTTTCTTCAGAGCTAGTTTATGCAGATTATTTCAAAATTTTATACAAATTTTTTTTTAATATTTTTGTTTTTTTTTTTTTATAAAATTAACCGTGTGATGTATGCATCAGGTATGGCATTGCCCTACTATTATTCCTGCTATTTTTAGTGTGCGCTTAACTCTATATAATCACTTAAAGAAGACTCGAGAATATTTGCTTTCATTATAACACTCTCATATACATACATACATATGTACATATAATTGTTCATTATTAATTATGTGATTGTAAATTTATCCAGGCACGTCATTAATTCTAATTTTTGATTAGTCATTTACAATTGTGAAATTTGACCATATACTTTAAGTACATATATACATAAGTATCTATTTTGCATGTGAGTACACTGTAGAAAAATGTTTAATTAAAAATCTCTTTGGTGAATGTCCAGAGTGACAAGCCTGCCATAAAAGATAACACTCACCTTTGTCCTTCAATAGCAAATGGAAATACATTTATGACGTTGGCGTGTGTAATCTTCCGCTCTTATTTGCCATTTCCTTTTAATATTACATTCTGCAATACAAAAATTGCTTTAAAAGATATAAAATAAAAATCCGAAATTCACACACAGACCTTACTAGTATATACATATTTATATCTAGAAGAGATAATTATACTTATCTAGTTCAAGATAACATTATCTGAATCAACTCCAGTAGTTATTCCAAATATTTACAAATGATATGAGCAAATGAAACTTTTAGTTGACAGATGGTTATTTGACAGCTGACAGCTATTGGCATGACTTTCAAATTCTACACCGCTAATTGGTACACCCTATATGTAATGTGTGAGTAATTAAAGTAAAAAACATCTGCTAGCTAATCAATGTTAATTTGTAATATTTTCAGTTTCAAATGGCTACAAACTGGCAACAAATGGCATTCTCTTAATTACAATTTGTTGACATTGATTTAATATCACCGTTATGAGTAGCTACATATATGACTGTGCAATTTCATTCATTAAGACCTAGCTATGCATGAGTATGTAGTCAGTGAGTGGTCTATTAGCGAAATAGAGTCACAGAGGGAGCAAGAACTTTCCTAGTATATATAACGGTTATTTAATATTCAGATAATAATTTTTCGATTAGTAAGTGAGTAAGTAACTCTCTAAAGGCCTGAAAAGTCTTTCAGTTCACCGAAATGATGTGCAATAGAGTCAAATGAAGGAAAACAGATAGGGCGGGATCCAACTGAACCTTGAAAGTATTCATGTGTCGTACAACTCTCCAAGAATATGTAACGGTTCATTTATATTCAGGTCTAACATAGTACGATCTTGAAGTGAGAAAGAAGCTCTAAGAAATTCGGGAATAACTAGTTTGCCAATATTACTACATAAATGGTCTCAAGTACTGTAATCACTGGACCTTGCTCTCACCATAACTAAGGAGAGCCATGAACTATGCGATTTTGTCACTGTGGAGGAAATAAAAACTGAATAAACTGAATGAACTGAACAACTGAAACGCCACCTATAAACACCAAGAGATCATTCCTACAATAGGTCGATGATATTGAAATACTTCACGGAACAGTCATCGAAAACGACTAAATTTCGACAAGCTTATAAAAATGGCTTTCATAGTGCAGTCATTAAGGGCCTATACCAGTGTAACCCATGAAAAATTGGGCGACTCTCGTGATTTTTTGATTAAGAAAGTACTTGATAGAATGTTTCGAAGTTTTTTGGACAGAATAAGATATATTTTCAACTATATTTTAAGATATTGTCTTCGGAGGTGCCAAAAAAAAGTAAATAAAAAAGGCCGAGTGAGTAGCTGAAAAAAAAAATTAAAAAAGATTATTAAATTTGAAGATATTTCCTTTACAATGAACTACGATTTTTGAAATATATCAAAAATTAACAGAATTGCGAAGTTCTGAAAAAAGTGTCAATCAAAATTACTCATCACACCTTTCTCTCTATCTCTAGCATACGACATCGCCGAGGCATCTCCTTTCAGGAGCATGTTGCAAGCCCTTGTGGACACAGAGTTTCACGCTTACTTACTCTTTGCTGTAAAAACGCAACAAACATTATTAAACACAATTTTACATTCTTTCATATTATTTATTTGCATAATTTCAAATTCGGGAATTGAATGTGCTTACATATATAACTAGTACGCTCTCTCTTCACAATACACAGCGTACTCGTATGTGTCGATGAATATGTACAATACCAGCATATGGTCTCCAAGCGAGACTCACTCACTTTCGTTTATTTAGTCTTCTCTGGGAGATATTCTGTCACATTACATGCATACGAGTATTTATAATTACTACTTATAATTATCATAATCATCGGCATACATACATACATCTTAACTACATGTGTTTGTAACTGGCTGTATCTACGCTATGTATTCACATACATACATATGTTCTTTAGTTGAATTTCTTCAAGTTCTTAAGTGTTATATATTTACAGATTTACTTCTGGTATCTAGGATCTTACTTTTTTCATATTTTTAATTACATTTACTTAGATACTTGGATTACAATTACATACACATATAAACGTGAGCTGGTGATTAAACACATTAAATTAATATTTTTTTGCAAAATTCTGAAGCATTTCTTTATGTTCTTTGCTTGTTTCGGTTTTTATAACCGTTATTTTCATTTTTTTCTTTCAGCGTTCTTAAACCAATGCCCATCAACAGTATGTTTTTAGTAAATAAACTTGCTGTATACCAAGTAACCTATTCTACAACTTTAACAAAAAAGTGTTCAATTTGTTTTACAAAATTAATTCTAATTTATTATTTTTAAAATTTAATACATCTAAAACACTTACACACTTATTAACAATTGAGTTTGTAAAGTTAAATTCCTTATATCCCTACTGGCAGAGCACCAGCCACTACTTAAATACATTTACAATATAAAAATAATATACTCAAATATTAAACACACTTTTTTTTAAATTTTTCTCTATTCACTTGACTTGTTTTTTAAAGCTAAAACACATTTTCATTGCATACAAACTTATTTTGTTTTCACTTTTTTCTATTATACCAAATAGGGATATTGGACGGTTCACTGCTGGCATAATTAATACCCAGGAACTACTGCGAAAATTATGCAGAAAAATATTGTAAAAATTATTTAATATAATAATAGTTAAATATACTAACATTTAGGTGAATTGCTATAAGCTTGGCTTCAATTTCATATACATCCAGACATACATATTTATAACAATTTTGAATTTTTATGTTTTATGCCAATTTTTTGCTCTACTTTACATTGACATACGAAAACTAAATAGTTTAAACATTTAAATCGCTTTTAACAAATTTTATATTAAATATAGTTCGTTGTCATTGCATAGGAATGAATTGCTGATATGCTGAAGCTTAATTATGAGAGTTGTACAGATTATTTAAGGTTAGGTTAGGATCTGGTGGCGTGTTGTAAAAATGTAAAAATGAAAAAAAAAAAATTAAAAAATTATGAAAAGATATTAAGAAATTAGATGTTTGCCATCTTTGATTAAAACATGCCGTTATTTTTTGAAATCTGCCAAACCGAGCTCACAGAAATAGTCAAAGCAAAAGTCTTCGATACCAGACCATACTCAACATTTTGGGTGAAAATCATTAATTATTTGTAAATTGATTCAATTATAAAAAAAATATTTATCTTCAAAAATATCTCACGGTCTGTGAACTGATGATAGTCTATTTACCTATTTACCTCAATACTAGTGTGTAGCAAGCGTCAAATGTGTGATTTATATGCATTTGTATTATATTTTAACAAGCACTTCAAATCTTAATAACAGTTATAACAAATTTAACATACCAAAGTGAAATAGATTAGATAAATGGTAAGTAAATTAATCGTCAATTTTAAGTATATAATAACCTAACATTTTATGACGTTTTTTTTAATTAGTTATCAATGATTTGATAATGAAAAACCTGAAAATAGATACATATATGTATATACTAGAACCGTTTATTATACACTCGCAATTTCTAAGAACCAAAGACGTAGATAATACGTTCTCTTAATTTTTTGTTAAGATATTGAAGATCTTCGGTATAAAATACTGAAGTCTAACGAAATCATTACGTTATGTAAATGCAGGTTTGGAGAAACTATTTAAGGGGTTATATGATATACAGTGGAACTTATCTAACTCGAATCATCATAATCCAGAAAAAAACTTCGAGTTAGAGAGACTTCGAGTTATAGAAATTTCATAAAAACATAAAATTTTCAAAAAGCTGTAAAATATAGATTTACCCACAGTTTTAGTTATTTACTTCGTAAAAAGATTCATTTGAATGCATTAAAACATGTATTCTGTAATTTTGTTTGTTGCACTTTGTTATTGTTTGGATCTTGACGCCTGTATCTCATGCCTTCGTTACACGATTTATGAATTCTATAAATGTAATATCATATTTTTTGTTAGCATCCATACGATATAGAGGGACTCTTTTTCAAGAGTTCGAGTTATGGAAGGAAATTTGTATGAAATTTGAATTCTAAACGCTATTGCCAATTCAAAAGTTCGAGTTATGGCGATCTTCGACATATAGAAGTTCGGGTTATGGAAGTTCCACTGTATGTTGAAGTCGGTAAAAAAATCGAAAATTATTCTATACGTTTATCTTAAAGTATACGTTCTTAAGAATGTTTTATAGATATTTAAGTAGTAGAAGCGAAGTTATAGCATTACGCAGCTTGCTCCGGTACAATAGACAAAAGTGTTTTTGAAATTTTAAACACGATTACCTCGAAAACATGTTTTTTCCGAAAACGTCGTTGCGGTGACTTGATCGAAAGAGCTTTCAACAGATCTCAATTTTTTTTTTTTCAAATTGTTCGAAATTTATTTGCCGTGTCCTTGAACGATTTCAGTTTTTCGTTTAAATTTTCATATCAATGTTATGAATTTTTCAATACATTTCATCAGATGAAAAAAATAGTCTTTTAGAAAATCAATTTTTTTTTTATTTTTTTTTCTCATTTCAATGAATCGTTCAGGGACAATATAAGTCCCCATACTAACGAAATTTGTTTGGTTTTATGTTTTCAGTTGAGCTGATGGATTTGAATCGTATTCACGGAAAGTCTTTTTGAAAAAAAAAACGCGTTTTGCATAAAATATTATAGTTGGCTATTTTTAGTATTTTTTATGTTCTTGATGTGATTTTACATATTAGACATTGTACTACGCAAGACGTATACCAAGTGTTAAATAAAAATATGGCTACATATCTCTACAGAAAATCAAAATGTTCCCCATTTTCCCGCACCTCAACATATATAATCTCTTAATCCATCTTTAGTCCAATACATTATTTCATTAAGATGTCTTGTAAATTTATCAATATTTTCTGTAAGTAAGTATGGTCCGATTTCGACAATTTTTAGATATAAGTGAAATATTAGAAGGATTAACGGATAATATTAGAAGGATTAATGGCCGGACGTATGCTTGTTCTTTACAAAGAACGTTCAATAATAAATCCTCTAAATCATTAGTTATATGAATATTGTTTATTGGTTCATGTGATGAAAACGATTGAAAATTAAATGACCAAGGTTCTGAGATTGTTATTTTTAAAAGATATATACATGTTCCGTGGTATAATTTTAACAAAAGCCAATTTTAACTTAAGCCAAAGTAAATATTTTTTTTAAATTATTATATATTAAATTTTTGATATCGAAGCAAGTTAAAGCTATGTGAATGAATCTTCGTCTAGAGTCTACATATGTATGTATATGACTACGGCTTTTTTACAAAGATTATCTATATTAGTTCAATATTTTGTTAAAATTCACTGTAGTTAGTTTTGATTTGAAATTTCCGGTTTGAATTTTTTAAATATGTGACAGGCCTGCTTAACTATTTTTCTACAGTAATTAGTTGACAAAAAAATAATAATTTTCACAAGTAAAAAAAATAATAAAACTAAAATAAAAAATTTATTAAAAAAAAATTAAATAAAAAATTAATTTTAAAAATTATATAAAAAATAACTAATCAAAATATATCAAAACAGAGAATTTAAATTAAGTAAAAAAAAAAAATTATTAAAAATAACTTTTCGCATCGCTAAAGAAACCTCTAAAATGTGATACGAAGTCTTCTATATTGATGAAAACTAAAATTTAAGGGGTTATATACAGTTAGACGGCCGAAAAAAAGTGAATTTTCCAGAATTTTTTCTGAGAAAACTTTTTAATTTATTGATCCAAAAATGTATACACATATTATGGTATCTTTTAACTGTATTTTAAGACTTAGTTTTAATAAAAATATTTATTTTCGAAAAAGAGCTACAGCTGATCTCCAGGAGCTCCTCTCAAAAAAGACGTTTTGCGGTGACCACTATATCTCGGAACTGGATCATCCGAAATTAAAAAACCAAACAGATTTCGTTAAAATAATGTTAAATCTAGTAATTAATCGAAGGAATAAGCAAAATAAAATTTTTTGACAAAATGGCGATTTCTCAAAAAAAAAATCGATTTTTCACCGAAATTTCGGCCTTAGATTGTCTATAAAAAAAAAATATTTATCGGAGAGAAAAAATCTACGATTAATTACTAAAAAATATATTTAAGAAGGTCGTGTTAAAATTTGAGACTAATCGGTCTAGCCGTTTTCGAGTAATGTTGGTCACCGACTTTGAAAACACCATTTTGAGAAAAACGCGTTTAAAGTTTGGACCTTGTATTTAAAAGCACTCTGAAATGCTTTTTCAAATTTTTCATTTGCTTGTAACTTTGAAAATATTCACCGGAACGATATGAAATTTTTTGTGTGTATTATTAAATATATGTACATTAAGAAAATAAAATAAAAAAATCGATTTTTTGAAAATTCTAACTGTATATAACCCCTTAAGCGAGGTGGCACTATGATAAAATTTCATATATTTGCCCATCATCATCAAAGCACGTTAATATTATTGAGGTTTCGTAATGTTTTCTGATATATGTTTCATTTATTTTTAAGCTGATTTGAGAGAGATAATGTTATTATTTTTGCTCAAATTTATTTTTTTAATGTGAAAAAAAAAACACTTTTCTATGAAATTAAAAAAATTTAAAAAAAAATATATACATATAAAATATATTTAAAAATTATGTAAATAAATAATTATAAAAAATATATAAAAAAAAATATTTAAAAAATACCTAAAAATAAATTCAAATAGAAAATAAATAAACACATAAAAAATTAAACAAAAATAAAAAAAATAACCATAAATTAATGATTGCTAAACATTGTGTTCGCATAGAATTCGTTATGTATTTTGACGGCTTTATTCACTATAAAATACAATTTTTTATCAGCACTTTAATTACGACTAACAACAAGACTTCATAAGTTTTCTTAATTTTGCGTAAAACAAGAAAAATATTTTTTCTTTTTAAAAATTACACTTCACATTATAAAACATTAATATTTTTTATAAAAACTAAAAATGGTGCAAATATGCATACTGCAATAAACTACTTGTTACTTGTTACTTGTGTATGTAGTTAATACATACAACTAATACATAAATACATACAAAAATTCAACTTTTGCTTCATATTTAAGCAATAGAGCTGTGATTCTATCCATTTTGAGCACTTTCCAAACATTTAATGCTATTTCAGAAACAACAAATAAATTTGTTTTTTTTTCTTTTCATCTAAATTGCTACATATGTGTATTACAAAAAATAACCTACACACACATATTAGAATACTAATACTAGTACACAACAACATGTACATACATATAGATACTTATACATATATATATATATGTAGTTAAAGCATTTGCACTTTTATTCACATTGCAAAACATTTATAAATTTCAAAATTTTGTTCGTGCTAAAAATATGCACACATACATATACATACATACATACATATGTGTGCATGTACTTAAATGACATAACAATCATACATTATATTAAACGCGTACATACATATATGACAATATTTGATACATAAAAACAACAAGTACACATAATACATATGTTGTATCAACACACATACACATACACATACACCTAATAAACTGTAATGATTTTGACTTCATTTTGCTTTAAAAACTACTCTAAAAATACAATACAGTTGCGTTAGCCTAAAATTCAGTTGTATGGCTTAAATTTAAGATTTGTGATATTGGTGTGTTTCGTTACAGTTCTGAATTAGCAGAACTTACTTACATATATCAATACAAGTATCTTTACTACACTTATGTTGAAGGTCCTTTTTTTATATATTTTTATATATATGTTTGTTTGTATGTATATCGGTAGTTAGCTATGTTCATATACTTGCTTTTAACAGTCTAAATCATACACTTTTACATACATATATACACACATAAAAACATTTGTATAAGCAAATTCAATAAGTTAATATTATAACTGTAATATATATATATAATATTTTTGCTTTATAACTTAAGCCAATTGGAGTGTGTTCAGTGCTTTTTAATTTTTTAATTCAAAATCAGTGGGGTCACTCTGTAAGCTTGTAATCCTTCACTTGCCTACATTTGTTCAAATTCGTATTCTCATACATTGATTTTTTTGTTGTAATGGATTACCGAGTAACTTATCAGGTTAATATATATGTATGGTATATGAATAAAAAAATTGTTGTAAATATATATGTATGTATATATTATGGTGAATCAGTCTAATTTGGGAATGGATTGTGTCTTAATGCACTTAAAGTTTTTTTGTTGGATTGGAATAGGGTTTAATAAATGAGCTAGCCGAAAACTGTTGACAGTTTTATACGCATATACAGTTATTTTCATAAAATATTAAAATTTGAATTTTTTTATAAATCGTATAAATTGACCCGAGTAAAATATTTCTGGATTTCACTTGTTTTGATCGGTCATATAGTGGAAAAGAACAACCAAAAAAGGGAAACTTCGGTCACTCATATTGTAGGCCGTGAAATTTCGTTGTGCTAATATAGGGTTTTTCAATAGGGATGCTACAAAAGTAAACCGATAGGGACAGCTAAGTACGCCATATTTTTTGCCGCTCTTTCAAAATTTTTCTTCAGTAACGTTTGCCATTTCATTATGGAAAGATATACAATCCAACAATGAGTCCAAACTATTAAAATTTACTACCGAGATTCGGAGTCAGTGGTCTCAACTTCAGGAACGCTACGTCCTACATAGTGATGAGGCTCATTTCAAGCTCAATGGCTTCGTCATAATCAAGACCGGCACGTTACTGAGAATGGCAATCGCTACAGCTCAATCATAACCGGCTATTTTTGGCCTGAATTGGATGATGTGGAATTGGAAAATATGTGGTTCCAACAGGACGATCACAATCGCTTTATAGAAGTTTGGCGAACGTGCTATCTCACGAAATAACCCAGTCAATTGGCCGTCTCGGTCGTGCGATTTGACGCCGTTAGGCTATTTCCCGTGGGGGCTACGTCAAGTTTTTGGTCTATGCCAACAAGCCAGCGACGATTGATGAACTTCGTACGAATATCGAACGTGAGATTACAGCAGTATTGACCATTTATACTTGAAAACCGTCGAAAATTGGGTTCTGCGTCTGGACTTCTGCAAGCGTGCCCGTGATGGCAATGCAAAAGAAATCGAGCTCCATGTATGGAATGGCATGTACTTTCACAGGAATAGAAATTTAATTGATATCCCGTATAATAATAACCGTTTTTGTGATTTTCTAGCGCTCTTATTGAAAAACCCTTTACAACAACAACAATCTATTTTTGTAGAATCTGTATGTTTGTTCTAATTATCTTGTCTAAGGGTCAATAAATTGTAAATTGCCACGATTGGCTAACGTCTAGTCTTTACTATGCACCAGTCTACTTTTAGAGCTCATTTATATACAAATAATAAAGTTGTTGAATCAGGTAATGTGCTGGGAAAAGAATCAAGGCTTGGAACTTTACCAACAACAATTTAACAAATTTTAATGTGCTTCCTCCTAAACACGGTAGTGGCTGCGCAAGGCTATTTTATATATATTAGTTTCTTTAACTCACTCTCTCAACTCATGCCCTCACGCATACATAACTCATATCAGATGCGATTTACGGTTGGCATGCTCAATGGCCGCTAAGAGTTCGTGTTTTTGACGCACGTAGAGTCTGCCTTTGCGCCACGGATTTTGCAATTGCAGCGGCTTAAAGTCATCGCGCAAGCAGCGCTCACGTGCGCCTATCACCGCCACCAAGCAGAAGTTCTCCAGCATGTCCGCCGTGTAGATGGGTCCATTGTTGCCCTTCAGAACTGCCGCCATATTCAGTTGTTTCACCACCAAATTGATCACTTCACGCGCCGTTGTCTTCGGCGTCACATGTAATTTGAGACTGGTGCCGGACGCCAGTCCCGTATTGTAGGCGGTATAGACTTGTATGATACCTGAGCTGGGCGCGTTGCTCAGAGCGGCGGCATTGGTTGCTTGTTCGGAGGTGTGACTGGAACCGCTTGCGGTGTCCTCTTCGCTGCTCTGTCGCGAGAGACTTTTTATAGAGGCAGTTTTCGCCGTTGTAGAGGTAGAAGCTTCCTCACTGCTGATTGGCTTCACACCGGTAGGCAGCGCGGCATGTGTTGACTTTAAGTAGAGCGCGCCATCGCGTAAATTTGCGCTCGAGGCAGCCTTCACTTTGCCGCCAATGCATTGCTCGATGGCCGTTTGGCTGCTAATCTTGGACGTTTTGATGTCATAGTCTGAGCTGGAAGAATTTTTCAGTGAGAGATTTGAGCCGGTGGGCAAGTAAGGCGCTGAGCTGGAACAGTGTGTCGTGCTGGCCAGCGATGCTGGCGTCGTGACATGCTGTGTAATGTTGGAGCTAGTGCGTTTACGATGCGTTGCTGCGGAGTGTGTATGCTTTGTGCCATCCAAGCTGGCCAGCGCTAGAGTGTCATCGGAACGTGAGGGTGGTATCGCAAAAATCTGTGCGAGTTCGTTGTTACTGCCAAGCGCTGATTCCGCACCGGAATAGTAGCTGCGCGTTGTGTACTGCGACGAGGTCATTGAGTCACCGCTATTTTTACGCAGTGAAACATCGGAGCTTGTGTAGCCACCCATACCAACTTGCAGCAGTTGTTGCGTACCGGTGGAGCTGACAGTTTTGCGTGAGTCGCTGCTACTTTGCGACTTGGCGGCGGACTGTTGTGGCGGTATCATGCTTGCGCAGGAGGTGGGCGTATTTGCACTACGACCAAGATTCTGTTCGGACTTTGAATGTTCGGCTGCTAGGCAATTATTGCTGGAACTCTGCGAATTGGCGCCCGGTCCTGGCCAGCTGCCACGTCCGGAACTTTTTGTGTACTTAGCATCACGTGTTGGCGGTTGTAGCAGCTGCTTATCCACAGCACGTCCGTCCCTGCACTTGTCGCTGCTATTGCCGTAGGCAAGTATATCTTTCATGATCTCCGAAGATTGCGCGTTTTTGTCGCGTGCAAATGCAATCACGTCCATCAGCCAACGCACACTCTTCCACACAACATTGAGGTTCGCCGACAGCTCTTGCAATTTCGCCAAACGCTCTTTGGCCGTTTGCAGTTCGCTTGTGGAGAAGGCTTCACGTTGCGAGTGTGTGGCCAACGCAGTGTCCAATTCAAGTATACAAGAAAGACGTGCATACTTCTGTATTATGCCGGGCTGGTAAGTGCGCAGGTGTATCATCTCAAAAGCTTGTATGCTAAGACTGGCGAGATCGTCACGTTGCAGCAGCAGCTCTGACTGTCCGGGCACGGCACAAGCCAGCTCGACGGCGGGACAGATAACTAGAAAACTAATGTCTTTGCTGTGCTCGATAACTTCGATGTCATACAGACGATGCGTCTTGGCATCCTCCGGCTTGATATTCATGTAGGTGAACAGCTTATGTGCCGCATTGGTAAGATCGTAGAGAAATAAACGTTGGCCTTCGGTGGTCTCTTCAGTACTCGTATTGAATTCGAGCGCCATATTTAAGGGACTATTGCTGCGACTGTTGGAACTCGTGGACTTTTTGCGCTTCAGTATCTGCCATTCGTCAGCGGTGATGTGACTGTTGTCACGCACCTTATAATGCGGCAGCACATTGGGCGTCTTCACGGGCACCACAACCTGTATCTGATCCATAGAGCATTGCATTTTGAGATAGCCCAAATATAGACCGGGACTTAGACGTTGCGTTGACGCTTGATGATAGTGTATTTGCTCGCTGATGGAGGAAATTAACATCTCACTGATATTGTAGTCCTCCAGCAGTGCAACAATCTTCTTTTGCAATTTATTCAGCGGCAACCAGCGTGAGTTGAGTATGGAGACGGTTTTCTGACTCTTCACAGACTGTATGCAAGTCAAGACAACTGTGCCATGGGAATCGCGCAGTGGTTTGTAGAAAAGCTGACCCAAGTCATTGAGACCCAACGTCGATTGCATTTGACAAACAGCCGACAGCAGTTTGGTGCGAAAATGTACGGCGGATGTTAGATTTCGTTCCATATCGGTACGCAACGACTTCACATCGTCCCAGGTGCAGGCAACCTATGTAGCGAGGAACGTTAGAAATTGAAAATGATGTGTGGTTAAGTTACTTACCTTCATCAGCCAATGGTAATCACTATATAAACTACTCGGATATGTCTCGTCTATCTCGATGACGGGTAAGAAATCTTCGCTAGTCACCAGCACTTTGTCTTCACAATAAACAACGCTCGCCAAGTAGATGCCGCTGTTAAAGTAGAAATAGTAATGAACGTTATTATAAAGGGACTAACCCAGTCGGCGATTGAAATAAAATTCTTACCGTCTCAAGTGCTTTTGAAATTTCGATGCCACCGAAAATAATTGCTTTATTGTAGTCTTCTTTTTTGGATTGCGCCGCTGTGCCGCACCCACATCTAATGTCAACTCCGAGACATCCGCTGGCCGCGCCAAACGTACTGCCGTAAAAAGATTGTCCAAAACACGCTGACGTCCCACATAACGATCCTCGCGATTATTGAAATCGCGCCAACCTAGCCGAGAAAGAGGAAACAATAGCAAAACAGCAAGTCAATTAAATGTGGAAAACAAAGAAGAATCTTCTAGTTGAGCTTACTTGACGGCACGACGCTAGCTGGCACGGACGTTTTGTAGGCGCCCCAACCTTTGACATTGCCACAAGTAGCGCGTATGAAGTAGCGGCGTCCTTGTGTCAAGCCGCCTATCTGACACTGTGTGCCCATATTGCCGTGAAAACTCGTCCAGTCGACCAATTCGCGTTCGCCCACAATATTGCTGAAATCCGCACGCGTTGACCATTGCACTGTGCGTGGGTGGGTTTGTGTTGTTAGTATTTGGTGGGTATTGTTGTTTTCGTAAACAGGGATTTGCGGTGTTCAATTTGTGGTGCGCCGACGAACAAACAATGATGAATACATAGAAAATAAATGAAATAAATAAATAAATGAAAATATCGAAAGTAAACAAATCAGTTGCAGCGCATGGCTTTGGACGGACAAGCAAATACCAATGCATACACAGAGTCAACATTCCTCCGCCTTTGACGGACGAAAAGTGAGGCAACACAGTGTCCTCACTCAACTGTGTGCATTCATATTTTGTTTACCGTTGAGTGCGCTGGTTTGCTGTTAGTTTTTACTCTCTTTTTTATATTTTTTTTGCTCCGCTTACCTTTGAATTTCGTGGCGATTGCACCTTCTAACGGTTCGAGTATTTGCAGCGCAATCGAATTGTCGCCCGTCACATCCACCGTCACCGAGGCGGGCGCATCCGGTGGGCGCGTCTGATCCCAGCCGAGTAGCAGGCGTCGCAAACCCTTCACGCGTCGCTCCCAAATGCCGATTTGCTTTTCGATTTCGTTGCCTGTGCAGCCGGTCACCGAGGAGCCAGTGTTGCCTGTCGCAAGCGTACAAATAAACAAATAAACGAATCATTCAATGATTCAATGAACAAATGAATGCACAATTGTGGGGCGGTACAGCGGAGTGGGCGTGCGGATATACAGACAGTCAGAGATGCAAACAAATAAACAATACAAAACAAAAAAGTGTGGTTAGTTGTGCTTGCAAATTTGCAATTCTAGTCTCAGAATTTCGATTGTTTATTGTGTCGGTATTCAGCGTCAAGTGGCGCTGTTGATTGCATGCTATGAAAGCTGTTCCGGGTAACGCCACACTGCGTGCAAATATGATGCTAGTAGTGTAGTGTTGTTGTTTGTGCACTCATATTTCAATTATGTTTGAGATCATTCAATGCTGGACATGATCAGCATAACAAATAATTGTATGGCAGCATAGCCAGTGTAACTGTCAAGTTATGTAAGTGGCATTTGTGGGCGAATGCAGGCCACGCAGCACAAAAGGTATATATGTATTATATAAGTGTGTATTTATATCGAGTGATAAATTTTATTTTTATCTAAAGAAAGCTGTTTTTGATTTGTGGCGAATCGAACAAACAACTGGTATTAATACTGGTATAATTTAATAGAGTAAACTGATATAATCAAATTGAATTAGAATAGCGCTCGTTTAACTTTAGCAACATTTAATAGTGTCTGGCTGTCTTATTTATTGAATTTACTTTGAAGCATCGTAGAGATCGTCTCTCCAGAGAGCTGGAGAGCTGAAATACCCACGGAGTTTTGCAATTTCCAATCGACTGGTGACTTGGAAAACCAGGTATCGAACCCAGATTCTGCCTGTTATATATTTGTAAACTGATTTCTTAGAAACACTATTTATTTAGAAATTAAGAATAAAATTCAAAAATCATATCATATTTGTATTTCTATTCCGCACACGCTTTCCGCTTACCAATTACTAACCCATTTACAGCAATGTATGTAACACAACTTAAAATAAAACAATAGTTGTAAATCAACTTTAAAATGGGTGATGAAAAACTCACCAATAATAATACTGGATATGGACGGGCGTGATGTGAATGTGGGCTGACAAAGACCACCATCCGATGTGCCACTCAAATCCTGTATACGAGACTCAGCATCTTTGAGTAGAGCATTCAATTTATTACCGATGGTATCTGAGGAGACTGAGGAGATAAAGTAATAGAATCCAATTAGAACAATGGTTGTGTATAAGAAAAAAAAAACAAATTAAAAAAGATGAAATATTTGTGGTAAGCATTAAACATATGCCGAATTGTATGCTTCGTTTTTTACTGTTATTTCAAAAAATAGTAGCCTACATTTAGGATAGTGTTGAACATTCATTTAAATGCTACTTACATTGTGTGCCTTCGATTGCGCCATGTTGCAACAACATTTTGGTCATCGAACGATTGTTGCTAAGTACAGCAACATCCAAAGCTGATAGGCCATCACTATTTATGCTGTTGTTGTTGTTATATTAGCGGAAACAAAATTAAATGTAAAAAAAGGAAATCATATGAATTATTAACATAAGAAAATATAATGAAAGTAGAAAAAAGATAGTTAGGAAATAGTAGTGGAGATATACTAAGGACTCACTGACTACTAGATTTTAGTAGGAAGTGTTATATTGATAAGAATATTTCGTTTAATTTTCTATATTTTTTGGATTTTGCTATCATTTGCTATCAAATGAGTCTTTCCATTCTTACGTTCATGACCTCATAACGTATTTTATTAAATGCTATTCGGGATCAAATACGGACCGATTTTGTCTCCTTTTCTCATTTTCTCATTTTTTCTTTCCCCTAATACTTCCTTCTTAATTATCTCGGCTTAATACCGTACTCATATTTCTAAGAGAGTTTCTTCAAGAGGTGTTATTGTAGTTAAAGTTATTTATTATATTTCTGATCTCTACATGAAATATTGGAAATTCCTTAGAATCAAATTGACCGGCAGTTTGTTACACGTGTACTCGCATGTAAAAGGCTTTCGAAATCGCTTTTACTCGTTGCGGTCAATTGGCAATCACATGCTGACAACTGACACATGTCAATGGTTTACATTGGTTGATAGACATTACTCGTACTAGGTTTGGCAGAAAGACAGCTATGGGCATTTGCATTGTAATTGTTACTCAAAACCAAATCCAGCATAAATACCCTTTATACCAGTTGGTATGTAAAGGAAATGTTGCAGGTGGCAGCACTGTCATAATGTGATGCGTATTTTTTCACTATGGGTTAGGAGAATATTTAAAAAATTTTCTTGGGTGGCATTTATTGACAAAAAAAGTGAGGAGAGTGTTGAAAACGTCTCTACCTAGTGCACGTTTCCTGTTATTACCAGCTGAATGGCATGTATTTCAATCGGTTCCATTTAGAACAAGGAGTAGATTTATTTAAAAAAGCTGACAGTTTTTTTTCCATATCCTCTTTAAGCAACTTATATGTTACTTTGAGATAAAAAAGGGGGACAGTACCTTAACCTCAGTGACCAAATAACCTTAAATTCAATTCAATTCAATATGATACATACCTATTGACATCCACATCGGTTGATTCCAAAATTGTGCGCGCCTTGTCGAGATGTCCATGTTCAACAGCCGAAAACAGAGCTGAAGAGGCAAACAAAGTTTAGAGGTTAGTTAGGTATTGTATAACAGTAATATATAATTGTATAAAAAAATGTGAGTTAGAATGCATATAAAAATTGTTCTTTGAGGTTAGTGAAAGCGCAGCGTTCGTTGCACAAAAGCAGCTCAACAACTGACCGAGAAGAAGAAGCAGCAGTTTAAATACACTTATACGTTAAGTTAGCAAGCTTATACGATTACGATTACAAGGTATTAAACTAAAGGATTAGTAGCGATTACTTTGGATTTTTTTATTAAAATCGATTGCCTACTTTTAGGCTGGCCTACCATGTTGATGTAAATTGATCTGATTCAATTTGTCCAACTGCGCCTGGGCCAACTTTAATTGTTTCTTCGACATTTTATTGCGATACGGCGTGTTGCCACAATTGCCGGCGCCGACATTCGAAGTGAAACCATCGCTAACGCCGTCGGCGCTGATTTTCGTGCGCACAAACGCCGAGTGACGGTAAATGGCCAAATTCGGTGGTTTTAATGCCAACTCCATTGATTCGTTGGCATTTATTTTCGGTTGTTTGGCCGATAGCGACGCCTGCGGCTGTGCGGCCATGGAATTTCGCGCTTGGCGTGCCACACTTAGGCCGCCGCTGCTAGAGCCATTGCTGCGCTGCTTGTCTGCAGTCATTCGCAAAATTTTATGATTATTGCTATTGTTGTTGTTGTGGTGACTTGTATTATTGTTGTTGTTATTCGAGGCACCTAAAGGCATTGTTGTTGCCATTTTTGTGGTATTACTTCCTGTCGCTGACGTCGTTGTTGCTGTTGTTGCTGCTGCTGCTGCTGCTCTGTTATTTACGCCTGTTTGTGGCAACAGAAATTCCATTTCACGCAAATCATTGGACGTACACGAGATTGCGGTGCGTATCTTGGCTACAGCAACATTTGGCGTCCATTGCTCAGACCAGCGGAATGTATTGACGGCATCCAAACAACCGTTTTCGTCGTTATTATCACCGTTAACTGCTGCCGACAACTGTGTTGAGTGGCTGCTGTTATTGTTATTGTTGCTATACGACTGCTGTGCACGTATCGTGCTGTAATATTGTTCTTCAGCGTTATCACGTCGATTATTATTATTATTGTTATTGCTATTACTACTGTTGTTATTATTGTTATTGCTATAGCTACTGTTTTTACTATGCGCAGATGCTGCACGTCTCAACACCACAACGTTATCGGCATCTGCATCGACAAAGCCACCATTGTCGCTATCAGCATCATCAGGTGTATCAGCTTTGTTATCAATGAAGTAGTAGCTACTGCCCACACCACCACTATCTTCCCCTTCTTCTTCACCTGCTTCTGCTTGCTGCGCTTCTTGTCGCTTATCGGCACGCGCTTTTCGCCAAATCGCACGATCGAGCGTTAAACTATGCGGCAGAATGTTGTCTTTGTATTCGCAACGACAACGAATACGATTTGTGGCGATAACGGAAAGTAAAATGAGAAAAATTATATTTAAATAAAATGAAAAACTCTAATATTGTTTATTAACTAAGCGTTATGAAATGATAATAGTAAAGCGAAAATAAAATGCGGTGACAAAGAAAAAATAATATTTTTTATTAAAAATCATAATGACAATTTTTAAAGAGTAAGTTTAGGATAAAAAAGATAGCGCTAAACCAGGCTCAATTAAACTTCAAAACCACACCCTAACTCTAGCAATGGGAGAGTAAGCTGTTAGTGGATTTTTGAAAATATAAAAAAGTAGTTTTGTTTTGGTGAAAAATTTAGTAGAATAAATGCAAACAGCCCAAAGAACAGCAGTAGACCAGTAGCTAAGAGTAAGAAATTTGCAGAAACCTTAAACAATTTTAGGAAAAATATGAGATTTAATTTAAGAACAGGAGTTTAAGCTTTTGAAGACTTTTAAGAAGAGTTAATTTAAAGTAATATCAGAAATGAAAGAAAATTGTAATGAATATTGATAGAAAATATATAAAAAATGATTTTCAAATTATTTTCGCCTCCAGAAGAGGTGACAATATATGTATATTACAATATAAATCGATATTATGTGATCACTCATGAAAAAATAAATTAAATACAAAAAAATTCAAAAATGTTGCCTACATTTCGGCGCATTCTGAAATTTATTCATAGTCTAAATTACAAGATTTTAGTTATGTTTGAGAATTAGTTAGTCAGAAGATGGCCTTTACGCTGTGTAACGTTGAGAATTTCACTGTCAAATAGAGTTTATCAAAACGGATTTTATATATCTCAGTCTTTCAGCGTATATAACGTTACCAAAATAGTTGTTGCCTAACTCGACTTACGATATTAAATATACAGATATATTAAAATTTAAATTTTTTAAATGTAATAATACATTTCAGGCTTTCAAAATCACCCAAAATTGAGTTAAGGCATCATTCTTCTCATTGTTTCAAATTTTCTCAAACAAATCTTTCTCTATCACTTGCTTAGTGAACTTGTGGAACACTTGTAAACAATAATGTGTAAAAGTTTTGAAGCCACTGTAGCAATACAATAGCTTATCAACAAAACATACCACACAGTTTGACCACATGTTATAGAAATGGAATATAGCAAAGCCCTTGATTTGCTTGATTATTTGTAATTAAGTAGCTATATTAAGAGTATTAAGGGTGCATGTTTGTAGGTTTGTGTTAAATTAATAATATAAAGTATATCCATATGTATGTGTATGTATATTTTGTAGCGATGCATTTATGTAGATATGAGCAATTCAATTTAATCAATGAACAATGCGATTGCCAATTAAAACCCAAACTCAACACCACTGCAATGTAACCATCGAATCGGGCGCAGCCTAACATGAACTGTATAATAATGTAGATAAATGAATATGAAATTTAATTTTGAGCAGATAAAGATCGAAAGTGTAAACATGAGCATGTGACTTGTGATTTGATTGGCATGTGAGTGCTTTAGTTAGCGTGACTTGTATGGTTTTTTTTTGTTTTTAAAAAATATATTTTTATGTAAATGCTTTGTAAAATTTATACCCCATTGGCACACCCTTATTACATAACAGGCAGTTCTTCTTACCATTACCCGCTTGCGCGCTTGCCCGCGTCTGTCCCTTTTTCGTCGCCCTTGACGCACGTACATCGCAGCTGGTTGTCTGACAGAAACGACTCAATTCGTTGAGCGTGTGAAAGGACTTTTGGCGTAATAGTGCGCCGGGTGAACGCAGACAACCGCCAATTGGTAGATTTTTGAAAGTTTTATTCTCATTATTATAACACCTGTAAAGAGTATATGAGTTGGTCGGGGGTTGTGAAGATTTCAGATTTACAGTTATAAATACATGCATATATGTATAAGGACTCTAAAAATTTTACGAGATTAGTGCTTTCCAGAAAGCGACTATAATTGTTTTAACTTTTAGCCTCGGTGAGAAACTTTCATTATTTGCTCCTTATTGTATCAAAAATAAGCAACTTATTTCTGAAAGACTCTTATCTAAGAGTCTGAATCTTGCAAAGAAACATTGCCTACATTTTGGCGCTATTTGCTAAACTTTTTAACCAATATAGCGTTAGTTGAAACCGATCTAGGATGTAAAAGGAACTTCATTAACGATTGCGAATACCTAATTCTAAGCACTTTTGAGGTTATATTAAACGAAATTTATAACGAAATCCTATTTGGCCATAAGAATATGATTTTCTGATGCCTACATTTAGGATCTAAACCTCGAAGGAATGGCAAGTCTGCCAAAATATGACTTCTATTACAAAATACTATATTTTTCATATCAAGAAGTGTTTAATTTTTTGAGGGTTCGTTGGTTGATAAAACATGTTTTCGAAATTTCTGAGGAAATTATATTTTGTTGTAGATTGCAAAGGAGTGTAGATAACTTAGTCGTAGAACTTCAAGAAATATTATTTTCAAGTTGCAATGAGAAAGAAAAATGCTTACAAACGCAGTAACAAATAATTTAGCTGACGAGAACACAGTTCAGCTGATAATGTTTCACATATTTTCACGATAAACAACAACTCAGCCGACTGAGTGCCAGCGCTTGAAACTATTATGACACAGTGAACACCCATTCACGCACACAGAATCTCACAAATCATTTACAGCTATTTCACATGCAACACAACTACTAGATTACACTCGTATTGTTTTGTTTTGTGGGACACCTACGACTATTCAGGTACGGCACCGGTTTCCTTATTGTCGCCGTGCGCATGCGCGTCGTACCATAAATGCCATCGCTACCGATTTGCAGCAATTTTGTCTCCTCGAAATGCTGCTCTTGACCGTCAGACACGGCCATTGTTGCCTGCGCCGCTAGCTCCGTCCAATGTGTCGACTTTTGATTTGAATTTGCTATTGTCGTAGCTGTGGTCGCCTTCACCGTTGCCTGCGACACTGACACTTTGCAAGCGGCTTTCAACTCTGCACTGCGCTGCTGTTCGCTCAGGTATTTAAGGCAATAGGACTCGGGTATTTGTAGCAATTTACATGCTTTGCGCGGCACACGTAACTGTGCGGCTAAAAAGTTCGTCTCTGCCGCGCGCCCACTCAACGGTAGCCCGGCCATGAGGCGTTCAATTTCAGTTGTTTTGCATTCGTCACGGCGCTCTTGCGGTTCACATAATTGCCGTGTTGTTGCGGCGGTTGCATCATCACCATCCATCGCTTGATTGGCGTGTCGTTGTCGCTGCATTGGTCTTGTCAGCGCCGCAACCGCATCCAGTTCGTCGAGCAGACGCGCTGCTGTCGGTGTTGTTTTGTTGGCGGCCGTGACGTTATCGCCGCACTTGCGTGCGCGTAAACTCAAGTGGGTGTGCAATTTGAATGGCGATTGAAAAGCGTTTTGCCGCGTCTGATGCAGTTTATCTTTGAGCAGGCGGAAGGAGGCGCGCATCGAACGCGAACGTTGCAACGAGTTGAAAGCATCACTGACTGGCTGTGGCGAAGCGGTGGCATCGTAGAAATCGTCGTTGGTTAGTGTTACATCCGAGTCTCTCTCCTCCTCTTCGGCGCCTTTGCCGCGGTGGTGCAAGAGATTTTCCTTTTGTAGTTGTTTGTGTTTGTGCTTACGTCGTGCATCCTTTTTATGGCTGAGCAATTTGACATAGGCGCGATTAGCGCGACGTCGCTCCATTTTTTACAACGAGGAGTATTTTATTCCCTTCAAATCACAACACAAATTTACAACGAAACACACACACATTCAACTATATCACAGTTTGTATTGAGTATTGAATGAAAATCCTTAAATAAACGCTGCGCGCACGAAATCGCCGTTAAAACAAGGGCGCGCATGCGCTGTGCACAATATAATTTCCACTAGCAAATTACAAACAATAATATTCGGACGGGTTTGAAAAACAAGCGACACGAACGTTACAAAAATCGAAACTAAATCAGCGTTCAGTCTGGCAAGCGTTTCAACCCTCAGCTTCAGAGAGTCTATATTCGTTATACAGTCGCAGGGAAATCAGTGAGTCATTAACTTCAGATATCACTTTCTGGACGTTGGTGTATTGTGTATTCGCTGTTAGGGTAGGTACATATATCCTTCATTCTAGACACTCTCTTCTCTCATTAGAATTGCCATAGCGACAAACGAGAACCAAAGCAAAAACAAAACAATTCAAGCCTCTTCTTGCATTTGGTTTGTGTTTATACCTGTACCTATAGGTGTCCCTTATTTAATTCAAAATAATTTAATACATACATATATATGTATATAAACGAATGAAACTAGTAGTGAATGTGTCATCTACAAATAATTCTTGCTTGTGGTCACACACATTACAGCAAACACATGTGTTTTACCTGTGTTCTTCTGTGTAAGATCAATTAAATTATCCCTGTTTTTGAACCGTTTGAGGTTGAAGGGAAATTTTTATTGTTGCAGTGGTAAATTTGGTTGGGAAATTTATTTTACACTGTGAAAAATTGTAAAGTTATACAGTCGCGTAATAAAATTTAAAAAATCTTTGGATTATAAATATAATAAATTTATTTTATTTAAAAATAAAATAAATTTTATTTTTATTGTTAGAATTTTAGAATTAAAGAGAAGGGTAAGAAATAATATACCCTCATTATTTTAAAGATAATAAATATGTGTGATGATAAGAAGAGTACGTTGACAAAGGACAAAGGTCGTCAACCTATATTTCCCTACTCAAAAAGAACATTTATGTCAATCTTATGGCATTTAATGAGGAAATAGATATCTAAAGTGGAGTAATAGGGAAGGAAGATACCATCTCAGTCTATACCGACAGGTCCAAAATGGACTACGGAGTAAACACGGGAGTATATTTCGATGATCGGGACATTTCTCTCTCTATCCGTCTACCGAACTCGACCAGCATTATTCAAGCGGAAGTACAGGCGGCTCTCCTGATCATATCGTCTCCCATGACCAATTCCAGCATAGTCCTTAACTCCTAAACTACAAGAAAGCACTGAGCTCACTAGAAGACAAGCTCCACCTAGACTCGATCTGGGTTCCCGGCCACAGGAACATTTTCGGCAACGAAAAAGCAGACTAGTTGACAGGAGCTTTTCTAAACGAATCCGAGGCACAGTTAAGGGGTTATATACAGTTAGAATTTTCAAAAAATCGATTTTTTATTTCATTTTCTTAATGTACATACTATATTTAAGAATACACACAGAAAATTTCATATCGTTCCGGTGAATATTTTCAAAGTTACAAGCAAATGAAAAATTTGAAAAGGCGTTTCAGAGTGCTTGGAAGTACAAGGTCCAAACTTTAAATGCGTTTTTCTCAAAATGGTGTTTTCAAAGTCGGTGACCAACATTACTCGAAAACGGCTAGACCGATTAGTCTCAAATTTTAACACGACCTTCTTAAATATATTTTTTTAGTAATTAATCGAAGATTTTTTCTCTCCGATAAATATTTTTTTTTAAACAATTTAAGGCCGAAATTTCGGTGAAGAATCGGTTTTTTTTTTGAGAAACCGCCATTTTGTCAACAAATTTTATTTTGCTTATTCCTTCGATTAATTACTAGATTTAACATTATTTTAACGAAATCTGGATGATCCAGTTCCGAGATATAGTGGTCACCGCAAAACGTCTTTTTTGAGAGGAGCCCCTGGAGATCAGCTGTAGCTCTTTTTCAAATAAATATTTTTACTAGTACTAAGTCTTAAAATACAGTTAAAAGATACCATAATATGTGTATAAATTTTTGGATCAATAAATTAAAAAGTTTTCTCAGAAAAAAATTCTGGAAAATTCACTTTTTTCGGCCGTCTAACTGTATATAACCCCTTAATACCAAGCCCGCTAGGACCGATCAGGAAAGAGCTCAATATACAATTAAATGCCCATTAAATAGGTCCAGGAAAAGTATTTTCATATGCGTTGAAATTGGGAATGCCCTACAATAACATCTGCCGAGGCTGCGAACTAGTAGGGAATAAGGAAACAATTTCCCACTTTCTCCGGCACAGAACACTTGGAATCCATCAAGCATCAAACCTGGAATGGATGTCTACAAAAAGCATATCGGACATTAGTAGCTTCATCGAAACCACACAAAGGTTTGAACGAGAAGATAAAAAGGTCTACGAGTAGTGCATCAAAATGGCACAGCTAGTGCCATCCGAAAATCGTTTTGAGTATAGTCTACTTTTTGATCATCATATACATATATCTCTAGAAAATGTCAATCTTTCGTCAGTGAAACTTATTTTGAACTATTGAGGCAGAGACGGGTATATATTTGGTGAACAAATTCCCAACGTTCATATTTGTATAATGCATTAATACATAAAAAAAATATATCCAAGAACACCCTGATAAACGAAAATTTTGAAGAAAATGTATAAATTTGGCTTTGAACTGTAAAAAAATCCTCCGTATATGACCCTCATATGGTTTTCTTATTCTTTGACCTATGATCTCAAAGGAACGATCCTCAAGGTGATGAAAGACAAAAGCGAAATTTGTCAAAAGTGTAAAACGATGTGATCCTTTCAAAATTATATAAATATTGGCAATAGGAATCTAGAAGAGTTTTTCTACAAATTAAAATCTTTTTGCCTCTAACTATAAAGAAGTGATCATTAAAGAATAAATGGAAGAAAAATAAACTAGTTTTCACAAGAAAACATTATATTTCAACTGAATTATGTTAATGAAATGCCGCTGACTTTTCAAACCCTTCTCGTACAAATGTACATTTGTATTTGTTTGTATTTTCAAGTGCAGCTAGTTTAAACTTCTATTTGTATTTATAACATAAAATCACATCCGTTGAATGAAATAAAATATTCACACACTCAATTAGGTAACTAATCCCTTAAATTGGTATAATAAACATATACGTATACAATAACAAATGAACATATGTATGTATGTATGTGTGTGGCAGTCTGCATGCGACTGAGCTATAAATAACCAACATTATATGCATTTATACATATTTGCGTATATTTAAACGCAGACTATTTTCATAAACAATGAGACTGTGTAAATTGCTCAAATCAACGATGCAGCTTATAGTCAAATAAACATGAACGCACACAGGCTACATATACATATGTATATATGCATGTATATATATTTGTTTGTTGTGTGCTTATGAGCACACTGTGATAATAATCGACGAAATCACAAACGTCTTGTCTGCTTCATAAACGTTTCATAATTCATATTCATTTGAGCGCAATTTCACAGAGTTTAAGAGCAACAGCAACAGCAGCCAGCCAGTCAAAATCAATTCAAATATATTTATTGCAATCTTGGTTTCATACACGTATGTATATGTGTGTGCTTGCAGACAGTTTTCTTTACTAAATTTGCTTTATTATTTAAGTTAATTGCCATTTCCTTATTCAAAACGTACAAGCACAGCTGGTACACATCCTCGCTAATTCGCCCACAAGCCACACACACACACATACTATACTACACTCATAAGTATGTGTGTGCCTAACTGTAGATTGTGTGGATTTATAATAGTTGGAGGCGTTTTTGGGGTGAAGTAAGGTCATGTTTGTGAATTTCATTAAGACTTGTTAGTTACATTGAGATTGCTTGTTTTACTTTTATTGCTGTCAGCACAGGGTAGTTGTAAATAATGTGTGTTGTAGTTGTAAATTTTGTTGATTACCTATACATATATCCTCTTTACATGCCACAAGTCATCTTACATTTATTTAATTTGGGTGAAAATTTAACAGGAAACACCAATTGGACTCGCTTGACGTTGAGCTTGAGGCAAACTGTGTAGCTTCACTAGCTAAGCAATCATAAGCCATGCACATTCAAGGTTTCACAGTCTACACAGGAGAGTGTATGAATTTGATTTGCAGCAAAACTATACTCATATATACATACAAACACATTCACACACATATATTTATATATATATATGCATATAAGTATGTATGTGTTTGGGTCGTTTGAGTCGTGACCCCAAAATCTTCACGGCGATTATGCAAATCCCGCCTGTGTAACACAGCATTTCAACAATTTAGGTGTCTCCCTATCGTCATCGCCTGCTCAACATCTGTGTCTACCTCGTCACTGACTTGCTTTCATACAAATACATACAATCTAAATCTCTTTTGGTCATTTTATGGCTGTAAAATCTGAGGCAGTGAATTGCACGAGTTGCGGGTGGATCTGCGCGTTGACAGGATTTTTGTTTTATCATCGATAAATCTAATGGATTATGGCGGAGAATCAAGTGAGCAGCCAAGCAACTGTACTGAAACGAGCGAATGAGCGCGCAAATGCGGTAGTAGTGGCACGTGAAGACGATTGAAGGAGATTGAAGGAGACTAGCAGAGCTAGAAGACACTGGCAGCATGCGGCATTTGTATTGACTTGTGAATTAGTAGTGTGCGAATAAGTGACTTAGGGGACTCACTGTCTTTTCTAAATCCACATTAATCAGATATGCAAATTTCTTACATAACAAACATACAGATATACATAGAGATATATAGTATGTTTTAAAGCGAAAGATTTGAAAGATTAGCAAAAGTGTAACTGCGAATTTAGGTTAGGGTCGTTTGATTCATTAAATTTTTATAGAAAATATGAAACTTAAAAGTCAAATTAATAGTAAGAAATTATTTTCAGCTTAATAACGAATGCAATTATTATATTAGGGTGTTCCTAAATGTAAAATTTTATGGGTTTTGTAACGTCTGGACTTAGAATTCTAAGCGATCAACTACTGTCATCTAAAAAACATTTCCAAAAATTATTCTGAATATACATATACAGTGGAACTTCTCTAACTCGAATCACCATAATCCACAAAAACACTTCGAGTTATAGAGTTTTCATTAAAACATAAATTTTCAAAATGCTGTAAAATAAGATTTATGCAATCCATAAGTGTAATATCATATTTTTTGTTAGCCTCCATACGATATAGAGAGACTCTTTTAAAATACTGCCTCGATAGAAAAATTTTAATTTTTGCCCTGACCAAAAAATTCGATATATGGAAGGAAATTTGTATGAAAGTTGCCTTCTATTGCCACTTCAAGAGTTCGAGTATAGAAATTCGAGTTAGGGAACGAAATTTGTATGAAATTTGGCTTCAAAACGCTATTGTCAATTCAAGTGTTCGAGTTATGGAGATCTAGAATTTTAGAAGTTCCACTGTACAACAACAACATGCAATAATTCTGTGAAATAGACGCACCTTAATGTTGTCTTCTGAACTGATTACTTTTCCTTTGAAGAAAAAAATATATTGAACTTCATAAAATTCTCTAGTTTATTACCATTAAGTTAAATACATCCAAAGAAAAATATCAACATATTAAGAAACTAACTCTTTGACATCCTCACGCTCAATGCTCATAGAATTATCCAATGTCGATTGACGATTTATGACCGAAGTAAAATCTTTAAATATTTCATTTTTATTTTTTGAAGAAAATGAAGCTTGTATTTTATGAAAGCTATTTTTTACTAAGTTTCTATTGCGCTAAGTAAATATAATATTTATCATAAATTTCCATATAAGAACCACCCTAATGTACCTGGCAACAAGCCAGCTGTTGTAGGCGAAAGCGAATATGGACAAATATGCACATCCTTTCATACATATATTTTCGTGTATCGTCGAATAAGTGACTTTTGTCCGTTCAGCTCAAAAAAGTTCACTACAACAACAAAAGTCCAACACATACGAAGAAACACACAGACAAACTCATATATACACACACTAAAACGGCTCATTGCCCCAACAATATTGCTTAGCATTTACATCAGATTTGTTATTGCATATATCCCTTTTGTTGTCAAGCTAGTTGTTATAAAAGTTGAGCAGAGAATATGCAAATGACTCTGTCAAATTTGCATACAAAACAGGCGGGAGTTGGTGGGGACGACGGCGACTTAGTCACATAGTCGACCTTTGACAGCAGCAGCAGCAGCAGCAGCTCAACCAACAAATAGCTTAGAGATACTCATTGTGCTGCTCAGAGTGACTTACGAGTGCTATGCTGCTACAACAACACACACTACTACCACTGCAGATACATACATATAGAAGAAGAGTAGTAGTAAAGAGATAAGCCACTCTGCAGATTTGCTTCATTGCGGGTGCGTTGTGAATGCGGGTGTTTGTCGGTGATTACTTGTAAATAACCGAAAATGCATGGATTTGTGCTTGTGGTTCACAATTTACATGGGATTTGTGCGAACTTTAACTGCATGTTTCTACTACTCCAAGTATTTGCAGCAATTTATGTACTCATTTACATATATACTCAGAGATACATACAAATGCATATTTATTTGCATATATGATTTAAGTCAAGGACGTTCACATTGACTTCGAGGCACTACCAATTCGTATAAAGTATGAAAATAAACAACAATAGCAACAAAAAAACAAATTGCATATTCACAAAAGTTGTGATTTGCTTTTACATTTGTATGTACATATGTAAGAACATTGAGGGTATGTCTGTATATACTATTTGGGGGTTTTGAGTTTTCACAAAATTGTCTTTTATTGAGGATAAGCTAATAAATATGTGTAGAATAGGTGGGAATAATAAAATTAAAGATTGCAAGTTGTATATGTATTATTTTGTATTAATTTGAAAGCAGTTGACTAAGTAAATTAAGGCGGAGCCCATACTGAAGCATAGAATAAAATTCGGATACTTTTAAAAAAATTGAAGACATTATTGCCTTTAAAATCTAGTTGATCTAAAGAGCAAAAATTGAGAAACACTGATATTTTTTCTCAATAAGTTGATCATATGATGATATGATGTGATTCGATGATGGAGTTGAGGTGAAGTTCGGCCTTGTTTTATATAAGAAATCCTGTCGAAATCATTGGATTACCATCATATGACTAAATGGTGTTGATGCGATTTCAAGTTGATATGGTGATGTTGAACGAATGGATGTAATGAGTCACTCTAAAGTTGGGTAGGGATAAACCGTTTGATTTTGGCAAAACCGATAATATGTTCGGGCCGCAGATGGCAGATGGTTAATACCAACCAACGGTCTTACTGAATATTATAAAAATATATAAAACATGAAATAAAATCACATCACCATTGACAAGTCAAATAATGTAGTCGCAACTAAATCACCGTCTTATCAATAATCTTCAAATCCCTTCTTATTACTACACTACACTACTACTCTACTCTTATTACAATACTACTACATATAGGCTGTCATTCACAGCAAACAAGTGACGTGATGTGGTGATGTGATGTGATTTAATGTGGTGATGTAATTTGAAATTATGTGATACTGTGATGTAATTTTATTTGATGTGATATTGTGATGTGATATGTTTTAATATGGTGACATGATTCAATATGGGAGATCTAACTATTTAAGCTTCTGTCTGCTGCGCATAATATATAGGAAAGATTCATGGTGATCGATCAGAAATCGTATCGCATGATATGATATGATGTGATTCGATAAAAGAAATCGGGTCGAAATCATTGGATTACCATCATATCACTAAATGGTGTTGATGCTATTTGAAGTTGATATGGTGATGTGATGTCGAACAAATTCATATGACTATGAGTGACTCTAAAGTTGGTAAGGGAGAAACCGTTAGATTTTGGCAAAAGCGATAAAATGTTCGGGCCGCAGATGGCAGATGGTTAATACCAACCAACGGTCTTACTGAATATTATAAAAATATATAAAATATCACATAAAATCACATCACCATTGGCAAGTCAAATAATGTAGTCGCAACTAAATCACTAAATAATCTTCAAATCCCTTATTACTTATTACTACACTACACTACTACTCTACTCTTATTACTATACTACTACATATAGGCTGCCATTCACAGCAAACAAGTGACATGATGTGGTGATGTGATGTGATTTAATGTGGTGATGTAATTTGAAATGATGTGATACTGTGATGTAATTTTATTTGATGTGATATTGTGATGTGATATGTTTTAAAATGGTGACATGATTCAATATGGGAGATCTAACTATTTAAGCTTCTGGCTGCTGCGCATAATATATAGGAAAGATTCATGGTGATCGATCAGAAATCGTATCGCATGATATGATATGATGTGATTCGATAAAAGAAATCGTGTCGAAATCATTGGATTACCATCATATCACTAAATGGTGTTGATGCTATTTGAAGTTGATATGGTGATGTGATGTCGAACAAATTCATATGACTATGAGTGACTCTAAAGTTGGTAAGGGAGAAACCGTTTGATTTTCGCAAAAGCGATAATATGTTCGGGCCGCAGATGGTAGATGGTTAATACCAACCAACGGTCTTACTGAATATTATAAAAATATATAAAATATCACATAAAATCACATCACCATTGACAAGTCAAATAATGTAGTCGCAACTAAATCACCGTCTTATCAATAATCTTCAAATCCCTTATTACTTATTACTACACTACACTACTACTCTACTCTTATTACTATACTACTACATATAGGCTGCCATTCACAGCAAACAAGTGACATGATGTGGTGATGTGATGTCATTTAATGTGGTGTTGTAATTTGAAATGATGCGATACTGTGATGTAATTTTATTTGAAGTGATATTGTGATGTGATATGCTTTTATGTAGAGACGTGATTCAATATGGGAGATCTAACTATTTAAGCTTCTGTCTGCTGCGCATAATATATAGGAACGAGTCATGGTGATCGATCAGAAATCGTATCGCAGAGTTATGATCACATTTGTTTATGCAAAGCGCCAACATCTGGTCCTATACATATAAGAATTCTAGAAACGTGTGGAGGGGACACAATTTATCGATATTTTTAGGTCAGCACACTCTTTTATTTTAGCCAGTTTATTACAGCGTAAATCTTTGCTAAACATATGCTTCCCACCAAATGCCAATCATGTCTCCATTCCAACAGTTTGCCTTTTAATTTTTTAAATCGTGAATTGTCTATTTAACCGAATTCGTGGAAATAGATTATTGTTTGCAAATATAAAAATGGCGTGACAACGGTTGAAATTACAGATGAGAATTTTGTGACTGTCTAGACCATTTGTTTAATATATGCACATATCGGTATACACATACGTATGTATGTATTGTACTATATATGTATGTATTATATGTGTATTGAAGTTGTATTGCGCATTGAGCCTGTTGTAAAACGTGCTCGTTCGTTACTGTCTTAATTATCACGTTCATTTCCTTTTTATATAATTAGTCAGAGAAATTAACGTGACAATAACTGAAATATTCCACCAATTTGTAATTGCCTCCTTTTTCAATAGTAGAGTATGGTATTCAGACTGACCTGAATCTTACTAAAATCTCCCTAACAATGTTCTAACATATTTTCAATTTGCCGACCGGGCGATCTAATGAAGGACTGCTTTTTTATTTCTTATTATTTTTACTTACATTTCGATTCGAGTATGTTCTAAGTATGTGGATATTTTGGTAGATAGATTCTATATTAAATGAAACTTCCCGACATTTAAATATCCGTTCTGCTATTTGGCGCGGAGACGAGTTCAATATGTTTGAGATCATCAAAATCGGTCCAGTCAAGCCCTTGTAAACTTATAAACGATATAGCAATCCTTAGATTTAGATATATGTATGTTTTCTACAAAATTTATTGAACGAAAAATAATTTTAAAATGTTATAAAGTAGAAACATTTTCATGTTTGGCTAGAGGGTATATTAAAAAATATATGTTTGAACGAGGTTTATTCAAAAAGTAATATGACCGTGTTAATTCCAGCAATTTTTGTTAAAAATTGAAAAAAGTGCTCCTAAATATTTGAAATATTGCCAATGGTATACTGAGGATACACTAAAAAAATGCACGTTTTCGCAAGATATGTCGATAAGGAATATTACTCTGAACGATATAGACCATCCAAATATGCGAGTTAAAACATAAAAGAAAATAATATTGTGCAGTTACCAATCCGCTATCAGAAAAGTTTGTGGTAATGTGGGGGTCTTAGTCAGCTGTTTTGAGTATGAATTTTGTGCCAACAGGGTTTCTGAAGTGATTGATTTTTATCAAAAGAATATTTGCTCAAAGAGTTATAACAAACTATGGGTGATGGCTCTAAGATCCAAAACCAAAACACATTGTTTCAATGGAAAATATCATTGGAATCACAAATCAAAACACGCCATCGCGGAGAAAATCGAGGAATTTAAAAAAAGTGAAAAAATTAGAAACAAAAATTCCCCAAACTTTTAGAAAACCCCTCGTATTTGACTAAACATACTCGTATGTGTCTCTGAGTGTAATTTCATGTTTGCTTTGTTATTTACAGATTATTCATATGTAAATTCATTTCACTAATAATATAGAAAACCAACAAAAAAGGAAATACTAACTAAAAAAAATGAAAACGAAGAAATGCAAATTTCATAGCTTTAACATGACAAATGCAGTGACACAACACAAATCTATAAAACTTGATACAATAAAACAAAAAAAACAAAAATTAGAGAAAACACACAACGTGTTAAAAATTGCGAAACAAAAGGAAAAACAACAACAAACAAACGGATATCTAAATAACAGAATATGTTACATAAAAAGCAAAAAAAAGGAAAATGTTAAAGAGAATGAGTGGTATGTAGTACAACAACAACAACAGAAAATAAATAAAAAAAGATTTATGGCAGAAAATTGCATAGAAGCTCTTGCGCTAAAAACGCTTAAAGTGTTAAAAAAGGTAAAAAATATACCTAACGAGCCAACAATTACGCTGCAGGAAATTATAAAAAATAAGTAAACAATAAAATCTTTCGAAAAAAATATAACTGAATTTAGTTGTAAAATGTGTTACAAAAACAGCTTTTTGCTTAATTTTTAATTTTTATTGCGAAATTGTGCCACCCGCTAGCGGCAACCGGCGCAGCTGAGCTGACGAATTTTAAGCTACGAAGTGAGCGGCACGCGATTTTTTGTGCTGTCAGAACGTGCATTAATTTTTGCAATCACACTATTTCAACAATCGCTGGTGTTAACAAATATTGAGAGTAAATATATAAATTTTGTGCAAATAAATAATAAGAGTAACTACATGGACTCTATGCTGGTCTAAAAATCGTAGAAAACGTAATAGACATTAAAAGGGGAAATAATAAACAGACCAGAGCACTAAAATCTACAAAAAAATTAAAAAAAAAATGTAAATAATAACGGTAAAATAATAACAGTAAAATAAAAAAATAACGGTACTAAATTATAACAAGAAAAATTATATAAATAAAATAATAAAAATTATATAAATAAAATTTAAGTACAAAAATTCAAAATAAAAAAATTATTGGTCTAGAACTTTGCTTCCGCTTTTAAATAATAACGGTAAAATAATAACAGTAAAATAAAAAATAACAGTACTACACAACAACAAAAATTATATAAATAAAATAATAAAAATTATATAAATAAAATTTAAGTACAAAAATTAAAAATAAAAAAATTATTGGTCTACAACTTTGCTTCCGCTGTTTTCCAATAGATGTCTCCAGGGTCAAGCACTGGTCGATTAAATCGATTAAATCGTTTTATATCGATCTTGGACATTTGCGTCAACATTAACACAAAAAAATATTTGTAGAGAACTGTTTGCATCCCAAACTTGTTCTCAACTGAAAATGTCACTTTTTGAGCCGAATTCTCGACATTTGCGGGAAATTTTGCTTGTCTTTTTAATTCCAAGAAAAGTGCGGCTGAGGCTCATCGAATGCTTTCGAATACGTACAGTGAGGCTGTCCTAAGTGAAATAACATGTCGCGAATGGTTTCAACGTTTTAAGAATGGTGATTATGAAGTCGAAGACCGGCATGGTGGTCGAAAATGCAGAATTGGAAGCTTGACTTGACCATGATGCGTTGCAAACCCAAGAGGAATTGGCCGAATCGTTGCAAGTGACACAGCAAGCCGTATCAAAACGCCTCAAAGCCATGATGATTCAGAAACAAGAAAACTGGGTTCCTTACGACTTGAAACCAGGAGATCTCGAACGGCGCTTCTTGGTTGCTGCGTCAAAGGCACAACCGAAAGGGATTTTTACATCGCATTGTAAAGATAAAGTCATTCTCCAGCATGACAATGCTCGGTCTCACGTCGCAAAGGTGGTCAAAAAATATTTGGAGACGCTGAAATGGGCGATCTTATCCCGATCGATGGCACACGGTCTAGCTAAGGAGCACTTCAGTTCTTATGAAGAAGTCAAAAAGTGGATTGATACTTGGATCGACTCGAAAGATGAGGAGTTCTTTCGTCACGGAATATGCATGCTGCCAGAAAGATGGTCAAAAGTAGTAGCTAGCGACGGCCAATATTTTGAATAACATTTTTGTAAAGCCTTAATTTTACAAAATAAAAACGGCGGAAGCAAAGTTGTAGACCTATATAAAAATATAATTATACTTGCAAATAGTTGGCAACGCGTCGCCGTTTGCTTACCTGTTCATATTTTATTACTTTATTCTTCAAATTTTAATTTCTTTTATTTTAACTTCAAAGCTGTTTTGCGCGCTGTTGGTTTGCTGTTTTTTCTCTTTTTTCTTCTTGTCTGTCTCACTGTTTTTTATTTGCTCCTCTTTTAGTTGCTTTTCCTCCTCTTTTTTTCTCACTTCTACTTTTGGTTTTTCGCAATTCACTGCCACATGCGGCACGTGAACGTGCAACAAAAATTGCAACTTAATAAACTTCTGCGTTGCCGTTAAATGTCAGTTATGGCAGTACAACAAGAACAATAAAAAAAATTGCCATCACATTGCCATTTTAGCTGCTGCTGTTTGGAAAGAGTAGAGAGGGGAAATGAGTAAACGTTAAGTCACGCATACACACACACCATTAAACTGAGTTATGTTGCATTCAATTGTGTTGAAGATACTTAATGCTGCTGCTGCTTGCCACATTGTTGTTGACTGTTGCACTTTTCTTTTGTTTTTCTGTTTTTCTACTACTTGTTGTTATTATTGTCGCTGTTGTTGCTTTGTAATTATGTGCACACAGGCCACAGGTATTTTACATAAATGCACACCCTGTTGGAAGTCTACGTAAGGTCGGTGAGTCGCCTGTGGTGTTGCCTGAGTGGTTGTGGCTTTGTGAATTTTCTATTGCAGAATTGGCGGCAATTGGTAATATATTGGTTGACAGGTGTCAGTTATGCAAGGAGAGCACCACAAGCGGTGTAGTGTTAGAAAAATGCAGAAAAAGAGGAAGGTAAAACATTTTGCAAGCTAAGGAGAGTGTTTACTGAGAGTAAAGTTTATTCCTTTCACAGATTATAAATTTACTACTGTCACGTGATTAATGACTAATGACAGTGAAAGTGACATAACTAATGACAGTATAGAATCTATCAAGTTCAATACTCACTGCTATTATTTCAATAAATTATGTTATTGACTGATTAAAAAGCATATTCACCGTTATTGGAAGCTTTAATAACGTTATGATATATAAAATTATATTTTTTCATTCAAATGTGTCCCTATTTAGCGACAGAAAATTTTTAATTTTTATTACAGTGAGTGTAGAAACCAGGCATTAGGAGTCCGGCCCTGCTTATATCACCGATAAGTAAGCCTCTACATCGACAGTTGGTCTCACTATCGTTATAATATATAAAATCATATTTTCTTTCGAAAGGTGTATCTATTTTTAGCGGTACGTAACTGTAAATTTGTAAATTTTTAGCCAGTTTGTTCAAAAAAAACCTTGTACCGTTATTAAGTTTCGATAAGAACCATTCTATTATTAAACAAGTAAGGAAGGGCTAAGTTCGGGTGTAACCGAACAATTTATACTCTCGCAATTTATTTATTTAACTTTATTTATATTATATAATACACAATTTGACCCACATATTCGTCATATATATTGTATAAAATCCATTGAAAGTTGGAAACCATAATATTAGGTTAGAAGCACCGAGGTCCTCATGTTCTATATATGGGTCCTTGAAAACCTATGGTCCGATTTCGGCGATTTTTAGAATGGAACTGCCACACTATAAACGTAGTATTTATGCAAAGTTCTGTTCCTATATCTTCACTAGTGTTTACTATATATATTGTAAAGTAAACGATTCAGACCAACTTCAGAGTTCTGGTATATAGGAAGTACGCGTGGTTGTGAACCGATTTGGCCTATTTTCACAACATACCATTGGGATGTAAGGAAACTATTACAAACCAAGTTTCATTGAAATCGGTCGAGTAGTTCCTGAGATATGGTTTTTGACCCATAAAGGGGTGACGCCACGCCCATTTTCCATTTTGTAAAAAAATCTGAGTGCAGCTTCTATTTGCCATTTATTACTTATGTGAAATTTAGTGTTTCTGACGGTTTTGGTTAGTGAGTTAACCCACTTTTAGTAATTTTCATCATAACCTTTGTATGGGAGGTGGGCGTGGTTATTATCCGATTTCAACTATTTTCACGGTGTATGGTGGGATACATAAGAGAACCGACTTCAGAAAGTTTGGTTTATAAAGCTTATTTGGTTTGCGAGATATATACAAATAAGCGATTTGGGGGCGGGGCCACGCCCACTTCCCCAAAAAAATTACATCCAAATATGCCCCTTCATAGTGCGAATCTTCATACCAAATTTTATTTCCATAGCTTTATTTATGGCTTAGTTATGACACTTTATGTGTTTTCGGTTTTGACATTTTGTGGGCGTGGTAGTGGTCCGATTACGAACATTTTCGAACTTAACCTTCTTATGGTGCCAAGAAATACGTTTTCCAAGTTTCATTAAGATATCTCAATTTTTACTCAAGTTACAGCTTGCACGTACGGACGGACAGACGGACAGACAGACATCCGGATTTGAACTTTTCTCGTCACTTTGATCATTTTGATATATATATATAACCCTATATCTAACTCGTTTAGTTTTAGGACTTACAACCAAATGTTATGTGGACAAAACTATAATACTCTCGTAGCAACTTTGTTGCGAGCAACTTTTGTTGCGAGAGTATAAAAATATATTTTTTCTTACAAAAGTGTCTCCATTTTGTGGCAGACAACTGTAAATATGAAGAATTTATGCCAATTAGTGGACATCCGTGAACTAGATTGATTCCTAAATTCATACCTAAGCATCTGTGCCGTCATTTTAACTCGCTAAAAACCGTTATAAAATACAATTAATAAATTAAAATTTTTTTCCATTCATAAGGGTCTCCATTTAGTGGACGACAACTGCAAATTTGACGCCTAGAAAGCAAAAACAATAGACAGTTACTGCGGGAAGACAACGTTGATGATGACAGTGAAAAGCTACACAACGGGAAATGGAAAATTTGTAACGGGAAAAGTTTTAATACATACACAAACATATTTAAATATGTACATATAAACTGTATATTAGTTGCATATTTGTTGTTTGCATTGTCTAGCACTTTGCGCTGCAAAACAATGAAAAGCGAATAATACGCGACGCGACGCTGACAATTCACTTTCACTGCCAACTTGCGTTCGCTGCTGTATGTATATGTGTGTGTGTGAAATGCACACAAACCAACAACAACAAAGGCGAATGTGAATGCGTCAAATATGCAATTCATTACAGCATTTTACACATTACTAACAAA
This sequence comes from Zeugodacus cucurbitae, assembly GCF_028554725.1. Lineage (NCBI taxonomy): Eukaryota > Metazoa > Arthropoda > Insecta > Diptera > Tephritidae > Zeugodacus > Zeugodacus cucurbitae. The sequence goes on from NC_071667.1 coordinate 67,993,688, forward strand.
TTTGCGGCGCACACACACCCATACCATTACATTTTTTCATTACTGTCGGTGTAATAATGAAATAAATATAAAAGCAAATTAACTGCTGTTTCTCGTCGCACAATTAATTTTATTACATTCAATTGTTTTTAGCCAAACGAGTGACGTTGCTTTTGTTTTGTATTTTGTTGTATAATACGATCAGTGATCCCGACTTGGAAATTTTTACGAAGTTTTGCTATTGTTGTTGTTGGTGTTTTCTCTTTTGAATCAAGTGCTTGCGATAATGATATGCAGGTTTCTCCGATTTAGCACGTCGCTAGTTCCTACAATTACTTAATTTGATACTTCCCTTTATAAGTGCATTAAAGTTTATTAACTGTGTATATTCATACATAAAAGCGCGTCTTAAATGGGTGTTCATTGTCTTCCACTGAATGTGGGGACTTGTGTTTTTATTTATATGTGGCTTTTGGATAATTGATAATAATAACAATAAGTGGTTGCCTTTATAAAATTTGATATTTAACGAGATTTCAAAGAGGGTGTCTCTTTAAGAAGCAATTTCTTTAATTAAATATTGGAGAATATTATTCTAACAATACAGCTAAGCCGTGCTACTCAACTAATTTATACTAATCAAATTCATAGGCCTAAGCAATCGTGCTATATATCCCAAATTTCAATGTATAACGGTAATTTGGGTTTTTTGAAAAAAGTATTTCTTCATTCGTTTACATTAATGTTGTCACTTTTAAAATAGTCCCCATGCGATGTTGGGTAATTAGACCATCGTTTCTTCTGATCGTCGAAACACTTCTCAAACTTGGTATTTGGGATAGCTCTTTGGGCGATTTCTTGTAAATTTGTTAAATTACGACCTAATAAGGTTCTCTTTATTTTGGAAAATGGGGAAAAGTCACATTGAGTCTTGTCTGGCGAATATGAAGCATTATATGGTATATTATATTGTTTTTGGCCAAGAATTCACGAACAAGCAAAGGATTGTGAGCTTTTAACAAATGAGAATCGCCAAGCTCATAGAAACACGGCTAACCTTAGCGGCTACAATGAATAGAGCTGGAAATTGTATCAAGATTACAAAAAAAAAATCGACAATTGGACTCTCCAAACCCCTGAGAGTATAAATTTTACAATTCCCGTCATTTTTTGAACATAACACGTTTGTATTGATCACAAATTTATAAAAAATAGTCGGATGTGTTATGGAGTACTAGAAATACACTATACACTTCCTCTTATCAAATTTGGCTTATCTTGAGGGCAGCTAAAGTAATATTTGCTTGAAATCTTAAGTTGAATTAGTTTTATGCTACTTTAGCGAAGACAGGTAAGTAGATGATCACTCATCATGTTGATCTCAAGGTATGGTGCCAACCTGATAAGACAATATCCCAAAAGAAGGCTCTCAGAATGTTTGAAACAAATATTGATTGAAAGACTTAATATTTTGCAATGGCTATTATCCATAAGATGATATGGTGGGATTTATGAGGATTATGATTGCATCTATGGTAAATGATAAAGCTGCTCTGGTCAACAGAAAAGAAAGAGCTCGTATGCAACTAGACTTTGATTGAAATGGCTATACATATATCAAATCCTTCAATGTTTACTAAATTACTTTTATTATTCGTTAAAGAGTATTATTCTACGAAAACATTGTAAAACTAAAACTAAAATTTCGAATTATAATGCCACGATGAGATGTAACGGCCTATACGAAACTGTTCAGTCGATGATGAATTATAGGACCTCCGCGAAAAGAACCAAATATCTTAAAACGAAGTTATTTTGCCAATGAAGGTTATTACTACTTGTTTCCAAGAAAGTTCAGTCAGCATAGCCGAAACAGAACATATGTATGTTAAACAGTAGGCAACAAGCATACATATGATGAGCAGATGTTTCTACCGATATTTCTGAATTTTCCGCTGATAGTTTATTATGGAATTTGTTTTGAAATGCAAATTGGTGTAAATGTCTAGTTTTACAGTCTTGAGGACTATTTTAGTTTCTGTATATATGCCGGTTTCCAAGACTACTCATAAAATTTAGTGGCATGTCACTACCATCTGCCGTCTTATCATGTCTTCAATGTTGACTTTTGTGGCTTACCGTAGAAATTTATTGTTAGGCTTAAGGGTGTTTCGCTTGACCTAATATCAGCTGCTGACTTAAGAAAGCGAACCAAAAGACTTGAATATAAATTTACATGCGTTGATAAAAGTCAATTGCTAAGTTCACGATATTTGACTGCTTTCGTATCAATTTACTTACAAGAAAACCTTTAGAAATAATGCTTATCAATCATTTGGAAATTATTTTTATTATCTTTTGACAGCTTAAATGTTGGATAAATATGAGGGAGCAGCTGCATGAGTGGAGGAGTGTAGGCTTTATTTATATGTTATCAGCGGGAATTTACAACAAATATATAATTATATTTATGTTTATGATTATGGATATGCCTTCATTGCTATAACTATCTATCACTATGCTCAGACTTTCATATTTACACTAAAGGTGTTAGCTTAAATGACGGGGAAAACTCAATTCCGTTGTTGTTATTTGTATACTGTTAATAAAATTCATTTTCTTCTTCTGCTAATCATAAGGTAATTCCAAGTCTCGCAAAGTACGTAATTGAATGACATTAAAGCGTTCAGTGATCGGAAAAGATGCATGTGAGTTTGTGTGTATTGTGTATGTTGTCACTTGTCTGTATATATGTATACTATATAGTTATATGTGCATATACTCGTCCATTATGTTTGCTTAACCGGTTATTGACGATGATCGTGATCGCAGCTGATACAAGTCGATGTTTGTGCTTTTTCTTATTTTCAATTTTTTTTTTTTACTTTTCTGTTTGTCTTTGTTGTATATTTCTTATAATCCAGTTTATTTAACTATTATATATATGTATATAGTAAATCACGATTTAAGCATATTTCGAAGGCGCATGCAGCATGAATTAGGTTATGAAGTACAACGACACTCAATAAATAAGTGACATGATCACTTTGAACAAAGTTCTTTTGTCAATAATTGAAATAATGTAGATAGTTTTATTGTGGTTATATAAATAAGTCAGTAGTCTGCTTTAGAAGCCGAAAAAAAAACGTTTTTTAGCAATTTTTTTGAAAGGGAAGGAAATCATTGCGGTAAACGAAATTTTAAGACGATAGTGTAATATATTTAAGGCTTAAAAAATAATATTTATTATTGAAAAATATTGAAATTTTTTCAAAGTTGTACTAATTTCTCTGGAGCGCCTGGAGTCTGCACTTGTAAATCGGTGCCGGTGATGGAGGTCGTGCGATGCAACTGAAACAATCGAATCAATTTTTTTTTAATTTTTATAAGTTTCTTTTCTTTATGAACTAAAAAAATACCGAAGTAGTTTTAAAATTCCAAATTTTTTCGAAGTTAAAAAAAAATTGACTTTTTTAAGAAAAAAAATTTACTTAAAGTTGCAAAACAAATAATTTAAATAATACTTTTGTCCAACTTTTTTAGTTCAAATAGAAGATAATTTAATACTGAAGCTAGAACACTTTGGTTTTTTTCGATCGGACATATATTCTTTTTGTAATCGCCGGCACCGTTTTCTAACACTTGTGAAAATGAAAACTCGAGAAAACGCGCTTTAAAGTTTTCGGAGAGCATTCGCACCTGCTCGACGCTCGGCCACTAAAACTGCTCTAGCTTCGAAAATATGTCGAATTGGCCTCTGGAATTTTAAAGACATGTTCTTGGATAGTTTTGGAAAGATTTAAAACAAAACAAAAAATCGATTTTTTGAAGCCTGTAAAGCAGACTACTGCCTTAAATGGAGCTCCGTAGCCATTTTTATATATTTGTTACTGATGTGGGTGCCGTCTAGAACTAGTATAATCATTAAGAAAATTATTAAAATAAACTAAACTGCAGAGAAAAGTATAATATTTTTAGCAGTAATAATTTAGTAGATAGAAGAGACACTGATTTAGAAATATAAAATTCAAAATGTTTCATAGAGAAAAAAAAAAAAATTATATAACGCTGTAAGAAGGTTCTCAGAGATCTCACTTTTGATAAAACTATAGATCACAGAGAAAATTAAATTTTTTGGTGTGAGATTCGGCTTGAAAAATTATTTCATACAGTGATAACTTACGATCGTGTTAGGATTTCCAATCTTTCAGTCTAATCTAAGAATATCTAAGGTTATCCCATTACAATGGACGATAAATCTGTTCAATCTACAGTATGTTTCTACGATGGAACGAAAAACATTAGCTTTGAGTGAGAAGTGAATAGAATGTTCCACGAATTAATATTTTCTGAACTGCGGTGGAGAGTGACTGACAAATTAATTACGACAAATAATCAGTTTCGCATAATTTTTATATTGCAAATTTCGTGATATTCGAGAGTACGTTCTAAAAGCAAATTTCTGGATTCTTTGAAAAAATACAACTAAGAAAGGATGTTCAATTTTATGAATTAAAATGCAGTCTCCTCATTCAAAGCAATTCAAGATTACAAGAATGAGAATAAGAAATTAATGATTCATTCCAATATTAGAGAAATTTTTAGTTTATATTTAGATTTCAGTGTTGCCATTAAATGAAATTGTCATGAAAACTGAGTAAGATATTTTACATAATTCCGATATGCGGTTTTGAGTTCTTATCGCAAGTAATATATTTATGTATGTATATATGTATGTGCATAAGTGAGCATGAGCAATTCAAAATTTTCTGCGAAGTATGTGGTTCCGCTAAAAATATTAAAAAAAAAATAATTCTTTTACTCAATTTCTAAAGTGTCTGCAAAGCAATTTCATTTAAAACGTTAAATTACTTATTCACAACTGCACACGCACACACACACACACATGTCTCACATGCAACTTGTGTTTCCATTTAAATTGGGTTGCCACCGGCAGCGGTGGCGAATGCTGGCTCGCTTAGCTCGTTTGACTGCCACAAGCGACCACCAGGTTTTTTTAGCAACATAAACTTGTTATTATTTATTGTTGTTATTGCTCAAACACAACAGTGTCCTATGCAAACACACAAATACAAATATATATTATTTGAATGTATGTATGTGTGTATGTGTGTATCTACAAACAGATCGCTGTAGATCTCTCAGTCTCAGTTTTTTACAACTTCTCACACGAACACGCCGAACAGGTCTTGCTGCCAGTTGAGAACGCAGCGTGGTTGTTGTGGCTCTTGCAGGTACTTGTTTACAACAACTACAACAACAATGTGGCTTTTATTTCTTTTTCGGTGTCTTGCAAAAACAGCAAGTAAAAGCAGACAAAAATAGCAGTTAAAAAAAAACAACAACAACAACAAAAGTAACAGCATTAGCTCGCTCGTGCTTGCCTAAAACATGAGACCGCCGCTTCGTTTCTGACTGTGACGACACAGTTACCAACACACATACACACACATATATAAACAGATACTATCGCACACGCACATTTGCTGGCCTGTTAGCGACCGTTAAAACCAAACGTCTTAACTATATGCTGCCATTTGTATGTATGCATGTATGGCTGGGTGCGTGTGTGTATGTAAATAATTATACACCGATCGTCATTCAACCAAAAAAAAATATCCAAAAAGGTCAAATTTTTTTCCGTTTTCATACGCTCTCGGACACTCGAACACTTTTCTTTTTTTATTTTTTATTTATTATTTTTTTGTTTTTGTTTTTTCTTCTTGTTGTTGAAAATTTTGTAATTTGTTGCTCACTTTTGGCTTTAACTGGCTTTCACATTCTCCTTTAAGGTTGTTTTTCGTAGTTTATCTACTTGTGAATGTTCCAACTACCTTTATTGCTGTTGTTGGTGTTGTTGTTTGACTTATTGTTGTCGTTATTGTCGAAGTGAAAAGACATTATTGAACGTGCAATACACGAATTAGCAAACTTCACACTGACCGATAATGCAGCCAAACACAGTATAATAAATAAACAAAAGCGCCTTAAAATGGCGCACGCACACACCTACACATATATTTTCGTTTGTATGTATGTATGTGATTACATATAAGGTAAATCGCGCGCACTTGTCTTTGCTAAACACTTCCGCTTCAATACGCTTGAGTATTTCACGCTAAATACCAGACGATTAACACCCGCGCACAACACAGATTACGATCGAGACATAGATACAATGCCAATGCAATCGTTTTGTATAACCGCCGTAGCACGCAATGCGTACGCGCTGAAATGACAAACTAGCGTTTAATAGTTTCTTATTTTCAATTAATATTTTCAACAAAAATTCTTTCTTCACTACTTCACACTAGCGATCACCGTCTTGAGACTGCTTGCCAGACGAACACGTTTCACACAACTGAAACTGAAAACGACTTCCAACTAACTGGCTTTCGTAGTCTTTCTTATGGTATACTACGGCCCAGTCAAGCGGACACTCTCTCCGCCGGTCGCCGTCGCAGTCAGCGCCAGTCAACGGCATTGCCACCGGCAGTTATGTTCCAGTTAACTTCGTTGCGCGCTGTCGACGTCAGCAGCGACGTCAATGTGTGATCGATGTGTTTGTTGTAGTAACTCCCATGCTCACTTGTTACTCACTTGCGATGTTTTTTTTTGCTTTTGCTTGTGGATCGTGTGCTAGGCGCTCTAACATATATTTTTGCATGCTCTCCGATTGGATGGCGTTTGCTGTTGCTCCACAAGTGTATGCGCAACGATCGTGCTGTGTTGGTTATTTACAAACATTCGTTTCTATGTGTGGGTTGGTTGCGATCGTGGTGCTCATGAGAGTACTATAACCCAATAGGTGAACTATCGGACTCATTTCGAATAAGAAATTGAAGTCGGTTAATCTAGATCACATGCTGACCAAGTATTGAGTACGCTAAATTAACAGTTAGCACTGAGGTTGAGTTTAAAGTAGGAAAGAACTTAAAATTTTGAAGCATGACTAGTCTAGACTTCAGCAGCGGAATCCAAATCGAACAAGTTTTGAAAATCCAGAAAGTGCACTTTTGGTGAGAGACTTTTCCCACTAGCTCCTCTACAGCAGTATACGGCTGCCGAAGGATTTCTCACTTTATCCTTAACATATTGGCTTCGAAGAGAGCTTCCTTTCCCCATTAGCTCCAGATATTTGAACTTATCCTCGCAGATTGCAGACTGGAACATCCCTGTCAGGCGAGTGTGGTGTTTAGGTTTTTATACCTCCTTTTGAATGAAATAATAAATCTGATTGCCTCAAAATATGTATATGAGACTAAACTTCGAAAACGTTGTCTGTTTGAGAAGGAGAATAGGATAAGACAGTCAAATCCCCATCCAGCTATTGTAGTAGGGATTTAAGCAGGTTCCGATATAAAAGTTACGCGTTTTTCTTGTATAGATGTTCATGTGATCCCTGTTGATTGATTGTCGATCATTAGATTGTCTTCATTTATTTCGGAAGCTCTTGGGTATTTGAGATCATTCTAGGATCGGGTAGGTCCCAATGCAACAGAGTGAAATATTCCAACCTCTTCTGCCATTTGAGAATCAGAGTCGATATTTAGACTTTCTCCTAACCGATTCGTTATTTAAGTGATTCAGTGATCTTCACTCTCGCGGATTAGGCGGATATCCAATATTTTTTTTTAATTTTTCGATAAAGAACCGAAGGGATCTCATTACATCCGTCTTTAAACTTATATTCAAATGTACATTTTAAGTAAGTACAAGAGAGTGAAAGAGATACGTTTTGGAGAAGTGAAGTACCATTATGGAATACATAGATTTGATCTCAATATCTACAACATGTAGTATTCTAAATGAAGGTGGTACGTTAATAGCTGATGTCAAACAACGAACGAAGTACTGTCGTTACTTCAGAGATAGTATAATTTGTCTCAATTTTTTTTTACGATTATTGTTAAGACCCATAATAAAAGTAGAGATTTTAAACACGATTCTTATGAAAATACGTTAAAACTATTGTTATTTTCTTGACCAGGACAATCGAAAAAATTGATTTATGGAAGGAAATTTGATTTCTAAAGGCTAGTGCCAATTCAAGAGTTCAAGTAATGGAGATCTTCGAGTTATAGAAGTTCGGTTTATGGAAGTTCAACTGTATTTCTACTAAATAACACATTGCTTTTCGAGGAATGATCGAATTTGGTAAATTATATTCTTTGTGACGAATAACCTAAAATTTCTCTCATATATTCTGATCGAATCATTTTTCAATAAAAAAACTATAAATAAACTATATGAAAGTGGGCATCTTCTGAGAATTCTTCACACTAGAAATGCATTTAAATTTAGATTGCAATCAAAGTAAAAGTGCCATAAATGCCATGGCAGGAATTTTAATAATAAATATAACAGTACTTCACCTCCATCACATGTACCTATAAACAGCATAAATATGATTTATCATACTTGTGTTATAGTTTCTGACTTGTTGTCTTTGTTGTTGTTCGAGGTGATTTAAAAATCAAGCGCCGCTGAAGAAGTGCGCATAAAAATTCGAATTAATCGCAGACGACTGGGCGCGACATCAATTTGACGCTGTTGCATTACACTCAATCGCTTGCACACACACACTCATATATACACTTATACAAACACACATATGTACATAGAAATATCAACGTTGTGCGTATTGAAAAGTTTGTCCTTCTCGCTCAATGTTGCACAATTTTTCAATCAACGCAATATTGGAATCCCAAAAGAGTGCGAGTGAGCGCGTTCGTGCAACTGAGTAGAGAAGGGCCAAGGGGGGGGCCTGAAGGGACACAGTGCAGAATGCAAGTAAAATATAACGACTAAAGAACAGCAGCAGCACAAACAACACAAACAAATCCAATCAGCAGTTAGTCGTCACAAATGCCAACAGATCTGGCTGGTTTGAGTGCAGGGTGTACAGAGAGGCTTTGTGTCCCTTCAGCGGGGGCGAGAATGGGTAGTACAATGCAGCACGCGTTAAATAAATAAAACTAGTAAACCGTTAGTATTGAGTTTCGTCACCATATCGGCTTAAGGCATGACTGCTGATGGTCATACACACTGCTACTGCTGTTGTTGCTATTATTGTTGTTGTTGCGCGCATGCAACTTCATACATAGTTTGAGTAATCGTTTCATTGAACTACAAAGTCTACAAAGAAACTTCTCATGTATTAGAGATAAAAGTTTTCGCACCCGCTTGTGGCGCAAAGCAATTTTACGTTCATTCACTGGCAATTTCAGCCTCAGCGCTGCGGCGCATTGCAAGCGCGTATGGCCGGCAATGATTGCCCGCAACCGCAAAAGGTAGCATTAACAAATGTGGGCATTTGTGTTATCTGGTGCAGACCTCGTTGGCCATTTAAAATGAATTGAATACGTCAGTCGCATAGATTGAGGCTTGCGACTTGGGGGGAGGGTGGTGTGTGACAAACGCATTTTTCTCTTACATCCAACGGGAGGATGTGTGCAGGTTTTATGATAAACTCAGTGTGCAAGTTCGACGTTGTTGGAGTCTGGAGTAAAGTTCTAAGTTAAATATGATATATGGCTGATGAAGTCGACGTTGTGTCCAGAAATATATTTTTTATACTCTCGCAACCTGTTGCACAGAGTATAATAGTGTTGTTCACATAACGGTTGTTTGTGTCAAGAAGAAATATAAGAGTTAGATATGGGGTTATATATACATAAATGACCAGGATGACGAGTAGATTTGAAATCCGGATGTCCGTCCGTCCGTCTGTCCGTCTGTCCGTGCAAGCGATAACTTGAGTAAAAATTAAGATATCTTAATGAAACTTGGAACACATATCCCTTGGCACCCTGAGGAGTTTACTTTCGAGCAAAATCGGTCCACTGCCACGCCCACAAAATGGAGGAAACCGAAAACCTATACAGTGTCATAACTAAGCCATAGATAAGGTTATGAAAATGAAATTTGGAACATAGGATCCTATTAGGGAGGGGCACATTTGGATGTAATTGTTTTAGAAAAGTGGGCGTGACCCCGCCCCCAAATAGGTTTTTTGTATATAACTCGCAACCCAATAAAGCTATATAAGCCAAATTTTCTGCAGTCGTTCCTTTTAGCCATTTCCATATACAGTCCAAAAATGAAAGAAATCGGATAATAACCATGCCCACCTCCCATACAAAGGTTAGGTTGAAAATTACTAAAAGTGGGTTAACTCCCTAACGAAAACGTCAGAAACACCAAATTTTACATAAGAAATGGCAGAAGGAAGCTGCACTGAGATTTTTTTACAAAATGGAAAATGGGCGTGGCGTCGCCCACTTATGGGTCAAAAACCATATCTCAAGAACTATTCGACCGATTTCAATGAAATTCGGCATATAACACTTTCTTGACACCCTGATGACACGGGTGGAATATGGGCGAAATCGGTTCACAACTACGTCTACTTCCCATATAACTCAATTTTGAATTCCATCTGATTCGTTCACTTTATAATGTATTCATAAGGAACCAATGAAGCTAGCGGAATAAAACTTTACACAAATACTGTATTTGAGCTGTGACATCACTTGTGGAAAAATTGTCAAAATCGGACCATGACTTTTCAAGGCCCCTGATATCAAACATGAAGAACTCAGTGCCTAAGGTTAATTTTTCACCGAAAATATAGGTAAATCCCTCAGATATTTTAATGTAATTCATTCCCTCTGAAATTTTTTCTTATAACAGTTTCTCTCTGTACCTAAAATGGTAAAAATCGGGTCATAACTTCCCCCAGATCCCATATACCTAATTATAAGTAATATTAAATTAAGGGAGCGTATAGTCTTCGATATATTGTATCTTGGTGGTGAAAACGAGTGAAATCGGTTTAGGAATTACCTCAGTCCCCATTTACTATTTATGATGATTTTCGTTATTCTATCGAACTATATGCCGAATGTATGGGTCGAATTGTGTTATCTTTATAAAATCACATCAATAAATTGCGAGAGTATAAAATGTTCGGTTACACCCGAACTTAGCCCTTCCTTACTTGTTTTATATATAAATAGTGGAGATACTGTCTAAGATTGACTGTCATAAAGTAATCTGCGAAAGTGCTTGAGTTAAAGTCTTAAAAACAGTTCAAATCCTCTGTAGAGTAGTCTCCCTGAAGTTGAAAGTGGTCACTAACCAAGAGACATTCCAGAAAAGATGATTGGCTTTTAGTAAACATTTCTCATCAATCCTTGACGACAATTTAATAAAGAAACCATGCTCTCCGAAGGTTCTTGGAAAATGTTTCGTAAGAGATCCTAAGCAGGTGACACTTTCAAAGATATTCTTAATTAATATCTAAGCACGGACAAAGAGTTAATTCATTGCATTCATTCATTCGACAGCAAGGATCAGTCGACTGTTTTTTGGTAATGTTTTCAATAGAACCTAGACGATTAAGTGGATCAGGTCCTTATCTCGTCTACCAGAATAGTATCTATGTACTGTCAGCAATTGCTTTGGATCACACTTAAAGGTAGCCTCTCATTCTATATAAGATTGGATCGTTCGATCTAACTTCAAGTCATCAGTATTTGTTTTTATTTATGAGAAATTATTTTCATTGAAATCCATTAATTTCTATAAACTCGTGGAGAAATAAAATATGACAGCTTTCCGTACATTTATAGGAATTTAGTTAACCACCTGGTCTGTCCTTTTCACTCCACTCACTCAGTGTGACAATACAAGTCTGCCATTTAAATGAAAATGACAAACGACACAACCAACTTGTCAACCGGCAAAGTATAACTCAATGAGTTGATGTTAAGTAACAACAAAAAAGTCCTAACAAATAAATATTACAATTGCTTATCATGTACGTATGTATTTAGGCTCCACTGCTGAGTAATAAATACAATTAAGCGCAATTTGATGTGGGGAATCTTGGTGCACAAACTTTCGAAACTTTCTTAACTTTTTGACACAATAATGAATTAATGTGGTTTAATTACTATAAAAGTATGCAAATATATATCATTTGAAGTGTATATTTGTAATTCATTTGCAGTGAGTTAGTAATTAAGATAGTAGGAGGAATCTCGACAAAAAATTATTTTGGTTAATATTACATTTTAGGAAAATGTTGAACGATATTTATAGAAATGTATTATTTATTAGAGCTGGGCTACGAAACTACAAAGTATATTAAAAATAAAAATATATAAATATTCTTGAGGCAAGTACTGTCAATATGGGATAACAAATTACTCGGTAGATGGCGTTGATGTCATTTCCAGTATTATTTATTTATAAATCCTATATTTATGGGTCGATTTTGTTAATTTTGATTTTTACTGTATAGATCTCATTTTTATATAACGATGCCACCATCCCTTAGTCATCCCATAAAATTTTATTATTCAAGCTAAAGTCTGACTTCATATTATTTGGGAACAACTTTGTATTTAATTAAGCTAACGAGCTCAAGATTCATTAAGTCACTAATAATTTCTTATTAATCGGCATTTGTTACATCAGCTAGTAATAATACAATATTTACTTCCGATTTAAAACGTATGGCTCAATGATTCATCATAAATATATTTTAATCGCCTTCGGCTCTGTTAAATTTAACTAAAAAAGATGACACTTTTACGTGCTTTTCGATTGTCCCTAATCAACGGTGCTTATAACTTGAAAAAAGTAAAAGAAATCACGTTAATTATTCAATGTTTTGAGGAAAAATAGATGCATTTCACTAATTACTCAGTTGTTTTGAGAATCGGAATTGATTGAAACATAAATACAGTGGAACTTCTCTAACTCGAATCACCATAATCCACAAAAAAACTTCGAGTTATAGAATGTTAAAACACGTATTCTGAATTTTGTTTCTTGCAGTTTGCAATTGTTGGGCTCTTGACGTTTGTATTCCATGCCTTTGTTACACGATTTATACAATTCATAAGTGTAATATCATACTTTTTATCCGCTTCCATAAGATATAGGGGGAATCTTCTAAAATTCTACCTCGATAGAAAAATTTGAAATTTTGTATATTGTCCTGACCAAAAAGTTCGATTTATGGAAGGAAATTTGTATGTAAGTTGCCTGCTATTGTCACTTCAAGTGTTCAAGTTATGGAGAACTTCGAGTTATAGAAATTCGAGTTATGGAAGTTTCACTGTATTTTGCTTCCGATTTACACAGCAAGTTAGATAAGTCATTAAAATTGCAAAACAAGTGTCTTCTTTGGTTTTACTTTAGTTTAAGTTCTCAAAAAATGGCCATCTTCTCGAAGAAGACCTTTTCATTAATGTATAAATTTGATAGCCCAAATAATTCTTAGCGCCAGAAAGGCTTAATTTAAGTACTAGATGATTAAATGATGAAATTTTGGAATTTATTGCCTTTGTGGTTGCAATGACTAGCGCGTTTTTGAGCACTCGGTTAGAATATCGATCTGTTTTGAGGTCATTGAGAGCAGTTATCCCCCAAGATCCAAGATCTGGTTTCAAAATAGGCAACTATCGAAATTCCTTGTTAGATGACTTTAGTACGGAAAAGTTCTTGAAGCGGCCTAAAACATTCCTGAAATAAATTTGAAGTCCCACTGCCTACAGTCCTTCGACGCATAAAATTTCGGGTCCGTTTCGATTATGTAGTCACACCTAACATGGAAGCGGCTAAAAAGTACGTTTCATTGATTATTATTTGGTGTTTTGTTCATCTAGATTTTGTTCTTAAGTTCATTTAATTTCTTGCAGAGTCATTCCATCGTATTGTCTATGAGGATACATTTTTATAGATCAGCAAAGTAGAGAGTATAGAGAGTCATCGTCTAAAATTGTATCGTCTTTACTACTGCAATAATTCTAACACCCAGGAAAAGGATTGCATTTGAAGTGTCTACATATGATATTCTAAGCGTAATTGTCTTATCCAACTACCCTCGTTCAATTTGTGGCACGTTCAAGCGTTCATATGTTAGTTGGTCAGTTCATGGACGCACTGACAAATGACAAATGGCAGAGCTTTTAGCCACAATCTAATAAATACATACCAACAAACTAACAAATAAACAAACGAACAAATTTCGTATGAGAAAGTGAGTTGCTGCTTTAGTTGTTTTTGTTGCTGTTGTTGATGTTGGTCAAGTTGGGCCGTTAGTTCGGTGTGCTACCTGCGGTTTTGTGCTGTGCATATTTCATGTTGTAGGTTGCAAAACTTTTCACTCAACTGCTACTACAGTCGTCAGAAAGACAACAACAACAACGACAAGTGAATTATTATCGCTACTTCAAACAATCAGCAAAGTTTGCAGGGCAAAAAGTGGCGCCGCGCGGTTGGCGGTAGGCGGCAAGTGCAATGTGCTCACAATTTATGCAAATTAACCAAAACAACGCCACAGTTACACAAAGCCTGCTGTCACTTGCCGCTCCCCACCCAACCGCCAAACTCAACCAACTTCAGCCTGAACCTCAAACGCAAACTCAGTCAGCAGCCGACACAGTCACCTTGTGAACGTTGAGGCGCGTTGAGCGCAACGAATCGCTTTCATTAAACTTTCTTCTTACTTCTCGCTTTCAGTTAGGCTGCGGCTACGGCTTCGCTTCTCTGCTCTTTCGCCGCATCTTCACAACGGAATGCTCCCGTTTGCGCGGCGTGACGTTACATGGCGCGGCACCAATTCAACGGTCACGTTGCCGGCACAATCGCTACTATAATTGCACAAGCCAGCGCAAAACTACGCTAGCACTATGTATGTGTGTGCTTATTTGCCGGCTTTCGGCGCACATGACCACCACTATGTTTGCTCCACTTACCGTTTATAATTCTGGTCAGCTTATTGCGGCGTGTTGACGATGGACTTAAGAGGCTTTCGCGTCGACTATTGCCCGCACTGCTGCCGCTGCTGCAGAGATCGCCACCGGCACCGTAATTGATATTCAATTGGGTTGTTTGCGATGCGGTGCTGCAGTTCGAGAACAAGCTGCTCGCTGATGGCCGCTTGCTGAACGGCACCACCGAGGGGCGTGGTATGTCGAGTGAGGGTCGCGGCGTGTCGCTAAACACAATCTCGGCGAAAGAATCAATGCTGGCCGAACGTTGCAATGCGCTGCTGTCCTTACGCCTGCAAAAACAAAAGCAAACACACAGCGAAAAAGAATTAAATGGAATCAAATCAGAAAATGAAAACAATTTCAGTGGAAAAGTGGTCGACAATATGGAGTGAATAAGAAAATTATACAAAAAAGAAGTAAGCAGCTACTTAGAAGAATTGGAGCACATTCTGAATTATTGAACGTTGCGCGCATAAAGTGCTAAGCAGCGAGGAATTGGCTTGGGAGGCAATAATGCGTGGATGGATTTTTAATGAATAGATACGCTAATATATACATGTGTACATACTTATGTATATTCAGTTACTATACATAGAATATACAGTTTTCAAAAGCACTTATTTTTCAAATGCTCACAGATTATGAAGTAGTGGTAATAATATAACGATTCTTAGTAATGTATTAACACCAATAATAATTTTATCAATATTGCTCAAATGTATGCTTTCTGCAGAAAATCCGATAATTGCTTTAACTGACCAGAAAGTTGCCACCTGTCTTAAAAATAAAAAAATAGTTAAACACATTACATATATGATTTTGATATTCCATAAATATATTTAAGTACAATCATTCCTTGCAAGCGATAACTTTAAAGCTTAAGGAGCACACCTACAGCCCTATTCTGTGCACTTGACAAAATAACAAAAAAATTGAAATCTTTTTCAGATTTTTCAGATTTTTGATAAAATAAAAAGTTTCAGAACGCATAGCTTTTCCCCACACGTGTGAGAAACAAAAAATGTAAACAGAAACAGCTGATTTCTGTCCAATTATATTTATTTGAATTGAAAAATTTATTTGAATTATTTTATAACGTAAGTTTTAACATGCATTTTAATATTTGTTGCAAAATAGTTAGTAATTTAACTTCAATTTCACAATAAATCCTTTGCTCTTGGTCTAGACGTGAAGTTTCTGAGAGAGCGCAAATATTCCATGCTCCGAATCTAGCCCCATTTTTAACCGAGCCTTCTTTAATGTGGCTTCGTCACTAAGTTTGGTTTACGATTGACCGGTTATCAGCCTATCTATTCGATTCTGATGTATCGAGAATTCTAATATATCGACTGAAAACTTTCAGGCCTGATGCAAAGAATTTGGTTTGATTTTACAACCCCATGTACTCTATATAGATGACAAGGTTATACCGCATTTACGCGGTCGCCAGAGCCTCGCTAATCCCTCTAACCAAACAAGGAGAGCCGCGCGTAAATGAGGTTGATTGATAATCGGATGACAGAGGCTATATATTCGCTTTCCCATCCCAGCTCCCTCCCTAGTCTTTTGCTTAGCTCAAAGCCACAGAATACTAAATAATATAATACATATACATATGTCCTTTATAATATATTTAAAACTATTTGGAATGCAATTTTGATTTAGGTGGTTGTTATGTTTAGCTTCAGAAAAGTTCCTTGGGGACAACGAAATCTAAACTTTGTTCTTTATTGTCAAAAATTTGCTGAACTGTAATCGCATGCAATATATAGAAAACAATTTCGTCAAAGTTACCCTCATTAAATTCGTTTTTTATATAAAAAAGGGAAAAATTAACTTCTTAACCCTTTCATGCCAAATGTTGCCTATAGGCAACATTGTACTTATCGGCTTCTAACTCTCGTTATTTAAATATTTTTGACCAGCGGTTTTTTCAATTATGTAGACTTATGTGTTGTGCGCGTATTCATTCAGTAGGCCTTCTCCGCAGAGTGGAATTGTCAAAATCGGTTTCGCGAAAAAGTTATACTGAAGTGTTTATACAAAAAGTGCTCAAAAACATAAGAAAAAATTGTTTTATTTTAAAACAAAATGAACTATATAAATAAGTAAAGATAAGAGAGTTATTTAAAAAAAATTTCACGAAAAAAGTGTTTAGTTTTTTTATAATAATCTAATTTGTGTCTATAAGCAACATCCTGTAACTAATGAACCAGGATACATAGGACTTTGAAATTTTTATCACTTCATATTTGAGTTAAGACTAATATATATCTGTCCTAAAAAAAAATGTTAGCTCCGCCCATTTTAATTCTGACATGAAAGGGTTAATATAAAAATGGCTCAATAACGCGAGCCATCAACATGTTCATATTTTTCCTCTTTGTATAAAAATAACAACAAAAGTAAAATATCCCCTTTACAACAAATTCATTTTCACAACTATCCACAACGAGATATTTTATTTGTCAAGAGCATTTTACTTCTTAACAACTTATCAAGAAAAAAGCTTTTTATTTTAGACACAGAATACGAAATGCTTGATAAATTTAAATTTTTTACAAATTAGAAATTTGTTGAATTTGTAAAGTGCACAGAATAGAGCTGCTAGTGTGAAATTTCAAAAAAATCAATTCAATTAAAGAGCAGCCGCCAACAGTGAAAACGATCATTTTATCTTTAAACGCGTTTTTCTCGAAGCAGCATTTTCCGAATTTGTTGCAGTGTATAATTATATAACAATGACCTATCGATTTTTAATCTGATCAAAAAATCGAATTTAGGCAGGCCAAAAACGATCAAAATTAGGTGTGCCCCTAAAGATATTTTAATGAACACATATTACATGGCAAATAGAGCTATGAAAATGAAATGTTGTTAATAGGATCATAATAGGGAGGGACTTATTTGGATGTACAACAAAACCGAAAAAACTGGTCATGGATCAGCCTCCAAATAAGGGTTTTTTGAATATATCTTCCAAACTAGCTAAGCTATGTAAACCAAACATACTGGACACATTTCCCCATAGTACCTCATCACGCACCATGAAAATAACCTAATGCCTACCCCCTATATAAAAATTATGCTGAAAACTATTAAAACTGACTGAACTCACTATCGAAAAACGACATATACACTAAATTCCACATAAGAAATGACAGAGCAGCACTCATATGGTATGAAAAAAAGACAATGGGCATGGCAGCGCCCACTAATGACTCAAAACCCATATCTCAGGAACTTATCGACCAATTTCAAATTTAAGCCTAATTCATATTTTTTAATATTCTGAAATTATGAAAATTCACGTTCTGTAAATAATGTGTTTCGCGCTCTTTGCTCAACTTATCATAATCGGCCTGCTTAGCGCACTATTCACAACACCATCATCCATCTTGAGACCCAGCGCTCATTATTGGATAAAATTCGGCCGAATATACCACGTCCAGAACGCAGTGAAAAACATATAGAAGCCATAGCTGAGTGTGTACACAAAAACTGTGCAGAGTCCGTCGCGCCGTTCGCTGGAACTCGGACTGAAGTATGGAACTACTTAGCGCATCGAGATCTTAAATTGAAAAGCGTACAAAATACAGCTTGTGCAAGACCTGAACTCTATGGGCGCTCGAAAAGTTCCAAAAGATCCGACGATTTCGAGCCAAATTCTTCGATGATATATAATATATATATAATACACAATTTGACCCACATATTCGTCATATATATGGAATAAAGTCCATTGAAAGTTGGAAACCCTAATGTTAGGTTAAATGCACCGAGGTTCTGTTCCGATATCTTCACTTGTACTAACTTTATATATTGTAAAGTAAACTATTCAGACCGACTTCAGAGTTCTGGTATATAGGTAGTGGGCGTGGTTGTGAACCGATTTAGACTATTTTCACAACATATCATTGGGAAGGCACGAAGATTTTATGTACGAATTTCATTCAAATTGGTCGAGTAGTTTCGGAGATATGGTTTTTGACCCATAAGTGGGCGGAACCACGCACATTCAAAATTTTGTATACCATTTTGAGTGCACCTCTTCTGCACCTTCTTTATTATAAAATTTAAGGTTTCTGTTGGTTTTCCTTACTGAATTAAAGCATTTTTAGTAGTTTTGAACATAGCCTTTGTATGGGAGCTGGGCGTGGTTATAATCCAGATTTGCTCCATTTTTGCACTGTATAAGGTAGTACCTAAAAGAAACGACTCTAGAAAGCTTTCCTTGATATAGCTTTAGTAGTTTGCGAGATATGTACAAAAAACTTAGTAGATGGTGGGGCCACGCCCACTTCCCCAAAAAAATTACATCCACATGTGCCCCTTCATAGTGCAATCCTTCATACCAAATTTTACTTCCATAGCTTTATTTATAGCTTAGTTATGGCACTTTATGTGTATTCGGTTTTGACATTTTGTGGGCATGGCAGTGGTCCGATTACGCCCATTTTCGAACTAAACCTTCTTATGGTGCCAAGAAATACGTCTTCCAAGTTTCATCAAGATATCTCAATTTTTACTCAAGTTACAGTTACGGACGGACGGACATACGGACAGACATCGGGATTTGAACTTTTCTCGTCACCCTGACCATTTTGATATATTGATATATATAACCCTATATCTTAGGACTTACAACCAACCGTTATGTGGACAAAACTATAATACTCTCATAGCAACTTTGTTGCGAGCGTATAAATATTAAAAGAAGTCCGTCCTAATGCTGAAACCTAACATAATCAAGCTGTCCTAAAGACTCGAGAAGAATTAAGAACAATGGAAAATTTTTTCCGTTCCTTAAATCCCCACATTACTGAAGTGACTTGAGCGAAATAATCCAAAAATTTTCAGTAAATAGCTTAAAATAGACCGATAAAGCTTTCCATTATTCCAGGCGAAATTCATTTTCCACGCTTAATTGAAAGCAAACTGTGAAAGTTTACAATAACATTTTGTTTTACTTAAACTAATTAATTTGCCAGGACTTCTTTAATTATTAAGCGCTAATTAAAACAGCAACAGAGAGGAGAGTTCTTTCATACACAACACAATACATTACATTTGCATTGACTTGACACTTTTAATGGGGAGCTTTTGAAAGGCAGGAAATTAAAATCGAACAGTTTGCAGCAACTTCCGTTCGAAAATTGCAGCGAGCAGGAAAACTGAACTGGCTGAAACAGTAACAACAACAACAGCAACAATAAAAACAACGAGTAGTAAATGAAAATCGCCCGGCAAGTGACACTTGCAACGACTAACGATAGACAAACGCCCGTGGACAGTGCTATAAAAGCAATAACAACAACAACATGAACAACAACTATAACTTGTGCAATATAAAAGTAAGTAAGTGCATTTGTCAGGCGCATAATGATTGCGTGACGTGGCAGCCGAAGCGCAGAAATGCCATTTGACAGATTTATAATTTGCTATAGGCGAAATGCATTAAATCGTTGCATGTAAATGCAATCAAAGTTTATGCAAGTGAATTGCCAACGGGCGAACTGGCTGCGCGTAACAAACGCCTGCCATCCCCCCTCTGCCAGGTTTTTACTGCTGCATTTTCCTGCGCCTTCTTGTGCAATATTCGTCAGCTGGAAAGTGAATAAAATTTGCAATGACTGGGGAAGCCAGTGAGCAGAGCATCAACATACACATACACAAACACATTTTATTTATACATATTTCATACCACTACACACACATATATGTATATGTATGTATGTATGTGTTGTTGATGATCTTTGAACGTTTATTGTCAGCAGCCGAGTCCTTTGCTTGGCAAAGTGGCATCTGTTGCAAATGCGGTGATGAAGTAGCAACAGCTGAAGCCGCATGGCTTCACGCATAATAACAGCGTGAACGACAACAACAATAACAGCAGCAGCAACAAGGAAATGACAATGAGTATCATCGCTAGTGTTATTGTATATTGTTGCTGTTGTTATTGTAAAGTGTTGTTCCTGTTTGTATGCTTTTGCTGTCGTCGTTCGCTTCCGGTCGTTGCGGCCGCGTTGATGATTGCTGGTAATGATGTTGTCGCCAGCACTTTAACTCGCACACACAAACACCCACACCCACACACACAAGTGCAATAACTTAAGCATGCCACAGACATATACTCGCACACTTGCCACAATAATCTGCTTGCCTTTAGTGGCATTTTAAAGCACTGCACAGCCGTGAGTAATAATAATAAAAAGTAATAGTATTAATAATGCTATTAACTTCGTCATTCTGCAGACACACTGGCAAGCTGTGCTACAACTGTAGAGCTGCCACTTGAAGAGAATTCCATAAGTGAGAGAGGGTGTAAGTGTCATTTTGAATAATTTATCTACTTATAACCGTCATTTCAGTGGTTTTGGTAAAAATCCTTTGGTATTTAAATTTTTATTTTTTTGAAAAAAAATTATTAACTTTTTGAAATAACGGTAAATTGCATACATATATGACTTTTTAAAAATTTAATTTTATGTTGCCAATAAAAACATATAATATATAGAGAAAAATTTCAAAGCGCAACAAAGAAATTTAAAAAGTTGCCTACATTTAGGCGTTTCAACAAAAATCCTGCTTTTCTGCTTAATTTCGTTAATTTAGCTGATGTTCGACTCTCTTATTTTATTGTAGATCACTAAAATTATTTAATTGTGGTGAATATTTTATGCAACAACCACAACAAGAACATTGAACAAAGCAATACAGAGAAACCTTTCCTAACGAACACCTCTATTAGGCGGACATCTTCCTTGAGCGAACATTTTTTCATGCATAAAGAATACATTTTTAGAACAAATGACCTCTCTTGAGAGGTTTCACTGTAAATGTATTATATGTGACCTGGTCTACGAAAAGGGAGCTAACGTGCGAAAACTAGTTTTCTGGGAAACAGCTGTTAAAAATAAACATCATCTCATCTTCGATCCGAATCAACTAAAAAGTGAAAATTGATTTGTTGACACCTAAGCCCCCTTTCCGTAGACCAGGTCACATATAAAAAAAGTGGGCTTTGGATTTATTAGACTAAAATTACACTTTATTACATATTCTCCATAGAGAGAGTATACAATCTATCGGAAATACTTTTTGTACACCACCAATATTATGTTGCATACATTTAGGATGATGTTCAATTTTTTTTAATATAAAAATTAATTTTTTTTTAATCTTCATTCTTTTTATACTCTCGCAACATGTTGCACAGAGTATTATAGTTTTGTTCACATAACGGTTGTTTGTATTACCCAGAAATAAAAGAGTTAGATATGGGGTTATATATACATATATAAATGATCAGGATGACGAGTGGAGTTGAAATGCGGATGTCTGCCCGTGCAAGTCATAACTTGAGTAAACATTGAGATATCTTAATGAAACTTGGAACACATATTCCTTGTCACCCTGAGGAGGTTGCTTTCGATAGGCAAAATCTGACCATTGCCAAGCCCACAAAATCACAAAAACCGAAAATACATAAAGTGTCATAACTAAGCCATAAATAAAGTTGAGAAAGTAAAATTTGATACAAAGGATCGCACTAGGAAGGGGCACATTTGGATGTAATTTCAATTGAAAAGTGGGCGTGACGCCGCTCCCAAATAGATTTTTTGTATATATCTTGCAAACTAAAAAACTGTATAAACCAAACTTTCTGCAGTAATTTCTTTTAGCCATTTCCTTAAACAGATATTTTTACAAAATGGAAAATGGACGTGGCGTCGCCCACTTATGGGTCAAAACCCATATCTCAGGAACTACTCTACCGATTTTAATAAAATTCGGTATATAACACTTTCTTGACACCCTGATGACACGGGTGGAATATGGGCGAAATCGGTTCACAACCACGCCTACTTCCCATATAACCCAATTTTGAATTCTTCTGATTCGTTCACTTTATAATATATACATTGGGAACCAATGAAGATAGCCGAATAAAACTTTACACAAATACTGTATATCATCTGTTGCTTCACTTATGAAAAAAATTAGTGAAATCCGTTTAGGAATTACATCAGCCCTCATATACCATATATGATGATTTTCCTTATTCTATTGGACTTTATACCGAATATATGGGTCAAATTGTGTGTTATTTTAATAAAATTACATAAATAAATTGCGAGAGTATAAAATGTTCGGTCGCACCCGAACTTAGCCTTTCCTTACTTATTTAAATTTAATTCTTCGTCGGCATATGATTTATAAAAAAACTACAGTGGAACTTCCACAACTTGAACTTCTAAAACTCGAAGTTCTCCATAACTCGAACTCTTGAATTGGGAATAGAAGTAAAAGTTCATACAAATTTCCTTCCATAACTCGGAAGTTTCTCTAACTCGAAGATTTTTTTTGGATTATGGTGATTCAAGTTAAAGAAGTTCAACTGTATTTTCGTCATTACATTAATATTTCATATTCTTACCCATTTTTATAACACATTCATTGATAAAAATTACTGGTGGTAGTTTATTTTATGTTCTGCGTTTTATATCCATTAATATTCATAGTTATTTTCTCTATCAATTCATTCGTGCTTTCATATACCTATTTATTTTCATACATATTTCTCAACATATTCTCATATATGTATAACCACACATATGCCATAAACTTATATTGCCATTATGCCCATATACTTTAATGTATGACTGTATAAAACTGCCACGTGCTAGGCGAGCATTTCCCCGATTCTCCCGCCTACCACCAAACTCATTTTCCTTTGTACATATTTATATGTACAGAAAATCTTTCCCACAACTTTAGCTGACCCATTTCCGGGCGCTAATATTTGGTCCGTCTGTTTGTAACTAATAATTTGCTGACAATTCATGCTTATTTTGCATGAGTAAATATGTAAGAAAAATATAAATAATAACACTACTTGTATATAAGTATGTACGCGTGTGGTTACTACGATCACAGCGAAAATTGTCAACTTCTTTGATGAAAGCGCATAAGTGCGCTCCACTCGAGGTTTATGACCCTTGTTCAGTTTGTCTCAACTTGTCTAGCCACTGTATTGTGCTGTCCATCATTAAAGTGTGTTTGCCATAAACGTACATATACAATGTAATGTGTGTTGGTAGGGCTGTATTGTATGCTTTTTAAGTTTTGTACAATTTGATTTTATTGTGCTCAATTACATTGGAAATACTTGAATGTTGCTAATACGAATTAAAGGCAATTTGTATTTAATAAGATTATTTAAGGAATTGGTATAAATTGGTGGATGGTAGTAGAATAGTTTCAGCTTTTAAGTTCTCTTTCTTCAGCAAAATTTGTATAGTGGTGTATCGAAGAAGCAACTGGTAGAAATTAGTTAAACTGGTATAATGAAATAAAGATGAAATTTTTAAAATTACATTACATCTATGCGCCTAAATGTAGGCAACAATTATTATATTTATAGGCAAAAGTAGTATAATTATAGTTTCAAGCTCTCTTTAATATATCATAATTTGCATAGTGGTGAATAGAAAAAGCAACTAGTATAAATTAATTAAACAGGTATAATAAAATAGAGATCACATTTAAATTTTTCATAAATTTCTGACAACAAAGCACTATATATTTTAAAAATAGTACTTGACATCGTTAAGGTGTCTCACAAATGTAGGAGGCTGACTTTAAAATTTAAACATTTAAAATTGCAAATATGCGCCCAAATGTAGGCAACGCTTTTTAAATGGTAAAAAATTTATTATTTTTTTCTATATTTAAAGAAGTTTGAAGAACAGAGCACCGAATCGAAAATATTTTTGTATTAAATATTAGGTTTCCTGATCCTTTACAACTAACTGATTTAGTGGAAAGGATCCGACAAGCGACATTTATATTTATTATATATAAAAATATAAATACCGTTACGCGAGTGAATTTGTTTAACGTGAGTACCTGCCTATTAAGGCCTAACTAATTCAAAAACACAAGCGGATCAATACAATACGTTGATCAGCGCCCTGAGTTTGCTCTGCACCACCAGTACCAATTGGCGTGTTGTATGGACACACTTATGCCACCTTGGTAGGGGCGAGGCCCATCTAAAACCTTTGCTGTGCTTTGGGTCCGGCACCCGGTTGCCATGCAACTCCACACCTGCCTGCATTTAGGTTTAGAAACCACAGCCACCACGAAACTCCCCGAAGGTCCGTAACCCAACGAGCAGGCGAAAGCAAAGTCTCCTGGGCTCCTGTCCAGTCTCTGGTAAGACGTTGTAGCCGAAGCTACTTCCAATAGAGCCTTTCCATACTGCTCTGCACTGGTAGACAATTGTGCGTGAACACAATCATCTAGCAGGCATAGATAACAGACTGAGTATCAGCCATTAGCATCAGTCAAATTATCTATTTGTGCATGTTTGGATTTTAGTCACCTCTTACGACAGGCATACCCTACCTCGGGCATATTCTGGACCCAAACCCGCAGGGTCATGGATTTTAGTCGCCTCATATACCGTTACAATAGAGAACAAAGCATCAAAAACGGGCATTTAATTGCTCTTGAGTTAAGCAAACAGGCCAGTAAACAGGCGATTTATACACCCCACCACTCCAAGTAACAACTCCCAACAATTTTAGGAAAATTAAGTTTATTTTTGTTGTAATCCTTTGGGTAGCATTAAAATTTTAGTTTGCTGTCAAAGTCTTAACTCATTTGCCTAATTAAATACAATTGACTTTCGACCTAAGCACCGTGAACGTGCCGCAATGCCGAGGCAGCCCAAAGTAGCGTTAAACGCGTAACAGCACAGAAGCCTGTACGTGATGTGACCCGTTACGGCAGCCACACACTGTTTGCCACATTTTTTTGCTGCTGCCAATAAAGTTAGGTTACGGAATTGAGACGAGTCGAAAACAAAAATAAAAACAAAGCATGAAACCCAAAAGGAAGCGCTTTAATAAATAAAGAAAGAAAGTGTCGGAAGAGTTAAATAAGGTAAAAGTGCTTAACGGCAAAAAGAAGAGGATGGAAAAATGTGAAATGAAGTTGTGTAAGGCTACAAGAACAAATTGTTTAGCAAACGCGAGTCATCTGAAAGTCAACAAAAGCGTTCAAGAAGATGAAGATAAGAGGCAAACAATGACATATTCAAGTTTTCACACACATATCCCACACTTCGTCGATTTTATTAATTATCTTTTAAATCTTTAGCTACACATGCAATATGCTCTGCGTTGGCAGCGTTGGAAATAGCGGCAAATTATTCAGCTCAAATGCAAACCCGTTCTTCGTCGGCGTAAGCCCTTAACCTCTCTCTGGCGTTTCTTCACACTTCTCGTTGTCCTTCGCCAATCAGTGGTAGGGCCCTCTTGTAGAGCGCACTGCTGCCGCCACAAGTGTCCTCACTTGTGTGTTTCTTTCTGTGCACAAGAGCCTCACACATACACGCCGACCCCCTTACCACTCATGGCACCAATCGTTGGCTCCCCAACTTATGAATAATGCATGACAATTAAGTAGCGCTGCTAAATTATTATGTATGTATCTTACTTAGGCTCCTTTCACCAGATAAGACTGTTCTACGGCGTTGCTGAAGCATCGCTTTGTGTTAGTTAGTGTATATATGTGAGTGTATATGTGTTATTCCTGTTTTGCTTTGGCGTATTCGAGCACGTCGTTTCCATGCTCTTGTGCACACTTAATCACACATACGCACACTTATTGCTTGAAGAAGAAAGTTTTTTGAAAATTAGTTGATTATGGATTTTCTATATTTAGTTTATAGTAGCTGCGTGCTTAGAGTTTAACCAAAACCATAAATATTTATAATTGTTGTGGTATACTTTAATGTGCATAAGGCAAGCTCTATTGGTGGATACTGTAGCGGTTTTGCGGAAGGAATGTTGAGTACTTTTGGAGTAGCAATTTCTTATCTAAGGATATTTCTTAAAGGAAAAGTTCCTATAGCAAACGGAAGCGAGTTCGCCTGGAAGTAGACTATATAAATTTATAAATCTGTATTTATGTTTATGATTTGACAGAAAAAAACTTTTGGATCGAATCAACGCCTGCGATATGCTGCTGAAACGGAACGAACTAAACCCATTTTTGAAGCGAATGGTTACTGGCGACGAAAAATAGATCACATATGACATCACATCAAGCTAAAACGGTCGTGGTCGAAGGCCGGTGAATCATCGCAAACAGTGGCCAAGCCGGGATTGGCGGCCAGAGAGTTTTTGCTGTGTGATGAGCTGCTTTCATATGGTCAGACACTTAATTCCACCATCTACTGCGAACAACTGGACCGCTTGAAGCAGGCGATCGACAAGAAGCGTCCAGAATCGGCCAACAGGAAGGGTGTAGTGTTCCACCAGGACAACGCTAGACCACACACTTCGTTGATGACTCGTCAGAAGTTACGGGAGCTCGGATAGGAGCTTTTATAGCATTCACCATATAGCTCGGACATTGCGCCAAGTGATTACCACCTGTTCCAGTCCATGGCGAACGCCCTTGATGGTGTAAATTTGAACTCAAAAGAGGCTTGTGAAAAGTGACTGTTCGAGTTCTTCGCAAATAAGGTGAGGGGCTTCTACGAGGGGGGTATTATGATGTTTCCGTCTAGATGATAACAGATTATCGAACGAAACGGCGCATATTTCCGATAACTGTAACAATTTTTATAAAGCATTGAATAAAGAGCAAAAAGCGGAATGGAGATATTTGACAACAAAATTTTGATTTTCTGTAGAAGTATGTAGCCATATTTTTATTGAATACTTGGTATGCGTCTTGCATAGTACAATGTCTATTCTATAAAATCAGCTCAAATACAAAAGACTAGTAATTGTCAAAGCTATTACATTTTACGCAAAACGCGTTTTTACGATTCAAGTCCATCAGCTCAACTGAAAGCATAAAACTAAATAAATTTCGTTAGTATGGGGACTTGCGGTGTCCAGTAACGAAAACAAAATTTCTGCAAACGGGGATGATTTTTTCAAAAACGCTACCTTTTTCATCTGATAAAATGTATTGAAAAATTCATAACACTGATGTGAAAATTTGAACAAAAATATGAAATCGTTCAAGGACATGCAAAAAAATAAAAAAAAAATCAAATCAGTTGAAAACTCTTTCAGCAAACCGAGTCACCGCAACGAAGTTTTCGGAAAAACATGATTTCGAGATAATCGCGTTTAAAGTTTCAAGCACACTTTTGACTAGTGTAGCAGAGCAAGATGAAAAATGCTAAAACTTCGCTTCTACTACTAAAATATCTGTAAAAATTTGAGGTAACATTCTTAAAAACGTGAAATTAAAGATAAAACAACACAAAAATTTTAAATTTTTTTACCGACATATATGTTTATATATAGGGGTGAGGTAGCTTTCAGAGGTTGAGAAAGGGTAGTTTTAATTTTTTTTAAATATCCTATCGTTTACTTCATTTAAACAATTCAGCATAGCAAAGTTATTTTGTGAAAGTTTTATTTAAAAATTCCGAAAACCCAGCCGTTGTTACCTCAATTCCCTCCACGTCCCGATAAAAAACTTTTATCGAATGGACGAATGAATTTTTTGGAGAAATAAATGCTTTCTCAGATTTTTTTAAAGTTATGTTTCTTAAAAAATGATATCTGGAAATATTTTATTGCTCTGGAAACACATATTATACCCAATCTGTATACGAGAAATTCATCGTTGCCTACATTTAGGGTTATAGAAGAAAGGTTGAACTATTAAATTAATATAAACAATGTGTTTAGCGACTGTCAGCATGTGGTTACAGTAGTTTCAGATAAATAAATTGTAATTGGTAGAATGATTTGAAGATTCATAATTTTTGTAACTAACGACTACAGGAATCTAATATTAAACTCAAACAAACTCTATACATATATTTATAAGTCTAAATATTTTTATGAGAGCTAAACTACATTTATTGTCCATTATCTCAGAAAAAATGTTCCTACTTAACCTTACTTTTAAAGTAAGTAAAGTATTTATATTATGTACAAATGCACCTTTATATGAGCTTAATCACAGCATCTGCAACCATAAAAATGAAAAAATAATAATACAAAATTTATTTTTAAATCGCTTTAGCTTGGATTTAAGTTTCTATTTCTAGGTATTTTAATGTGCGTTGCCGAACAACCGAAAAATGCGAAAATCGAACGAAAGTGAACTTAAAGCAAAACTGGCAAATGCGCCACTTTAATGGGCTGAGCTATGCGTTTCACGATTTGCCTTGTTGCTGTGTTTAAATCTTGTTTGCAAGTTGTACTTTGCGGGTGCGTGTATGAGTATGTGCGGTGCGTGGCATGCCACAATATCGACAGTCGAGGCATTTAAGAAGAAGAATTTTGTTTTTTCGAGTTTTTCGGAATTATTGTGTGAACTGCTCGACGAATTTTACAATGTAAAGTTGAAAGTACACACACACACACACACAAACATGCCATCACGCACACGTGCACCTAAAAGTATGCATAATTCAAGTGCACGTGAGGAAAATTCAGTCTTTCTTTCACCTACAAGTGAAATGCTTTCGCATCTACGTCAGTTGTTCCAGCTTAACTTTTGCGTTGTACAAGTATGAGTATGTGTGTGGGTGTGTGTTTTTTTTATTTTGTACTGTATTTTTAACAAGCTGTTGGGTAATAAAACAAATTAGCTTCTGATTTGAAGATTAAGCTCGAACACGTTTCATACAAATTATTTAACAGATTTTGGCTTCTTATTTCTACTACTGTTCAGAAAATGCGTAATCCTGTGAAATTGTGGTGTTGCTGCCTTAAAGCTGACACATTCCCAAGTGAAAGTCATTTGCATGCCAGTCAATTGTTTGGGTGAGTTGAAATGTACATAAATGAAAGTAGAGATGAGTAATGGGAGTGCAAAAGTTGTGTAATTTGGAAAATATGCGTTTTACTTAAAGCGTCTTAAAAAGTTTTCAAAGGATTTTACGGCGAAAAACGAAAAATATGCGATCAATAAATTTGGCTTTGAAAGCAGAATTTTTCTACGTCGTAATTATTTTTACGCTCTTTGGATATTGGTTTCTCATTATATATTAATACTCTCGCAAGATCTTTCACAGAGTATAATAGTTTTGTTTGCTATTGAAAATGAGCGAAATTGGGCTCACAAAATAGCGATAACCAAATAGCTATAAAGTGTTATAACTAAACCATATAAAAATTGGAATATGGGCGTGGCGTCGCCCACTTTTGGGTCAAAAGCCATATCCCACTAACTACTCGACCGATTTCAATGAAATTTGGTATATAATATTCTCTTGACAACCTGATGTTATCGACTAGAAATAGACAACATCGGTTAGCAACCACTCCTATTTCATATATGAGACAATTTATGATTAGTTCACTTGACAATTTATAATGATATATACCCAACCAATGGGTCTGGAGGTCACAATATCGACAGTCATAGCAGGTGAATGGAGGTGAGTGGGGACAAGACGAAATATCTCCTGCCATCAGACAAACAGTCAGCGCACTCGCGTCTTGGCTCCCACGTCACTGTGGACAGTCATAACTTCGAAGTAGAAGATAATTTCGTATACCTGGGAACCAAACTCAGTTTGGATCGAGTAGGCAATTGAAAAGTAATGTCCTCTCTCGACGAACCAAAATCAAACTCTACAAGTCGCCTATCATTCCCGTGCTGCTTTATGGTGCAGAAGCTTGGACGATGTCAACATCAGATGAGACGACACTAGGAGTTTTCGAGAGGAAAATTTTGCGCAAGATTTATGATCCTCAAAACATTGGCAACAGCGAATACCGCAGACGATGGAACGATGAGCTGTACGAGTTATACGACGACATTGACATGGTTCAGCGAATAAAAAGACAGCGGCTACGCTGGCTAGGCCATGTTGTCCGAATGGACGAAAACGCTCCAGCCCTGAAAGTATTCGATGCAGTACCCGCCGGAGGAAGCCGAGGAAGGGGAAGGCCTCCACTCCGTTGGAGGGATCAGGTGGAGAGCGACCTGGTTACACTTGGGATCTTCAATTGGCGCCGAACTGCGAAGGGGAGACAGAAGTGGCGCACTATCGTCGATTCGGCTATAACCGGCTAAACGGTTGCAACGCCGATCACATACATACATACACCACCAATGAATATAACTTTACACAAATATTGCATTTAATGTGCGAACCTTTTTTTGTTTTTCAAAAATTTAAATTTTTTAAGACCAATTGATTTTTTCAGGAAAATTTAAAAAAAAAAGCTTCGATCTGGTACAGGATTATCTATTTTTAAAACGAATTTTTCTTATCCGGTTGATTTTCGATGAAACTCCAAGGGCTTATGATTGTCACCACAAGGACCCTTTTTTGCAACTGAGTCAACACAAACAGCTTTAACTTTGGAAATTATAAAAACCATCATACCATCCCATTTATATAAATGGTACTTCTATACCATATCACAATAATACTAACTACCTAGGAATCACCCTTGAAGCTAAGCTTCGCTGGAAAGAGCATGTCAAGGATAAAAAGGTGTGAGCTTGATTTAAAATTTATTAAGTTTTACCATCTGGTCGGTAGGAGATCCACGCTTTCAATCGCAAACAAGCTGTTTATATATAATCAAGTACTAAAGCCAATCCGGGCCTATGGAGCTCAACTATGGGGTTGCTCAAGCCTGCATTCAACGCTTCCAAAATAAGCTACTAAGAAGTATAGTTAATGCTCCTTGGTATGTTAGATCTGCTGACCTTCACCGTGATCTTGGTGTGAATTCAGTAGTAAAGGGAATAACCAAACTTGCAAAGACTCACGAAATGAGGCTTATACAGCATGTAAATGAAGAGGCACCCGGACTCATCGGTGCTGCTGAACGAGAAAACCGATTGAAACGTAAGAGGCCTTCAGACTTAGCAAGGCAACTGTAGCAGCAAATGAATTTCTCTAACATTTAGCTTTTAATTATTATTTTATGAGAATTGATTTGTTGTTAGTATTTAATCATTGTATACTAGGTGCAATTGTAAAAAAAAAAAATAAAAAAATATATATTTTTTAATTTTCGTGACTTCATGTCAAAACATTCTACAATAATCACATATTATTACTTTTATAAAATAACATGATTTCATAGCAAAAAAAAATTACTGAAAAATGGATTTTTTTTCAAGTCTCTGACTACCCCTAACCCCTTAAGTGGTGTATAGTCCACCCTCAAACACTGGCTTGTACAACAATAATTAATATATTAGCTATCAATATTCTTGGGAAATCTGTAGAAACATTGAATAGTGAAAAATGGATTTTTAATAACACAATGTAAGTTCTCACACATTTCGAAAAATAATTGATTTACAAATCACACAAATTACGTTGCTCATACGACGTGGTGTACTAATTTAGTATATAATATAGAAATTTATATTTGTATACAGTTACCCCCAACTCTCTGTGGTTCATTCATATCAATCTTTATAAATAGAAATCATTTCATTTTAGCTCTAATGTGACTAAAATAAATACCATTAAATCCACAAACAATTTATAAACGAAAACATGTTAACATATTCACATATTCACACTTCCGTAGCTAACAAAATAAATCACTTAGTGTGATTTATGTCTATTAATAAAGCACATATGAGCATCAACTTTCAACAAAATTATCGAAAACTAACCAAATAACGTTCTTAATTTGTTAACAATGCATATATTTTCATTAAATTTGAATAATTCAATAACTCATTCATATTTAAATTCGATTGTGTGTTTACACACTTGAATTTTGCAATTTTAGACTCGCAACGAGACGCAGGTATGTGTGAAAGGCTAAAATGTGCATTCAAAATAACAGTGCTTTCGAAATATTCATATTAATAGCGACAATTCCGACAAATTTTGTGAGATTTTATCTAAATGACCTTGACATTTTTGTGTGTAGCCAAAAGCACATGGTAGATATGTATATGCATGAGTGGCTGTGTGTGAGAGATTTTTGTGTGTGCGTGCGTGCAGTGACGTGGAACTTCAAAATGTTAGACTTTAATGAACACAATTGTTGTTGTTGTTCTTATTATGTAGATTTCTATGAATGTAGATAAATCTGCTCAGTCGCCTTGTAACAATGTACAACACATGCTTATGTATGTATGTATGTATGTATGTGTGAAATTAAATTCACATTCACGCAAACAGTTATGCAACAAATTCAATATACGTCTGCACGAGGATATATGCTTTATATGAATATATATGTGTGTTTGTTTGTGAATCAATGTGCTTTGCTGATTAAGTCTGGTGCCTTTGTATGGAGAAGCATTCATAGTTAAATGAATTAAAATATATATTCTATATATATGTATATATATATATGTATGTGAGTGTTAATTTCTGCCAGTAAATATACATAAGTATATACAAATGCCTCGCTTGCGCCTACATTTATGCTATGAATTTCAGCAATGCTGTCTTTCTGTTACCATGGCGTTGCTTGTTATATTTGTTGTTGTTGCTGCTGCTATGAAATTCCCTTCCACACGCGCACTCACATACAACCAAGTTTACTTATGAAATTGACTAATTACAACGTGTTAAACAGATAAAACAATATGTGCAGACATATTTAGAGTATCAAATAAGTCTACGGTACGCACACAAAAACACCTACACACACATACACAGACATACATACATATTTGCTTACGTATGTATAAATAAACATTGTTTTGTGTGGCTGTCAAATGTTTGCTCACATGCTGCTAATGTTTCTACATTGTATGTGTGCTTTCTGAGAGTAAATATTTGTTTTAGATAATTTTTACAGGGTCACATGTTAGGAGTTAATTTGTTAATAATTATAAAAAAAAGAGTGTTTTCATTAATTGGATTTTCAAAGAAAAAGTATTGAAGCTACGACAGTAAAATCGCTTGAATGCAACGAAATTGCGTTACGCAACGTAATAACGTCACGTTCGCAGTATCAGTATAGTGAAGGCTGAATAGATTTCAATCGTATTTTGAAATTATTAAGTGCAATACTCAGGTAGGTAATGTGATATAGAGTAGTTTGAGGGTTACCACATGTTTCAAGATTTAATATAAAACATGGTTAAAATAAAAAAGGAATATTACTATATGTAATATAGTGAAATTTTATGAAAGCTGAAAAAGTTTAAAAAATATAATTGTAAAATTTTTTGTTGAGGGTTGCCATCTATTTAAAAAATAATAAGAAATTATAATTTATTGTAACATTAAAATATGGATATAAAACAAATAAAATTTGTGTAGGCTGACAACTATTACAACTAAATACCATATTACTATATATAAGCGTTGCCACCTGTCTAATAATTTAAAACTAAATTGCACGAATTAAAAAGATGATCAACAAACTATAAAGGTTTCAGAAAAATATGTGTTAAAAATAACGTTGGGCGAAAAAATAATAAGTACAGGCTTTTATGAGTTTCTCTCCATTATTTTGATGTATTTGGTCGAGCAGTTTCTGAGATATGGAGCCACGCCCATTTATAAATTTGTGTAGAATTTGAGTGCAGCCCCTTTACCATTTCTGGTGGGTTTCCTTACCGAATTAATGTATTTTTTTTTAAATTTTCAACATAACCTTTGTATGGGAAGTAGGCGTGGTTATAGTCCGATTTCACCCATTTTTATGAAATTCTTGAAGCAAACGACTCTGGAGAGTTGCATTGACATAGCATTAGTAGTTTACGAGATATGTACAAAAAACGTAGTGGGGACAGGGCCACGCCGACTTACCCAAAAAAATTACATCCAAATGTGTCCATTTCTATCGCGATTCTTTATACCAAATTTTAATTTTATAACTTTATCTATGGCTTAGTTATAGCTCTTTATATGTTTTCGGTTTTTGCCATTTGGAAGTCGTCCGGTTTCGCCAAGTAATATGTGTATCAAGTTTCAACAATATATGTCAATTTTTACTGCAGTTATCGCTTGCATCGGACAGACGGACAGACATCCGGAATTCAACTCTACTCGTCATCCAAATCACGTTTTTATCTCTGGGTGACACAAACAACCGTTAATACTCTCTTAGAAACTTTGTTGCGAGAGTATATGGAGATCATGAGGGTATGATGAGTTACCCAAGTGAGGAACATAGACATCCATTGCGACAATGAAAAAGGTTCAATAATCATGTCATTTTCTCAGAAACCCGATGGGGTGCTATTGGATCTGTTGCGATATCTACCACCAGATCAAGGTACGCTAAAGTGTTTACTGCTTCGGACCAAAACATTATTATACATAATAAAGGAAAAATAGCTAATTACAGGGTTGCCAAGTAATGAAAAAGCTATTTTTTTTAATTTCTAAGGCATTAGAACCACCAACAGAAAATCTTGCATTCATATTTCAATAAATAGTTCAGAAGTACTTGAATGATAGCGTTGAAATCAATATACCCACATAAGCGATGTCTAGTTATCAACTTAATAATTAATTTATAACACGCAACAAATTTAATTTTCAATGCAAATGAAGCTCAACTCTGACCCAACCGCTTACGTGGTAGTTGCAATCAATAGCCCGAAGCTGTGCGAACATTAACACTTACCGCTCCCATGAAAGTCGCCGTGGCGCCTCTTCCAAGCAGCTGCCGCTGCCATTGTGCCCAACGCCATCTCTGGACGCCGCAGCAGCCATAATTGGCAGGAGATTGTTTGTGGTGGCTGCGGCGCTGGCAGTTGTGTGATCGGCATGCGGCGACGCGGCTGACGTCAGCCTCGAGGCCGTCACACTCGACTGATGCAGCAGCTTGGCCAGTCGACGTGTCAACGCCGTGTTGGTGCCGGTGCTGCCAGTTACCTCACCGCTGCTGCCTTCGGGTGTTGACGGCTGTTGTGGCTCAGCGGCGGTGTTGCCACCCATTGTCGATACACCCGCAGTTGTTGACACATTGCTGCCGCCCAGCTGCTGTTGATGCTGCCTGCTGCCTTGCTGGTTGTCGTGGGTGTTGCTGCCGGTGTTGCGCTTCTTCGATGCCAAGCGATAAGCACGTGCGGCCACAACATGCGGTGCGGGTATCCTGCACAACAAAATGTTTTGCGAAAGTGAATAGTAGAGTAGAGATTTTGCAAATTAGTTAAAGTTATGGTAACGGAAAATTCAATTAAGCAGCGACGTGGCACTTACCTAAGCAACACTGATCCATCGGCGGCATGACACTCAAAATCTTCGCAGGTTGGCATCAGTAAAGCCGCATCCGCCACTTGTGAGCCGACGATCGGCGTGCCACTCATGCTGGCGCTGCTGCCGTGATGCCCCGTAGTGCTGCCGGAGGACTTGCGACGATAGACGCCCATGTCGTCTTTTGGCAAATTCAAGGATTTTATATTCACCATATTGTTGTTGTTGTTGTTATTTGTGTAACCCGGCGTAGTCGGTGTTTGGCGGGTGAGCAGAGACCAACGATTCGTGCCGCCACCGCCGGTGCTCGTGCCACTGCCAGACTTGGTGCCCAAAAGGCCACTAGCACGCTCGTCTACGTGAGGTCGAGAGAGGCGTAAGTGCAAAGAGAGAGGCATGGAAAGAGATAGAAGTTGCATAGTAGTAGTGTGTCGAACAGAAATTCAAAATTATATAATTCCTTTTTTATTTTGTGGAAAAGTTGCAAATTTGTTGTGCACATAGTACAAACTAATTGGATTGGTCGTACCATAACTGAAACATAACCTCTACCAGCTCACAAAATACCAACAAATATACACAAACTCAATCTGAGAAATACCAATAAAAGCTTAAACCAAATTTTGACGAAGGCGTAACACAAAGAAAGAAAAAATAAAACAGCTAAAGCAACACGCAAACTATTAGCCTTACACTTGTCAATGGTGATCAGCACCGGAGTGTCGCTTGAAGAGGTGGAACTTTAATTGAATTACAACTAATGCGAAACTTCAGGGTGCATGTGAAATACGAGGGTAGACTCATAAAGCCAAAAGTTCCACATTATTATCATGAAGAAAAAAGTATGGGTTCAGCGCGAGATTACCATGATAACCCAGGAAAATCTCGGTCCAAATCGGTTCTAAAAATATATTTATAATGTTCTAACAGCAGTTACTCCTAGATTTGGGTTCGGTCAAAAAGTTCGGTTGAGTTTCTGGTATGTGAAACATTTCAGTAAAGTTTTGTGGTAGTTGGTACATGTCAAGATGTATAGGCCCGATATCAAAAGTAGATCCTTAGTAGATCTTTAGTAGTCAATTTGACTAAAGACCTATCTAACTAGACAGGCATTTATTATAACTATAAAGTCCAGAAATCTGTTCGGAGGTATCTGTACAAAAAAAAACTGCTATCAAATAAGTTCTTGATTTCGGTTTGTTTCTAAAGATAAATTATGGACCAATCGCTGTATGGAAGTTGTCAAGGAACAGTTAAAATGGAAGATTTATCCGATGAAAGTGTGATTCACAGCCTAGGGTGGTGACAAACAGATATATAGATATCTTATAAGCAACTTGTATTAGACCATATCGACGAGTCCAAATCTCACAAGCTTTTCAAATTAACTTTATAAATATGAATTTTCAATTATAACCCAACAATTAGTCTTAGTGCTCATTTCAAATAAGTCTTGCTAACTACTCTCGGCATTCAAATTATTTGCACACCCTCGTATATTTACGCTTCGAGTGCCGTTCGGCGTTGTAGTGTCACTCTGTTAATTACTTGCAACAACTTTAACGATAAACTTTTACATCCATCCAAACCAAGTGCTAAGCATTTGAAAAAGTTTCGTTCGCAGCTCAAATACATGCATATATATCTACCCGTTATATTGCTGACATTTACAAAACATTTTACTCAGACGGCTGTCGCAAGGAGCTGCACGAGTACCAGTGCAGTGTGGGCTTCGATTTGCCACCGCAAGTAGGGGACACATGTAAAACAGAATGTTTGTGAAATTTGTTAGAAATAAATTGAGGCAAGTGAAGAGAAAAGTTACTCAAGCAATAAACAGAGATGTGTACTGATTTAAAGGACTGTGAATGTAGCTTCCAGAAGGGAAAACTTTGCTTGCGGATATTGTGCAAATGAACAATAAATGAGGAATATTTAATACAGGAACTAAAATTTTAGAAATTTGGAGTTCCAGAGATATTTTAGAATATGAACTCCAGAGATTAGAGCATTGTTATCCTGCGACTAGTAAAACATCGATATATAATTTAAAAAGTAATTACTCTTATGTTTGTCTTAATAGTCTCTTAGTTGGACCTACAAATTTAAATTTCACAGTTATGGTGATGATAATTTCTTAATAAAGTACATATGTAGAGCCAACAAGAGCCGAATCCCTGAATATTAATTTTGAAATCATGTAAATGTGTGATTAAAAAATGGGTGAAGTATGTATTAAAAAACTGCCAGAAATGTTTGACTTTACATTTACTTTTACTGGCCTGAGAGGAAAAAGAACCGCATATGTATTGAAATTTAAAAGGAATGATATAAGAACCCTAGTAGGGGCGTAAACAGGTCGCTCTATGATTGGGGGACACACGCTGTTCCCTCGATAATGTTGCGGAAGTTGCACATATCAAACTATGCGAATTATTTAATTTTATCAAGACCACAGGGTGGTAACCTAACCTAACCTACGTTTACTTTTTAGTGGGTCCGCATGTTCAAGCGATTGTTATTTTGCTATTAAGGCAGTAGTCTGCTTTACAGGCTTCAAAAAATCGATTTTTTTGTTTTGTGTTAAATCTCTTCCAAAACTATCCAAGAATATGTCTTTAAAATTCCAGAGGCCAATTCGACATATTTTCGAACCTAGAGCAGTTTTAGTGGCCGAGCGTCGAGCAGGTGCGAATGCTCAGGCAGACTTTAAAGCGCGTTTTCTCAAATTTTCATTTTCACAAGTGTTGGAAAACGGTGCCGGCGATAGCAAAAAGAATATATGTCCGATCGAAAAAAACCAAAGTGATCTAGCTTCAGTATTAAATTATCTTCTATTTGAACTAAAAAAGTTGGACAAAAGTATTATTTAAACTACTTATTTTGCACCTTAAAGCCCATTTTTTTTTTCTTAAAAAAGTGATTTTTTTTTTAACTTCGAAAAAATTTGGAATTTTATAACTTTTTCGGTATTTTTTAGTTTTTTTAGAAACAAAAAATTTAAAATTAAAAATTTGGTTCGACTGTTTCAGATGATTCGCACAACCTCCATCACCGGCACCGATTTACAAGTGCAGACTCCAGGCGCTCCAGAAAAATGCTTACAACTTTGAAAATATTTCAATATTTTTTAATAATAAATATTAGTTTTTAAGCCTTAACTATAGTACACTATCGTCTTAAAATCCCGTTT
Source organism: Zeugodacus cucurbitae (assembly GCF_028554725.1). NCBI lineage: Eukaryota > Metazoa > Arthropoda > Insecta > Diptera > Tephritidae > Zeugodacus > Zeugodacus cucurbitae. The sequence goes on from NC_071667.1 coordinate 68,032,818, forward strand.
ACCGCAATCATCTCCTTCCCTTTAAAAAAAAAATTGCTAAAAAAACGTTTTTCGGCTTCTAAAGCAGACTACTGGCTTAAATCGTTGACTTGAAATAGGTCCTCTAAATGCTAAGTAACTAAGTATATGTATAAATTCAGGATATATCAGATGCTCTTCTTAATTTAATTTGTTTTGAAATATGTATAAGCAAACCAACCGAAATTCAGTACCATGGCATTATTCACTGAAGACCTAAGATGCCTTAATTTTTTTCCTATAACACAAAGTGTCTTTGAAATTTTAATAAATTCGCATGGGAACGCAAAAATTTAAAAAAAATTCAAATTTTTAATGAAGACTATCCAATTCCGGTTCCCGTAGTGCCAACAATCACATTTTTACTTTTTCACAGAAAGTGCAAAATTCACACTTTGAACTTTATATCTTATATCATTTCCAATTCTGTGATTCCTTCTCTATAGTATAATTATTGATGTCAATTGCAATATCTAACAATCCATCTGATCAATATTAGTAAATTAACAACAACAGATGATATAGTTTTAATAATTTTTCGGAATCTTTAACTTCTGAGAGGTTCTCTTGGTTGAAAGAATCATGACCAATACTCATATGATGAGTTTTACATCCGACGTGGACGTGGGCCGCACATGAACATTGTGTAATTATACTCAGTTCCAATCATGCTACTGATCTTCTCAACGTTATTTAATTAAATATTTGTTAGAGTATGACTACTTTATTATACCAAGGATACACTACACATTTCAAAGTCTCAATCTGAAAATCAATGTCAATTAATTGTTATTGATTATTAATTCGAATACTTTGATTTTAATCAATTTATAACTCATATATCCCAAATCGTCTAATTATTACATAGACCCAACAAAATTATAATTTACATTCTACTAGTTGTCTAACTTAAATTAAAATTACTCAAAAAGACTAATTGAAGTTCACACGCAAGAAACCCCGAAATCAAAAAATTAGTATAAAAGTTAATAACATAATATATAATAATTCTGGGTAACATTGCGGACCATTGCGGACCGTAGAGACACTCCTCAAATAATAACCACATTTGGCCTACTATTGTTAGTATGACATTCAATAGTTCACCCAAAAGTTAATAGTGCGATGCCACAAATTAATTGTGAGTAATTAAAATATTTGCCTGTTCGCCAGATTCACCACACACACACACACACACACGAGTCTTGAGTTAAATACTTTAATCACATGCGAGCATGCCGGGTACTTACCGAATTGCCGATCCGTATGAAGCGAGACGACCGGAATGCCGGGCACAATAATCGCTGGCAGCGTGCGCGAACGCAGCAGTGGCGGCGGCAGCTTACGACCAGAGCGTGCCTGCGAAATCAAGGCGGCATTGGCGGCTTGCGTTCTGAAAGTGAAGCAGGAAAAGAGCACAATGAAGAAATATAGTTAGCAAAAGGCAAGACAAGAAAGAGCGACAGGCAAGCAGGGAGGGAGGTGGAGCGTAAAAAGGAAATGAGACAAGTGAGTGACAGTGGGAAAACATGTGAAAGTATGTAATTACAATGAGTAAATAAATACAAATATACGAGTATATACACAAATATACCGTGGCGTATGAGCGCTCATATTATTGACAGCGCTGCTGGCGTAATGTGAAAGGTAATTTCGAAAGTAATTTGCATTTTTACGAGTAAAATATGTAAGTCAGTCAGATATATATGTATGTAGGTGTTTGTGTGTGCGTGTGTAAGTGTAATACTTTTTTAAAGACTCTACAAATTTATGTGGCGTGTATGCAAATCTGTGTGTTCAACAATTTTTGGTCTGCCAATTAAGTAGTTTCAGTTCGAATAATTTAAAAGCACATTTCAGACATTAAAGTTTTCAAGCAATCATATAATTTCTTCGAGCTCCCGTCTGTCTGTTGATATTACCATCAATAGTTCTCCAAATCTCCACAAAGAAAAATTAAAATTCTTTAAGCTAAATTGAGTACTTAATTGTCTCAATTAATTTTATCATTCAGACATTGCATAACCTTTGTGTGTGGTTTCCATTTGTATGCAAATCTCATACATTAACGCCTTGAGTGCCATATTTCTTGCAAGGACTGCGCTAAATAAACATTTATACATGTAAATTTACAGTATACTCGTATATGCTTATTTACAACTTCGCTGCAGGTGCACATAAAGTTGCAAGTGCTATTTGTCACATTAGCTTATTACACATTTACAGGTGTGATAATATGCTGTCGAGCACAATGTGGCACATGTCATGGCTTATTGCAGTTAACCATGCACGTGTGAAATGTAAAACACGCTGAGAGGGAGGAGAGAGTTGAAAATACATACTTTTGCTATTTTTATTTATAGACAAGAAAAGGTTGCAATGGAATCAGTGTGTAATTATAAAGATTTTTTCTCTGTTAAAAGCAATAATAAATATTGATGAAATTGAGCAACATACACTTAACAAAATAATATAGTACGTATGAATAGACGATCAAAACCTGTTCACAAGTTTATACTTTATCCAAAAGTAATATAAATCTAATTGAGCAATTATGAGATTTCAGAAATTGAATCACTAATTGTTCTCAATTTATCAGACAATAGAGCAATTGATTATTTACTCGATTAGTACTTAATCGATAATAAATTGAGTTATAAATCATGTAATTAAAATTCATGTAAGAAAAAGAAAACTAAATTTCCTTGATACTTATTCGCCAGTACTTTCCTTTCTTTTCTCTTTTAACTAGATAGATCAACTCAACAACTCTGATTGAAAATATAAAAAAAAAAATCAATTTAATGATCAAGTTTTCTCAAACTAATCTAAAATAATGTATAGAAAGCTGTCACATAATAACAATTTAAATTTATTTTCACTTATTTGAAGACCAAGCATATGAGTTAATTTACATTTTAACTGTCTCAGCTAATTGAAATGCTGTTTTTGGTATAATAGCCCTTTTACACAGTAGCTAATTGATCAATAAACCTGCTCGATTAAAACGCTGATTAAGATCAATTTGCCATATCAAATAAAATTCTACATTAATTTTTGATTAACTTTTAATCGACTTGAAAATTAAATGCAATTCTGCGAAAAAGACCGTATTTGTAATTATATATACGTTCTTTGATTGCGATTGGCTGTAAATTTTGATAAAATACCATTAATATTACTCGACGCCAGATGTCGATGCTGGACATAAATAAAAAATAGCAAACAGCTGATGAAACTTAACAACTTTTTATGAAAAGTAAAAACAAAAATGTATAACAGCTGATCGGTTATCGAGTTGACGGCAATGTGAAGGGCAAAAAAGGGATTCTCAAAAAACATTTTGATTGATTAATTAATTTGACTGTGTAAAAACGCTATAAGACTGATTCTTATATGTCCAGTGTGCTTCGAGTGCGTTCGATGCGATACCGGGTTATAGCCGAATCGATGATAGTGCGACACTTCTCTCTCTCTCCTTCGCAGTTCGGCGCCAGTTGGAGATCCCAAATGTAACCAGGTCGCCCCCCACCTGATCCCTCCAACGGAGTGGAGGCCTTCCCCTTCCTTGGCTTCCTCCGGCTGGTACTGCATCGAACACTTTCAGAGCTGGAGTGTTTTCGTTCATTCGGACAACAAGACCTAGCCAGCGTAGCCGCTGTCTTTTTATTCGTCAATGTCGTCGTATAACTCGTACAGCTCATCATTCCATCGCCTGCGGTATTTGGGGACCATAAATCTTGCGCAAAATTTTGCTCTCGAAAACTCCTAGTGCCGTCTCATCGGATGTTGACATCGTCCACGCTTCTGCACCGTAAAGTAGGACGGGAATATTTGAGAGACTTGTAAAGTTTGATTTTGGTTCGTCGAGAGAGGAGTTTACTTTTCAATTGCCTACTCAGTCCAAAGTAGCACCTGTTGGCAGGAGTGATTCTGCGCTGGATTTCGAGGCTGACATTGTTCGTGTTGTTGATGCTGGTTCCCAGGTAGACGAAATTATCTACAACTTCAAAGTTATGACTGTCAACAGTGACGTGTGAGCCAAGACGCGAGTGCGCTGACTGTTTGTTTGATGACAGGAGATATTTCGTCTTGTCCACATTCACCTCCAGACCCATTCGCGTCGCTTCCTTATACAGGCGGGAAAAAGCAGAACTAACGGCGCGGTTGTTGCTTCCGATGATAACAATATCAATAACATAAAAATTGGAACGTGACTATATCCACGATCCCATCAATCAGAACAAAAAGAAAAAAGGAGAGTAATGTCGCTATGGTTGGAACTACGGAAAAGTTAAAACGTTTTTTAACAAAATGGTGACTGCCTGACCTTTGACCTGTTCGATTTTTTTTCCAAAATAGTAAAAAGTTAAATTTGAGGCATAAAAAAGACTCTCCAAAAAGTTCAGATAAATCGGTTGAAAAGAATTGAGCAATAGAGCCAGGTTGAATGCCGGGAAAAAATCCTGTGTTTCCAAAAATAATTTGAATTTTGAAAAATTTTATTGGAGACGTATTCTTAAATAGTTAAATTTTGAAAATATAAACAAACAAAAAAAATTGTTTTTCTACAACAAAATACCCTTTAATATTACACATTAGGTATCCAAATACGTGTCATACCACAAGTTGTGTTTCTTCTTATCCTTACGTTCACACTATCTTAATTTATAAACTATATGTTCATGTATATAGCACATAACCCCCAAAATCCGCTTAAATTTAATGCATGAAAGTCAAGCAATTTCACAACATAAACACTCTCCACGGAATTGCTGCACAACCCGTTAACACCGCCCCCGCTTATTTCCGGCATTGCACTGTCTGCCCGCACGGAATATAGCGCATTCATATTTGTCAAGTGAAATGCAAGTACAAAGTACAACAACAACAATGCATTATTATCAAGCAGATTATCATGGCTAAGAGTGTGAAAAGCTCTGACAATCACATCCGCCGCAAAGGCAACAACAACAACAACAACGGACAACAGCAGTGCAGACGAGCAACAAAGCAGCAAAGCAGCAGCGCGCCATTGCATGAAGGTCATTAACGAAAACTGATGCTGGCAGCAACAACAGCAACAACAAGAACAACGCGCACGAAAATTCACTAAAGTACACAAACTTTATTAAAATCATAATTCATTTGTCATATTTCATTATGTTTGCGATTTAAAACAATTTCAGCGAAAAATTGAAATTTATATATTTTCAGCGCTTGTTGACACTTACACACACACACTCATATTTACTGCACTTAGTTTTATATGTAGTGATGCATTTCGTTTTTTTGCACTTAGTTCTCCGTTTTAAAATTTTTTAAATTTTTCCAAATTTTTGCCAACGCATGCTGTCACATGCAGCTAAATCAACACGCTGCAATCCAAACCAAAAAAAAAAGAATAACGGCAAAATATTAGTTGCTGGCATTGTGGATTATTTTTGTTGTCATTGCAGCACAGCTGACTCTTATTCAGTGAAAATCGAGTAGCTTCCTGTTTTCCAAGCAATTCAAGCATTCCAGTGTGTGTGTATGTATTTCAAGTGCATGTGTGAGTGTATGTGTGGATGCAAGTTAGTTTTCTCGCCTACATGTGTGCGTGGCTATGACATTGTATGCCCTTTTTAGTGAAGTATGTATGTATGTTGCGTGCAAAATCGTTTTTAGCAGTTGCCAGCTAACAGCGTGAAATGCCATTCGACAATAATGGCAAGGCAGCAGCAGCAGCAGTTGTAGCCACAACTTTACAACAACTTCGTCAACTTCAACTAAGTAACACAAACACTTGCGTGCAAATCGCATCCGGTTGACAGTTAGTGCGTAAATAAGCATTGACACTGCCTCATATGAATGGTGAGTAAAAATACATGCAGATATATATGTATATTTGTGTGTGTTTGTATATGAAGGTATGCAAGTGCATTGTGGTGTGAGCTTGTCAATTCCGTTGTTGAATGCAATAGATCTTTGTATGCGTGCATGTATATGACGTTTGTCCGTCATATAATCACAAATATAAAATTTGTATTAAATGTAATGTGAGCTGACATTAAATTATCACCAAAATAGAAAAGCAGGTGAGCCGATTTTTGTTGCATCCTAGACAACTTTTATGCGGTTATAGCCGAGTCCACAACAGCGCGCTACGCAACACCAAGTGAAGTCAGGTCCTTCTCCACCTGGTCCTCTCTTCAGAGTGTAGGTCTCCCGCTTCCTCGGCTTCCTCCGGCGGGTACTGCATCGAACACTTTCAGAGCTGGAGCATTTTCGTCCATTCGAATAACATGATCTAGCCAGCGTAGCCGCTGTCTTTTTATTCGCTGAACTATGTCAATGTCGTCGTATAAATCGTACAGCTCATCGTTCCAGCGTCTGCAGTATTCGCCGTTGTCAATGTTCTGAGGACCGTAAATCTTCCGCAAAACCTTTCTCTCGAAAACTCCTAATGTCGCCTCATCGGATATAGATATCGTCCAAGCTTCTGCACCATAAAGTAAGAGAGGAATGATGAGGGACTTTTAGAGTTTGGTTTTTGTTCGTCGAGAGAAGATCAATGGCCTACTCAGTTCAAAGTATCATCTGTTGGCAAGAGTGATTCTGCGTTGGATTACCAGGCTGACATTGTTATTGCTGTTAATTCTAGTTCCCAGATAAACGAAATTATCTACAACTTCAAAGTTATGACTGTCGACAGTGACGTGGGAGTAGGGATGCAAACGATGTATCGATGTTTTTGAAACATCGATGTTTTCGTCAAAAAGCATCGATGTTAGCCATCGATGTCTCGAATCTAAAAACATCGATGCATCGATGTCACTTTCAACGATGTTTTATGTCGATGTTTTATATAAGAATTTTACTTCACACCTCCACACTTTTTCGGGTATTAACCCGAAACCCTCTATTTGGTTGGATACGCTATATTACATTGGAATTCGATTTTTGTAAAATACGGAGAATTCGTTAAGGGAATGTGCGCTTTGACCTGCGGTACTTTTATGATTATACAATTTACATAATTCTGGCGTAGACTACTGCGTTTGATCAGAGATTCAAATTACTTCATTTGAAAGATGCTGGGGCTAAAGGAAATACTTTTTTTTTGTTTCATAGAAAATTAATCGTGCTGATACAACGGAATCTTCGGATGAGTGTGAAACAAAATACTTGTTTGGTGTTTGGAACCAGAATAAACATTTGGTCCACCAAAGGTGAAATGTAAGCTGTCTAATTTATCTACAATTACAGGGACGGAAGGTTGAAGAGAAAGTGTAACTCGGCTGTTACCCTACCAATCAGAAGCCAATAGAGTTTGGGTTGACATGAATACTGTGTTTCCGGAGTTGTATAAATAGGCTTATTAATATTTACACATTGTAGCCTCTTCAGTGTCGAGTAAACGACTGTTTTCTAAACCCAGGGCAACTATCACGCAGAAGTAAAATCGAAAAGAAATGGCAGTGAAAAAATTTTCCATATCGTTGTTTTGAAATTCTGTTATTTATTGAGAAAGAACTTTAACAGACATATATCGATGTTTCGATGTATCGATGTTTTAATGGCCGATGTTTTTGATTTCGATGGGTTTTGAAGAAACATCGATACATCGAACCATCGATGTTTCATTTTACGATGTTTGCATCCCTACGTGGGAGCCGAGACGCGAATGCGCTGACTGTTTGTTCGCTTCGCTTCCTTATCCAGACGGGAAAAGGCAGAACTAACAGCGCGGGTGTTGTTTCCCTCTGTAGATAGTCTATTTAATATTCAACTCCTTACGGCGAACTTCTTGCCCTAACTTTTTAATATGTGGATTTTAATTTATAAAAACCCTGAAAATTAAACACCAGAGATTTGACCTCAATATGTTGATCGCAGAAGCAATCAGCTGTTCTTCTACTTGATTTTACATAGATTTATTTTTTCTCACTAAGCAAAAAATCTATTTCGTTCCGTACAATGACGCCTACCAGTCATCCTAAAAAGTTCGAAGAAATCAATCCATTTATTTTCTTTTGTTCGATCTCACCTTCAAAAGACATGTGTGTAAACTTCGCAGCTGTCAGAAAATTGGCTCGCGAAATAGCAATTTTAGGGGTGCTAGTTGTGGTATTTTGAGAGAAAATTGAAAAAACGCAATTTTGTGTTTTAGTAAAAAGTTATTTTTTGATGGAAGCAGTGCTGTTAATGCCAAAACGTGGCTTGATGAATGTTATACACTGGATCTGCACTAGGCGACTATTTGTGTATCTACGTAGTAAATGGTTTACCAAATATGAACATTGAAAACAATGAACTCAGGCGTTAGATTTGAATTTCAAAAAATCGATTTTTTTCTTTCTTATTGAATAGTACAATATGTTTAAAATATTTCTCTAAAATTTAAAATCGATCCGAGTAAAGAATTTTCAACCGATTGACTTGAAAATTAAAATATATATTCCTAAATAGATTTCCACAGAGTGACGTGGGATTTCTAGGAGTGCTCCGGAAAAATTGAACCACGCCATATCTCAGCCATTTTTAACTAAAAACTATTTTTTTTTTTTAATATTTATAAAGCTTTAGATATGTATTAAATTAGCAATAAATGTAAAGAAGTCCTACCTCAAATAGTTTTTTCAAAGAAATTCCTAAAAGACCATCCGATTTTAATGCGTCAAGGTTGGTGTAACCCCTTAAATGCATTTATCTCAAAATTGTATTTTTTAAGACGGTGAATTTGATTTCTCGAAAAGTTATATAGCATACACCTTTGAAGAAGCATTATTCTGTTATTGGACGAAGACTTTTTTACAACTAATTTTTTCGAGCAAATACCTGGCGAAAATTTGACAAAAAAAAATTGTTTTTTTGTTCAAGGTCTGTCAAAATTTGAAATTTTAATATTTTCTTTTTTCCTTCGTCCAATAACGATATTTATCCATGAAACAATCGAAATAATTTAGGTTTTTTGATTATAGATGAAGAGAAGAGCATTCATGCATTTACGTGAAGGGAGATGAGTAGAAATGGAGATGAGGGGTTTACCGAATTTTTAAATAAAAATTCCACAATAAACTATTTAAATATGTCTATTTGATATGCTGAAATATTTAAATAAAATATATGATTGCATATATTAAAAAAAGGAAAAAAAGAACTTTTTTCAACCTCTGAATAGGGACCCTATTCCACTCCACTTTATGATATAACTTTGAGGGTTTCTAAAAAAGGGTTTTTATTTGCTCAATTCCGAATTGAATTTTTTAATTGGTGGATTTGGACTCGGGATTCACTGTCATAAACACATTCAATGAGTAGATTCATCGTCAGCTATAACGCTTTTGAGCAACCTAGGTTTATCATAGTGCCTACACCAAAGTTAACTTATTTAATGAAAATTCTACACGCCCACAACATAATTTTCTTCAACTATTACATACACTTTAGCAAATTTTTGATATATTTTTTATTCGAATCGACTTCTTACTCTAATTATTTTTGAGAAAACGTGTATACTTTTTATTTAAAAAAGGCTATTTCTGTTACTTTTCTTATTTCAAATCTATAAAATTAATTCCACATTTTAGTCAAATTGAATTCGAATTGAATTGAAATCCAACACCTGGTAGTCTACGAACACTACTTCTAATGTGTTTGCCTCCAAATGACGAAAGAAGAGCGCCATATAATTGAAACGCCATTCTTAATAATGTAAGAAAAAAGCGTTTAAAGAAATGTAAACCCCTAAGACCACCATACTTTTGGGACGCACCTCGAATCTCTCATTTTATAACTCAACAAACTTTGTATTCATTTCCGTTGGAACTTAGCTATTATTTATATAAAATGTATCTGTCTATTAAATACCTATTTTTTTACATATTTACACATACACACTAAAAATATCTGCGAAATTCCCAGCTCAACTGTATTTGCCCTTTTATCATTTTCTATTTTCCATCGAATTTCTAGTTGACAGTGAAAACGTCAACGCTTATTGACTATTCCACAATCAACCGTTGAGCTGCAATCCTTTCAACGCAGCTGTCAAACGGATCACAATCTTCCCAGCACGCAACGCGCACACCAACGTCATCAGCTAACGGTATTTCAGCTAAAGCAATAAATTCAATTTACTCTCGGAAATCCATAAAAAAAAAACAAATATTTGAATCCTTTGAACAAAACCACGAGTTCAACCGAACGTAATATAGCTTTGGCCGCTGATAGTGATGCCACATGGAGGAAATTAAATACTTCCGAGCTGCTTTTTTTTGCGTGCGCATGTGAATGTGTGTGTGTGTGTGTGCGTTAGTGAGTAAGCACTGCAGCGTAGTGCGGAGACAAGTTCCTTATTCGGTAATTTATTTAATTTATGTCGCCAACGCGCGTCACACGCACATTTCTCATTGCTGAATTTACATGGAAAATGCGCTGTTCTCACGCTAAGCTCAACGGCAGCAACAGCAGCTGCTGCTATGTCTTTACGTAGGGAAGCGTGCGAGGGAGCGAGGGAGCTGCGGTATGATTTATGTAAATTGTAGACGGAATAGTGTAGAGAATATAACTAATTGAGTGCCACTTGATTGTATGAATTGTACTTAGTCAAGTGTGTGTGTGTGTATGTGTGGGCGTGCGTGTTGTAATTGCATATCACTTAAACAATAGCGCTATGATTACCAGCATGTTGTAGTTGTTGTAGTTTGACATTTGCAAAATATTTATGCCAACCTAATAAAATCTTAATTATGGCAATAACTTGGAAAACTCTTAATTAATTTAGATTACTTGCAAGCACAAGCTATATATACATTATAGTTATCAAGAAGTGCTTTTATAAATCGTAAATTTAAGTATTTCTGAAGACTCGACACTGAAGATTGTAATAAACACTTTATAGATGCATTTTCGCTCAAATTTTTAAGTCAATATATTTCTTTGAGAACTTCATAAAAAACTTTCATTTTACCGCATACATATGTATATTATTCATCGTAAAGAAATTTCGAAACTTTTTAAGTGGTAATTCATATACTCATACTATTTATGTTCTAAACCATCACTTTTATATGCATGGTTGGATAATTAGGACGAGTTGATGTTAATATTGTCTACATTGTTTTTATAGAGTTCGTTCATCAGCTGTTTATAATCATTAAGGATAGTGGCAGAGTAACCAGAGTTGCCACAAAAACTAGAAATTTTCCCAATAAACAGTGAGTCCGCTTCCCATCAATGTTTGTCACTGCTGAGGTGCAAATCGAAAGAGTTTGGACATCGTTTCATGACCAAACTACGAGGAAAAGTCGAACCGGTGAACTTCACCCCGAAGAAGGTGAAGACCCCCGCAAAATTGTGTTGAGCAAAAAGGTGAAGATGTTAAGAAATAAATCGCCATTTTTATACTCTCGCAACAAGTTGACGTGGCCCGCCCGAAATAGGGGTTTTGTATATATCTCACAAACCACTAAAGCTAAATAAACCAAACATTCTGCAATCATTACCTTTACGTTTCTCATTACACACCATGAAAATAGGTAAAATCTGATAATAACCACGCACACGTCAGAAACACAAAACTTTACACAATAAATGGCAGAAAGAAGTTGCACACAGATTTTTTTTTTTTAAGAAATGGTTAATTGGGGTGTCCGCGCCCATTTATGGGTCGAAAACTATATCTCAGAAACTACTCGATTTCAATGATATACACATTATATATTTTTTACTATCACAGTTTTGAAATCCATCTGATTCATTCACTTTATGATATACTAGCAGATCTTTCCGACTTCGCTCGGGCTTAAATAAACATTTCAAAAGTTATAAGTTTTTACACATTCCCCCTTACATATGTATGTATGTACTTTGAATTTTCTTGCGGGGATTCCTTTTCAAAAAGTAAAATGATGAAAATTCGAACATGCAATGAGCTAAAACTTGATTACGGCGTCTAGTCGTTTGTGTCCGTTGTCTTTCTCTCTGATTAACCCTTTCGCGGACACGTCGGCATAATCCGACACAACGAATGGCTTAAATAGGACACGTCGGTATATGTCGACATAGAAAAAAAATCGTATATAAACACGTCGGACATAGGCGTTCTCTACTGCATTGGTTTTATAGGTAGTAGCTTATTGTGTGCCACTGTAGAAGCAATCAGATTTAAGTTAGTGTCCCAATTTTGAGTAAAAATTAAATCAATAAACCAGAAACCCAAAACTGAAATCGGAATTCAATTATCCGTTTTATAAGCCAAATAAATGCATGTGTCATTCTGATAACATTTACTAAATTTCGTGTGTCCGCGAAAGGGTTAAGAAGGCGTTGGGAACCAGAGTTCGATGGCCTAGTGCGAGCTCGTATGTTTCTAATATTTTGTTCTGCCTCTAAAGCGCGTACTTGGGAGGTTTTGAAATATTGTTCAGCAAGCAGCTGCGAGCACCCGTTACTCCACTCTCTGGCACGTGAATGCGATGCGAAGAGAATGACTTGCAAGACGGTTTTCAGTTTCAGATTAAGTTTCTCTCTCTCATGGAGTCTTTTTGATACCCTCACCTAGGAACTATTTTCAGAAAGTTGATATTCTAGCAATAAATATAGCTTGCTCGGGGTGAATGTGGCTTTTCAATGGTGAAAGAATTTGTGAAATCGGCACAGTAGTTTTCGAGTTTATTCAATACAAGCGTACATACAAATCTTTCCTCTTTATAATAGTAGTATAGATACATGAGGAATCAATGAAGGTAGCAGATTAAAACTTTACAGAAATACTTTATTTGGGGTGCGGCATTACTTAACCTCTGTACCAAATATGATTAAAATCCGATTCTAACTTCCCCTAGCTCCCATATACATAGGTTTCTCAAAACTCAGTGGACTTATGCTGCATATATCGGTTAATATGTGAGATATCTTAAATTAAGTGAGCGTATAGTCTTGTATATATTATACCTTGGTGGTGAAAATGATTGAAATCGAAGAGCAGCCGTTTATAGGGTTCTCAGTGCGTTAATACGGAATATAAAGGTTAACTTGTAATATGTCTTCATGCGATGTATATTTTCATCATAGGAATTTGATCTGGTACAAAAATATTATAAAATCGGTTCAGTACCTTCTCTAGTCTCCATATTCCTAATATAATCATTTTCGACTTACGGCTGATTTTATACCCGACATCGATCAATCTGTAAGATCCCTTAACAAAAATTAGTGATCCGAAAATAGGTGAAATTTATTGGATATTTTAATGAAATATTGTAGTTTAATGTCAAAAGTATTGAAATAATGTAGAAATGTTTCCAATACAGTTCAGCGTTAAATTTCTAAAAGGAAAATATCCTCACAGCAACAATCTAACGTCTTTTCTACTCTGCTCTTTTTCTTTCTCACTATCTCTTTTTTATCAGCTGACTAACTCACTATTTATCTATTTCACCAAATAAATATTTATTTCTAAAATATCCATGAAATTGATTACTTATATATTTTCCACACAAAAACACATTTAAAAGTATTTTTTGCTGCATTAAATTTCCATACAAAATCTGTTTCTCATTAAAGCAATGCATTCGCAAATAGTAAAAAACACTCGTATTGACACTAGTGAATGTATTTATTTATGGCTATTTGTTCAACAAATGTTTATTTTGTGTGAAATTATCGTGTTTACACAGACGCAAATTCCAATTGACTATCCATTAAATAACGATAAAACAAATGAAATGTAAAAATTAAGTTAGTTAAAGCAAATAAAATTAAATTTAACGCGGATTGTGGAGCAGGCAATCAGATTTTATTTACATTTTATATAGAAAATGAATAAATATGATTCAGCCCGGCAGGCAGACAGCCACGCTTATATGTATGCACACATATACTAACACACACACACACACACGCGAACTGGCTGGCATTCCTCCTGGCACCACTAAATTGTGGCAGCTTTTAACGGATTACCAGCATTGCAGCGAGTGGTTAAGCACTGGAATGTTTGGAAATATTTTGTGGAATTTCAAATATTTCGAGTTCGGAAATATTTGCCAACAACAAACACAACAACAACAACATATAACAGTACATTGCAGCAGCTTAGTTTGGACTATGTTGTGGCGCGCGCCGCAGAGGTCAATGATTTATGCAGGAATTTTAATTAATCTCATTTAATTGCTTTGTGGCCATTAGGGTAGTGCGCAATATATTAAAGGCTTATTAAATGAAATGGGTTTGGTATAAATATACTAAATGAATTTTATAGTTTTAATGGAACGTTTGAGCTTAAGTGAGTTGTATTTTTATACTCAGAGTAAAATAGTTGGTGTAAAAAATTAAAAATCGGTGTGACGTCACCTACCTTTGCTCTGAAACCATACCCCAGGAACTACTCAACCGATTTCAATGAAATTAGGTATATGTTATTTTCCTGAAACCGTGATAAGACCGATGAAAAAATAGCAAAATCGTTTAATATCCACGGTCACTTCTAATATAACACAATTTTGAAGTCCATCTGATTCGTTTACTTTACATTATATACATTAAGAACCGATGAAGATAAAGGAACACAACTTTACATAAACCCCACATTTGAGGTATGGCATTACTCATTTAAAAAATGTCAACATCGGACCATCAAATTTCAATGCCCAAGATATCGAACCTGAAGACCTCCGTGCCAGTGGATAATTCTTTATCTTCTAGTCTGTCCGATACTTTAATGTAATTCAGAATGAATCTTTTTCTTATAATAATGTGTCTCTGTGCAAAAAATTAGTGAAATCGAGTCATAGCTTGGGGAAGCTCCCAAACACCTAATACAAGGGTTTTCAAACATCTTGTGATATGCAGTATATATATAAATTAAGTGACCGTATTGTTTTGAATATAGTATAGCTTGGTGGTATAAATTATTCAAATCGGTTCAGGAATTATCTCAGTACGTATATACCATACACTATCAGTCCAAATTATGGATAACCCACCACATTTTTTACTATTATTTGAATATTTCTTTCAAGAGTTCAGCAGAAAAAAATGCACATACTATTGGTAGCTTTTATTTCGCTTGCAGAATGAAGACTTTTTGAAGATTTACACACGACAAAAGGATGTATACCGTGGCAATTGCTATAGCTACAATGGTCTATCAAATCTGGTGTTAATCGAAGGCAAATGACGGGAGAGTTCTACGGAGTGATGATGAGTACAAATTTAGAACCCTCAGCGCAAAAAATGGACTTGGAAGATTCTTTATATACCAGCAGGATAATGAGCCCAAACATACAAGTTCGGTTAGGACGAATGTTACGATCAAAAATCGACAGGCTATGGGCAGGCCATAGCCAAACCTCTTACTAAAATCGTATTAAGTATTTATAGCAATATTTAAATGATAAACTCGACCGCTATTCTTGTGATCCCAATAAAGAAGAAATTTTAAATATAGTCATCCTTTAATTCTAAATGATCCGAATTGAGCAATCTATAAAAAGCTGTACCCATAAAGCAGTTAAATACTATAATCAAAAACTAAATCATTCAATTGTTTATTTAAAACCATCTTCGATTCGCTTTTGAACTCTCTTATGAATTCAACGACAAAGTTATCCAGTTTATTATTGTAGTCCAGTGAATTATTGTAATATTCATATATGTTAATTTTGAAAATAGTTTAGATAAAAAGTTGACTGATGATTTCTTCAAAAAGATTTTAAATTTGTTTACAATATGGCGATACATAAGGGTATATACCTATTTCACGTTCAAGTATATGAGGTTGAAGAGCTCAATCCACAGTCTCGTCGCCTATTTTTTTTATAGAATTTTTGAAATAATTTTAATTTTTTTCTGAAATAAAAAGTCAGTCAAGGCTGCAATAATTTAATATAGTAATTTATTCATGACATTAGAATGAGTACCCTTTTACACACTTAAACACCACAAATCAGAATTAAATTCGAGCTTAAATTTCCCAATCGATTTGAGCGCTACGTCACTCACTTCAAATGTACATAAATGCGTATAATGACGTTTTTCAAGTCAACATTTTCTACGCGCTCAAGTTTCGCCACATCATAAATGTAAAAGTATACACACACACAAGTATACGAGTAACGGTATATAAATTCTGTATTTTTCTTTTCATAGCTCACGCTGTCGCGTATAGTACTTTACGCATTTGCATCGCCATCGTCAACGATTTGTCATAATTAATTTTGATGACATTGCATTGACGCAGCAACCAAGTACGCCACTCACCAAAGAACCAACGGCAAAAAGAACAACAATAACATTAGCCGCAGTAATGAGACCATTACCATTGGCAATAAGACGAAAATAGAATTGACAATAAGTACAGCAGCTAAGTGCCGCCAACTCAAATCGCTGCTGAAGGATATACACGTAGTTGTTTGTATGTATGTATGTTGGTTTGTGTGATTGTATTTATGAATTTTGTGTTTTGTAGTGTCGCTTTAATGTTGATGGATGAAAGAAAGCTCTAAATTGCTAATAAAGTTCAACAAGAAAGCAATAAAACAAAACAATAATAAAAATTCGCATTTTGAATTTAACGCACTTGAAGTGGTTTTATTACGAAAATATAAGCACAACAACAACAACCTTAAAGTAAACATTTCCGTTTGCTAATAAAAAAAAGTTCCAATATTAAATTTAAGTAGCGCAAAAAAGCTTTAAGCAGCTTAAATCAGGTTAACTGCAGATAATAACTGCAGTGTGTGGTTAATATTTATCTCACATGTGCTTAAAACGATAACTGTAGTTAATATGTGAACGAGGGTGATTTGGTAAATCAGTGATTTATTTCGTAAAAAGCCTAAAAAGCCTAAAAAACTTTTATCAATCGTGATATGATGTTTTAAAATTTACTAAAAAATAATCAATATCTATTTCATAAATCGATAAATATATCGAAAACTCATTTCGCATAAAGGCTAAAAAGCTTTTATCATTCTTGATATGAGGTGTTAAAATTTACTAAAAAATAATCGATAACTATTTCATAAATCGATAAATATATCCAAAATTCGATAAATGTTTTGATTTAAATCTATTTTATATTTATTTCGTAAAAAGCCTAAAAAGCTTTTATCAATCTTGAGAAGAGGTGTTAAAATTTACTAAAAAAATCGATAACTATTTCATAAATCGATAAATATATCGGAAATTCGATAAATATTTTTATATAAATCGATAAATTTTACTATACAATAATAGATATTTAATTTCATGCAACGAAATTCGATATTTGATAAATCGATAAATTCGATATTTTCTAAACAAGATTTTTTCTAGAGTATGCCCCTTCACATTTTTGGATAGGATTACAAAACCTAGATATGTATATAGACTATTCATATGATAGATTGTGGCTTCCTATATAATTTTCGGTGGATCATGCAACAATAAATGGACAATAAAAATGTGGAAGGGATTTCTTACATTTTTTTTAAATGTTTTACACGAATTAAAATTTAAGAATCGATTTTTATATTAATTATTCGATAACTTTTATCGATAAATTTGATTATCTCAAATCTCGATTATGCCTCTTCCCCACATTTATGTGTAGGATTAAATAGACTATTAACAAATAGGGTGGTTTTCCTATATAATTTTTTGTTGGTCCCTTGTTCGAAACGGCGGAAGAAAGATGTTAAAGGGAATTTTTTGAATTATTTTCTTATAAAAGTGCTACCTTTGATTAAATTTAATAATCGATAACTAGTTTTATACAAATATTTATATTTTTGATTCGATAACTTTCGATAAATTCGATATTTTAGAAATGATTTATTTGAAGAGCTAGCGACTTCCTACTAAATCATTTACAAAATCGAGAGAGACTTCTACAGTAACTGTAGGATGGACCCATTTAGAAAACTGGATGTAAAAACCAGAGTCTGTCAATACTCTAGATTTTAGTAAAAGGTCTAAAACAAATATATAATAATTTAAATATTCACCTCCAAACTCGATGCTAACTTTGTATATTAATACCTTAGGGTTTGACGCCCAACTCCGATATAACCGTACTCGTATTTATTAGTATCTAGATCTAGAGGACAAGGAACTAACGACTACGATTATGCATGTGAAATTGTTTACTAAAAATTAGGTAATTGATTAGTATACTGACTTCAGTGAAATAATAGCTCAATGGGGGCTTCTCAAAACTACCGTTACATTTATGCTGTTCTCGTACCAAAAAGTCACTGACTTATCAAGCTTATGTCGTTAATAAATATGTATGTATGTGTGTGAGTATAACTACACATAAATTTATCCGCTTAAACCACACCCATACCACAAGACGACGACGACATTAAATCGAGATAGAGACAGACAGACAATACGCTACGCCGCAGGAGGGATAAAAGCTAAAAAATCGTATTTTCATAAACTGTTTGTCTCTTCCTGCTGCCGTCTTAATTTTTCCTCCCCACTTCTTTGTACGAATATTTACGTTCTTATTTTCTTTCTTTTTGCCTCCACACACGGCGTGCAGGGATGACAAGCGGTTGAAAAATGTGGTTGGCAAGCCTTATAAATATGCTACAAAGTTGAAAAGTAAGTAAGTAAGTATGTAAGAAGATGCCGAAGACACTGAAGACATTCGAAGACGCCGTAGCAGTATACAAACTGCCAGCAAATCAATGAAGTGGAAAAATAACAGCACTGTGAATGGGCTTAAAAAGACAAGCAGTCAGACAGACTGGCACTGGGTAGACTTTGAAATGGGCAAATCAATGTTGATTCTCACAAAGCAAGTAGTAAGCGGCGAAGTAATTTAATTATTTAAGAAAAGAAAATGTGGCTGACGGGAAAAAAAGTGAAATTAAATGGTTTCGATCAAAGAATTATCGTTTTAATGCAATGACATTTGTACACAATTTGGATGTAATCTTTAAGTATTTATTGAATTAGAAGTGAACGGTATTATTATAAATAGATATATTCTTATTTCTTGGATCTTTCGTTTTTTTTCTTCTCCTTTTATAATAACAAGAGATATGTATGCTAAATCCAAAGCATCAATTGATATTAGATATAAAATTAATTAGGGGGCTTACCCCTACCCAGACAAAGGCTTAGACAACAATTACACAGCCACACAAAAAAAATGTATGTCATGACCTGGGAGTCGCTGAATCTAAATACGAAGTCCATTTAATCGCATTGGATCAGGGTTTTGACATAACCTCAGAAAACCAATGAGGCGGGCAGCAATTTTAAAACATCATTGGATTGGTTTGAAAAAGTTTTTAAAAATCGGGCGGACGCTATTTTGGAAAATTCACCGGAATCGCTTGAATCTCGTTACTCGGAGCGTTCTTGGGGTCATGGATTACAGATTTGACGTTACTTTTCAAAAATTCAGAATGGCGAACCAATATAGTAGACACATTTTAAAAGTTCGCCATATTGTATCTGCCATTTTGAATTTTTAAAAACCGACACCGACCCCGAAAACCCCGAATAACGAGCGAATCCAATGAGTTTAAAAAACGCTGTCCGCCTTATTGGTTTTCGGAGGTTATATTAAAATGCTGATCTGATGGGGTTAAATGAGCCTCGGATTCAGATTCAGCGACCTCAAAAACATAAGACAGACCCCAGGTCAAGACAATTTTTGTTTGGTGGGGCTGTTTTATTAAAATTCTCCGATTGAAATCTGACCTCGTTTTCTTCATCGCCTCATCCCAGTGGTATCATTTGACTCGATAAAAGTTGAAGTATGGAAAGACCAATTCGTAGCCAATTTGTGTAGATATCGAGATATATCGTTCCTCATATCGAATTCTGGACTGGGCAAAATAATAGCATTGTAAGACCTGGATGAATTGCCGGTTGGATTTTCGAAACGAGAGAGAATTTCGAGAGAATTCCTCAGTTGTCTTATATCTAACCGATATAAGGATTTGAACTATATCTTGAGTAATTAAAATCGTTTGCGAATTATTTTGGGTTAGGTATCTCCAAAACAAAGAAAGAGACATATATATAAGTTCATCGATTAAACTTATCTGTTCTCCTAAAAATATTTCTATTACTTCTAGAACACATAAACGTTAGAAAAACGTTTAGAAAAAATTTGGTTGAGGTGAGAAAACGCTTTTACGATTGTATATCACGAACATATCGCTCGTTTGTTGATATACATTTAATAGTTAGAACATTTTCGGATAATTATGTTGAGAATACAGTGCGAAAAATTGAAAAACTTGAAGAAAAAATTAAAAAAAAAATCAAATTTACTCCATATCATTCTCACCCTCACTTTCTCGTCAAAATAAGTGTATATATTCGCTCATCGACCCACTATGCGCTTAGCTTTATATTACTAATACAATAGCACAACTGTATTGCATAGTTTTAGGGGCCCCACTGTGACTATTTTTCTAGAAACTAAAAAAAAAAAATCCGCGAAAAGTTGAAACAATAATATTGTATTATTGTACAACAACAACAACAACCGCTCACACTACTTGCATAAATAAATAAATTTGTATCTCGGTAAATGAGTATGTACGTATGTCTACGAAAAATTTCTGTGAACTTACTGTTTCTCCTTGCGTTGTTGACGTTTCTTCTTGAATGCTTTCTTAACACGCAACAGCAGGAACGCTGCACGGTCCACGGAGAGTGTAGTGCTCTTCTTTGGCGGCGGTGGAGCATCTTCCATTTTTTCTTACTTTCTTCTTCGTTGTTTTCACTCAGCCCAGCCCTCAGCTCAGCCCAGCTCAGTGAGTATGCAGCTGGTTTATAGTCCAAGTAGAAAGTGGTATGTCAGTTAAGCAGCGTGGGGCGCTATGCTGTTGATGTGGAGTGGAGTGGTGTCTAAGCGAAAGGGCGGCCGCGTCGAAATTGCGCACTTTCAGTGCGGTAAGTGGGCAATAAGTGTTTCGAGGATGATGAGGTAAATGTTATGGTGATACGAATGTGTCTATATTTTATTTATTTCTCTGTTTTTGTTTTTCTAAGCATGTTGCAAGTGCTGTAGGAGTTGGAACGATAGTTCTTAGTTGTTGTTGGCGCAAGTTTGAGAAAAGGCTGCTGCTCTAGTATTATTATTAAGTGCGATGTCCTTGTAAGGGTTTATCTGTCTTGGGTCTAAGATTATACGCATATATTCCTTGCTGTTTTTTTTTCGACTGATTTTGACAATTTATTTGTTTATTTTTTATTTCTTACGGTTTTTTGCTTTGTCTTCGTGTGGACTGTCAATTTCGTTATTTGCTAGCTTTGGCTGCTATTGTTTTTGCTATTTGATTGCACGGCTCGGATATTTGGTTGGTTGGTCGGTCGGTTGGTTTGTACGCTTGGCTGCGTGGTTGATTGGCGGCCTGAATTCGCTCTATTCTTTATATGTCGCCCTGTCTACACACACACCTCTACGGCGTTGCGTGTATTTTCAGCAAATTGATTCGGTTGATTTCGTTGATTCACATTAGATTTGTGGCAAGTTTTGGATATAATTTGAAACAGTACCGTTTCCTAACCTATTTATAAGAGCACACGACAGCATTAGCGCGCCTCGGCATGGTTAGAGGAGAGACCCAGCGTAAAGTGTAGAGTGTGGTTTTGGCATAAGTGATAAGCAGCGAAATCGAAGGTTGTCATCGGTAGTCGGCAAACGCTGAATTTGCCACTCAACAGTCAACAGCAAGCTTTGTTCGAGCGTATTGAACTAAACGCCAATTTTAAACTTATTTGTATACTTGCGTGCCCGCTGCACTCCGCACCGCCTTCTGACGCTCCGTCATTGTCCTACGCCACTTTCGAACGATTTCGATTTTGAAAAGCTTTGTTCGTCCGTTATGATGCTTGAATTATAAGCAATTTTATTGTTGTTTGCT
This sequence comes from Zeugodacus cucurbitae, assembly GCF_028554725.1. Classification (NCBI taxonomy): domain Eukaryota; kingdom Metazoa; phylum Arthropoda; class Insecta; order Diptera; family Tephritidae; genus Zeugodacus; species Zeugodacus cucurbitae. The sequence goes on from NC_071667.1 coordinate 68,054,705, forward strand.
GTATAAGCAAATAATCGGTGTTGTTGTTGTTGGTTTTTGTTGGTGCTATCAATAATATTGTGGGCTGCCACAACAACGCCAACAGATGCTTATCCTTTTACGAAGCATGCGGGATATGAGTGGTTAAATTGGTTGAATTGGTATGCCGCAACACTTTCACACACACACAGCCAAACACTCTCACACCTATATATGTCTGTCTGCCCAGTTGTATCTATGAACGTAGGTCGGCGGTCGCGGCCGGGGTCGTTAGGCGTCGTCTGCCACGCCAGTGAGGTCAACGTTGGCACTAGCGCCGTTATAATGACTTGTGTTACAATTTTGCTGTTGTTGTTTTATAATTTTCTATTTCTTTATCTTATTGTGCTTTAGCTGTGCGCTGAGTGCCTCTCCAGTGGGTTGCCAGCTGTTGTTACACTTGTTGTTATTACTTTTAATTCTTTATGTACCGTTAGCAGCAACACTTGTACGCACTGTAAATACAAAGAAAAAACAAGAAATATGAAACAACTAGTATATATGTACATATATATATATATATAAAAGCTCATACATATTTAACTTGATTATATTAAGCCAAGTGTGACTAAAGGTTAAGAATATAATATCCTTCAACATTTTCGCTTGCGTTCCAACTTGACACGGTTTCCACGTATTCTGTGCACACATCTAACCAAACATGAACACATCTTATGCATGACAAGTAAATATAAATATGTGTCTGTACATGCAACGTATGTGTTAAGTATGCGCCCATGCATATATCCTCTCCATTAAAGACTACTCGTCCGCGTTAAACAATGCTTGAATGTGAAAATGTTGTGGGAAAAGCAAAAAAAACCAAAAAAAATGAAACAAAAAGGTTGCACACTTGGTGTGAAAATATGCCTAAGAATCTAACCTAACTGCCTAGATACATAACTGTTTACATAACAGTGGCTTAGTTAGCATTCTATTAGTAGAGGGATCTTTTTTGTTTTAATTCTTAACCACTTCTTAATATACTTTGCGCACAAATATGTATTCCATTCATTAAACAATTAAAGGTTAATTAGTTTGCATTTGGGGAAAGACATCCAGGGTTGCCATTGCCTAGGTTATGTTACTAAATTAAGTCACGAGGGTGCAATTGCATAGCTTCATTAGAAGATGAAAATATTATATTGGCTATTTATCACACGAGTGGGAAACCTGCTGCTTAACGGCCTTCCTAATTAAACTGCTACTTATTAACTGCTCGGCTATCTCCTCCTCTTGCTGTTGTAATCTATAGTCAGTTTTATAAATATATAGAACCCTTTGGAAAATTTGTTAAATTGCATTTGCACATCAGATCTTGAGTTCCCTCAGTATGTGCTTGGTATATCGTTGTACTTAAAGTCTAGATTATGGAATTTAACCTTATTTTCATTGAAATTAAATATATTAGTCTTAATAACTTCACATCAAAGAATATTTCTATTCTTTTTGATTCCTTGATTTCCAACAAACTGTGCAAAGATCCTTATAACAAATTGGTGAAAAAATATTGTTCAATCAATTCTTTAATTTAAGGGGTTATATACAGTTAGAATTTTCAAAAAATCGATTTTTTTATACTCTCGCAACAAATGTTGCTAAAGAGAGTATTATAGTTTTGTTCACATAACGGTTGTTTGTAACACCCAAACCTAAACGAGTTAGATATAGGGTTATATATACCAAAGTAATCAGGGTGAAGAGTGGAGTTCAAATCCGGATGTCTGTCTGTCCGTCCGTCCGTCTGTGCAAGCTGTAACTTGAGTAAAAATTAAGATATCTTGATGAAGTGCCATAACTAAGCCATAAATAAAGCTATGGAAATAAAATTTCGTAAGAAGGATCGCACTATGAAGGGGCGCATGTGGATGTAATTTTTTTGGGGAAGTGGGCGTGGCCCCGCCCCCTACTAAGTTTTTTGTACATATCTCGCAACCCAATAGAGCTATATAAACCAAACTTTCTGCAGTCGTTTTTTTAGCCACTTCCTAGTACAGTACAAAAATGAAAGAAATCGGATAATAACCACGCCCACCTCCCATACAAAAGTTAGGTTGAAGATTACTAAAAGTGGGTTAACTCACTAGCGAAAAACGTCAGAAACACTAAATTTCACATAAGAAATGGCAGATGAAAGCTGCACTCAGATTTTTTTACAAAATGAAAATGGGCGTGGCGTCGCCCACTTATGGGTCAAAAACCACATCTCAGGAACTACTCGACCGATTTCAATGAAACTTGGTTTGTAATAGTTTCCTTCATCCCAATGATATGTTGTGAAAATAGGCCAAATCGCTTCACAACCACGCCTACTTCCTATATACCAGAACTTTGAAGACGATCTGAATCGTTTACTTTACAATATATAAAGTAAGCACTAGTGAAGATATCGGTGTAGAACTTTGCACAAATACTAAAAATCGCCGAAATCGGACCATAGGTTTTTAAGGCCCCATATATCGAACACGAGGACCTCGGCGCTTCTAACCTAATATTAGGGTTTCCAACTATCAATGGACTTTATACAATATAAATGACGAATATGTGGGTCAAATAGTGTATTATATAACATAAATAAAGTTAAATAAATAAATTGCGAGAGTATAAAATGTTCGGTTACACCCGAAATTAGCTCTTCCTTACTTGTTTTTATTTCATTTTCTTAATGTACATATATTTAAGAATACACACAGAAAATTTCATATCGTTCCGGTGAATATTTTCAAAGTTACAAGCAAATTTGAAAAGGCGTTTCAGAGTGCTTGGAAGTACAAGGTCCGAGCGGCAGCGCGTTTTTCTCAAAATGGTGTTTTCAATGTCGGTGACCAACATTACTCGAAAACGGCTAGACCGATTAGTCTCAAATTTTAATACGATCTTCTTAAATATATTTTTTAGAAATTAATCGAAGATTTTTTCTCTCCGATAAAATTTCAGTGAAGAATCGATTTTTTTTTTTTTTTGAGAAACCGCCATTTTGTCAAAAAATTTTATTTTGCTTATTCCTTAGATTAATTACTAGATTTAACATTATTTTAACGAAATCTGTTTGGTTTTTTAATTTTATATGATCTAGTTCCGAGATATAGTGGTCACCGCAAAACATCTTTTTTGAGAGGAGCTCCTGGAGATCAGCTGTAGCTCTTTTTCAAATAAATATTTTTACTAGTGCTAAGTGTTAAAATACAGTTAAAAGATACCATAATATGTGTATAAATTTTTGGATCAATAAATTCAAAAGTTTTCTCAGAAAAAAATCTGGAAAATTCACTTTTTTTCGGCCGTCCAACTGTATATAACTTAAGGGGGTCATCCCATGTGTTGATGATGTGATGTGATGGACTCAATAAATTTTTTTAAAGTAAAATGATTTTCAGAAATTCATCGTTTTAAAGATACAGCTGGAAAATTTGAAGGCTTTTTTTCAAAACTGTGTTTTCCAAACTTTCCACCATCGTATCTCCAAAAAGACTTGACCGAATGACTTGAAATTTGTAGGTTACATTTAGCTGAGGTAAACGCATGAAACGCTCTATTATTATTTAAAAATTCTAAAAACATCTATTTTTGTATAGCAAAAAAACTAAAAAAACGCAAAATGCGCAATACTAAAGTCTATCAAAAGTCTAAAGTCTACCAAAAGTCCAATTTTTGGTATATCCACTTGATCGTAGTGCATTCCATGCATTTAACCATACAGATTAAAATGTCGCTAACTTTTTTCGTTTCCGATAAGCCAATCAGCCAGAATCGTGTAGGAAGTTCGAGTCCATTTTTTCGAGGCGGGGGTCTTCAGAACGCTGTAACTCGTGTTCTAAACAAAGTTGTTAGCTTAAAATTTATATTTATATACTGTCGAAATATATGTTAATAAATGATAATAAACTTAAGGTTCTATCTATTTACTGGTCGTAGACAAAAAATTCTAGAAACTCACTAAAAAATAGGCCGTCACATGGCCACACATGACCCCCTTAAGGCATTTCTTCATGGTTTTCAAGCAGCGTTTTATTTAAATTTTCATTATTTTAAATAAAGAATTAAGTCTAATGGAACTTTTGGTAACCGAAAACATAACAAAATGCTCCAAGTTAGTTCTCCTCAGTGTAATCGGCATAAATTAATTATTAATGAAGAAAAAGAAAACAAATTTTCCAAAACAAAATTCATACACTATTTTAATGAATTAGGTTCGTCTCGAAATTAACCCATAAAACATAAACAAGATATTGGTTGCCTGGGTTAGAAAAAAAATCAATGGAATTCTTACGAAATATATTTTGTTAAAAGTGGAAAAGAAAGAACCAAATTATTCGGCTATTTACCTTGAAGACCCATACACACACTTTCAAGTAGAAAAAAATGAATTAAGAGCTCAATCCAGTTACGGTTTCCTCCAACTACCACGAGAATTTATTGACATTATACAAGAGTCTATATAATATGATACACTAAGAATACAAAAAAGTATATAACGAGAGTAGTGGCAATTGAGTCCTCTTAAAGCAACCCCTACAAATGCCGCCTCACGAACTCGCAAAAAGCTTTAATAGACAGGCTTATCTACATATATCTGTATATATAATAAGTCTGTTTATGTGTGACAGCTTGGCAGCCAAAATCAACGCACCCTGCCACTTCCCCAATTCATAAGCCTTTAAGGGGTGTATGTGTGTCTGTGTGTTGGCGGCATGCGCGTCAAGTGGCAAATTACCTTTTGGCAAAAACGAAATTTTGATGGACAAAGGGTTTTTGTTTGTTATTCAGCTGGTCTTTTCAGGACTGCCGCCTTGCCTTTGTTTAGGATTTGTTTAATTATTCGTATTCAAAGTAAGCACAAGTAAGCATATATTTACTTACTGTATCTCGTATGTTAAAATAATACAGATATTTACTTGTCACTGCTTAAATAAACAATGGCACTCTGTAGCATATATGAGGCATATGTATGTGTGAATGTGTGAATGTACCAAAAAAAAAAAAAAACAGCTAGTTTAAGTAGAAATATAATATGTACATATACATATATGTTCCTAAAACTCAAATATAAGACAGAAACAGTGTTTTTCGAATGAAAGCGTCGGCTGCAATATACACATGCTCAATAAGTTACACACTCGGGCGTGAAAACAAATTTAAGCCGCTTTCAATGCTGGGGCTTACATTTAAGGTTTCTGCTTTTGGGTATTTTTTACTATTTCTTTTATGCTCTCTAAATATTTGCTATATGCGAGCTGCTCGTTCTTTTCGCCGGTCTCTAAGTGGATTTTACGGTTGTAAAAACTATCTTAAGAGATGAGAGAGTCCAGACCAGTCCAATATTTCAAAACAAATTCTGTGATGTAAGTAATTGGGTGAGCTCTTCGGACCGCACTCGCGCATTCCTCGAATTTTTACAAAGTTATTAGGTCTACAACTTTGCTTCTGTCGTTTTCCAATAGATGTCTCTAGGGTCAAGCACTGGTCGATTAAATCGATTAAATCGTTTTATATCGATCTTGGACATTTGTGTCAACCTTAAGCCAACAAAATATTTGTATAGATTTTAATTCCAAGAAAAGTGCGGCTGAGGCTCATCGAATGTTTTCGAATACGTACGGTAAGGTTGTCTTAAGTGAAAGAACATGTCGCGAATGGTTTCAACGTTTTAAGAATGGTGATTATGAAGTCGAAGACCGACATGGTGCTGGAAGGGAAAAGATTTTCGAAGATGCTAAATCTAAGTGACACCATCACCATCGATACCGAACGCAATTGATGCGTTTGAGCCGATCACTAAAAGAAAAACGGCCACAGTACGAGGAAAGACACGATAAAATCATTCTCCAACATGACAATGCTCGGCCTCACGTCGCAAAGGTGGTAAAAAAATATTTGGAGACGCTGAAATGGGAGATCTTACCCCACCCGCCGTATTCTCCAGACGTTGCTCCATCTGACTACCACTTGTTCCGATCGATGGCACACGGTCTAGCTAACAAGCACTTCAGTCCTTATGAAGAAGTCAAAAATTGGATTGATACTTGGAACGACTCGAAAGATGAGGAGTTCTTTCGTCACGGAATACGCATGCTGCCAGAAAGAAGGTCAAAAGTAGTAGCTAGTAGTAGCTTGAATATCATTTTTGTAACCATTTTTATACAATAAAGCCTTAAATTTACAAAAAAAACGGCGGAAGCAAAGTTGTAGACCTAATAGTATACATATATACTGGAAGAATTTAAAGCAAAAAAGTTTTGGACTTCGAAAGAGATACTTGGAACAGTTAACACAGCTTATATCTTGGTTGAGGGAGTAAATCGAATATACTATTAAGATTAGACTCGAAGCCGTAATGATGCATTTCTTTCAACCGTTTAAACAAATACTTTTCCATTAAATGAAAATAATTTGTCTTTATATGACAACCAAGAAGGTAATATATTTTAATTTTTAAGAAGAAATAATATCTATCGGATGAATGAATTCCCTAAACTAATATTTATCGGATATCCATACTATTCTATCTTTAACTAAGCCAAAAGGTAACCCGTACTTTTGTGGATCTCTTTGTAAACCCCCTTCGAAGACCACTCTTCGAAACTTATTATATCATCTAAATATTTCCAAATCAAACAATCCGCAGTGAAAGCAAACATGTTCCATTAACACATAATTTCATGCACAAAATATGCTAGTTCTAAGGCAATCCGGAACTATTATCAAAAATAGTTCTTTAAACTATTCACTCTTCCATACTGATACACTACTTAGTACATAAATGTGTAGGTATGCCTGTATGTGTGCACTTCTACAAACACATTTAATCAAAGTTATGTTTACGTTGGCACTTGTGTACACAACAGCTCAGCAGCGTTCATCCCATTTACTCACACTCTCTCCATTCAGAGGCAAATAAACGTTTTCATGGATACCCAACTCAAAGCGGACGCTGACAATTTCGGCACTTTGCCATTTAAGTGGAGCGGCGGGAGTGGGTGGAAAGATTGGACTAATCTAACAGATAAACAGCCGGTGCATGCTTTACCACATCCACCCCCTACTCCAGCGAGGATACCATTCATAAGAAAATATGTCTACAGGTATGTATGTATGGAATGGAATAACAAAAGCGACAGCAGCACAAAAGAAAATATCCTACAATATTACGCACAAAACAATAACAACAACCGCAAAAGTAGCATTGAACAAACTAAAAGCAATCACAGCGCTCACCCACTAAATGGCAGGTAAGCAGGCGTCTAAGTTAACGATTAGCTGTTGGGCAGCACACTTAGCAAAGCATAAGGACAGATGTACTTGAGTGGGTTGTGTAAGAAAGTAAAGGCCTGCAGGAAAAAAATATTTGTTAAGAATGTTTGTTATTTGCTAGATTTGTGACAAATTAAGAGAAAAGTTGAATGAAGATTTTTTAAGGATATGCAAAAAATTAAAAATATTGGAAATTTTTAATATATAAATATAAAATAAATATTTAAAATAAAATAAATTGGAATACATATTTAATTTAAAAATGTGGCAACTCTCTTCAAAAATATATATTATTTTATCACAAGCACTACCTTCCATTTTGTAGCCATATTTAAATATTTCACATTACATATTTATTTTTTGTAATTTTTATAATGAATTTGGTGGCAACCTTAAGTGAGAAAGTTTCAAGAACGAAAGCTTTTTAAGAATATAAAAGTAAGTTGAATGCAAAAATTAGAATTTAAAAGCAAAATCAATTAAAGATTTTGAATTTTTACGCGTTTAAAGAATATGGCAACTCTACTTCAAAATTTTTAAACATACGTAAGTTGAGTGCATAAAAATATTTGAGGACTAATGTATATCGAAAACAAAAAGAAATTATATTATTGGAAAGTATTGTATGTGTTTTAGAAATATGGCAACTCTGCTCAAAATTTTAGAAATTAAAGAATTAAATTCCCATAAAATATTTTTAAATGCATACAAATTTTAAATAAAAATAAAAATAAGAAAATAAAATATATTTAATTATTGGGAATTATTTTATGTTAATGAAATGTGGCAACTCTGCTTCAAACTTTTTAAACATAAAAAAGTAAATTGAATCCATAAAAATATTTAAGAACCTATTAAAATTTAAAAACAAAGTTAAGTTATTGGAAAATATTCTATGTGTTTAAGAAATATGGCAACTCTGCTACAAATTTTAGATGTGACAGATTGTAATGCCCAAAAAAATTTCTGTAATACTCTGTACAAATATTTAAGGTGAGAAAACATTACAACAATGTATATACCATTTTTGGGAACTATTTTATGTTATAGAAATTTGGCAACTCTGCAAAAAAAAAATATAGGAGACAAAATTAAATTTCTTTTAATCTATGTAAAACTATTTATTTAAAGTCAAAATATAAAAATAAAATAAAAAAATTATTGGCAAAATATTATATGTTTAAGAAATATGGCAATGCCATATGACAAAATTAAATTTACTCAAAACCTTTAAAATATTATAACAATATAAAATTAAATAAAAATGTATTTAAAAACATAAATTTTGAAATGTATGGCAACCTTATGTAATGACTTAATAAAATGTTTTCTCACAATATTAGTATTTATCTGTTTGAAATAAGGATAATGAGCATAACTAAGCTTCTCAAAAGATTGCCAATCGATTTTCATAACTCGTTTTTAAGTAAATATCCATTTTATATATACATACATATGTATATATACATACTAATGCATAAATATATTTATACTAAAAAATATAAGTGTGTTCACTTACTGACGTCACTTATTCACTCATAAAACCTCATCACCGCCGTCAGCATTAATTTCGTGCTAACTCAATAAAAAAAAACTGTAAATCAATTTTCAAGTGTTGAAAAAATACGATTAGTTTTGAGCTGAGCTATAACAAGAATTGTGCACGCTTCAGGCGTGTTATTTTTAACACCTCAAAATTGAACCAGTTTTTTCTGCGGCCAAATCACATCAATGCCCCAACGTTTTTTTAACGGCAATCAGTACACACTTAATACGGTTATTGTTGCTGCTTTTTTAGCTAGACTTTAACAGTTATTGACACAGTCAAAGCCACATTTTCAACTCAATTACAAAAATAGCCAGTTATGGTGGTAATGTGTTAAAATGCCAACGCTTACAATGGCCACCGCACTATAAGCTGCTCAAATAATACGAATATTGCCAGAAGCGCACGAGCATTTGTAAGCACACAGAAAAACATATATGTATATGTATGCCTGTGTGTGTGTGTGCTTTAAATTGAAATAGTGCGGTTAATCACATAAAAGAAAGTGTAAGCGTGTGTGGATGCGTGTGTGTGTCGTACAATGACTGCTTTATGGGTCTACACTGCGTATGAGTGACATAAAATCGTTTTAAATTTTATACGTTTACACAGCACGCACACAAACACTTGAGAAAAACCATTTACGCATTGCCATTATCTGTCTCTCTCACTCTTTTATGCGATTGTTTTATCTCAGCGCAACTGTAATTGGGTTTGTTTTGGGCGTTCAAAAAGCCACCGCCCACTGCTACTCCTCTTGTTGCTGCACGACCACTCATCTCATCAAGGTAACTTAATTCGGCGACCGCACAATTTTAAAGCTTTCACACAGTTTTACAACACTTTTCACACACACACACACACAACACACTCACATATGTTTATTTATACGTATATATATGTAGTTGTGTGTGTTCATGTGTTGAGTGCTTTGAAATTGATTTCATTTCCAAGCAATTGGAGACGAGCAGGCGACGTCAAGAGCGAAAACTGCTGACTACCAACAAAAAGCGTTGGAAGCCAATGACCAGACTAAATTGCTTTTCACAACACAGCCACAACACATAGTTGCTTATGTGTGTTTGTTCTTGTAGTTGTTAGTGTTTTTTTTTTAATAAATGATGCGAATATAGTAAATAGACAATATAAAGACCTTTCAGACGGTCGTCTAGAGCGTGCATGTGTGTGTTGGAATTTTATTTACTGCAAGTAATAATAAATTATTTACTCACACTTAGACACAGATAATTGATTATTAAAAGCGGATTAAATACGCCAATACGCCATGAAAAGTTAGACGAATTAAAAGCTAATTGAGCACTTTGGCTAATGTTGGAAAAAGGCATGGCAATGATTATCAAAATTGAAAAGGTTTTATCCATTGAAATAGCAATGATTACAAAAAGTGAAATGGTTTGGAGGGTAGTGTGCAGCATGTGAAAAGGGTTTGCATATTTTTAATTGCAATTTTTAGGTTATTTACTGTGATTATCAGCGACTTATATTGCTTTTCGCTGTTAATTAAGGTAAACTCTTAGATGGAGCTGTCTGCTCATTATGCGGCGTTTTTCACACTTTGGCAGCGGCGATATACTACCAAATGAATGTATTGAACTGTCAATATCAACCCTACGAGTGTATTTCTAATAGCGTCTCGTAGAATCAATTAGTTGAATTGGATTGGCTTAAAAGTTTGAGGCCGTTATTTTTTAGTTTCAAATAAAGTATATATCACTGAGAGCAGAATTTCGGCCAAGCAACTAGCAGAGTTATAAATCCCAATTGTAACGGGTAATAAAAGCAGAGATGCTTTTTTCAATTGCCTTTTTTTGACAGATCACGCGTGAGTCGTATCAAGCTGTTATGTTATTTTTGTTCATTATTGTTTGGCCTTTCATCATGGAAAGACTTACGCCAGAACAACTGTTACACCATGTTCAACTTTATTACGAAAATTCGCGTTCCGTACAGAATGTGTTGCGTGAGCTTCGCTCAACATATGGCCAAGTCTATTGAGCGTACTATCCGCAACACCCATCTTTAGACAGCATTCTTCTTCTTCTTCTTGACTGGCGTAGCCGATTCCACAACAGCGCGCCACGCATCTCTCCTTCTGGCAGTTTGGCGCCAATTGGTAATACCAAGTGAAGACTGGTCCTTCTCCACCTGGTCCTGGAGGTCTCCCTCTTCCTCGGCTTCCACCAGCGTGTACTGCATCGAAAACTTTCAGAGCTGGGGTATTTTCGTCCATTCGAGCAACATGAACCAGCCAGCGTAGCCGCTGTCTTTTTATTCGCTGGACTATGACTATGTCGTCGAACAACACATACTGCTCATCATTCCATCTTCTGCGGTATTCGCCGTTGCAATGTTTAAGGGACCATACATCTTCCGCAAAACCTTTCTCTCGAAAACTCCCAGTGCCGTCTCATCAGATGTTGACACCGTCCACACTTCTGCACAATAAAGTAGGACCGGAATTATGAGGGACTTGTAGAGTAGCGGGTGTTGTTTCCAATGATATCTCTTATAAGAAATTGTACCTTCTTGAGACAGCATTCATTATTGGATAATATTCGACCGAATATACCATATCTAATGATGCTGGTGAGAACGTAATCGTCAATGACGACAGTTATCGCGCCATATATAGCCGACTATTTGATGTCTGAAATTGAAGCTCGTGATCTCGGCGACATTTGGTTTCAACCAGCCGGCGGCAGGCTTTTCCCACACAACGCATTAATCAATGGATTTATTGAGAGAACACATCTGTGAGCAGCTAATTTCACGGCCTGTCGTTTATGCACCAAGATCCTGTGATATCACACCGTTAGAGTTTTTCCGTAGGAATATGTAAAGTCTAAAGTCCATGCGGACAACCCCGCTTCGATTTAGGCCTTGGAGCAAAACATCACGCGTGTCATTCGCCAGATTCTAGTCGAAATGCTCCAACGTGTCATTGAAAAGTGGACTTAACGGATGAACCAACCGAGACGTAGCCGCGGCTAGCATTTAAAAGAGATAATCTGTTAAAAATAAATGCTAAAGAATTTTCTTTCGAATGATAATTAGATAAATAATATTCCCCATTAAACATGAATCTTCTTTGTTTTTTTTTTCTTTAAAAAAGTAGACAACCTCGAAAAGGATCACCACTTATTTATAATAAATGTGAATTCATATAAACTCATCTTGAAAACCACATATCTAACAAAGCAATCATTATAAACTAAACCCTGTTGAAATGACTTCTAAATGGTTTTCAGTTTGGTCCATCAGTAAGCTCTCATAACAATCATTCAACTTCCATGAAAAAAAATTAATAATTGTAATAATAATAAAGGCTGTTATTTGTGTCAAATAATTTTTGCTGAAGGTGGGAATCAATGTAGTTTATCGAGGCTTCACTATCTATCCCAACATTTCTAGAAACAATAACACTAATATGTGTTTGTGTCAAATCTCAACTTCATTGATATCTACTATTGTGGTAATGGTGGGATAATTTATATGACTTTTATAGATGTGAAATCTACTTATCTGTAAAAACGGTCACACTTAATAGTGGCAAAAATAAATTTTGCATAAGTTCTCATTATTCACAAGAAGCATTCTCCTTTCTCTGGTTGTTTCTGATGATATCTATTTCATGCCATGAAATCATATTCTACAACAGTGGATTTTACCAAAACGGACTCAAATTTTTTTTCCGGTCAAAGAAAACTTGTACGATAGTAAATCTCAAAATTGTTTGAGGAATATATTTCATCGCTACAACAACAACATGTTGTAAAATAGGAATTTTTTTTCAGGCACTTCTTTGCTTGTTCGACTACCATTTTGGGTTTTCTGACAGATATTCTGATTAATAATAACACAGCCACACAAAAAAATCAGCAACCCCGAGAACCCCCGAGTAACGAGTTTAAACCGATGAAGTTTTCAAAAAAGGGTCCGCCATATTGGATCTGTCGTTTTGAATTTTGAAAAATCGACACCGAATTCGTAATCAGCGACACCAAAAACCCCCAAATAATGAGTTTCAAACGCATCCGATATGTTTTAAAAACCGCTGTCCGCCATATAGGTTTTCTGGAATTATCTCAAAACCCTGATCTGATGGGGTTAAATGAATCTCGGATTCGGATTAAGGACCGCAAAAGCATATGATAGACATAGTAAGAGCCTCAGGTCACGACAATTTTTTTTTCGTGTGGCTGTGTAATCGTCACGCCAAAGCAAATAAATATAATAAATGTTACCTAAAATTTAATCTGAAATATGGTAAGTAAATGCAAAATAATGAATTTTACACTGTTTGCATAAAAAATCAAATAATCAAAGCTGTCACCCTGCATATAAATGATGCGAATTTAAATTTCTGCTAAAAAGATAAATGTGCGTTCAAATTCAATACGTTTTCAATCAAGCCAACAAATGTGTTTCATTTATTAAATCACAACAACAACAACAACTACACTTTTATAGTGTTTAAAGCACACATACACACATATACAGTTATCGACTTTCAGCTTTCATTGTCGCACAATAAATAAAAACGCCAATTGCATTAATGAAACGCACTTGAAAGTGCTATATGTGTGTGTGTGTGTGTGTGTGGTGTGTGTATACATGTAAGTCTCTCACGCAACACGCACGGCGCACGCACAGCGGGATTATGGATAATGGCAATCAATTAATTAGACACTTTCAATGGCGTACAAAATGAATTATAAGCTGCCGCACGTACAAATGTAAATATATGTACAACAACAACAACAACAAAAGTTAAAGAATTCTTTATGCACAAACACGTGACTGTGCTTTTATGAGTAGGCATATATGTGTGTATGTGTGTGACGTATATGTATTTGTAATTATATAATTTCCCCAGGTTGTTGCTTCTACGTGCCTACTGCGTGCGCCATAGATGGCTGGATGGATACACCAATTTAGCTTCATTTTCGCAATTTACCCAGAGCCAAGTGCCGCACCGAGCACAACTCACCACCCGACACACACACACATGCTGGTGAATTTACATGTTCTTCCTCATGTATGTGTGAGTGTGTGTGTGCATATGTCCAACTAAACTGATTACTCCCGCTGCCCCAAAGGCATTCACACGTCACATCTGAACTCTGACTGTGTTGCCACTGCCGGGTGATGATGGCCATGCTACTCGTCTTGCTGACTACAACTCATACTTTTGTTGTTTTTGTAGCAAGTTAGTAACATCCTTTGCACTTCGATGCATAGCAGATGTGAAGCAACGTGCAACAATTTTAGATTTCTGAATGCAGATTGCTCAGGTGAGGGTTACATTTCACAATTTACAATAAAATTAGAATATATAAGTGAAAACTTGTTAGTGAAGAGAACAGGAAGAGGCAATTATTGTACTTGTGAGTGTACAAAAGAGTTCCCGGTGGTGCTGTAAAAGGCAGATCGAAGATGAAAGGCAACAGAATCGATTGTAGCTATCTTGGATAGGATTTTGAATATTCAGCTTTCAAATTTCTGATCGTGGAAAATTCGATTTCTCTGAAAGAGGAGTCTAAAATCTCAAAAAGAGCCTAATAATATAAATATTTGTTATTGAAAATTATTCGCTAATTTTAGTTCCCTAGTTTACGAAGCAATGCTGATGAGCCCATCGCCAAACCCATAGAATAGAAACAGTTATCTTGAAAATAGATTCCGTAGCTGATTACAATATCTTCGTTACTCATTTCAGTCTCTTAAATAGCCTCTCAAGCTAACTGATCCACTAGTCAAACTTCTAAGCCAGTCAAAACGGCGGGATCTCAGGGTCTACCCTCAGAGAAATTTCGATGTCTACACCCTAGACACTCGTAAATACATGTACACCTATACACATGTACCACCTTTAGAAATATAGTGCGATATACATACATACACTTTGATTGAGCATTTGGACCCAAATTTAAGGGTCGGTAATGGAATGACGATAGACGCCATCTTGCACAAACAAATTTAAGGACCAGCAGACTCATTTATATGGTATATATGTTTGTATATATATCACAAGTCAAATTAGCAAATCAAACCGATACAAAACTGAAATCAATTTCCTGTAACAACTTCTAAGTTTTCCCATGAGAGTCCCTAAATGCAGAATCGAATATTAAGTACTCAATATTCCAAACACATATGTATGTATATTTATTTTCACATCCTTTCAACATTGACTCAAACCCGAGACTTTCAAAATTCTAAAACCAGTAATTCCCCCAAAAATAGTCAAACACAATTTTTCCCAAAAATAAAGTCAAATAACTGCAACGAAAATCACTTCCAATAATATCCATTAACAACACGTAGTCAAAAACTGTAGAAACCTTCATTAGTAGCCTCAAATTATGACACGTGCTTCTATGCCACATTAATGAAATTCCACAGCACTGCAAGGTGAGTTGCGTCACCTTATTATTGCTTCGCAGTAACAAAACAAAAATCATTACTCATCATTTGTCATTAGTAAGTAGAGTTTAGCAATTTGTCATGCCACTTGAACCCCCATTGGTTTGGCTAGCAGAGTAATTTTCACACAAACACACACCAACAGCACTTTTATCTCGAGAAAAGTAAAATAAATGAATGCATTCCAATGAATTCAAATTTGGTAACGAAAATATGATTAATGCTTTTCCAAGCTTTATGCATACTTAATTTAATTCCATTAACCTGATGATGTGGCAAAGCTATTTTTTATTAGTTTTTGAAGTTATTAATAGTCAACGATTTCTTGAGCTAAATTTGTATAAATATAGAGCAAGGACAGTGAACTTTTTGAAATGTTTTAATGAGAAAAATAGTCAGGAGTAAGTCAAAAGTAATTAAAACGTATCAAACCTAGTCATTCAAAAAATTATTTTAAAATCTTAGCTTAGGTAATTGTGCTCAGAGAAGTTGTTAGAACCCCCGTTGAGCTTGTTTTAAATGCCAGTTATTATAATTGTCTATAAGTTCGAATATAAGAAACTTCTGGTACTATTAGCCCTAATTAGAATCATTAAAACATATCTGAATATATATATATACAACTCTAAAGTTAGTACAGATGATTTATTTTACCAAAGCCTGTATTTTCGACATCTCAATGTATTCCTTAACTTAGACTTTTGGTAGGGTTGCCATATGTTTTTATGATCAAAAACAATTTTTTCCAAAATAAAGCCACTTAAGGGGCTATACCAGTGTGACACTTTCAAAAAATCCATTTTTTTGTGTTTCGTTTATTCGACAGTTTATACTTTCAAAAATATCCTGTGAAAGCGGTAGGGTTGTATTATGAATAGTTTTTGAATGGTAGCGTTCTCGAAAGGACATTTTTCAAATTTGCTGACATCATAGCTCAACGAGAAATTGACCGATGACTTCAAATCTAAACTCAATATTCTTGAATATATTATATTTACTATACAATGACCTACGAAATTTTTAGGAGTTGTCAATTCACACTAAAAAACGACCATTTTTTTTCCAGAACTACACCTTTTTGTTATTTTTTGATATTTTTAAAAAAATTTTGTTAATAACCTATTTTGAATTTTTATGTCAGCAGTTGGGAACTTTTTTTGCTCATTTTATATATTTTATTTTTAAATATTTTTGTAAAAGAATCTTAAATATAGTTGAAAATATTCTTTATTATGTCCAAAAAACTTCGAAACATACGATCGAGTACTCCTTTAAAAAAAATGGACGAAAATCGCCTAATTTTTCATGGAATACACTGGTATAGCCCTAAAGATAGCTTCATACGAAAGGTAGTGAACAAATTGATATCATCGTTATTCGAAGTTAGACTCCAAAATCGATTATTTCAAAAATAGATTTATTGAAACCCGTTATTATTAATTACATTCTACAAAACTCGGCTGATAACCTACAAAATCGAAATATTTGGCTTCGAAGTTCGAAAAAATGGTTATTGAAAATAATAATTATTAATTACAGGATATACATATGTTGTTACTAAAAAAATGGAAAATCTGGATATAGTCTACATTTTACTCTTATTTAAATAGTGTATAAAATGTTTCAGTCAAACTTGTAGGACAGATGATATAAGGGGTCAAAGTGAAAGTTTGAAGTGTAGTTAAATTAAATAGAATTGATACAGACAGTTGCGACTTCCTTTTTAAGTAAGTATATTGATTTATTTTTAATTTTATATTGATTTTATTTAACTTTTGTGTTAATTGTGTGATATTTCTTCTGATTCCAAAAAAAAAAAATTTTCATAAATTTTTAAGCAATAATAACAAAGAATTAGAATCAATGTCCTTTATTTCGATACTGAAGAATTTTATTTTGGTTTCGAAGGAACTTTGTTACAAAACTAAGCGCTAAAATTGAAATCAGATCAATCAAATTTTGAAATCATTTTTATTTAAAAGCAATTTTACAATTTCATACAACAACAATTTTCCAAAAATTATTATTTTTTTTTCTAAAATTAAATGTCCATCACATGTGCAAGTGCACATATCAAACAAATAACTACTGGGATCCGTTCCGTAATTGTTTGTGCAATTGTCGCCAAGTGCATGTTTCCCCCCACAAAACTCTTTATTTCATACCTTGTTGGCATCATTCCAATCTGCCACAGCCACGTCTGCTGCCAAAGTCATTACTCAAACAACACACACTCACGCACACACACAAACATAATAAAAAAGAGTGCGAGTAGCAGCAATCACTTTTAAGCTTACATTTTCACACTTGCACTTTACACTTTTTATTGTCACCAATTGTTGTTATTTTTGCTTTATTTAACGGACACACGCAACCGTTTTGTGTTTCACCCCCTTCAGGTTGTTTGTTTGTATGTGTGGTGAATGCCTGTATGGTGACTAGCTGAATGCAAATGTTTCGAGATCTGTCAGTAAGAGGAAATATATGGGCAAATACAATTTATGTTATACACACTCACACACCAAATATGAAAACAACAACCAACCATACAATGTCCACAACATGTCTATAATGGATTTGAACAAATTAAATCGTTAACAATGTTGACTGACTGGTTAGGTAGTAAGTGTTTGGGTGGCATTAATTCCCACAGCTGTGCTTTCAAGCATATCGCACAACTCGACTACATGCCCCACGGCTGCATTTGCACACACACCAACACTACGAGTACTCCACTCAATGGCGTTGCTCATTTCAACTGTTGACCCACTTGACGCTTAAGAAACACAACTTCAGACAAAAGTCACACAACAAACTGTAATAAAACAAGAATTTCTTATTTACTTCTCTCCGACCTCCTCTCTACGTTCTCCTTCACTTACTGCCGTCTTTTATGTTGTTTTGTGCTGCTGAGCCGCTGAGTGTAGGCACAATGTTACGTGGGACAGGTCAAGTAGATTCTGTGTAGCAAGGACACCATGGCGGCAGCGCTGCTCAGCATTACGTGCGCTCCGCTTAAATTCCATTCAAATTGGATTTACAGTTATAAAAGACAGAGCTGTTGTAGCGGGGGATGGGATGCGTAAAGGAAGCGCAACTAATTGTATTCATCCGCTCGCACCCAAGCACCAGGCTTGCGAAAGTTCACATTTAATGCGAGGCTAAGCAATTCGCTAGCTGCGCACAGGATGAGCAAAAATGCCAGATTTTCATTGATAAACACGAAAAGCGTGAATTTACTTAATCCGAATTTGTATGGGCATGGCAGCGGCAGGTTGTAAGTGAAATAGCTGCGCATTAATGAACTTAACGAGCAGATCTTACTAAAATTATTTTGTAAAGTGTAGTCTGCGACTACTACTTAGTCTTCTGCATTAATGAGGAGGCTGTTCGCTTTCCCAGCTGCTAAAACCGAGAATCTTCAGATTTATAGTATTTTAATTTGCATGACTTGATTTAATTGGCTCAATGCGTTGTATTGTTGTTGGTACAGTCTTTTTGGCAATTCTACAAAATATTGTTGCTAAACTCTTAAATTCGGAAGAGTAAATTTTGTAAAAAATAGCTGGTCAAATTTTTTTAACCTTTCTAAAATAAAAAAATAAAAATTATTTATCAATTTAAGCAAATATAAACAGTTGGCAACTCTGTTCATAATTGCTGAGTAAACTATTTAAGTACAAACTGTTTATCAAATTAGAATTATTAAGTTTTCTTAATAAATATTGTATAAACTTGGTACGTAGACTTTCAGAAAATTTTAAGCGGGTGGCAACTCTGTTACAAATTATTTATAATTGTAAACGTTACAGAGTTTTTAATTATGTTTAATTATCATTTTCTTAAAAATGATGTCCAATTTTTAGTTAAAAGTTAAAAGATGTGGCAACCTCAGTAATTGTTTTGATATAAACCAGCCAAGTATTACATCATTAATAAATCATTAAATCGTCAAAGAAATTATAAAAACTTAGCATTAACTTTATTTATAAAAATTCAGAAAATTATTATCAAGTGTCAACTCTGCCAAAATTATTTTAAATTTTAAACGTCTTTAAAGTTGTATAACTTAGTTTAATAACCATTTTTCATTAGGTAGTATCAAATCTTGACTTAAAATTTCCAACATGTGGCAACCACATGAACTGTTTTGATATAAATCAAACAAGTATTATATCGATTTATAACTCAGTACCTTAAAGAAATAACAAAAATTTAGTGTTAACTTAATTAAAAAAAAAATCACAATATAACAAAGTGGCAACTCTGCTCCAATTTAGTTTCAACTGTACGATATGCTAAAGTTTTTCAGTTTAATACGCATATTTTTTAATTGTTATAACGAATTATTTGAAATAAAATTTTCAAACAGATGGCATCACGCAAAGTTTTTATCTTAAAGCATTCGAATATTGTCAGATGGCAGCATGGCCCAAAATTATTTTCAATTTTCTCAAAATCACTTAGTATTTGCTAAAAAAACTACAAAAATTGTGTACTAACTCAACTTCCTAATTTTAAATAATATTAATCAGGTGGCAACTACGCTTAAAATTTTAAAAAATTTCTCTTCAATACTTAATTTGAAGATATTTTCGAAAAAAATTAAAAAAAAAGGTTATAAATAAATATCAATTTTTTCTCTTTCACACCATTTTTTTTACATATGGCAACTCGGCCCAAAATTATTTGCAACTTTCTAAAAAATTATTTAGTATTCGGTAAATAAATTACAAAAAGATAGTACTACTAACTAAATTTTAACCTTTCGAAAAATGTTAAACAGGTGGCAACTATGCTTGAAAATATAACTTAAATTAAGTTCTCTTAAACACTTAGCTTCAAGATATTTTCGCAAGCACTTTAAAAGACATTATTATTGTTTTTATTGTTGCACAAAAGAGCATGGCATCACATTATACTCATCACTAATGCTCATTAAATATTCTACATGCATTGCATGTGTGTGTGTGTGTGTGCATGTCAGCCGCTAAACCGCAAAAGCTATTGCCGTCGACAAGCAGATTGTGTGTTAAGTCTTTCGAAAGGATATTGACAATTTTCTCTCAAGCATATGCTTACATGCGAGTATAGTATATAGCATGAGGCATGTGAATATATAGTGAATAGTGAAATGTGAATATATAAAAATATGTGGCAAACAAGTGAGCAAGTGGCAACAGAACAAGTTCAAAAGCAGCTAATCGCACTGGGATCGGCGCTGCAGGGACTTGGTGTACTCGTATGTGAGGGCGCAAGTGTGTGTAAAGTGATAAAAAGCGCAATGAATGACAGCAGCGGCGGCAATAAACAAATGGGTTGAGGCGGCAACACGCACTGCAACGGCACGGCGAACAGAGTGCAAAAGAAAACAAATGACAAAACGCAGATGAGCACATACACACATGTTTGCATATCACACACTCCTCACCGCTCGAACTGCATAAAGCTCTTAGTGCAAGTGCAGGCGCGAGTGATCTCCCACACTTCTAACTATTCCTCAGACTCTCTTCCCCCTAGCAATCGTTAAGCGTCTTTACTTGCACTGGCATTTCGCCAATTGTCAATATGACGACGACAGCGAAATGTTGTTACTCATACGACGTGTAGGGCACACTGCAGGCAGCTGGCAGCTGGCAACAGACATACTCTTTAGAGAAACAAGCTTGGTTGAGAGCGCGTTGGAGGATTGTGAAATCAGCTTGTACTGTTTAGTATCGTCGTTGTCGTCGACGTTGTTAACTGCCATGGAACTTGTCGTAAAACTGCTCACGGCCACAATACAATTGGGGATACCCCAACAAATATGTGTACAAGCGACACATAAGCACTCATATCGACAAACAAACATAATTAGAGATTTTGGAAAGACAGAAAACAAATAAGAGCTTGTTTTATTTGCAACACCCACACATACATACATACATCTATTTCTGTATCTGTATATATGTATGGTATGTATGCAAGTGCTTGTGTGCGTCTACATTGCGATCACACGTCACCGGGGAGCGAAATGTTAACAAAAAAGGTTATATTGCGAATTTTTTCCACGCATTCCCTTTGAATACAGCGTCGACAATCAGCGACGACAAAAATGCTACTTTCATAAGCGTGTGACAGTCAAGTGGAAACGGAGGATGAGTGTCATGGCGTTGTGTTGAGCGGCAAATGTAGCAACATTTTTCTTATGTTTCTCTTTCGTTTCTCTTTCGTTTTTTTTTTGTCAAAGCAACGCGCATAAGAATGTGCAATACAAATTTTGTGTCAAAATGGCAAAAGGGATATGGCAAAATTTACAACAAAAAGTTGCGCACACAAGCGAAATTACAAAGGAAGAGTGACAGCAGCAACAGCAGCACACACTCCTACTTGAAGCAGCTGAACATGACTTTAAGCAACTGATTGCTTGTAAAGTGAGAAAAGAATTTAATTTTGATTTATTTAAAAGAGATCGTTTATTTGTAAGAGAGTCATAAGGTTATAATGAATTAATTGTAAGCAACATTTATTTTATCGTATTTAGTTTTTTGATATAATCTCTAATCTACCTTTATTTATTGCTCTTGCAGGATTCTGTGCAGCAAAAAATCGCTTCTTCTTTTGAAATATTGGAACCAAATAATAGTGACCGCAAATGGTGGTCCAGTCAGCCGATAATTTTCGAAAATAATTAAGAATGTGGAATCATTTTCTCTCATCGTAAATTACATTACATGGTAACGTCATTAAAATCCACAAAAATGTCATTTAAGAGGCAATGAGTGATCAGTTGTCGGTAAATCAAATAACCATTGATGGATGAGTGTATAGAAAATATGATAAATATTTGTCAAGGAGATTAAAGCAATTTAAAGGAGCATTCAAGTACTAATGTATTTTCAAAAAGCATTTTTTTCTATATATCCATTCATAAATGCATATTAACAACAAGGTTGTTTGTGTCACCCAGAAAAAAAAGTTAGATGTGGGGTTATATATATATAAATGATCAGGACAAGTGGAGTTGATGATCCGGATGTCTGTCCGACCTTCTCTCTGTCCGTCCGTCTGTCCGTGCAAGCGATAACTTGAGTAAACACATATTCCTTGGTACCCTGAGGAGGTTGGTATTGAAAATTGGCGAAATCGGAATATAGCCACGTCCACAAAATGGCGAAAACCGAAAACATATAAAGTGCCATTACTAAGACACAAATAAAGTTATAAAAGTAAAAGTTGGTACAAAGGATAGCCCAGGAAGGTGCATATTTGGATGCAATTTTTTTGGGAAAGTGGACGTGACTCCGCCACCTATTAAGTTTTTTGTACATATCTCGTAAACTATTAAAGCTGTATCAACCAAAACTCTCCACAGTCGTTTCTTAGCCACTTCCTTATATGAATTTCAAAAATGTTATGTTTAAAACTACTAAAAATGCTTTAATTCACTAAGAAAACATAGTAGAAACTTTACATGGCAAAATTTTAAATGGGCGTGGCTCCTCTAAAAACCGGCAAAATTGGATCATAAGTTTTCAAGGCCCCATGTATCGAACATGAGGATCTCAGTGCTTCTAATATTTTTTTACCGAAAATATAAGTAAGTAAGTCTCTTAGATATTTTTTAGAAATTGAGAGGGAACATTTTTCTTCCAATAATATGTATCCGTGCCAAAAATGATTGTAATCGGGTCATAACTTCCCCTAGCTCCCATATACCTAATATTTTTGGTTTCAAACTTTCATTGCTCTTTTTACCATATATATCGGTGAGTATGTGAGATATATCAGCAAAATTTAGTGAGCATATAATATAGAATGTAGCTAGGTGGCAAAAATAGTTGAAATCGGTCCATGAATTACCCAGCCCCCATATACTATACATATATATTGATTTTTGTTCCCTAATGGACTTTATGTCGAATGTGTGGGTAAAATTGTGTGTTTTATTAATAAAATTAAATTAATAAATTGCGAGAGTATATAATGTTCAGTTACATTTATTCTCGCAAATAAAAATATTTCTAGCAGCCCATATGAACTTTTGTGCCATTTGTTTTGATACTTAAAAGTCCGGTAAAATATATTTGAGCAAAACTCATTTTCTAATAAAAGTTTTTGAAAAAGTAAAGAAATATGAAGAATTTGATGTAAAACTGATTGACTAGGTGAATAGAGAGTAACAATAAAAGAATAATGTTAAAAATTGAAGGAACCCTACAAAAAAAGTACACGAATCCAGCTTTAAAAAACATTCGATTTTTATTTGCATCTACATCTAATTGAATTACTAGATTGTTAGACTCATTTTTGATTTAAATATTGATACCTACCCTATCTACTAAATTGATTAAAGTTATTGACTATGACCGCAGCGAAATACTGACCGAAGAGTATATAAAACCGCAGAGTTCATCCGATCATGAATGGATTTGAATCCAACCGCGAACTCTTTTGCTCTTCATAAGTACGTGGTGTGTTCAGAAAATAATGGTAATTTATAAATTTCTTGGGTTTGGAGAAACCAATTGTAAATTTTATTTTTATTTCTCACAATGTTGATATGCATCATACCCCTGAAGTACAATAAAATTCTCAGCTGTATTCATTGCTTACTTTGTCTGTAGCAGCCGTTGCAGGTTGAACGTGTATTCATGAGCTCGGCAATTTTCGTTTGTCATAAGCTCACGTTTCGTAGTTTATTTTTGAATTCTTGGCCAAAAACAATACTGTTACGATGTCACAGCTTTCATATTTGCCAGACATGACTCTGTGTGACTTTTTCCTATTTCCAAAAATAAAGAGAACCTTAAAGGGCCGTCGTTTTACACGCATACTAGAAATCGCCGAAAGAGCCAAAAACTACCCCAAAAATCGAGTTTTATAAGTGTTTTGGCGATTGGAAGAAGCGCTGCCATAAGTGCAAAATGTGGAATGGGGACTATTGTAACATTAAAGTAGACGAATGAATAAACATTTGATTTCGAAAAGGAAAATTGCTATTATTTTTTAACACATCTGCTATATACATATCCCGCCAGCTATTAATGTTAAATCAACCAAACTGAATGAAACATTGTTCTTTGAGATTTCATTGTAAATTATGGAAATAGATGAAATCGGATAATGTTGAAAACTACTAAAAATGCGTTAAATCGCTAAGGAAAAATACAAGAAGCACTAAATTTTATACTGAGGTGAATAACACCAGCCACCATATACTATATGTAAGCGCTAAATAACGCTCGCGGTTATAGTATTGAAGCGGATTGAAAAATTAAATACGGATTGAAAATGAAGCACTTCCCGATAGCTTTTATTAAGAGGGAAAACGGAAGCGAAGTTTGACAACAGAACTGTAAGTGCTGCCAAGCCAAGCTCATACACAACATACTACTGCAGTGATGTCAGATGGGCGTGAATACTTTATATAATGATTTCCGTTTATTTTAGTGAACTTTCTACTGAATATATATGTGTCAAATTAATATAAATTTGTTGTACTTGAGTGTAAACCTTACCTTAGCCAAAATACGCAATACAGCTGGTCTAGTCTTCATAGAACTATTATAAAAAGGTTCTACCAATACCCGTAAATGCTTCCATACCTTTGAGTCATTTCAGTCATTTGTCAGGGTATATAGCTTCTAAGAGGTCATCCGTTCATGGTGGAATTTGAATACAAAAGCGAGCTACTTTACACGTCTATGATCAAAAAATCCTCCTGATGGTGTTGCAATTTTCAAATTCTGTGCGATTTGAGAAAAAAAAAAATAATAAATGGCAATCTGACGATAAGTTCAACACTTTTATAGTGCACTATAAATACATATTACATTATCCAATAATCTTTATATTTCTCAACAGCATTGAATACAATTCTTTAAAAGTTTGAATATAAAAATGTTACTCATACGCCACGTTGCAATTTTTTATATGATATGTCAGACTTATAAAAATTACCGCTTATTGCTATAAAATGTTTATTATTTTAACAAAAAAGAATCTCAACAATCGAACACGGTTTTCTCGACAGAGTGGTTCAAAGAGGACATTGTAGTTCAAGGGGATTCCAGTCCTGGTGGATTCACAATGGGCATTCTAAAGGACTAAGCGCATCATTTGACGTCCATAAGGGTAAAACGGACGAAGAAAGACTTGTCTCATGAGGTATACTTTACAACAATCCAACGTCGCCACTAATAATCATCAAAAGTGGTACTTTATTTTTATACTCTAGCAACAAAAGTTGCTAAGAGAGTATTATAGTTTTGTTCACATAACGTTTGTTTGTAACACCTAAAGAAAAAAGAGTTAGATATAGGGTTATATATGCCAAAGTGATCAGTGTGACGTGGCATCTCCCACTTATGGGACAAAAACCATATCTCAGGAACTACTCGACAGATTTAAATGAAAATTGGTATATAATATTTTCTTGACACCCTGACAACACGGTTAAAAAACCACGACTAATTTCCTTATAACTCAATTTTGAATTCCATCTGAATCCTTCACTTTATAATATATACATTAGGAACCAATGAAGATAGCGAAATAAAACTTTACACAAATACTGTATATGATCTGTGGCACCACTTGTGAAAATATTGTCGAAAACGGACTATAACTTTTCAAGGCCCCAGATATCGAACATGTTGAACTCAGGGCCTTAGGTTAAATTTTAACCGAAAATATGGGTAAATCTCTCAGATAATTTAATGTATTTCAGAGGAAATTCTTTTCTTCCAATAGTGTATCTCTGTTCCAAAAATTATTAAAATCGGGTCACAACCTCTCCTAGCTCCCATATACCTAATTACAGGTTTTACGGTGGGCTTTATTCCGCATATATGTATTGGTTAATATGTGAGATATCTTAGCAAAATTAAGTGAGCGTATAGTATTGGATATAGTGTACCTTGCTGATGAAATTTAATGAAATCGGTTCAGGAATTACCTCAGCCCTCATACACTATATATGACGATTTTCGTTATTCTATTAAACTTTATGCCGAATTTATGGGTAAATTTGTGCGTTATCTTAATAAAATGTCTTCAATAAATTGCGAGAGTATAAAATGTTCGGTTACACCCGAAATTAGCCTTTCCTTACTCGTTTCTTCTAAACTAATCTGTTAGAGCACATTAAATATCTATGTAATATAACTGGTGACTAAGATTCAAAAGCAAATCTGGAACAACAATTTAAGTGATGCTTCTTACATTTATTTAGAAAAATTGCAACAATAAACTTTGGAGGCGATTTTAATTGCCTTGTTTTCCCTTGAGCAATTATACATAGATGTTTTAAGTCTTCAGCGCTGACTGCTCTCCCTTAGGAAATGCGAAATACGAAACTCATTGACAGTTGTGGCGAAGTCAACAACAACAAAGTTTATCAAAACAATGAGAATAATTTTCATTTACTTGAAAGAAATTGCGACGATATAAACTTTTCCTTCACTTACATATGTACATACCTTAATCTTAATGTAGATATATGTCTATGTATGTTTGCTACAGCTTTCTGCTACGCTTTCTTTTATTTTTGCATGTTGCTCATTAACAACTTTTCTCGCGTTACTTGAAGTTGCTATTTTCACGCAAAACATTTCTGAAAGTACATTTTATGTGCGCTAGCTGACGCCCTTATTGAAGAGTAGCGTTCGCATACTGCTGCTGCTGTCGTCGTCATTGCAGTGACAAGAAATTATTGCAGCAGCAGAGGAGCGCATGTGAACGCTGTGAAGTGTGTGTTGACAGCAAAGAGGCGGTTGCATGCTTGCATGTGTATATCATAGCAAATGAGAGTACATGCGGACATATATAACGATTATTTATATGTTCACATACATACATGCATTACAACATATGTAGGTACATGCATATACGTATATATAAGGTGAAGTATGGCGTTGACGGCACAACGTCAAGCGACAAATAATGAACTGTAGCGTTGCAATGAGTGAGCGTTAAGAGAAAGTAAAATGTGCATGTGTATGTGCATATATATATATGTATGTGTGTTAAGTAACGGCAAAGATGCGAATTGCACTCGGGTAAATTGAAATTTCAAACGCAACCATACGCGTAAATGATTACATCAACATTTTAAGAGGCAGCATGTGTATATATGTGTGTTTAGTGTGTGTGGGTTTGCCATTTGCGGCGACAGCAATTGCTTATTTATGCACACACACATACATACACTCAACCACATTTACACATTCCACTGTCGATTTATATTATTTATTTACATGTAAACTTCAATGTATTTGTATGACACGCTCCGCAATGCGAAAAGACACACACACACATCTTTACATATGAATACATATGAAAATTCACTGAAATATTCACAAGAAATTATGAGTGCAGCAACTAAAAGAAAATGTTACATTATGAAGTGCATGCAGAAAAAAAAAACAGAAGAAGTGTGCGCAAATGAAGTAGTGAATAATTCCTGAATTATGGTGAGTACGTGTCGAGCGCAATTAGCATTGAGTCGCCTTTGCGCCACCGCAACAGCGTGGAAGTGCATGCGATGCCCTGCAAGCGATGAAGCAAAATGTGTGAATCCTTAAACCGCAACAAAGCAGCAGACCCCTTAATAAGCATGCAACATGCTGTGGCATTACCAACTAATTAACACAACAGAGAAAGCAAAATTTTACGAAAAAAATACACTCAAAGTGTGAAAAATTTCATGAAAAGTGGAATTTCAGTGGAATTTCAACAATATTTTGTGAATATTTTTCTTTTTTAATAGTAGTTAAATTACTTTTATAAACGCATATTTGAACTAGTTAAAAATGTAAAAGTAAGGTTAATTTAAGTAAGGTGATGTTAGTTTTGGGTTAGTCAAGGATTCCGGATTGAAATTAATCGCATTAAAACGCCTTCAGTAAATCTACGAACATTTCATATGAAAAAGTAAAACTAGATTAGGTTAGGTTAAATTTTTGGAGATTCTTTTAAAGTGGCCGGTTCGATATTAAATGTATAGAAATCTAAAAAAACGAAATCAGCAAAAACATGAAATTGTATGAGATCATTGTGGAAGCAAGAATAGGTGTAGTCCCGGACACAAGTTTTTCAGAATAATATAATATTTTTCTTGTATTTTTCTAAAATTCTTTGTTGCGCTTTTCACCGAGTTTTTATTGGGCATAGAAAAAGTTTAATAATCGAAGAAAAAATCTGTGTTATCAATGTTTTAGTATACACTTTCTAAATTGATAACATAGCCACACAATAAAAAAATATATCATGACCTGGGGTTCTTACTATGTGTACTATACATTTCTGGGGTCGCTGAATCCGAATACCCTTTAACCCCAACAGATTAGGGTTTTAAGATAAACTCAGAAAACCAATATGGCGGACAGCGATTTTTAAAATTCATCGGATTCTCTTTAAGCTCGTTATTCAGGGGGTTTCGGGTTCCCTGATTACGAATCCGGTGTCGAGTTTTCAAATTTCAAAATGGCGGATTCAATATGGCGGACGCTTTTTGAAAAATGCATTGGAATCGCTACAAACTCGTTACTCGGGTCGCTTTCTTTGTTTGTATGATAAACTGGAACGATTTTTTAACTTTCGGAAGCAATTAAGAATTAATAACGTATGAGAAGTGTGGATAGGAATTGCCAACTTTCCGAAAAGGAAAACTGAGCAGATTATATATTTTTAAAAAGCTGTCACGCTTTCTAGAAGTAACTAATTTAAGCATGATGCAGAAAATATTATACGAGGTGTGTTCAAAAAGTAACGGGAATTTTGATTTTTTGAAAAATTATTTAATCATTCGTCTACATTAGAGTTCTCGTCTTCAAAATAGTCCTCATTCAATATAATGCACTTATACAAACATATTCTCAAACTCGATTTTTGGCGAAAGATTTTGGCTCTTTCAGTGATTTCTATGCTTGTAAAGCGAATGGTCTTTAAGGTTCTCTTTATTTTTGGAAATAGGAAAAACTCACACGGAGTCATGACTGGCGAATATGGAGGCTAGCGCATCGTTACAGTATTTTTTTGGCCAAGAATTCAAGAGCAAGCGAATAAGTGTGAGCTTTTAACGAACTAGACTGGCGAAGCTCAAAGTAAGCAGTGACTAAATCAGAGAATTTTATCGTACTTCATTTTTACCATTGGACTCTACAAACCCGGGAAAATTTAAATTTTTAAATTTCAAATATTTTTTCAACCCACTTTGTATATCACAAATTAATATATAAAAATTGAACATTAACTTTAAAATGTCCATACTTGAGAGATAATAACGTTTTTACTGCATTATGGTTATTATCATCGAAACGGCTGTTTAATGACTTTAATAACCAAAACTTTCTCTTCATCCACTCAAAACTTTTATTTGACTATTTTTACTATCAACACTTGCTTTTCATTTAATGACAGATTTTTTATGATAAACTATTTTATACAATTTATACAATAGCTTATCATACGCCAAAAAAATTATGGGATAATCATAATGATATTATTATTTATCATAATTGTTATTAATATTGAACACACAACTTTTTACACAAACCATAATCAAATGTTATGAGGCAACAACAACAAACGTTTAAAAGTTGAAATTGTTAGCCACAATAAATGGTAAACATATGACAGCTGGGCAATCAATTGCGACATTTTAAAATAATTTGTGTACACTTTAATGACAATTTGGCTACTAATTAATGGCAATCACTGTGGCCACCGCACGTTGTGCATGAGTTTCAAATAAATTCACATAAATTAGTAGGTCCAGCTTTTTCCATATAATTGCACATTTATAAATACAATTGTTGCTTAGTTGCAATTAAATTAATTGGAAGCGTCATTAAAAGCCATAAAATTCCATAAAAATGAAATTTAAGAGGCAATGAGTGAGCAGTTGCAGGTAAATATAATATGAATTGCTGAGGGGAGAATATAGAAAATATGATAAATATTTGTCAAGGAGACTAAAACAGTTTAAAGGAGCATTCATGTACTAATGTACTTTCAATAAGCATTTCAGATTTCTATTTTTATACCCTGAACGGGGTATATTACGTTTGTCACGAATTTTGTAACACTGAGAAGGAAGCGTCTGAGGCTCTATAAAGTGTATATATAAATGATCAGTATGTTGAACTGAGTCGATTTAGCCATGTCCGTCCGTCTGTCTGTCTGTATATATACGAACTAGTCTTTCAGTTTTTAAGATATCGTTTTGAAATTTTGCATATGTTATTTTCTCTTCAAGAAGTTGCTCATTTGTCGGAACTGCCGATATCGGACCACTATATCATATAGCTGACATACAAACTGAACGATCGGAATCAATGGCTTGTATGGGAAACTTCCGCATTTTACTACATATCTTCACGAAATTAGGTGTGAGTTATTGTTGATAGAAATAATTTAATCTCCGAAAAAATTGTTCAGATCGGTTCACTATAGCATATAGCTGCCATAGAAACCGAACGATCGGAGTCAATGGTTTGTATGGAAAATTTTCGAATTTGACGTGGTATCTTCACGAAATTTGACATGGATTACTGCTTAAGGTAATAATATAATCTCCGAAGAAATTGTTCAGATCCGTTCACTATATAACCTTAATGTTTCTAGGAAACAACCCGGCTAAAAAGAATTAGTAAAATGTTTTCTTTTTTTATACTCTCGCAACAAAAGTTGCTAAAGAGAGTATTATAGTTTTGTTCACATAACGGTTGTTTGTAACACCCAAAACTAAACGAGTTAGATATAGGGTTATATATACCAAAGTGATCAGGGTGAAGAGTGGAGTTCAAATCCGGATGTCTGTCTGTCCGTCCGTCCGTCCGTCTGTGCAAGCTGTAACTTGAGTAAAAATTAAGATATCTCGATGAAACTTGGCACGCTTATTTCTTGGCACCATAGGAAGGTTGCTTTCGAAAATGAGCAAAATCAGACCACTGCCACGCCTACAAAATGCCGAAAACTGAAAACACATAAAGTGCCATAAATAAAGCTATGGAAATAAAATTTGGTATGAAGGATCGCACTATGAAGGGGCATATTTGGATGTAATTTTTTTGAGGGAAGTGGGCGTGGCCCCGCCCCCTACTAAGTTTTTTGTACATATCTCGCAAACCAATAGAGCTATATAAACCAAACTTTCTGCAGTCGTTTTTTTAGCCACTTCCTAATACAGTCCAAAAATGAAAGAAATCGGATCATAACCACGCCCACCTCCCATACAAAAGTTAGGTTGAAAATTACTAAAAGTGGGTTAACTCAGCAACGAAAAACGTCAGAAACACTAAATTTCACATAAGAAATGGCAGATGAAAGCTGCACTCAGATTTTTTTACAAAATGGAAAATTGGCGTGGCGTCGCCAACTTATGGGTCAAAAACCATATCTCAGTAACTACTCGACCGATTTCAATGAAACTTGGTTTGTAATAGTTTCCTTACATCCCAATGATATGTTGTGAAAATAGGCCAAATCTCTTCACAACCACGCCTACTTCCTTTATACCAGAACTTTGAAGACGATCTGAATCGTTTACTATACAATATTCAAAGTAAGCACTAGTGAAGATATCGGTACTATGTTAATAGTGTGGCAGCCCCATTCTAAAAATCGCCGAAATCGGACCATAGGTTTTTAAGGCCCCATATATCGAACACAAGGGTCTCGGTGATTCTAACCTAATATTATGGTTTCCAACTTTCAATGGACTTTATGCACTATATATGACGAATATGTGGGTCAAATTTTGTATTATTAATATAAATAAAGTTAAATAAATAAATTGCGAGAGTATAAAATGTTCGGTTACACCCGAACTTAGCCCTTCCATACTTGTTTTTACTTACATTTTCTTACGTTTTTAGATTTGGTTACACACATAGTTACTAAAAGAAATGCACCAGTGAAGGGTATATTAGCTTCGGTACAGCCGAAGTTAACGTTTTTTTCTTGTTTCTATATATATCATTCATAACATGCAAAACAAAAAGCTTACGATGATATTATCAATGAAAAATATTTCCTCAATTTGGTACATTTATTCTCACAAATAAAAATATTTCTAGCAGCCCATATGCACTCGTGTGCCATTTGTTTTGATACTTAAAAGCCTCTGTGATAAATTTAGAAAATTCTCGGTAAACACACATTTGTGCATAAATATATTTTCTAATAGCTGTTGCACGTGCAAAAATTATATTTTCAATATCAACAATTTATTTTTGCATATGTTGTTGTAATGATTTATTATAAAACGAATTGCTTGTTTAACAAAATAAAAACGCATTTAATGCACTAAGGACCAATAAAGTTGGCGAGCGAAAGCACTGTGTCATAAGCTTAATGTCATAGACAGCCTACGGCAGTTCCAAATATAACTGTTTATGTGCATGAGTGGAAACTGGTGAAAGTGTGTGTGATAATATAGCAATGGTAATTTTATTGGAAATGGTTGGAAGTGGAAAGTTGAGTTAGAACTTGGTGCTATTTGACCTATTTCGAACTAGTGTGATTTGGGTTAATTTCTCGCCAGTTGAATTGCATAAATTTGGCGAAAGATGTAGTATATGGGGTAATTCCTGAACCGATTTCCCTCGTTTTAACCACCAAAATACAATATATCCAAGACTATACGCTCACATAATTTTATATAACCTATATTTAGGCATATGGGATATGGGGGAAGTTATGACCCGATTTTAACCATTTTTGGTACAGAGACAAACTGTTATAAGAAAAAAAAAAAAACAGAGGGAATGAATTACATTAAAATACCTGAGAGATTTACCGATATTTTCGGTGAAAAATTACCCTTAGGCACTGAGTTCTTCATGTTCGATATTCAGGGCATTGAAAAGTTATAGTCCGATTTCGACAACTTTTTCACAAGTGAAGCCAGAGATGATATGCACTATTTGTGTAAAGTTTAATTCATTGGTTCCTAATGTTTATATTATAAAGTGAACGAATCAACTCAAAACTGAGTTATATGGGAAGTAGGGGTGGTTGTGAACCGAGATCGCCCATATTCAACCTGTGTCATCAGGGTGTCAAGAAAGTGTTATGTACCGAATTTCATTGAAATCGTTCGAGTAGTTATTGAGATATGGTTTTTGACCCATAAGTGGGCGACGCCACGCCCATTTTTCATTTTGTAAAAAAATCTTAATACAGCTTCCTTCTGTTATTTCTTCTGTAAAATTTAGTGTTTCTGATGTTTTTCGTTAGTGAGTTAACTTACTTTTAGTAGTTTTCAACCTAACCTTTGTATGGGAGGTGGGCGTGGTTATTATCCGATTTCAACTATTTTCATGGCGTGTGGTGGGCTACGTAATAGAATCGACCGCAGAAAGTTTGGTTTATATAGCTTTATTGATTTGCGAGTTACATACAAAAAACGCCCACTTTTCAAAAGTATTTACATCCAAATGAGCCCCTCCCTAATGCGATCCTATGTTCCAAATTTTATTTTCATAACTTTATTTATGGCTTAGTTATACATTATACATTGTATAGGTTTTCGGTTTTCGCCATTTTTTAGGCGTGGCAGTGGACCGATTTTGCCCATCCTCCTCAGGGTGCCAAGGAATTTGTGTTCCAAGTTTCATTAAAATATCTTAATTTTTACTAAAGTTATAGCTTGCATGGACGGACGGACAGACGGACAGACAGACAGACGGACGGACAGACATCCGGATTTCAAATCCACTCGTCCTGATCATTTATATATACATAACCCCATATCTAACTCTTTTATTTCTTGGTGACACAAACAACCGTTATGTGAACAAAACTATAATACTCTGTGCAACATGTTGCGAGATTATAAAATTACGTTTTTTGCTAAATATTATCATTTCTGTGCACATTTTAAATAATATATTACCTAGAAATAAATTTAGACATACAGTTATGACCTGTAGGTGACGCTTGTTTCAAGATACCGTCATTCTGAAATTATACACAAATGACTAGTGAAATCTCGAACGTTACATTGTATGAATTAAAGGCTATTTATTATCGTTATAATATTTTTAAACACGATTCACTATTTCTAAACTCAAATAGCTTTAAAACGCCTGAAAGCATACTACAAAATATAAATAAATTCATAAGAAAGTGATAGCTGAGAACTAAACTAAAAATTCCAAATCATGCGATATTCCTGCAGGTTGAATGTATATTTAAGTACTTGTATATACATACAGATATATATATAGATATATATGTACATACAGTTATCGAGTATGAATATCATTACAATTTTATTGGCATATAAATTTTGGAGGCCAACCAGAAATTATTAACTCGCCAAGCACACACAATAAATTTATTTATAACGGCTAAATGCTGCACAAACAAAAAGACGACAAACTCAGCAACAACAACAACACCAACAACAACAAAAAACAGCAAAAGCATAAAGCGAAGAAACAACAGATGTTGCATAAAATACGAAATGATGCCCAAAAGGCACAGACTCATGTAATGGCTTGAATGTACTGGTATAACGGAATTTATTGTGGACTTTAATGTATGCACGTGTATACATGTTCACATATACATATACAGACTAGTACATGTCTGTAAGCATATCACAGTTCCCACGAACACACACACCAACAACCTTCAACATTTTGATTCGCCGCAAGTTACATACATACATACATATTTACATATAAATACATACATACAAGCGCACATATTTACATATGTACTTTTGCTCTGTATTGACCTTTCACCTAAAACCCGAGTGACCATTTCGGAATTTCCAAAATTTATTATAGTCTGACCAACTAACGGCGTACAGAGAAAGTTTTAGAAAAGCCTTTACGCTTCTCTCTCTCTCTCTGTGTGTACGTGTGTGTGTGTGTGCTTGTGTGGGTTAAAAGGGTAAATAAATCAACATTAACGCTGAGAGCAACGTTTTGTTAAAGAGCAAATTTACATCAGTGAAATTGTGATTGTTATTGTTATTAGTTTCTCATAGTGCATACAGAGAGGTCAGCGGTAATAGAACTAGATTTTGGTGCGCCTAAATGTTTGAATTGTTGTACGGAAAGTTTACAAATGGCTTAATGTTTACGCAAGTATATACTTGTGCTTTGTGCTGCTGTAGTTGGCTTATAATGCCATTAGTGTTCCGGCAAAAATCTAGTTCCATTTACTTTGGCTGTTGAAAATTTGTTAAATACAAATATAACTTTTCATTCACTCGGAGATCAATTTAATTGAAATTAATTCATTGATTGTATTATAGTAAAACGCCGACTAAGCGCGTTGCCGGATGTGCTTCAAAAATATTAATTTAATTAAATTTTCAAAGAAATAATAACATTGCAATCTTTTTGAAAACAGAACAAATATTACATCCATTTAATTTGGGAAAATATTTTATTTTAATGATGTTGCCACTTAATTGTAAAATTTTAGTAAAAAAAAATATTTTCACATATAAAATAATTTATATTATTATATTTAATTACATATGTATGTAGGTCGTTTTTTTAATTTTTTTTTATTTGGAGTTGCCACTTAATTGTAATTTTACATATATCAGGTCTACAACTTTGCTTCCGCCGTTTTCCAATTTATGTCTCTAGGGTCAAGCACTGGTCGATTAAATCGTTTTATATCGATCTTGGACATTTGTGCCAACATTAACCCAACAAAATATTTGTAATATTTGTAAAGATCTGTTTGCATCCTAAACTTATTCTCAACTGAAAATGTCACTTTTTGAGCCGAATTCTCGACGTTTGCGGGAAATTTTGCTTTTCTTTTTTAATTCCAAGAAAAGTGCGGCTGAGGCTCATCGACAATTGTAACCGTTTTTATACAAAAAAAAACATAAATTAACAAAAAAAAAAAAAACTGCGGAAGCAAAGCTGTAGGACTAATATATATTTTTTAAGGTCTGCTGCTCTTCCAATTTCATTGAAATTTGGGTAATAATATTTTTTTTACATCCTGATGTTACACATGGAAAATGGGTTAAATCAGTTAATAACCACGCCCACTTCCCATATAACACAATTTTGAAGTCCATCTGATTCGTTCTCTTTGTAGTATACATATACTATGAACATCAAGAATCATTGAAGATACCGGAACACAATTATTTACACAAATACTCCATTGGAGATATGACATATCTCATTTAAAAATTGTCGAAATCGGACTATAATTTTTCAAGGCCCCAGATATCGAACATGAAGAACTCAGTGCCTAAGGTTAATTTTTCACTGAAAATATCGTTAAATATCTCAGATATTTTAATGAAATTCAGAGCAAATTTTTTTCTTCTAATAGTGTGTCTGTGTACTAAAAATTACTAAAATCGGGTCATAACTTCCCTTAGATCCCATATACCTTATTATGGTTTTGTTTTTTCAAAAATACTTAAATGGGCTTAATGTCTTATAAATCGGTTAATATGTGAATATCTTAGTCAAATTTAGTGAGCATATAATCTTGGATATAATGTAAGTTGGTGGTGAAATTGAGTGAAATCGGTTCTGGAATAACCTCAGCACTCTTATACTATATATGATGATTTTCGTTATTCTAGTGGACTTTATGCGGAATTTATGGGCGAAATTGTATTTTTATACTACGAGAGTATTATAGTTTTGTCCACATAACGGTTGGTTGTAAGGCCTAAAACTAAACGAGTTAGATATAGGGTTATATATATCAAAATGATGAGAGTGACGAGAAAAGTTCAAATCCGGATGTCTGTCTGTCCGTCCGTCCGTGCAAGCTGTAACTTGAGTAAAAATTGAGATATCTTGATGACATTTGGAAGACGTACTTCTTGGCACCATAAAAAGGGTAAGTTCGAAAATGGGCGTAATCGGACCACTGCCACGCCCACAAAATGGCGAAAACCGAAACCACTTAAAGTGCCATAACTACGCCATAAATAAAGCTATGGAAATAAAATTTGGTATGAAGGATCGTACTATGAAGAGGCATATGTGGATGTAATTTTTTTGGGGAAGTGGGCGTGGCCCCGCCCCCTACTAAGTTTTTTGTACATATCTCGCAAACTACTAGTTTTTTTTGAGGTACTTCCTTATACAGTCCAAAAATGGAGAAAATCGGATTATAACCACGCCTACCTCCCTTATAAAGTTTATGTTGAAAACTACTAAAAGTGGGTTAACTCACTAACGAAAAACGCCAGAAATACTAAATTTAACATAAGAAATGGCAGATGGAAGCTGCGCTCAGATTTTTTTACAAAATGGAAAATGGGCGTGGCATTGCCCACTTATGGGTCAAAAACCATATCTCAAGAACTACTCGACCGATTTCAATGAAACTTGGTTTGTAATAGTTTCCTTACACACCAATGATATATTGTGAAAATAGGCCAAATAGCTTTACAACCACGCCTACTTCCTATATACCAGAACTTTGAAGACGATCTGAATCGTTTACTTTACAATATATAAAGTAAGCACTAGTGAAGATATCGGTGCAGAACTTTGCACAAATACTACGTTTATAGTGTGGCAGCCCCATTCTAAAAATCGCCGAAATCGGACCATAGGTTTTCAGGGCCCTATATATCGAACATGAGGACCTCAGTGCTTCTAACCTAATATTAGGGTTTCCAACTTTCAATGGACTTTATACAATATATATGACGAATATGTGCGTCAAATTGTGTATTATATAATATAAATAAAGTTAAATAAATAAATTGCGAGAGTATAAAATGTTCGGTTACACCCGAACTTAGCCCTTCCTTACTTGTTTTTTTTTAATTTCTTTAATCGAAGCTATATATGTACATATATATATTTAATCTTTGCTTTGATTTTATCGATAATCACTTCGAATACTTTAATACGCCATAAACAATATATGCCAAATATGTATACTCAAAAGCGACTACAAGGCATGCCACCACACCGGCTCTCTTCAAGACTTACTCAATTATTTCATAACCGCAATATAAATGTAAATGAAACCTTTGTCGGCAATGAACGGTAAGTCAGATTTCCTTTATACCTTTATGCTTTAAAAAAGTATTAAATACGCACTGCGAAAAAAGCAACAAAACAAACAGAATTTCCACACTACGATTACGGCCAGAAAAAATAACAAATCTGAATGCCTACTCCCTACCTTCATGCCTCCCCACCCCCACCAGCGAGTATTCGCAACTTATTTGCAAGGATATCAGTGTCTATATCATTTCATTTGCATTTTCAACCGCCCCACGGTGAAGGCAAACAATCAAGTTGAAATAAAAATTATTGACACACATAAACGCATACGTACACACTGACATACATACATACATACACATGTGTATGTTGGTATGTGCCAGGGTTCAAGTGTATATGCAGCCACAACAACAACAATAAATAACGCTTTAATGCCGACAAAGATAAAATAAATATTGAAATTGACTCGTAAAATTGTAAAACTGTAAATGTTGTACATCTGCAGCGCAAACATATCGAATAACCGGATGTAAGCTTGTATGTATGCGTGTGCCAGCAGCTGTGTGTGTGTGTGTGTGTGGAATGTATTTACATATTTCATTGCCATTGGCAAATATCCAACGGCAATTGTGAAAGATTTCGAATTTATTTAATTTGCTGTGAAATTCACCGGAATGTTGTAATGGAAATGTTGAAATTCTTCATTTATATAGTATATGTAGGCATGTATGCAGATATTTTTGTTTAAGTGGCATTGCCAGTCGACTTTTTTTTAATTTTAATTGGATTTCTTTAAAGCGCAATTAGCTTTTTCTTATATTTTATTTCAACGGCAGTTCAATGAGCACAACTTAATTGAGTACAGTTTGGATATTTCATATTTGATATGCCCAAATCAATGCTCTACGCGCAGAATTCTTAATTTAATGGAAAAAATATATTATCCAAAAATGTGGCAACACCACGTTTAAACTTTATTGCTGTAGTGACATTCAGTTTATTACAACTTTTCAACAAGAATGCAAACTTTTCAACCCTAAAACTATTGACCTAACAAATAAATTTAGCTTGAACGCCTCTGCGTATGAGTAACTTTTAACAGAGTTCAATTTTAATCAAGTTAACTTTACAAGAAATTACTCAAATAAATAAATGTTTGGCTTGAAAATTCTTAGAGTAAAACAAGTAAGGAAGAGCTAAGTTCGGGTGTAACCGAACATTTTATACTCTCGCAATTTATTTATATTATATAATACACAATTTGACCCACATATTCGTTATA
Organism: Zeugodacus cucurbitae; assembly: GCF_028554725.1. NCBI lineage: Eukaryota > Metazoa > Arthropoda > Insecta > Diptera > Tephritidae > Zeugodacus > Zeugodacus cucurbitae. Next base: position 68,094,207 of record NC_071667.1, read on the forward strand.
TATACGTATTGTAAACCATAATATTAGGTTAGAAGCACCGAGGTCCTCATGTTCAATATATGGGGCCTTGAAAACCTTTAGTCCAATTTCGGCTATTTTTAGAATGGGGCTGCCACACTATAAACGTAGTATTTGTGTAAAGTTCTGCACCGATATCTTCACTAGTGCTTACTTTATATATTGTAAAGTAAACGATTCAGATCGTCTTCAAAGTTCTGGTGTATAGGAAGTAGGCGTGGTTGTGAAGCGATTTGGCCTATTTTCACAACATATCATTGGTGGCTATTACAAACCAAGTTTCATTGAAATCGGTCGAGTAGTTCCTGAGATATGGTTTTTGACCCATAAGTGGGCGACGCCACGCCCATTTGCCATTTTGTAAAAAAATCTGAGTATAGATTCCATCTGCCATTTCTTATGTGAAATTTAGTGTTTCTGTCGTTTTTCGTTAGTGAGTTAACTCACTTTTAGTAATTTTCAACCTAACTTTTGTATGGGAGGTAGGCGTGGTTGTTATCCGATTTCTTTCATTTTTGGACTGTATTAGGAAGTGGCTAGTAGTGACGACTGCAGAAAGTTTGGTTTATATAGCTCTATTGGTTTGCGAGATATGTACAAAAAACCTATTTGGTGGCGGGGTCATGCCCACTTTTAAAAAAGAATTACATCCAAATGTGCCCCTCCTATGTTCCAAATTTTATTTTCATAACTTTATTTATGGCTTAGTTATAGCTCTTTATGTGTTTTCAGTTTCCGCCATTTTGTGGGCGTGGCAGTGGACCGACCAAGGAATATGTGTTCCAAGTTTCATTAAGATATCTTAATTTTTACTAAAGTTATCGCTTCCACGGACAGACGGACAGACGGGCGGACAGACATCCGGATTTCAACTCCACTCGTCATCCTGATCATTTATATATATATAATCCCATATCTAACTCTTTTATTTCTTAGTGACACGAACAACCGTTATGTGAACAAAACTATAATACTCTGTGCAACAGGTTGCGAGAGTATAAAAATATACAGCCATAACAAAGAATAAAATATTTAATTCAAAGTGCAAATTTATTAACATTGATAGATAATTTGACTTAACAACCTAACCTCAAATTTCCAAAAAATAAAATTTTATATAATTTTTGTAATAATACGAGACCACAAAACACTGCATGCTAGTTACTGTGTCGCAGCATCGCTGCTTATAAAGTTACTACATTAAAGCATTCAAGAATGCTAATTCACACTCTACTCTCCCTAAGTTCATTATTTCCTGCACACCTCCCTAAAATACTTCTACATTTTCAAATTTAACTGCCAATGTTCTTCTTGAGCTTTCTACATTGTGTGTAAACAAAGTTTGCTAATTCCACGAAATCATAACCGGCAGTGTGTGAGTCACAAAGCAAAAGTGCTGCAAATTCGTTTTATTGCAAGAGATAGTAAGTTCATTTCTCATTTCCTGAAACACTAAAATCATAAACTGTTGAAATTTTGTCTAAGAATTTCTGCTTTTTGTCAAGCTTAGATGATGCAATTGAAAGTTAGTAGCAAGTGTTCCTAGCAACTTTAAGTAATTATTTGTGGATTTGAAAACAAAAAAAAAATGTATATTAAATGAAATTGTATTTAAATAATTATATACGAGCTGTGTTCAAAAAATAACGGAAATTTTGGTTTTTTGAAAAAAATATTTTTTGTTGTCGTCTTTGAAGTAGTTGCCATTCGATATTATGCACTTATGCCAGCGCTTCTTCCAATCGTCGAAACACTTCTTAAACTGGATTTTAGGAATAACCTTGGGCTCTTTCAGCAATTTCTCATATGCTTGTAGAACGACGGCCCTTTAAGCTTCTCTTTATATTTGGAAATAGGAAAATGCTTCACGGAGCCATGTCAGGTGAAGATGGAGGCTAGGGCAACATTACAGCATCGTTTTTAGCAATTGGACATATTTTTTTTTATTTAAAAATCCCGTTATAGTTATAAACATATTCAAATTATTGTCAATATAGGTAATTAGATTCATAATATGGAAGCCAGGAGAAGAAGTTTAAATTATATATTGTAGAGACTAAGAACTTCTCGGATGTAAAATGATTTTATATGAGAAATAAGTGAGCAATAGCTAGTTAGTGAAACATTGAAATTTCCCAAACAGAATTATTGAGCAACCTCCACAAATCACATAATTTACAGGACTAACGCTAATATCGGAACGTTTAACTGAAATTATAACGTGCTTTTATCAACTATATCTTAATATATAAAAATCCAGTGTCCGTGTGTATGTTCCGAATGAACTCAAAAACGAGTCAGCTGATATTCATGAAAGTTGGCATATACATGTAATTTGGTCCAAATTAGATGATAGGATAGTTATTATTCAAATTAATAGTCTCCACAATTAATAATTAACATTTTGTTTTACTTCTAATTTACAGTTACATATGTAAATATAATTCGCAAAAAGTCGAGAACGGCCAAATCGATCTGGCTAATTTTAGTCTTGAAATATTCGTGGAAGGCCAGGAAAACATTAGAGAATGAGTAAATATGGAAAATATTTTTGTTATTGTTATTGTTAGTTCGAGTCCAACCGAATATTTTATACTCTCGCAATTTATTGATGTAATTTTATTAAGATACCACACAATTTGACCTATATATTCGGCTTAAAGTCCAATAGAAATCATCATATATAGTATATGAGGGCTGATTAAATTTCAGAACCAATTTCACTAATTTTCACCACCAAGGTTAACCAGAATAGGGGCAACTTGGCACCTGTTAGTAGGCAAACAAACGGCACATTCGGCCTTGAAATTACTCCTATATTGCAAATGAACGAAACACCTGTCGGCAAAATCGCCAAAAATAACGCTATAACGAAGATTTTCAAAATATTCAAGACGTCGCTGGAGGTACTACACAGGACTTTAAAAGATCTTGATTGTCGATGAACGATTTTGGTGAATCCAGGATTCTGTTAGCAGGTGATTTACGCCAGACTCTTTCAATTATTCCTGGATCAACTGTTACTGACGGGCTAATCGCATAATCATTTAATTTGTGGCGACACATAAATAATCGCCAATTAACAACTAACATATGAATGTTTTTGCAACAATATCAAATTGCGATTGTAGAAACAGTCGGAAATGGTAGGGTCGCAGTTGACACCTCGACGGATTAATAACATTTCCAACAGATTTCTGTCACTTCATTGACTCGAAAGAGAAGTTTTCCTGACATGAAACCTCAATATGATAACCATAAATGACTGATTGAATCACCTATATTGGTGGAAAAAAAAAACAAAGATATCGATGATCTTAATGCGACAATTTAGAATTTCGGTCTAGGAGAGTTGACACAGCTACAAACCAGGATTACGTAGTCAGTTATCCCAAACTATTTAAAATTGCCTTTACTATCACCACTCACTTTGCAATTAAAAGTAGTGTGAGTTGTCATCATGCTGCGTAACTTAAATCGACCTCGAGTAATCAATATCGTCGCCGAAGCCAAAATTGGACCAACTTAATTTAATGTATACCTTAGCCACAAAAACGTGTGGCCGGGTCTGCTAGTTATTTATATTTTGCTGTAGTTACTAGGTGCAACATAGGGCCTCAATATAATTTGATTTATTCCTTACTTGATATTTGTTTTTCTGTTATTTCATTTAACTCCTTTTATTTATTTTTTAATATATTTTCCCTTATCAGACAGAGCTTCCATTAATTTACATACATTTATTCTTAATTAAATACTAATTGAGTAATCAGTAAATTTCATTATTGTGTGATAAATTGAGAACAATCACAAGTCAAATTATTAATTAAGAGTCTGTTTGGTTATTCGATCTCATAGAAAATTCGAATATAGTAACATTCGATAATTATTTAGCATATTTCTTATTGCCAACTAACAAAATAAATTCTAGGAAATAAAATTAATTTTACGATAATTAATTTTCACATTCAAATACACACAATTAGCTGATTGGTTAGTATTTCGTTAAATAGCCTTGGTATATATTTCAAATAATTATTCGTTAACACTCATATACAAACATATATCTATCTATGCACTTGATTACTTTCATAATTATAATAATTTTAGAGCAAACACTTAAGGGAACCAAACAACGCAGTGCTATTCCAGCTCATTTAATATAATTACATTTCCATACCGTTAATTAAACTTCACTTAGCTACACTTCGGCATATTTTCGAAATGACTAATGATAGTTTTTTACTATAATCACCTTACTCAGCTCAGCCTATATATAATATATATAATTATATATAAAAAATAGTTTTACTATAATCACCTTACTCAGCTCAGCCTAAATATAATATATATAATTATATATAAAAGCCTATAAAATGCCGAGCGCACAAAACTCAGCCGCACTAGCTAACAAAATTGGTCTCACACGTATCATATATGACATTTGACATGAAATTTTTTTAATATTTGTGAACATCGAGCAAATAGCTTAGTTGCCACTTTGCCTTTCGGTGTGTTACCACGCGCAGCGCCATGGCGTATGAGTGACTAATTGTAAAGTGAATAAACGAAGCCAAACTAATATCATATAAGAGCAGTGTAGAAATGTAATAAGCGCTGCACAGCCATCAGCACCGCTAACAAATGCTAATGCACCAGCTTGTATGCGAGCAACCCTTGGGCGCGCAGTCAGCCGTCAGTCCACTTTGTGCCACAATTATACAATTATTAATCACAAAGTTAATGACCAAATGACCTTCAGCGCTGCGCTTGCCTAAAAAGCAACCGGTTTTGCCACTCGATATTCACCACCTTCCTTTTTAATTATATAGTAGCGCACATTGGCGTTGGCATTTCCATCATTGCAATGGAATGCTTTCAGGAAATCATAGAGGAAATTTTCAGTAGACGATAGGCGTTGCAACAGCAAACTATACAACGGCATAATTGTGTAAATGACTGAAAATGCACCTAAATACACCTACACGTGCATAAGTAGTGGCTTCTAATTAAGGTTTTCGCTAACATATGTAGTTATAGGAGTATATGTATATATGTGTTTATAGAGGTATCCTGTAGGGATTTGGGTTACAATTGATTATACTAATATGGCATGGTTTTTATATGAATATAATTGAAACAAATTCTGCAACCAATAAGTTGAAGTGTTTAAAAGTAGGGAATAGTCGCAGTTCCAGGATTCAAATATTCACCAGATTTGCTATTAAGATGCTTTTATGAATATATATCATATAAAATAGTTTTTAATGCCCAGAAGCGTAATAAAGTCGAAAACTTTAACTTTTTAACCTCTAAATTACCATAAACATTCTATCTCTTATAGATGACAGTGCGTATGAGTAACCTTTGCACCACAGCAATACTGCCTTTATCTCAAATGTGAAACAACCTCAAAAATGTTTCTGAAAGTCTATTAGGCAAATGCATTAGATTGCATAGCAGCGTCATGGAGAATTTTCCAATGAATATACTCAATATATATGCATATAAAATTATTTGTCATATATTTTAAAAAAGGGCTTTTTAACAAATCTTTTGACTAATTTTAGTGATATTTTAAATAAATATATTTTTGAATTTTTTTTATACAAAAATTTCAATTCTACAGTTAAAAACAAGAAAAAACGTTAACTTCGGCAGTACCGAAACTAATATACCCTTCACAGGTGCATTTCTTTTAGTAACTATGTGTTTAAGCAAATCTAAAGACGTAAGAAAAAGTAAGTAAAAAATGAAAAAATTTACTAATTCTTTTTAGGCGGGTTGTTTGCTAGAAACATTAAGTTAATATAGTTAACCGATCTAAACAATTTCTTCGGAGATTATATTATTACCTTAAGCAGTAATCCATGTCAAATTTCGTGAAGATACCACGTCAAATGCGAAAATTTTCCATACAAGCCATTGATTCCGATCGTTCGTTTTGTATGACAGCTATATGCTATAGTGAACCGATCTGAACAATTTTTTCGGAGATTAAATTATTTCTATGAGCAATAACTGACACCAAATTTCGTGAAGATATGTAGTAAATTGCGAAAATTTTCCATACAAGCCATTGATTCAGATCGTTCGTTTTGTATGACAGCTATATGCTATTGTGAACCGATCTGAACAATTTTTTCGGAGATTAAATTATTTCTATGAGCAATAACTGACACCAAATTTCGTGAAGATATGTGGTAAAATGCGGAACTTTTCCATACAAACCATTGATTCCGATCGTTCAGTTTGTATGGAAGCTATAAGCTATAGTGAACCGATCTGAACAATTTTTTCGGAGATTAAATTATTTCTATGAGCAATAACTCACACCAAATTTCGTGAAGATATGTAGTAAAATGCGGAAGTTTTCCATACAAGCCCTTGATTCCCATCGTTCAATTTGTATGGTAGCTATTTGATATAGTAGTCCGATATCGGCAGTTCCGACAAATTAGCAGCTTCTTGAAGAGAAAATAACATCTGCAAAATTCCAAAAAAAATATCTTAAAAACTGAAGGACTAATTCGTATATATACAGACAGACAGACGGACATGGCTAAATCGACTCAGTTCAACATACTGATCATTTATATATATACTTTATAGGGCCTCCGACGCTTCCTTCTGGGTGTTAGAAACTTTGTGACAAACTTAATATACCCTATTCAGGGTATAAAAACTAATTTCACTTTAGTGAATTTTTATATTTTACATAAAAATATTATGAAAAAAACGCTTTTATCTGGCCAACAACCTCAAATTATTTCATTAAAAATATTCACTAGGGCCCCGGACGAATTTTTCAAGGTTATCTCAATAATCTTACTTTATTATAAACTTATTACTTAAAAAAAAATGTCTATATTTCTTGAAAGTATGCGATTTCCGAATAGCAATACCAATCCACAACTACTTATTGTCCTACATGACCGCTCGCTAGCATATAGACGTAGAACTCGTATCAAATGCGCTGCACTTAACTGCCAACATCAATTTACACATTTAGTTTACCTTAAACTACCGTTATGTGCATGCACATGTGCACGTTCATTCAATTTTTGGGTGTGTTAATGAATGGATTGTGCATATAAGTGCAAGCGCCGTATATATGAATGTTTGAAAATATGTTTGTATGCCGGTGTGCACTCGCATTTATGACGAACATTTCACTAACGCTGCAAACCCTGTTGTCTACAACTGTAATAACAAAGTGAGCAATAACAAAGGTAACAAAAACAAAAAAAAAGTCCGACCAGCAGTTAATTGCCTACACAGACTCATAAATGTAATGGAAAATTGGCCCAAATGTGTACTGACAGCAAGGCTGTTTGGTATAATAGTTAAAGAGTGGTGGGAGGCAAACATATACAATCATAGTTTGTTAAATGGTGAATTGGATTATTCATAACGTTTTTTTATGACACGGCATTTCAAGTCATAGTGTCGAATAAAATCGATATAACTTTTTTATAGACACTTCGAAATGTGTAATTTTGTTGCATGATTTAATAAATTTTATGATACTTGTGGATGCATTTTATCGTAATTTTTTGACATAAATTCCATTAAAATATGTTCAAAAATTTATTTAAATCTACGAATATCGTTTTCATTTATCGAATAAATAATCAAATATATCGATAAAAATAAATAAAAAAGCTAAAAATTACGATAAAATTTATGATATTATGTCTTTTTATGCAAATTCGAGAAATTTTATATAAATCGATATATTATATCGATATATTATATCGATTAACAATAATCGAAATATCGATTTTTAAAGTAAACGGTTGCATGTAATTTTTTTAAATTAGGAAACAGCTTAATTCCACATCAAATCGTTATCGATTATATATAAAAGTTAAATTTCGATATTTCGTATCTTAGTCCAGCATTTAAATACAAATTTTGCATTAAAAATATTGTTAGTGCTTAATTTTTATTTCTTGCACTTTACATACCTTTCACATCGATATTTTCATCGATCGATATTTATTTAAGGCAGTAGTCTGCTTTACAGGCTTCCAAAAATCGATTTTTTTGTTTTGTTTTAAATCTCTTCCAAAACTATCCAAGAATATGTCTTTAAAATTCCAGAGGCCAATTCGACATATTTTCGAAGCTAGAGCAGTTGTAGTAGTTTCATTTTCACAAGTGTTAGAAAACGGTGCCGGCGATAGCAAAAAGAATATATGTCCGATCGAAAAAAACCAAAGTGATCTAGCTTCAGTATTAAATTATCTTCTATTTGAACTAAAAAAGTTGGACAATAGTATTATTTAAACTATTTGTTTTGCAACTTAAAATCAATTTTTTTTCTTGAAAAAGTCAATTTTTTTTTTAAACTTCGAAAAAATTTGGATTTTATAACTTCTTTGGTATTCTTTTAGTTCATAAAGAAAATAAACTTATTAAAATTAAAAAAAAAAAATCGGTTCGACTGTTTCAGATGCATTGCACGACCTCCAGCACCGGCATCGATTTACAAGTGCAGACTCCAGGCGCTCCAGAAAAATACTTACAACTTTGAAAAAATTGCAATATTTTTTAATAATAAATATTGTTTTTAAGCCTTAAATATAGTACACTTCTTCTTCTTAACTGGCGTAGAAACCGCTTACGCGGTTATAGCCGAGTCCACAACAGTGCGCCACGCATCTCTGCTTTTGGCGGTTTGGCGCCAATTGGTAATACCAAGTGAAGACAGGTCCTTCTCCACCTGGTCCTTCCACCGGAGTGGAGGTCTCCCTCTTCCTCGGCTTCCACCAGCGGGTACTGCATCGAAAACTTTCAGAGCTGGGGCACTTTCATCCATTCGAACAACATGACCCAGCCAGCGTAGCCGCTGTCTTTTTATTCGCTGGACTATGTCTATGTCGTCGAACAACACATACAGCTCATCATTCCATCTTCTGCGGTATTCGCCGTTGCCAATGTTTAAGGGACCGTAAATCTTCCGCAAAACCTTTCTCTCGAAAACTCCTAGTGCCGTCTCATCGGATGTTGACACCGTCCACGCTTCTGCACCATAAAGTAGGACGGGAATGATGAGGGACTTGTAGAGTTTAGTTTTTGTTCGTCGAGAGAGGACTTTACTTTTCAATTGCCTACTCAGTCCATAGTAGCACCTGTTGGCAAGAGTGATTCTGCGTTGGATTTCAAGGCTGACATTATTATCGGTGTTAATGTTGGTTCCTAGGTATACGAAATTATCTACAACTTCAAAGTTATGACTGTCAACAGTGACGTGGGAGCCAAGACGCGAATGCGCTGACTGTTTGTTTGATGACAGGAGATATTTCGTCTTGTCCTCGTTCACCACCAGACCCATTCGCTTCGCTTCCTTATCCAGGCGGGAAAAAGCAGAACTAACGGCGCGGGTGTTGTTTCCGATGATATCAATATCATCGGCGTACGCCAGGAGCTGTACACTCTTGTAGAAGATTGTACCCTCTCTATTTAGTTCTGCAGCTCGTATTATTTTTTCCAGCAATAGATTGAAGAAGTCGCACGATAGTGAGTCACCTTGTCTGAAACCTCGTTTGGTATCGAACGGCTCGGAGAGGTCCTTCCCGATCCTGACGGAGCTTTTGGTGTTGCTCAACGTCAACTTACACAGCCGTATTAGTTTTGCGGGGATACCAAATTCAGACATCGCGGCATAAAGGCAGCTCCTTTTCGTGCTGTCGAAAGCAGCTTTAAAGTCGACAAATAGATGGTGTGTGTCGATCCTTTTTTCACGGGTCTTCTCCAAGATTTGGCGCATGGTGAATATCTGGTCAGTTGTTGATTTTCCAGGTCTAAAGCCACACTGATAAGGTCCAATCAGTTTGTTGACGGTGGGCTTTAGTCTTTCACACAGTACGCTCGATAGAACCTTATAAGCGATGTTAAGGAGGCTTATCCCACGATAGTTGGCGCAGATTGTGGGGTCTCCCTTTTTGTGGATTGGGCAGAGTACACTGAGATTCCAATCGTCGGGCATGCTTTCTTCCGACCATATTTCGCAAAGAAGCTGATGCATGCACCTTATCAGCTCTTCGCCGCCGTATTTGAATAGCTCGGCCGGCAATCCATCGGCCCCCGCCGCCTTGTTGTTCTTCAAGCGGGTAATTGCTATTCTAATTTCTTCACGGTCGGGCAATGGAACATCTGTTCCATCGTCGTCGATTGGGGAATCGGGTTCGCCATCTCCTGGTGTTGTACTTTCACTGCCATTCAGCAGGCTGGAGAAGTGTTCCCTCCACAAACACAGTATACTCTGGTCATCAACCACTAGATCACCGCTGGGGGTCCTACAGGAGTGTGCTCCGGTCTTGAAACCTTCAGTTAGTCGCCGGTACACTATCGTCTTAAAATTCCGTTTACCGCAATCATTTCCTTTCCTTTCAAAAAAAATTCGTAAAAAACGATTTTTTTCGGCTTCTAAAGCAGACTACTGGCTTAAGCTCATGTTTTGGAGGAATATTTCCAACGCAATAAAATATAATTTATGAAAACATTTTTTATGAGATATTCTTTAACTAAATTACCTGAACATAATCCATAATTTAGAACTTTTGTTGGGGGAATACATATTGTTTTCGAATGAACAAAATAACGTACGAGTATACTCATGATTAAAGCCAAATTTCAATACTATACCTTACCTGAAAGAAAAAAAGTTTAATAATTAAATAAAGTAAATAATTTTGAGGTCCTATGTTCCATCTAGGAACTACAGGAAAATATATAAAATATAATATGTGACCTGGTCTACGAAAAGGGAAAAGGGAGCTAACGTGCGAAAACTAGTTTTCTGGGAAACAGCTGTTAAAAATAAACAACAAAAAAATCAACTAAAAAGTGAAAATTTACTTTTTGACACCTAAGCCCCCTTTCCGTAGACCAGGTCAGATATATATTTTCATTACCCAGTTCGGTTCCATAAAAAATAAAAATATTTCTAATATTCTTTGCTGTTAGTGATCAAAAATAAACTTATAAATACCCACAGTGTACAAGACACATTGATTTCTAATTACAGTTAACTCAGTTTTCGTCTGGCACAAATAAACACAGACCATAATTACAGCTAATAGCTATAACTTTTAACAATAGTTATTGACGATGCAGCTACCTACGAGCATTTCATATTAGTCTGAATAGATAATATTTATTATGAACACACATGTACATACATAACTTATCAATAACAATTGGGTATATATGTACATATAAATATATATATGTATGTATTTGTATTGGTGTAGGCGTTTAGGGCACTCGAATAGCGCCAGCAGCGCTTTCTCTTTAACATTTTGACCTTTCTATCACCTAAGTATGTGTATGCAGCACAACAATCGATTGCCCCTAAATGTATACTTCACACAAGCACACTCACACACACACACACACACTTATTTACAATTACAACTAATTTCATGCCTTTGACTTGTAATCCACTTTGCCGCTCGTGTGTATATTTGCACTTTAACAGCAATTGGCCGAAAATAGCAAGAAACTTTGCTTCTTCACACACTCTTACCAACACATAGAGACACAACTCGTGCGAGAACAACTAGCTTCTAAGAAAAGTGTAACCTATACAAAGATGTCTACCCTTGTCTGCATGTCCCCCACTGCCGATCGCATTTGTCGCCCCTGCACACAAAAAAGCTGTTAGTAACTGTTGTTCCGTATTATGACTTTCAGTCGTTCTCCTCTATTGTTTCTCTTGCGCTTTTGTGTGCGAAGTTGCTGGTGTTATTCTATAAATTTCGCTTTATATTTGCGCGTGTTGGTAACAACAACTTTCTTATATGTACATGTGTGTGTATGTATGTTCGTGGCATTTCATAAAATAAAAATATCATTTCTTTGACATTGACTCGCTTTTATTACACCACCGGGCTTTGTGCGCCTCGAAATCAATATGCATGTATGTATATAATGCCATATATTCGTTTACATGCATTATATGTACACTTAGACATTCCCACATTTATTTACATACAAGTCCACGAAAGAGATTTTCATAATTTTCCATCGTTTCTTTCGGTTAACCATGTCTTTACTTTACTTAGTTGAAGACTCTTACTTATATATATATATATTTATGCTATATATTTTTTTTATTTCTACCTTTATCATTAGTCCGCTATTTATGTTCTTCCATACACAATTCAACACAAATATAACATCACATAAGTGTAGGCACGTGCATATCAACCATTCCCAAAGGCGGTCGAGTAAATTGTTATTATTTGATGAGTGTTCCCGTACATTGAAATTTATGTATGTTTGGTTACACACATACTGCTTGTGTGAACACTCACACACAGACACACATTGTTCGCATTTTTGAATGTTGAAGCATAAAGTTTAACCCAGAAAAGGGAATATTACTTTGCGAAAGCTCTTTGATAAGTCAGCAAATTTTTAAGTCAATTTATTGCATGTGCTCTAAAAATATAACGGGATGAATAGAATGAAAGTTTATTTGCTTAAAATTTTCTTTTTGTAATAAATTTCTTCAAGTAATCTTACTAGCGATCGTGTCTGAACATGATAAGCTTTATGGAGATATCCATTGATCAACAAAGAAAGTAAGAGCGAGTTTCGGAACCATCATTATCAATTAACAGTTAATTTGAGATCGATGGATAAACGCTGGGGTCCCCGTTCTGCCTTAAAGGATCTACAGTTGAACTCCAGCCAAGTATCCTTATCGGAGGTTGAAGACTGCTTAAATCTCTTTCTATATTAGCTTTATAGATAGCTTTTAAAAACACTATATTTTATAAAAATAAAGGTTTCATGGAAGCTAAGAACATATTGCCTACAATTAGGCGCAAATCATCTTTTATCAAAGTTGAGTAAGAGTAGGTAAAGTGGATGTCGGACGGCGCACTTAGCCCTTTAGGAGGCACAACCAACCTGTGGCCTTGATAAAGTTATGCAATTTGGTTTTAGTGCAACTTCCGAAACATCGTCGAGAAGAGTGCGATCGATAGTCGTCATTATTTTCCTGTGAAAAGCCCAGAAGATGTTCTACAGTATCCTCATCTTCAACTTCTTGGCAGCTTTTACAGTAATCATTGCCCCCAGTCTACTGGCATGTCTTCCAATCAGACCTGTTAGCACTTTTATAGAGTTCTTACGTCATTCGGCATGTGCCATTATTCCACACAACAGACGAACAGACAGTGTCAGGGATTGTTTCCACCGAGACTCATTAAATTTCTACAATTTCGATTAAATTTCTACAATTTCGATTTCTACAAGTGACCACGGGTATATATGTATATTCCCTCTTTATCGAGAGAAAGGTTTTCCGAAAGATTTATGGTCCCTTAAACATTGGCAACGGCGAATACCGCAGAAGATGGAATGATGAGCTGTATGTGTTATTCGACGACATAGACATAGTCCAGCGAATAAAAAGACAGCGGATACGCTGGCAGGGTCATGTTGTTCAAATGGACGAAAGCGCCCCAGCTCTGAAAGTTTTCGATGTAGTACCCGTTTGTGGAAGCCGAGAAAGAGGGAGGCCTCCACTCCGATGGAAGGACCAGGTGGAGAAGGACCTGTCTTCACTTGGTATTACCAATTGGCGCCAAACTGCCACAAGGAGAGATTCGTGGCACGCTGTTGTGGACTCGGCTTTAACCGCGTAAGCGGTTTCTACGCCAGTCAAGAAGAAGAATTGTAAGGTGGTGCCTGGTCTGGATGGTTCATCCGCTTCACAGCTCCCTGGAACGTCACTGTGGAAATTCTGGAACCCATTGCAAGTTTATCGCGAAATAGTCCCATTAATAGCTCAAAGCATTCTTTCACTATCTTGCATGACACCCTAAGTGACTTTCCTAATTTCACAATCGCCTCGCTGTCTGTTAAAATTAGTATATTTCTTGTTCTTAGCACCCTCTTTGTTCTGCTTTTTTTGACTGCAGTAATATCTGCTTGAAAGACACTGCAGTGTCTATCTGGTAGTCGAAAGGAGATTATGTGACCTAATCTTTCTAAAGAGGAACAACCTTCCACTCTTTCAACTAGTTTGGACAAAAAATCCACACAAATTGCTTGTGAATAAACTGGAGAGTTGAAATTTCGATTTCTCTTTAATTATTGGGCTTGTAAGTCATCAAAATATTATATTTATTGTACAATTTTAACACATTAGTGGTCAAAAGCTACACGGAAATTCATTGCATTGAGCACAGCACATTCTACTGTAGTTAACTCTTCAATATCACAAATTAAAAATATTAAATTTTATTAAAAACTATAAAATCTAGCCCGAGAATCTCAAAAATCATAATATTGTATGTGCGTGCCATGCGCTCGAAACTGCATATTAACTGAAAAATTCTCATATTTCACCAATATTTATTTTTAAAAATGTCTGGCATAAGCAAGTATAAATAAATAGCTAATATAACACGCTAACCTAAACTGTCACCTGCATTACATGCACTCATATATACATATATAAAACACAATACTGTAAGGACCCCCTACACACACACACACACAACAAATACTATAAATGTCAACACTGCTGCTGATTCGGTAAGGTTTTCTATGCGTGGGTACAAACTTGTAATCAAACAAACTATACATATATACACATATGTTCTCCTACGTATATATGTATGTAAATTGTGTTTCACGTTGGCGATGTATAGCTTGTGCTATTGGAGGAGATTTCACTGTTCTAAATCTACATATTACATATGTAAACAGCACAGTATAGAGAACCCCAAAAAAGCTCACAAAAATTTTGGTGTGTTTGTGTGTGTGTGTGAGTAACTATTTATGTTTTTCTGAAGTTTAACGACATGTAAGTATGCTTGTTCCTTTCAATTTATAGTATGCGCAGGCAAATCAATAACCCACAAGCGCACTTACTTCGATTTCCATCAAACTTTGGCCTCACGTGTGGGCCAATAAATTCAATACTCGGGTCAAGTGAAATGAACTTTTACGAAATCGAGTTTATTTAAATGCAAATGCGGTTGAGAAGCGGAGGCTATTTTACACACTGTGAATTATTTGAAGGGTTTTTTGAAGGCTTTATGATAGTGAGTGAAATAAAAGCATACGAGATATACATAGTTGAAATTCGTGAAGAAAAATCAGTGCATTGATAGTTTAAAGAATAATGTTCGGTTCAGTTAAGTTAAATATGCCATAATTATGTATAAGAGACATGCTAAAAGGTGAAAAAATATAAATAAAGAGAAATATTAATATTAACTACATATAAGGACAAGTAAGGAAAGGCTAATTTATTAATATAGTTTTATTAAGATAACACACAATTTCATATATTCGGCATAAAGCCCAATAGAATAACGAAAATCATCATATATAGTATATGAGGACTGAGGTAATTCCTGAACCGATTTCACTTATTTTCACCACCAACATACATTATATCCAAGATTATATGCTTATTTAATTTGGCTCAAATATTACACATATTAACCGATATATGCGGCGTAAAGTCCACTGTATTTTTGAAAAACATATATTTAGGTATATGGGAACTAACGGAAGTTATTACCCGATTTTAACCATTTTTGGTAAAGAGACACATTATTAGAAGAAAAAAAATGCATCTGAATTACTTTAAAATATCTGAGAGATTTACAGATATTTCGATAAAAATTACTCTTAGGCACTGAATTCTTTATGTTCGAGTGATACTTCAGCTTAAATACAGCATTTTTTTATGTTTTATTCCGGTATCTTCTTGGTTTCTAATGTATATATTAAAGTAATCAGACGGAATACACAATTTAGTTATATAGGAAGTAGGCGTGGTTTCATTTAAATCGGTCAAGTAGTTTCTGAGATATGGTTTTTGGCCTATAAGTGGGCCATGACACGCCCATTTTCCATTAAAAGAAACCTTGGTGCAGTTTCTAATGTTTTCCGTTAAAGAGTTAACAGACGTTTAATAACTTTCAATATAACCTTTGTATAGGAGGGGGTAGTTATATGGTATTATGCGCCAAATTTTGGAGAAGACCCGTGAAAAGAGGATCGACACACACCACCTTTTTGTCGATTTTAAAGCTGCTTTCGACAGGAGTTGCCTTTACGCCGCGATGTCTGAATTTGGTATCCCCACAAAACTAATACGGCTGTGTAAATTGACGTTGAGCAACACCAAAAGCTCCGTCATGATTGGGAAGGACCTCTCCGAGCCGTTCGATACCAAACGAGGTTTCAGACAAGGTGACTCACTATCGTGCGACTTCTTTAACCTGATGCTGGAAAAAATTATAAGAGCTGCAGAGTTAAACCGAGAAGGTACAATCTTCTACAAGAGTGTACAGCTCCTGGCGTACGCCGATGATATCGATATCATCGGAAGCAACAACCGCCCCGTTTGTTCTGCTTTTTCCCGCATGTATAAGGAGGCGAAGCGAATGGGTCTAGAGGTGAATGAGGACAAGACGAAATATCTCCTGTCATCAAACAAACAGTCAGCGCATTCGCGTCTTGGCTCCCACGTCACTGTTGACAGTCATAACTTCGAGGTCGTAGATAATTTCGTATACCTGGGAACCAGCATCAACAACACGAACAATGTCAGCCTCGAAATCCAGCGCAAACTCTTGCCAACAGGTGCTACTTTGGACTGAGTAGGCAATTGAACAGTAAAGTCCTCTCTCGACGAATCAAAATCAAGCTCTACAAGTCGCTTATCATTCCCGTCCTGCTTTACGGTGCAGAAGCTTGGACGAAGTCAACATCAGATGAGACGACACTAGGAGTTTTCGAGAGGAAAATTTTGCGTAAGATTTATGGTCCTCAGAACATTGGCAACGGCGAATACCGCAGACGATGGAACGATGTGCTGTACGAGTTATACGACGACATTGACATAGTTCAGCGAATAAAAATACAGCGGCTACGCTGGCTAGGTCATGTTGTCCGAATGGACGAAAACACTCCAGCCTTGAAAGTGTTCGATGCAGTACCCGCCGGAGGAAGCCGAGGAAGGGGAAGGCCTCTACTGCTGGAGGGACCAGGTGGAGAGCGACCTGGTTACACTTGGGATCTCCAACTGGCGCCGAACTGCGATGGAGAGAGAGAGGTGGCGCACTATCGTCGATTCGGCTATAACGGGCTAAACGGTTGCAACGCCAATCACATACATACATATGACTTTCTTTAGTATTAAGAATATTTTAATTGTTGAGAGTTGTTGTAATTATTTTAAAAGAATTAATTATTCCATTAAAGTTTTTGGGGATTTGCTGATGTGACAGTACTTGGCCAAATGTCAATCAGGGATAATCTGGTACTGGAGTCAAACCAAAGCTACTTTAGATTTAGAGAAGAAAAATACTCAGCAAACACCATGGTAATCGAAATCCACGACATTTCGTATATTACCCCACAGGAGGCCTTCTTCGCCAACTAATTGCCGTTTCTAGCTAAGCCAATTACTTGAAGCGTTTAAAATCGTACAAAAGAGGTAATGTTTAATTAATTCTTCTATTGTCTTCAATTCTAATGAACATGCTTTCGCAATCGTGAGTTAGCCTTGGGAAAACAACAACAATTTAAACCCCATTATAACTCACATTATGCCGCTGACACTTCATGATCACATCTCTTTACTAAGAACGCGACACAGTCATTTAATTATAATTAGCCGTTCGACTTAATTAAAGTTTTTACTTGCCAGTAGCTAAATGTAAAATTTCACTACAAATTATTATCACGAATTACTTTGACTCGAATGAAAATTGTATATTTGTGTGTGTGCGTGTATTTAAAAATAACTGCTTTCGCACTATAAATATACGAGTGACTAAGTTTAGCGCCAATTCGATTAGCTTTGCGCCGTAAATATTCCATTTTCAACACTCTGCTGCCATTGATTTGTCTCCTTTGTGTTGTTTGTGTGTGTGTTGTTGTTGTTGTATTGGTTGGTGCGCTGACACATTTACAACTTTGCCTTTTGTTTTGCTGCTGTAAAATTTGTTATTTAGCACTTTGGCGCTTCGCTGCAGATAAATAGTAATTTAATTACATTTCCAGCTTCGACACTTTGGATTTCGTGCGCACCTGAGCACCGAAAAAAGAGCGTAATGAGCAAAAAATCAGCACCTACACAACAATCGTCAGCGCGCGCTGACAGAATATCGATTTGAAATCATGGATTTTCTGTGTTTGTTGTTCGCAATAACCTTGGCCGGTCCATGGGTGGAGCCGAACTCAAAGTTACAAGCGATTTGTTTTACATACATATATTAAAAGCTGGTACATACATACATACATACATATATATATAAATTATCAAGCTAACGGCACATTTGATTACGCACGAATTGGTAATTTCATTTATTTTCAACACAGTTAATGACGAGCAACAAGGCAAGAGCACAACTGCAGACAGCGAGGCACCGGAGGAAGCAGTTGGAAGTGGAACAGGACTTGGCAGGGAAATATGCAGTGAAAATAAAATTCATTGCTGCAATTGCACACGCCTTCACACTTTATACGCCATGCAGCGGCGCTCACTTCAAAAAATGCAAATTAATTAATTGCGCATTTCATGCAGATTAAATGCACGCACACAGGCACTGACGCACATCCCGGCATATGTATATTCTACAATTTTCTTTTATATTTGAGACTTTAAAAATATGGCAACTTCATTTGTATAGCTTTGACTATTCATAAGAGGCATTAATAAATTCAGAAAAGTCGATAATTTAAGTATTTTATGAAATTTGCGCCTTTGCATATGCAACGGAAATTGCAGAAATGCAACATTCATACAAATATGGCAGAGACCGCAGAGTCAGATTGTAAGTTCACTCTTTTGCAATGCATTTGGCATCACGTACTCAGCGTGCAGGCGTATCTGGGTGCACACGTAGCAGACATGGCACGCACACTATTCAATGTTGCAGTGTTACTGCAGTAATATTATGCATTTAGAAACTTTTGCATTCCAAAACACACAAATTGGTTTTGTTTTGTATTCACAGGTTTTGCACTTGCTCTTGTATCCTTGCTGCATTTGAAGTCGTATTTGTGGAATATCTGAAAATGTGGTGCGTAACTGTAATGGAAATTAATGTGTTGGAACTTGCAACTTGCATATATTATATAAAATGTGTAAATATATTTTTTTGCATATAATATAATCTATACTGCTATTATAAAGAGGAAAGATTTGTATGTATGTTTTGAATAAACTCAAAAACTACTGCGCAAATTTCAAAAATTCTTTCACCATTGGAAAGCTACATTTACACTGAGTAACATATGATATATTTATTGCTAGAATCTCAACTTTCTGGAAATAGTTCCCAGGTGAGGGTATCAAAAACACTCCGTGATGGAGAATCTTAATCTGAAACTGAAAATCGTCTTGCAAGTCATTCTCTTCGCATCGCAATCGCGTGCCAGAGAGTCGAGTAATGAGTGCTCGTAGCTCTTGCGGAACAAAATTTCAAAACCTCCCTAGTACGCGCTTGAGGGTCGAGTACGGAGCAAAATATTAGAAATATACAAACTCGCAATAGGGAGTCGAACACTGAGCGTTCCCAACGCCTTCATAATTAGAGAGAAAGACATCGGACATCAAAAAATAGAGGTCGTAATAAGTTTTAGCACATTACAAATAAAATATAATTTAATGTTCATATTTTCCTCATTTTTTTTTTATGAACCCACGCAAGAAACGGGATTTTACATATAAACTCCGTATAAAGTCCACTAGAATAACGTAAATCATTTTTTATGGTATATGAGGGCTGGGATAATTCCTAAACCGATTTCAATCGTTTTCACCATCAACCTACAGTATATCCAAGATTAAACGCTTACTTACATTTTCTTTGATATCTCACACATTAACCGATATATACGGTTATAGTCCCTCGGAAGTTTGAGAATCCGTATATCGCGCATATGAGATGTTGACCTGATTTTGTTCATTTTCGGCACAGAGGCAAAAAAGATTCCGTTTGAATTTCTTTAGAATATCTGAGTAAATCTCTCTATATTTCTGTTTGTATCTGGGGACTTGAAAAGATTCGACTTTCGAAATTTTTAGACGGACAATGTGATACTAAAAATTCAGTCTTTGTACAAAGTTTTGTTCCGAGTAACATGGTTGTGAACCGATTTTTCGCATTTTGAAACTTTATTATATGAGATGTATGTGATTGGCGTTGCAACCGTTTAGCCGATTATAGCCGAATCGACGATAGTGCGCCACCTCTCTCTCTCCTTCGCAGTTCGGCGCCAGTTGGAGATCCCAAGTGTAACCAGGTCGCTCTCCACCTGGTCCCTCCAACGGAGTGGAGGCCTTCCCCTTCCTCGGCTTCCTCCGGCGGGTACTGCATCGAACACTTTCAGGGCTGGAGTGTTTTCGTCCATTCGGACAACATGACCTAGCCAGCGTAGCCGCTGTCTTTTTATTCGCTGAACTATGTCAATGTAGTCGTATAACTCGTACAGCTCATCGTTCCATCGTCTGCGGTATTCGCCGTTGCCAATGCTCTGAGGACCATAAATCTTGCGCAAAATTTTCCTCTCGAAAACTCCTAATGTCGTCTCATCTGATGTTGACATCGTCCAAGCTTCTGCACCGTAGAGCAGGACGGGAATGATAAGCGACTTGTAGAGCTTGATTTTGGTTCGTCGAGAGAGGACTTTACTGTTCAATTGCTTACTCAGTCCAAAGTAGCACCTGTTGGCAAGAGTTATTCTGCGCTGGATTTCGAGGCTGACATTGTTCGTGTTTTTGATGCTGGTTCCCAGGTATACGAAATTATCTACGACCTCGAAGTTATGACTGTCAACAGTGACGTGGGAGCCAAGACGCGAATGCGCCGACTGTTTGCTTGATGACAGGAGATATTTCGTCTTGTCCTCATTCACCTCCAGACCCATTCGCTTCGCCACCTTATCCATGCGGGAAAAAGCAGAACAAACGGCGCGGTTGTTGCTTCCGATGATATCAATATCATCGGCGTACGCCAGGAGCCGTACACTCTTGTAGAAGATTGTACCTTCTCTATTTAGCTCTGCAGCTCTTATAATTTTTTCCAGCATCAGGTTAAAGAAGTCGCACGATAGTGAGTCACCTTGTCTGAAACCTCGTTTGGTATCGAACGGCTCGGAGAGGTCCTTCCCAATCATGACGGAGCTTTTGGTGTTGCTCAGCGTCAATTTATACCAAATTCAGACATCGCGGCGTAAAGGCAGCTCCTTTTCGTGATGTCGAAAGCAAGCTGTGCAGCATTCTACGAGAGTATATACATATGTGGATTGTGAGCAAACAATTATTAGACTCCAAATAGTTTCTTCACATAGAGAAGAATGAACCAGAATGTGTGGACCAAGACGTGTCTTTTCCGGCAGAATTGATATCTGTCAAAAGTCTCGAAACCCAGAAAAAGTAATTTGATGAGCGGAACCCACCCTTTTCAGTAAGGATCAAACTGAACAATCTCATTGACAGTTTCAAAGCCCTCCAGGATGACGATATTGAGACTTTTTTGGCATAATTGTCTTGCCTGGATATTGATTATACATTAGAGTATTCAGTACATTTTTTTTTTACTTTTTCTGAAGTTTGCCATTAAGGTCCGGATCATATTTCAGTTCTAAGCGATTATTAAGTTCTCTCGGTTATTAAGTTCAACGAAATTCTGACCTATAGATCATGAGGAATTGATAGTAAGAAAGCTAATGATATAATATAATAATATCTTAAACTCAAATTAATATGAGGATTTGAGGGTTTAACGTTTTCTACAGTGGGAGCTCTGAAATCGTACAGCTCCCAACTGCATAAAGTTCTACTTTCACTCCAGAAGTTCTTTCGCGGCTGGAGGTTCGTTGAAGGGTTAGGAGTTCTAAGTATTTGGCATATACTCAGAGATTTATAGGAAAACGGATTTAACACTAATCCACAAAAATATTTTTAGGAATGTTTTATGCCGCTACAACAACAACAGAAACTTAATTTGAGTACAAATATTTTCTCGAATAGATGAATTGCCTTGTATAACTCCTCTGCATTTCTAACTTAGTGTCTGCTTATTATTTTTATTCCTAAATATTCTCACTACTAACCGATCATAATAATTTTAGTATATTTTTTCAAATAAAATTTCTCATCAATTATAATTTAACATTCTCTCATTAGTAGTTTTGGTTCCCTTTATATGTCAGCTACACGGAAGAAATAACGTTAAGCAACATAGAGCAACCGCAACACCAAAAAATGAAATCATCAAACGAAAACATAAAGTCCACTCACAATTCGCAACAGCAACAACAACATAACCGAAAAACCGAATATAACCGCAAGGCAATGCAGTGTTATGTAAAATGGCAGCGGATGTGAGCGAGCGGAAGTGGTTAAGAGAAGACAGAAGCCACAGCGACCGTATGCATGCCACAAAGCAAGTGCAGGAAGGCGGATAGTTGTTGTTGTTGTTGTTGTATGCCATAATGGCAGCGCTGCCACTTATGTATTATGCCAGAATGTCATACAACAACAGCAGCCATAGCAAGAATCAGTGCAACAAAGGCGACTAGGTCAACTACGATGACACGAAGAGGCGAAAGCAATCAGCAGCAGAGAATATGAAAGACAAACAACAACAGCGAAGCAAAATAATAAAAAAACAAAACGATAAATAATATAATAAAAATCCACAAACATACCTACATACATACATATATACTATGTATATGCACGCGAATTGTGGTGACCATAAGGAAGTGTAATCTTGCAGTTAAGTGAACCAGCGAAAAATGTCACAGCCCTGAACTCTGACGCTGCACTTTCAACTCACACGCTCGGACGCGGACGGCGAACACATGGTGCTGGCATCTGTGTGTGTGTGTGTGAGTTATGAAGTTATAAAAAACGCGCAAGCAGGACAATGCAGTCGCTTCTTCTCTTTTATTTATGTGACAATGTTCGCGTGCCAAGAGGAGTGTCGCGTCTGGTCAGTTACTTTTTGGAGTTTCTCTCTGTTTTTGCTTTTCGTTATGAAACATAGCCATGCATGCTGCTGGGTGGCTGGTTTATAAATGCATACGGTTAGTAAGATTGATGCATTCTCGTTGCATTTCGAAAGCCATAAAAAATGTTCGGAACAAACATATATTTTTCACGTTTTTCAGACAGGCAACATTTGATAGAGTTGGTATTTTCATAAAATATTTTATTTTGGCGAATTTTAGTTATTAGCATAAGTTTGCTCCTCCACAGTCAACAAACCAATTTAAAAATTTAAAATTTAATTAACTTAAAATTTCGCGAGTTTGTGCAATAAATATATGTTGATATACATTACCCTGAAGTACGATACAAATTTCAGCAGTACTGATTGCTTTTTTGGCGATTTTCGTTTGTTAAAAACTCACACTTCGTTGCTTGTTCGTGAATTCTTGGCCAAAAATAACACTGTGACGATGCCCCAGCCGTCAATTGAATTTTCTTCAATTTCCAAAAATAAAGAGGGCCTAAAAGAGCCGTCATTCTACAAGCATATGAGAGAGAAATCGCTGAAAGACACAAAGGATATCCCAAAAAGCGTTTCGGCGATTGAAAGAAGGGGACTACTTTAAGGCAGTAGTCTGCTTTAGAAGCCGAAAAAAGCGTTTTTTAGCAATTTTTTTTTAAGGAGAGGAAATGATTGCGGTAAACGGAATTTTAAGACGATAGTGTACTATATTTAAGGCTTAAAAAACAATATTTATTATTAAAAAATATTGAAATTTTTTCAAAGTTGTAAGTATTTTTCTGGAGCGCCTGCAGTCTGCACTTGTAAATCGGTGCCGGTGATGGAGGTCGTGCGATGCATCTGAAACAGTCGAACCAAATTTTTTTTTAATTCTTATAAGTTTCTTTTCTTTATGAACTAAAAAAATACCAAAGAAGTTTAAAAAAATTTTTTCGAAGTTTGAAAAAAAATTCACTTTTTTAAGAAAAAAATGTACTTTAAGTTTCAAAACAAGTAGAAGATAATTTAATACTGAAGCTAGATCACTTTGGTTTTTTTCGATCGGATATATATTATTTTTGCTATCGCCGGCACCGTTTTCTAACACTTGTGAAAATGAAAACTCGAGAAAACGCGCTTTAAAGGTCTGCCTGAGCATTCGCACCTGCTCGACGATCGGCCACTAAAACTTAAAACAAAACAAAAAAATCGATTCTTTGAAGCCTGTAACGCAGACTACTGCCTTAAAAGCAACAAGATCAATGAGTCATATAAATAAATAATTTTCTTTTTCAAGAAAATGAAAATTCCCTTTATTTTTTGAACACACCTTGTATAACTTCTTGTGATCAAAAAACTAAATGTTCGCCATATTGGTCCAAGGACCATTTTTTATAACTGTAAAATTTCTAAAAATATTGCATAGTTATACGATAGTGTTGAATACATATTAAGGGGTTACATGGGTTTTGTCGGGTAAAAAATGGCCTATTTTCAATATTTTTTTTTTCTATGTAAAAAATTATTTATTTAATTCAAACTTCTTTCTGTCTTATAGATACATATTTAAAGAATAATTTCTGAAATTTACAAAAAATAGACATAGATATAGATACATATTTAAAGAATAATTTCTGAAATTTACAAAAAAAAATAATTTAATTGTAATTGAAAAAAGAAAAAATCCTCAAGCACGAGTAAATTGTATCTCGAACACCTATGCAAAATTTCATCCAGATCGGTTGAGTATTTTTCGAGAACATTTGACACCGATTTTGAAAACACGGTTCTAAGAAAAAAAAAGTTTTGAGTAACAATAATAACTGACTCGGAGCGCACACATTCCAAAGTCTGCATCTCCAAAACTATTATTCGGATCGACTTGAAAATTTAAGATAACATTCTTGAGATGTTGTAGAAATTAATAACCCAAAAAACAAAAAATCGATTTTTTGAACCCATGTAACCCCTTAATAAAGAATAATATTTACACATGTGAAGAATTTCAAATCTCTTAATGAAAAAATATTCAGAGATAAGACTCCTTGAGAGCGATTTTTTCACATTTTTCACTATATATTGTAGGTTCGGTTCTCATTACCAATAAATACTCTTTCTTGTATAACATATTTTTTTTTGATGACCTCACATTAAAACGAACTTACTAATTGTCAATTCAACATTTTTCTCTTTTCGAATAAAAAATTTTAACACACACTTTTCCAGCAAAATTACGGTTTCTGTGTTACAACTCAGTGCATGAATACTCATTAAAAGTCAATCTTCAATCACGAAGTTTATGGAATATTTATAAAATCAAGACATTTTGACAGACTTTTGTCGTTATTGATGAAATGGATAATACAATATAGTATTATAGAAAAAGTCAAAAACACAGGGTGATCAAAAAATGTCACATCTTTAAACAATTTTACTTCTTGAAGATTTGACAATTTCACTTTTATTTGCTAAAACTAAACTTTCCAAAAACACCCTTTAAATTTTATTAAGTGCATTTTTTCGTTAAAAATATCAATTTTGAATTCTTATAGGATTCATATGCTTATTTACATTCAAAGCCACTAAAATTCAAAAAATGACCGATTAATCAGTTCTAGAAATCTCTATAATAGAAAAAAGTTTGGAAAGCAGAGCTAAAAAAGTACGTTTCAACATAGTCTCAGATGCATTCAGCGCCTTCGAACTGGTAAACGTGTATATCGCTTCCAAATTCTTTTGGATTTTCAATACTATGATTCTAAAGTAAGTAAAATGTTATTGAAATGTTATTAACTGACCACTTGACTAATAATTTTAAGTCTATTCTTTTAATTTGAGACTGTATTGACATGATTTTAAATATAATTAAATTTATTTAGAATGGTTGAGTACTTCTAAATACATATATTTATACGAGTTTATAAATTTTAATTTTTAATTTATTAAAAAATATTATGAAAAAGGCTAAATTCTGAAAACGAAAAAGCTATCGCAATCTTAGCAAATAAACGTCAATTATTATTAACTAATTACTAACTATTTTTAGATAATTTAAAAAATTAAACCTGCTTTAAAATATTTAATTTAAAATTATTTAACTTACACCGTTAACTTTAAATAAAAAGTAAGTAAAAAATCTGAAAAACAAAAAAGACGATTTCATTATAAAGCTTGACTACAACGGCATTAAAATTCGCCTAACTACCTCAAGTTAGAATAAGCCATATGCGCCTTGAGATATGCTACACAATTAGCTCCACCAAAAAGCTAAGCACTTAGGCAATTTAAAGCAATCACAGGCGTTTAATATAAACATTTCGCCTCATTTAAACAGTTGCGTGCACATAAGGGTAGTCAAGAACATACGAGTATATCCATGTGTATATAAATTTATATAATTTTAACTCCAAGTAGCTATTTAACTAAGTTAGTATGCATGAATATGCGCAGCGCTGTCATATCTAGCGCACCATGGAAGCAATAAACAACATGCTTACTGTAAAAACACCTACTCAACGAAACTGAGATTGTACAGCAAGCAGCGCCCACCTTCACACACCCACTCGCTTTCTTCACCTGGAGTCCGTGTGTCAGTCAGTCATGCAGTAAAGACGCGACTTTTTAACGCCAAGCAGCACAAACAGCAGGGATTCGGCGTTTTTAAATCACTGCGTACTTGCCAAAAACAAAACGTATGTATGTAAGTTTATTTAAGAGTCAAAAGCACATTTCTGTTTGTACGAGCACATACAGACAGACAGACAAATATCAAATGCACAATAATGGCACAAAATAATTAGGTTATAAGTGTAAATGGCGAAAAAGCCGGAGTAGCTAGACGTTGCAACCCTTTTCATGTTGATTTCATTCTTACTTTTAGTATTTCAATATGCCATTTCCGTTTCCGTTTGCTTGCCTGGCTAACAGTGTATGCTCAGTATTTGGTAAATATGCAAACATACACACACACAAAGTTAACCTACTTGGCAACTTTAAAATCACGCTCACACACACACACCAACTACTGCCACGCAACCGCTTAACTTTGTCCTAATGTCCTTGCACTTACTTCACTCCCACCATAGTTTACCGTGATCCTTTTGCCGTTGCCGTTACTGTTGCCGCTATCGCTTTCAATGTCGATTCCGTTCCGATTCAAATGCGAAACCCGATTTCAATTTACGTACTCCGCACTGTGTCAACACTACGTTGCGGCCTAACCGCCTTCGCCGTACTTCACTAACTTCACAGTCGTATCATTGACTTTGGCGCTTTCTTGAACACATCAATTAATTTTTTGCTCTCTCATTTATTATTTTTATTACCACTTAGTTGCGAAAGGACTTGTTAAGTGTTTTCAATGTAACGAATCCTGGCACTTTTTTTGTTTTTGCCTTACCAATTAACCGACTTCAGCGCTGTTACTTTACCCTTTTCACTTTCTGCTTCTTCTTCTTCTTGTTGCAGCAAAGAAGATATGACTGGTGAACTTTGGAGTATATGAATGAAGCCTTTTTGTTTAGTATATTCACTTATATTTCATATATTTATTTGAAACGCGGTTAGGATGTTTTCGATTCATCCGGCAAATCGTTCTTTACGATTGAGCGTCCCGTCGTTAACTGTCCGAAAGGATGTTGGTTCGTTATTGTACTGTTAGCATTTGAGCTTTTATTTTTGGCTTAAAGCTTTGGAGGTGCTGCCAATATTTTGTAGGGAGGAATGAGCTTAACAATACACACTTTCTTTTGTGATCCTTAAATAGATTTCATACTATGCGATAGGGTTTTGAAGTTCTGGATAACAAATCATATGAAGATTAATATTTTCTTTAAGTTTGAGATAAGTAATTTTGAAAAAAAAAAACAATTTTTTAAATATTTACTGGTTGGAAATAATTTATTTTTAGATTTTTTTTATATTTTTCCATAAATTAACGCTTAAACTTACTTCCAAGTATTTGTTATTTATCATTAATATATAAAAAAGTATAATTCAATAAATTCTTTTATTCAATTTTAATATAAATTTTCTCATTCCCATACACTATGGCAGCTACACACACCAAAGGTAAGAAGAAGACCATACATTCACAGTAAACACAACAAACAGCTGTTGGCTTCTAGAAAAAAACACTACACGATTGTCAACAACTCAAAAGCAGTGAAAATTTCAACCGAAGCAAATATTTTACATAAAAAATAAATATATTTATTAAATTAATCAATAAAAACGTTAAAAAGATCGCAACGTAATGGCGCACTATAAGGGAGCCGCCAGTGAAGCGGGCCGTGCTGCACAACTGATGAAAAAACGTGAGATTGCCCAACAGGAGATTGAGTTTCGCAAGAAGAAAATCGAAGAAGAGCTTAAACTTGACAAGATTGAAAATAAATTCGCAGCGCATTATGATGCCGTGGAACAGCAACTTAAAAGTTCGACCATTGGTCTGGTCACTTTGGATGAGATGAAGGCCAAACAGGAGGATATAGTAAGGGAACGTGAAAAAAAGTTGGCACAGAAAAAAGATGAGAAAGAACGTGAAAAGCAACGCGCACTGGAGGCCATACAAGCGGAGAAGAATAAACAAAAACGACAGATACAAGCGCTATCATTCAGTTTTAATGAAGACGAGGATGATGAGGAGGGCGCTGCCGATGACGCTGATGATGATGACAATGTTAAAGAAGTTAAAAAGGAGGATACGCCACCTAAGAAGAAGTGGACCGAAATCGATGATGATAGTATACCATCGAAGAAAAAGAAAATATTTAAAAATCCCGAAGTAGATACATCATTTTTGCCTGATCGCGAACGTGAGGAACAAGAGAATCGCTTGCGCGAACAGTTGCGTCAAGAGTGGGTAATGCAGCAAGCAGCATTGAAAGATCAAGAAATCACCATCACTTTCAGTTATTGGGATGGTTCAGGTCATAGACGTAGTGTGATAATGAAAAAGGGTAATTCCATATATCAATTCCTGCAACGTTGTCTTGAGTTGCTGCGCAAGGAATTCAATGAATTGAAAACTGTCATGGCCGATCAGCTGATGTATGTAAAAGAAGATTTAATACTACCGCATCATTACTCATTCTACGACTTTATTGTAACAAAGGCGCGTGGTAAGAGTGGACCTTTATTCCAATTCGACGTACACGACGATGTGCGTATGATAAGCGATGCTACTGTAGAGAAGGAAGAATCCCATGCGGGCAAAGTGCTCTTACGTTCGTGGTATGAACGTAATAAACATATTTTTCCAGCCAGCCGTTGGGAGCCATATGACCCCACAAAAACATATGATAAATATACCATTAAGGATAAGAGCAAAAAAACATGAATTGTATATAACGCTGAAATATGAATAAAATTAAGTACAATATTGAAGAAAAATATAATAATCTTATTTAAATTAATTTTGTATGTGTTGCAAGTATATGGTGAATAAATTTCAATCCGTAACAATATAATAAGATTTGAAAATAAAGCAATTGTACGACGATGATTTATTTATGTTCTATTAAACGTTCTCTATTAATAAATGCATAACCACTGCTTGGTACTTGCAACTTCAGCAATTATTTATAGGTTAGTTGATATTTTTTGAAAAAATGTTTTTATTAGGAATACTTTATAGAGGTTTTTTATAACTTTGGTTCCTCGCTATTTGAATACTATTACAGTTGAACTTCCCTAACTTAATTTCGATTCGATTTAAGTAGGGAAATTTGTATGAAATTAACTTCTATTACCGCTTCCAAGATTTTGAGTTATGGAGAACTTCGAGTTATGAAAGTTCAACTGTATAATAAAATTTGAAAATAAAGTAATTTTACTTGAATAAGGAGTAATTTATGTTAAACCGCTTCTATTTATACTTAGATGTACAACCATTACTTGACACTTGCAACTTTGGCAAGTATTTAGAGGTTAGTTGATATTTTTTAAAAACCTTTTGCATTACGAATACTTTATAGACGGTGTTTATAACATTGGTGACTTGTTCTTTGAATACTATTATTTATAATTTCAGTGGTGCAACCCGCTAGGTGTTAACGACGCATTCAATTACTTGGACAAATGAGCTCAGGCTTGTAAACGTTGTGAAAATCAAAAAAAGTATACGGAGATTTCTTAAGAGACTTATTATTACATTGTATAAATGGGCACAAGAACAAAAAAACTTACCGAAAGTATAAAAACTACTTCCCCAAGCCATTTGATTGAAGATTTTAGCCGGATATATGAGCTGAGCGTAGCAGTTCCGCATTGTACTTGAATACAATTGTTCACTTGTTAATGTCTATGAACTAATGCAATTTCTGTTTGCTTGCAACTACAATAGTACTAATAACAATTTCAGCAGCAGTTATTATATTTTTAACAAAATATTGGTTCGCTTTATATAAAATCACAATTTGCACACAAAATGAAATTTTCAGTTATGTGGTGAAGTTGGCTGTTAAAGCAAAAAGGCGGAAACTGTGTTTGGTCATCATGCGGCATAAGTTTAATAAATACAACTTTTGGATCACTTTGCAAAAATATTTAAAACTATTATTTTATTATTTTTTTATATGTATTAATTGTTAACAAATAATGCCATTTGTATTCAGTCTAATATTATTTAAATAAAATTAATCTCAACATTAAAATCTACAACACGGCAGCTCTGTCGCTTCAAGTATTTTACAAGCTGGTAGCACTGTTGAGTGCTTGTTCTTCAGTGTGCCATAAAAATCCGTCTGGCAAAGTAGATAAAGTGCACGAAGTGAATGTTTGTGTTTTCGCGTATTTAGTGCTATTTTAATTGAAATGTGTAATAAGTCAAAATAAATATTAACAGTAGTTATCAGTGCAGTTGATAAGAACATTAGTAAGCACCTGAATCAGGTAACGACGTTAACGAATCACACCAACCATCTTCGCCATATAGTTAGATATATGCATATGATGGCGTACTCGCTGATGCAGTGAAATATTGTAGAAGCAACGACGACTCCCAGAAGTTTTTTTTTTCAAGAAGAATATCCAAAGGAAAGGAAGAAGGTATGTGGGATGATAAGTATTCGCATACCTTTTTTAACACACAAGCAGTGCTGGTGTTGCGCATTGTGTGTGCATGTGAATCAAAGTTATTTTACTAATAATCTTGCGCAAAAATAGTTTGTGAGTGAGTGAAAAAATAAGAAAATTTTTATATAGAATAAAAACAGGTATACATAATCATAATTGTAAGGATGTGTGTTTGCTCAGGAAAGTTGCAAAGTATATGAGATTTAAGCACTCAAGTGTATGTGAAAAATCAATACGAACCCTCGTACACCGCCATCACCGCCCTTCAACCATTCACGCCTCCGTTTGCAGGATACGGAATATGTATGTATGCATGGTTGGGGAAGTTGGGATTCTGTGAGTACACAAATTTAATGAACTTAAATTTAATTCTAAAAGTGACATTGAGGTTTATAAATTTATGTGCAACAATTCAACTAAGCACTATACAAATTAAAACACATAATTGTGTTGTTACTAATAGTTTAACAAGGCGTATAGTTGTAAGTCAATTAATTGAAATTAATCAATTGAGCGTTTAAATAATACCTAAAATGGAATTGTTCATAAATATAAGGTATTTATGTATGTGTACATGACTAAAAAAATAATAGCTGCTTATATATAATATATTAAATGGTGTATGTATTTATGTACACATTTTCAGTTATATTTTTTCATTTACTCAGTTCCAAAGTATGGTACGGATACTGCTTTTAACACTACTAAGCTCATCTTTATTATTTTTCCGCTATATCAAATTGTTGCTGCCCCTCATCAGCTTGGACATATTCGCTCATCCGAAACGAACTTGATTGTACTACTCTTGATGCACTTTTTACTGTTGCTGGCAAAGTTATTTGTAAATGAAGTTACCTACCGACCAACACACATATGTACATACATACATACATTATATACCAACGTAAATTGTTGATTTGTACCTTTGCCTTTTATTTCGCTCTTACTTTTAAAGTTGTTATTATTTTCCCCTTTTACTTTTACTTTTTCTTTTATATAATAATTAATAAAAATGAAAAAAGTGCTTTACAAAGTTTAATATGCAGGCGAATGTTTGTATGTAGACTTATGCGGATTTCTTCCACTAGATCTCCATCAATTCAACTGGAGCACACACGTTTTGTTGTTTTTATTTTTATTTTTTGTACATTTTGCGTAATGAATATGCGATTTTGCCCTGTTGCTATCCCCGAATTCGTCTTAACTTTGTAAGTTTTGTAAATGCTTTTGTGCAGTTCACTTCTTCCATCATTTTCGGGTTATGTAGTAATTCTTGTCCGTTGGTCATCGATTGCTGAACACCGGTTGAAAGTACGGAGTATGTCTTTTTGAAGGTTGCTTTACTTCGTGTCGTACATACATAGTTGTTGCACTTTTGATACTTAAATACATGTGCATATTTCCGTATAAATATTATTGAGACTGCTTTAGGCATAAGCCTGGAAATGGAAGTAATAAAACAACTATGCATTTCCATAAATTTTCACGTAGATTTGTATGTATGTTTGTATGTCAGAAGAAGCAATAAAGTTGTAGCTTATGTTCCGAACTACGATCTTCGCCCATGGATCGTTAAACCCACTGTACTACCACACTATTATACGTCGGCGCCGTATGCCTGCCTTTTTATTTTGCATATAGAACTGTGTCTGAGGAAAATTACCTACATACTGACATACACCTACACACACGCACAGTCCACTGGTAAGTGCAAAAGACCGGCATTTATGTATTTACTTTGTGCATTCACTTTTGGTCGTATTCTCTTTCAATAATTAATTGGTCGACAACTGAGTCATACGCGTGTGAGGAGGCATTCATCCAGCCAACGAAACACAGCAGAGCATACTTGCATTGTTGATTCCAAACGATTGTGGAATTTGCATACACACACACTCACACATACTTGTATGTAAATGTTCAAATGATTTTTATGAAGACGTTCGCACTTGCTTATAGTTTTGCTGTGTAACATATTGTTTTTGTTGTAAATTAATTTCGCACAAGTGTCACATAGAACTTAGTTATTTAATTGGCGACAGTTGCTATTTTCGTACTGCTTCGACGTGGCGATGCCTTGAATATTATATGATTATATTGTGTATTCCTGTTCTATGTATCGGAATTTAAGAAATTTTATAAGGAAAGGGAAAAGCAATAGGGCGCCTAAACTGTAAATACAGACGGAATGACATGCTTATGTGTATATAAAAGTGATAAATAAATAATTATTTTTATTTTGAGTGTTATAAATTATAAAATTATTGATAATATTCTTGCTTTTTAATATACAGTGCTGGGCAAAAAATCCGGTCAGTATGAAAATTGAAAATATAAGCTAAAATATTCATTCTAGATAAAACTTTTTAAAGAGGAATTTTTTGTATTTGTAATAAGAGATGAAATAAATTGTTAGCAAAAAAGTATTAATACTAAATTTTCAAGGATGAACTTTTTTCAAATTTGGTCAAATTCTTAAAATTAGGGATATTCAACAAAATTGTTCACAAAATTTAT
Source organism: Zeugodacus cucurbitae (assembly GCF_028554725.1). Lineage (NCBI taxonomy): Eukaryota > Metazoa > Arthropoda > Insecta > Diptera > Tephritidae > Zeugodacus > Zeugodacus cucurbitae. Next base: position 68,127,815 of record NC_071667.1, read on the forward strand.
AAAAATGGTAATATCAAAGTGATTGTTTTTATTTCTTTATTTTTAGTCTATCTAGTAGGAAATATTTCAATCAATACTTTCTTGCGCTTCCTTTTGCCTTAATTACCGCCCTAATCCTTGCTGGTATGGACGAAATGGCATTTTGGAGTAATCCGACCTCCGTGTCATCATACCACCTACTCAAAAGGACGGCTTTAATTACCGCCCTAATCCTTGCTGGTAAGAACGAAATGGCATTTTGGAGTAATCCGACTTCCATGCCATCATACCACCTATTCAAAAGGACGGAATGAAGTTTTTTTGATTCCTCGGCTTCTGTGCGGCTAACTGTTTCTTCATAATCGCCCACAGATTTTCGATCGGGGTTAAATCGGTGCTGTTCCCAGGCCACGTCAACTGATTTATTCCAATTTTTAACATAAAATCGCGTTCCTGTATAAAAACAAGGGAGTATGTCAAAATTAGTTCTGAATGAGATTCACAACAGATAGTACAATTTAAAAAAAAATTTTACGATTTTGGATATGTGACATGGCGCAGTATCATCCTGAAAGATCACGTCGTTTTGGTGCTAATACAGTCCTTCGATGCAGGGTATCAAATTGGCTTCCAGGACTCTTCCTTCAATTAATCCTTTTTAGTCCATTACATTCATTTAATTTAAGAAAAACTCAACGGTGAGGTATAATTTGGGTTATGATATACAGTGGAACTTCTCTAACTCGAATCACCACAAAAAACTTCGAGTTAGAGAGACTTCGAGTTATAGAAATTTTCATTAAAACATAATTTTTTCAAACAACTATAAAAAAGAGATATAATAAAATTTTTTGCCTCGATAGTAAAATTTTAAATGTTGTATTCCCTTTTCGAAAAGTTCGATTTATGGAAGGAAATTTGTATGAAATTTGATTTCTATTGCCAATTCAAGAGTTCGAGTTATGGAAAACTTCGAGTTATGGAATGAAATTTGATTTCTAAACGCTATTGCCAATCCAAAAGTTCGAGTTATGGAGATCTTCGAATTATAGAAGTTCGAGTTATGGAAGTTCCACTGTATTTCAAATAGATTTTATGAACTATTTCGCCGATTGTCATTAAATGGTTTGGCATGAGTTAAACTGAAACCAGTGACAGACAAAGACCTGGAAATGACTCGATAAATCCAAGTATTTACTCTTCGAATGTCCTCTTCAACCCACTCATTTAACGAGAATTGCCTTTTTAATCAACCCATTCAAAACTAGTTTGTTTTCAAAGCTTAAAAAACCTAATTACTCACTAGCATACCTTATCATAGGTTTATAGTATAATACCGTTGGTTAAACAACAGAACAATAGCGTAAATCAATCATTCGCCATAATTTCTATATCCTCTGACTAAATTCATTATCAGTAATGTGACGTACATAAGTATTCTCAAGTTCTTCATAAAATAGCAAAATATTGTATTTAGTCCTCAAAAGAATATATATGTTTATTTCGCGTGCTTTCAAATGAGGTCATTACTCCAAAATATATACATACACACAAATATACATATGTACATTAATCAATAAGTTATAGTTCTGCACTCGCAAATTATTAGACTCTTGTGTCGTAGATACATACATACATATGTATATCATTAGTGACATCAAAGAGACTAAATAAAGTAGATATCAGCAAGATACACATAACATGTACCTATGTATGTATGTATACATGCATATACTAAAATATTTTGGATTTTCGGCAAAAGTTTTGACGTCTTTGCTTGCCACAAAAAGAATACTTGGCATGTTCTTGTCATTCAATGTACATTTCTACATAAAGTTTACGACTTACGTTGTCTTTATACATATGAACATACTTTGGGAATCGTAAATTTGTGGTGTATCTAATTTGTATGCAGACAAATAGTTCATATTACATACATATGTACAATATTTGGCTTTGCTATTCAATAATAAAGAAGACTTTATCGCTATATACTTCAACAAGAATATTAGATTCGGTTTGCTGGAGCACTTTAGATACTAAAATATTGTATTTTTATTATTATTATGAATTATTAAAATTATTTCGAAACATGAAGAACTTATTGAAGAACTCTTCAATATACAACTCTTCAATATACGTATTTGGAATTTATTTGAAAATTAATCTAAATTTTTAGAAATTCATTCAAGCATCTAAATGCATACTTGTTTTATAAAAAATTAATTATACCCTGAACAGGGTATATTAAGTTTGTCACGAAGTTTGTAACACCCAGAAAGAAGCGTCGGAGGCCCTATAAAGTATATATATAAATGATCAGTATGTTGAACTGAGTCGATTTAGCCATGTCCGTCTGTCTGTCCGTCCGCCCGTCTGTCTGTCTGTATATATACGAACTAGTCTTTCAGTTTTTAAGATATCGTTTTGAAATTTTGCAGATGTTATTTTCTCTTCAAGAAGCTGCTCATTTGTCGGAACTGCCGATATCGGACCACTATATCATAAAGCTGCCATACAAACTGAACGATCGGAATCAAGGGCTTGTATGGAAAACTTCCGCATTTTACTACATATCATCACGTAATTTGGTGTGAGTTATTGCTCATAGAAATAATTTAATCTCCAAAAAAATTGTTCAGATCGGTTCACTATATCATATAGCTGCCATACAAACTGAACGATCGGAATCAAGGGCTTGTATGGAAAACTTCTGCATTTTACTACATATCTTCACGAAATTTGGTGTGAGTTATTGTTCATAGAAATAATTTAATCTCTGAAAAAATTGTTCAGATCGGTTCACTATAGCATATAGCTGCCATACAAACTGAACGATCGGAATCAATGGTTTGTATGGAAAACTTCCGCATTTTACTACATATCTTCACGAAATTTGGTGTGAGTTATTGCTCATAGAAATAATTTAATCTCCGAAAAAATTGTTCAGATCGGTTCACTATAGCATATAGCTGCCATACAAACTGAACGATCGGAATCAATGGTTTGTGTGGAAAACTTCCGCATTTTACTACATATCTTCACGAAATTTGGTGTGAGTTATTGTTCATAGAAATAATTTAATCTCTGAAAAAATTGTTCAGATCGGTTCACTATAGCTTATAGTTGCCATACAAACTGAACGATCGGAATCAATGGTTTGTATGGAAAACTTCCGCATTTTACTACATATCTTCACGAAATTTGGTGTGAGTTATTGTTCATAGAAATAATTGAATCTCTGAAAAAATTGTTCAGATCGGTTCACTATAGCATATAGCTGCCATACAAACCGAACGATCGGAACCAAGGGCTTGTATGGAAAATTTTCGCATTTGACGTGGTATCTTCACGAAATTTGACATGGATTACTGCTTAAGGTAATAATATAATCTCCGAAAAATTGTTCAGATCGATTAACTATATAACCTTAATGTTTCTATGAAACAACCCGGCAAAAAAGAATTAGTAAAATGTTTTTTTTTTACTTACTTTTTCTTACGTCTTCAGATTTGCTTAAGCACATAGTTACTAAAAGAAATGCGCCTGTGAAGGGTATATTAGTTAATATGTTCTAAACAAAAATACACCATTAAATGTTAAGCTCCATTATTTCAGCTAACATAGTAATGTTTCCGGTATTATTTAAATCCGTTCTACATTTATAAACATGAGATTTTAACACATCCCCTCCGACCCACCAAACACCCATCCACCCACACAGCGGTGCATACATATTAACAGCATTGAGCAGCTGCGGCACGGCTTTATCAGCGTATACGGCGGAAATGCGGCATGCACGAATGTCAAGGCTAACATTTCTATGAAAAATATTTCCAAATCTTTGCATCAATGTACAAATGTTATTTATTTCGTTGCACAAACCGCTACACTACATACATACACAAACACACACACTCACAAACGAGTGCATGTGGGATTGTTTAGATATTTTAAAGCTGTGAATTTATAGCGCTCCCTTTGTGTGCCCACACAACTGATGCCGATGTCGATGCGCGTACACAAATCACATTCACATATTTATAGCTAGCTACATGTGTGCGCATATGCGCGAGCTTTTGTATGACCAAGAAGACGACGCAGTTCAACTATTTTTTCCTCTTGAACACACACGCAAATTACCAGCGTTTTCAGCGCGTGGAGTGCAGTGACAGGTTGAATATATCGTACAAACATACATACATACATACGTGCGCGCCTAGTTATAATGCAATAATATTATTTTTCGCAGCATTCAAAGCCCAATGCACCCAGAAATACATACATCTATGTATGCGAATATAAGTTTATTGTGTACATTTCTTTGGTCCCATGTGGGCGCACGCTAGTTTTGTGACTCTTCCGAAAAATATATCATTGTAATTACACACAAACATATACACATACAGTTGCAACAGAAATATGAAAATAATATATAAATCAAAATTAAAATAATATACAATTTACATTTGCATTTGTACAGTGATAGTGATAATTATTCATGAAATATTTGAAAGAGTCGTTAAATAATATAAAAGGTTTTTCATTAATTTTTTTAAAGAAAGCCAATTTCCTTATTATAACTTTGATTATAATATACGACAAAATTGACTTTTTTCTGAATATTTGGACACATCAATTTTTCCCAGGAGATTAATCATAAGTACAAAATTACATCCTCCGATTTTCGAAGTTAGCCTCCAAAATTGAAATATTCGGTTTCGAAATTCGAAAAAAATGACTTTTTAAAAAAATTATTATTAATTACAAGACATAGTTACAAAAAATATAAAATATTGAAATGTAATATATATTTTCCTCTTAATTTAATGGTATATAAAACTTTTGGCTCAAGTTTGATCTTCCAAAAAAAAAAAAATCAAAAAATTTCATAGCGAAAAATACTGACGAAAAAGTTTTATACACCATTGAATTAAGAAAAAAATTTGGATTATATCTATATTTTGGATTCTTTAGTATATCCTCTAATTAATAATATTTTTTTTAAAGCCCTTCTTTTCATCTTCGAATCTAAATAATTCGATTTTGGACGCTAACTTCGAAAATCGGAGAATATTTTTTTACCTATGACTCAATCTCCCCGAAAAAATTAGTATGGTCCAATACTCAGGCGAGTGTTGTTCAGTGTTATTATTGAAATATCGTATTTGATCGCCATTTTCGGAATAGTAGTCGTAGATGCTTCTCAAATTTATTTAGCTTCTAAAGTTTTTCATCTTCCATGCAACTATTCTAGCCTGTGTCTAGGCCTCTAAGGTCAATGTTTCATTTTTGAAAAAAATTTTGAAAAATACTGTCAAGTTTTCAGTCCTTAGCTGGTTAACAATGCAGATTTATTCCGGTTTCTGTGGTTGAGATAGAGTTGTGGACCTTTCCAACACGCCCCACAGGTTCCCTGTTCCCTCGAGATCTTCCTTTTCGTCGACTGAGGTCGTTCTTAAAAATATAGCGATAAAAGTGTTCTGTAGGAAGAAAGTGGAATGAGATTTCTGTAACATTTGAGTGAAAAATCCTTGGAGAGGTACGGACATAAGATAACATCCAGTGAGAGTTTACTGGACTTTGTGAGAGAAGGCTCTGTATGTAGCAAAAGGAAAAAGTGAGTTTATATAGTCATACAGAGACCAATTTTGATAATTATAAAGTTATTTTTGATAACCTAGTATATTCCTTTGGAGAGACGGTTGTTTTTTTTAAGTTAACTATCTAAGATTTTAGACTGTCAGAGCCGTATCAATACTTCTTTATTCAACATTTAAGAACCAATATATTTCTAGTTTAAAACTTAGCTGTAAAGTTTTTGTCAACAACTAATTTATTTACAACAACAACAATATTATTCCTTACATGGAGTCCTTCCAAAATTCGGTAACACTTTAGTAGTATTATCAACTGTAAAATTTACTTAAAACCGAAACGAGCTACATATATTTTATTCAATTTCATATTATATTAGACCGTCATAACCTCAACATCACATAGGACAAAATAATTTCAGACAAATTAAAATTGCATGTCCGCTATTCGTACATTTTGTGAACACTGTTAATGCATATCCGTTTCGGCGAATGGAAAATTAACTACTCTATATCCACATATGATATGTATGAATGCATCCAATAGCAGCAGGTGCATGCAACGTGAGACGACAGTTGCTTGCTGGCAATTATGATGAAAATTACCGCTGACAGACATTCAAACTGTCAAACATGCCAAAAACAAAGCGCCACCAGCAAACCAGCAATTGTAACAAACGAATTTGTATTGCAAATGTCAATGCAGTGTGACAGCGCATTGTTGTTGTTGATGTTTTTCACTTAATGTGTTATTCATATTTTTTTATTATTTTGTCCACTGCATGATGATGACTTTGGCTCCGCGTCTTCGGCAAGCCAAACTTTTTTATTTTTATTTTATTTTATTTGTGCTTTGCTGCTGCCGCTGCTGCTGCTGCTGTCGGAAGTGGCCAAACAAACCACAGCAATTTGTACGCCGGCTGCGACGCCACTCTTCATGCACTGGAAACTCCTTCATCAGCGACTTTCTAAATAGTGATGGCTGCGATTATTGTTTCAGTTGCAGTCAATGTTGTTGTGGTTATTGTTGTTGTTGTTTGTTATGCTTTTGGTGCTATAGATATAGTAAAATATTGTGATAGTCCAACATGTGGCAATAAACATGTATGTTTGCGCGGTGTTGTTGTTGTTATTGCTACATGCTGATATTGATATCGCGCGTGGCTCGATTGTATTTTGTTATTGTTGTTGTTGCTGTTATGGTTCATGTATAAGCTGATTTGCCAACTTTTGGTGAATTCATTCATAGCGGATTGCATGCAGTAAGTCGTTAGTAAGCAGCAACAACAACAGAAAAGGAACAACAACAATAGCAACTATTGCTCAGCTTTAGTTGTTGTAGTAACAGAATTGCAGATTCATTCTGTTATGCTTATACTTCTAATTTATGTATGTATGTGTTTACTTATTTTTGGTGTTTCTGTTGTTGTATTCTTTATTAGTTGCAGCAGTACCAGCAGCAGTCGCAGCACCTTTCGTTTATTGCATATAAGAAGCATAACAAATATGAACACAATGCGCATGCGCCACACATTATCGCACCTCGTCAATAGCACGCACACACACATGCTTACATTCACACCAACATTGTTGCAGTTAGCAGCACTGCAACCGCTAGATCGCGGCAAATCCAATCGCATCGCTGCACAACGCTTTTCCATCGCTAATATATATATGTATGTATGTGTGTAGTCGCATTTAACGGTTTTACTGCAAATACTTGCATTCACCGCACACTCGTCGCTTGACAGCAGCGGCAGCAGTAGTGCAGCAGCATCGACAGCGGCGTGTGCGCCACATTTTCAATCACTACTCGAGACCATTTCAGTGCTCCGGCAATAATTCCAAGTGTCTGCGTCGAGCAATAAGTGCTGAAGAATCGAAAAATATACATACATAGATAGAAAAAATATTGAAAAATATGAATATTCACAAATGTGAGTGTGTGTGTGTGTAGTGCCAAATATACATACATAAGTGAAGTGTCAAGTGTAACTAGTGGCCACGCTTACAATTTGTAAATGGATTAAATTTTCGTTTTACACCAATATGATTTTTTTTTTGTTCTGACACACACACTTACATACATATGTGCCTATATGGTGCGTCTCGGGGCCATCGCGTCAATTGAAAATTAAAACTTTATGTAAATTCACTGTTTCTCTGTGTTATAACACTTCCATTTCAAAGACGTTTCAATGTTAAAATTAATATAAATTACAATCAGAATTTTCGTAAGTGGGCGCCGTTGTAAAACTTGTGTGCAGTGCATTTGTTGTGATGACATCGTGCGATATAGATATACATACATACATACATATTTATGGCCTAAAATTCACTAAAATACACTGTGCTGCGGCAATTTGTATATACATAAATACAACAATAATATATTCTATAATTTATTCAAATGAGCTTTTATTCAAAACTGTGTGTGAAAAATTGTGAGAAAATATTTTATTAAAGTCTCTAACTAAAATAATTATTAATAATTAAGTATTTGTGTACATATATGAGGAGGTTGTAATTGATTTAGACGATCATACAGACAAACAAATACAGATGAAAGGTAAAAACTGTTTTTTTTTAGAAATTAAGCATAAGGTGCTTCAGTTAAGAAGTATTTTACAGAACAAACTATATTTTTAATTAACAAAAATAATAATAATATTTTATAGAACACAAAAATGAAAAAAAAAATATTTTCTAAATCGGTTGGCTTGTAATTTGCATAAGGGGTTATATGGGTTTCGTGGGTTCAAAAATTATTTTTTGGCTTATTAATTTCTACGACATCTCATGAATATTATCCTAACTTTTCAAGTCGATCCGAATAATAGTTTCGGCGATACAGCCTTTGGAAGGTGTGTGCTCCAAGTCAGGTATTATTGTTACTCAAAACTTTAAACGCGTTTTTCTCGGAATCGTGTTTTCAAAATCGGTGGTCAAATGTTCTCGAAAACTACTCAACCGATTTTGATGAAATTTTGCACAGGTGTTCGAGATACAATTTACTCGTGCTTGAATGAAGGATTTTTTGTTTTTTTTTTTCAATTACAACTATTAAAAAAAAAAAAAAAAAAAATGTCAAGCAAATTTGACCGAAATTTTTAATTTTTTGTAAAAATTTCTGCCAAAATTCCAATTTTTACTTTTTTTGTCTTTCGTTCAAGCACGAGGTCTTACATAAAAAACTTATTTTTGTTTTTCCATTTTGGATGATCCTGTCAGGAGTTATGCTGACAACACGGAAGCACCTTTATTCCGAGGAGTCACTGGAAATGACGTCACAATGGTTTCATTTTTTTTTTTTTTTAATTTCAGAAATTATTCTTTAAATATGTATCTATAAGACAAAAAACATTATAATTGAAAAAATAATTTTTTACATAGAAAAAATTATTGAAAATATGTCTTTTTTACCCGACAAAAGCCATGTATGAGGGTCATCCAATGTGACGTCCAATTTAGAGATTTTTTTTAGAATTTTATTTTTTTCACATGAGATGACCCCGTTAAATTCAAAAGAAAAATAATCATTTTCCTCTTTATGAAAATATGTCATCGAATCTCCGAAATTGTAAGAATTATTATTATTATAAAACTATGTTTTTTAATACTATATTCGAGTTTTTTAAGCCAATTTTTGTTTTAATTTTGTGATTTTTCGGTTTTCGATAAAAGAAATCTTAATGCTTTTTAGTGTTATGTCTGTGCTACACATATCTAAATATACTTTACTGAACATCTTCTTTATTGTTGTACTTTTGTTGTTGTTTTTTGTAACGAAAGAAAAAGTTATTCAAATATTTTTTAGAAATGCTGCTTACCCTTGGTCTTGGTCCTTGGCCGGCAATATGGATTCGTTCTGACTACGTTCATTATTTTGTCCTTAGCCTATTTTATGCACTTTAGGAGTGGCGATTTTTAAAGAAATCGATTGGCAATCGTTGCCTACATTTTGGCGCGGTTCTTAAAATTCGCATAATTTGATTATGAAACTTTAACAATATTGTTTTTCAATTCAGTTAAATCAATTGCCCCACAGTGGATTCAATTTGTATGGATAATGTTTCTGATAGAAATTATATAAATTTTTAGAGCAATATGACTTTCAAAAGTACATTTATGTTCTTCACTTAACAGTCGAAAAAGTATCATAATTTGATGCCATAATTGTAACACCTTCGTTTATATACATACATATGTGTATGTGTAAATGAGCCTCTCCCATGCAAAGCTTGCAACATTTCCCCCCACACACACTCAACAACAACAAAAATTATGTTGTGTCGAGTAATTCAATATGCCTTTTGTAGGCGAAGCAAAGACAAAAACAAATAAAAAAATATGCGTTTTTATGCTGAGATTTTGTTTCGAGTGATTTATGATTGCACCGTCACTACAAGTAGTGTTCATTATATATTTTAGAAATACATTTTCTTCTACTCTTTTATTTATGTACCCCGCATATGCAGGCATACTTCAATCTTCTCTATCTGTGCGCAGCAAACAAAAAATAAACTATTGAGATTGAGATTGACGTGATCCGATAAGTGGTCGTAAAACACTTGAGAATCCAGTACGGAATTCTTCAGCGAAATGAAGAAGTCATTGACGTTTCTTCACTATTTAATGAGTGCCAACTATTCATAATTACTACATACCGCAACAACAACAACAACAACAACAATAGTGAAGTGTAGAAATTTGTGTCAAACAAATTGTTGTTTGTTTTTTTTTATTTTTTACAACATTTACAACAAATTAAAGTTTTAAATGTGTGACTCTAACATTTTTCACTTTAATTTGTGAGTTTGTTTGAAATGAATTATGAATTTTACTTTGAGTTTATCGTTCAAGCTGGTTTTGCAGTTTTTTCAACTTTCTATGTTCTTCTATTTCGCCAACATTTCACTTTCGCTTGCTGGTTTGGGTTTCATATTTTTTACGATTTTACATATGAAAGAAGAAAAGTTTTTTTTTTTGCAAAATAAAATCTATTAAGATTGTCTCTTCGTTGATTTTAATTCATTATCATTGATATTCTTCGAGATCTTAAGCCCGCGGCATCTTATGAATATTCTAATTAAGTTTAATTTATGCTTCTTATGAATTGAAGAGTATTTTTTAATGAAATAAAATGCACGAACGAAATTGTGTGGTACAATCATCTACTTTAGAAGGCATGACCCATTCGAGATGTCCGTTACATAACGGGTTCTAAGTACAAGGCATCCTGGGAAAACTGAATCTTATATCGTAAATTCATCCGTATATTTCAATGTGACTCGGCTGCAGCTTTTCCACGTTCAACCTCATAATTCTCAACGTGTTTATTCCTAAACCGAAGATATCTGAAAGAAAATCTGCTCCACCCTTATATTCCTATTTTCTTCGATTTCAGTAGTACATAAACGATATCAATAAAGTAGAAGCTTATACTTATTAGTTCATTAATCAACTAAATTTGACTACACATTACTGTTTCCTACCATTGTCTATCCTACATATTGCTGCTCCGCTGTATGTAATCGTCTAGGCCTCTAAAAAGTCTAAAATGTGTTTAATAGTTAAACTTCTATAATATTTGTATTTATTTATAGCTTTATGTCTTATGCCTTGATGAGCGATCTATTGTGAATACACATACACGTATATATCGCCTGCGTGCCTATAAGTACTCTTTAATGACACATTTATGAGCGATGAAGTGATTAGTATTTTTATGTTGTTATTTTTCAAAATTGGGAACGCATCAAGGGGATTTTGAAACGAAAACTAAAAATATTTCTTTCGTGTGGGATACTGGGGTTTTCAATTGGACGGGTGCGATGTTGGGATTGTGTATATGCAAGTGGGAAAAATTTGACTGTTTCAATCTTCATTATCTGTAACTCAAAGTAAAGCCAGCTGTAGATAATTATTTTTTGTTTCGAAAATCGATGGAAATTTGTACTCTATGTTGCCTTGTCTATATTCTGAAGTAACATAGATTTTAAAAAGATCCGATGCTTATATCCCACGTTTTCACTGGGGTTTCAGCTTCGGTCTTCTATGGGAGTAAGATATAATTGACACCTATTTCCCATAGAAGACGGAAGCTGAAAATCCTAGGAAAACAGGGGATCTAACAGCCGGATCTGTTTTAAAATCTTTGTTGAGATAAAGTAGTGTTTAAAGAAGAGTTGAACCTACCTATAATAAGAATAACTCCTAAGGGACGAATAAAAATTACTGCAGATGTTAAGTCGTATATTTAAATCTCAAGTCAACTCGAAAAAAACACGCCATTCGATCCTCAAGGTCCAATTTCCTGGTATATTTTGGAACCAAAAATAAAGTGATTCGTAGAGTTTCTCTTCATATTTTATGTGTGGATCCGAACGTTACCGGGCTAATTGAGAGTCCTACGGGTCGAAACCGATTCATGACGACTAACGACTGAGAACGACTAAAATTAGAACGGAGTAAAAAAGTTGGATAGCAATAGCAAAATCTCTAAAGTTTGTATAATCCTCAAGAACTCGGCCAAATATCTTTCTTCTGCTATCATTAGCCCATCCCGCTTATCTGACCCTTTGATATGACTCTTCTTCTACACTATACCATTTTCAAGCATTTTTTGTTTTGTATGGGTGTGAATGACTAATGCGAGTGAGCAAGCATAGCTGTAAGTTGCAGCGTAGCACTCTAGTACTCTTGTACATGCTCGGGGTGCATTCAATTGAAATGAGTCTTACTCGTAACTAAATAAGATCAATTGCAAAAGGAGGAATAAATGAACGTGTGAACTCATTTAAAAATAGCCACAACATACATATACATACTCGTACCTACCCATAAACATACATACTAACACGTTCTAATATCGCTCTTTGTTTGCATTACAGTTGCCATTGCAACGTCGGTGGATATGGAAGATTAGACTGAATCGTGCAGCTAACGCTCGAGACGCGTGCTTGTGCGTTTCTCTTTTATTGTTTCTTCAACGAAATTCGACTGAAATTGTACGAAACGCATAGAAATGTTTTCCTCAGCATCGTCAGCACACACACATCGCGGCAATAAGCGCGAGGCCAAATTGAATGCTACAACCGATTTGGATGATGACGATGACGACAGCAGCATCATTGATGACACCGATGTGGATGTAAACGTCGACGTGGACGTCAACGAGGTACCCACACAGAAGCCACATTTTCTAGACGATGCCATGCCGCCACCCGAAATGATCGCCGACTTCGAGCGCGTGCTAAGTTTTGGCGTAAAAAAAATCGATGGTGGCACACTTGCAACAGCCGCACCTAGCAGCGGTGAGCAATTGAAAATGGATAAAAAGTATGAACGCGACGGTGAGATTAGTGACTATGAGTTGGCCGCGAGTGGCTATACAAAGAAAGAGTTCACACAGGATGACAATACGTTGAATCTGCCAAGTGGCATTGGCAAGAGCACATTTTCGAAACCAAAGCATTTTCTCGATGAGAATCCCATACCGCCCGACTACATGTTGCTGGCGACCGCCGCCGACCATGACTTGCGGCGCGAGCACCGCAGTCTAGACCGCAATTTCGAGCGGCAAGAGGAGCAAGAGTCCGCACTAATCGCTGGCCAACTGATGAAGAGCAGCAGCAGTAGTGGTGGTGGTGGCCGCAAGAGTTCACTGGATCGTGGCGGTTATGGAGGCGGCGGCGCACACAGTACTGGCAGTCACAGCGGCAGCATGTCGAGCTCGCGTACTTCACGTGAGCGCAACAAGGAGCTCACTTCCTCGTACACATTGTCACGTTTTCTACACAGCGCCGAAACGCCATCGCCACCACCGGCGCTGCAGCGTAGCATACCGAAGGGCGGCGCCTGGGCGAGCAGCAGTGGCAGCGGTAGTTGCAGCTTTGACAGACTTTATGGCAGCTTGCCAATGGCACATGCCAGCGGCAGCACTAGTGGTGTTGGTATTGGCGACAGCAACTGCGCGTTAGGGGTTGATGACATTGTCGACGTCGACCGGCTGGGTCCAAAAGTGGAGTGTGTGTACTCGCTGCTCTCAATGTTGGGCTCCAATGACCCGTCGGAGATGTCAAAGAAATTTCTTGAATTGTCGCGCACACCAGAAACATGCAGCGCGCTACGACGTGCCGGCTGTGTGCCGCTGCTCGTGCAGATGATGCACTCCGATGGCGAAGATAGTGTGAGAAAGTGCGCCAGCATGGCGTTACACAATGTCGTGCACAGTCATATGGATGAGAAGACGGCAAGGCGTGAAGCGAAAGTGTTGCGTTTGCTCGAACAGATATTGGACTATTGTAATTTCTTGAAGACGCTGCTGCAGAGCGGTGGCGAAGCGATTGCCGATGACTCTGAACGGCATCCGCTGGCGGCGATATCGTCATTGATGAAGGTGAGCTTCGACGAGGAACATCGTCATGCTATGTGCGAACTAGGTGCACTGCAGGCAATACCGAATTTAGTGCATTTGGATCACGCTGTGCACGGACCAAAACCGGAGGATCAGTGTTGCAATTCCTTGCGTCGTTATGCACTAATGGCGCTTACAAATCTCACATTCGGCGATGAACACAACAAGGCCTATTTGTGTAGTCAGAAGCTGTTCATGGAGGCTTTGGTGGCGCAACTGGACTCGGCACCGGACGATTTGCTGCAGGTAACCGCCAGCGTATTGCGTAACTTGTCATGGCGCGCCGATAGCAATATGAAGGCGGTGCTGAATGAAATTGGTACGGTGACGGCATTGGCGCGTGCCGCTATGAAGAATAAAAGTGAGAACACACTCAAGGCGATTTTGTCCGCCCTATGGAATCTGTCTGCGCATTGCAGCACCAATAAGGCGGAGTTCTGCGCGGTGGACGGCGCACTCGCCTTTCTCGTCGACATGCTCACCTATGAGGGGCCCAGTAAAACGTTGAAGATTATCGAAAATGCCGGTGGTATACTACGTAACGTCTCTAGTCACATCGCAGTACGCGAACACTATCGACAAATATTACGCGAACGCAACTGTCTCTCAATACTACTGCAGCAGTTGAAATCCGAAAGCTTAACGGTGGTCAGTAACTCTTGCGGCACATTATGGAATCTATCGGCGCGTTGTCCGGAGGATCAAAAATTCCTGTGGGATAACGGTGCAGTACCAATGCTCCGTTCGCTGATACACTCCAAACACGCCATGATCTCAGAAGGCAGCGCCTCGGCGCTCAAGAATTTACTCAACTTCCGACCGGCAGTGCAGAGTCAAAATCAACTGGATCCAATTGCGCGTTCGATGGGTCTACGTAAGCTGCCAACGTTAAATGCGCGCAAACAAAAAGCGTTGCAACAAGAACTCGGCGGCAAGCAGCATGCTGAGACATGTGACAATTTGGACATAAGTGCAAATGGTGGCATAGTCAAAGAAGATGGTCAACTGTTACAACACACCACTTTGAGTGTCGTAATGCATGCGCACCGGCAGCGCTATGCCGCCGCAGCGGGTAGTGCTGTGCCACCAGGTACTTCGGTGCGACTCACACGCTCCGCCATGCTCACCAAGAGTGAAAGTCGTGACTCAGTCTTCTCCGCAAAGTCGGATACTGCTTACGAGAATTTGATGCGCTCCCATTCGGCGTCGGATGCCAATCGTAAAAAGTTGCCATACGCGGCAGCAGCTGCAGTGGCCGTTTACTCGCTTGAAGATGATGCGGAGCCCACAGATGTAGAACAGCCCATCGATTACTCGGCCAAATATTGTGAGAAAGATGCAAAAACACGGGACGAGCGTATGACAAAGCCCTCAGCTGGCTGCAGCAACAACAGCAATGTCACATATCAGGAAACTGACTTGGATCAGCCGACTGACTTCAGTTTGCGCTATGCCGAGCATCAAATTGAAACCGAACTAGATGTGTTACCCTCTGAGCGATCAAACCGCAGCAGTAAAATCACATCCCGAAGTAGTGCTGCAGCGGTCAACTCGGCACCACCGAATCGCACACAGACAGCCGTAAATGATGGCAATGAGATACTGCTGATACTCGAGGACACCGTTAAATGCTACCAAACGGAGGATACACCTTACGTCATATCCAATGCTGCGTCAGTTACGGACTTACGTCAAGCCGTAGTCAAATCTGAAGCCACCGGAACGTCAGCTGTCTCTGAAAAACCAGCAGAGAAACCGAAGAAATACCAAAGAGTACAACAGACGCACAACAATGCCGGCGCACAAGGCAGTACCGCATATGGCTCGGGCTCCTACACCCCAGAGAAGCCGATCAACTATTGCGAAGAGGGCACGCCCGGTTATTTTAGCCGTTATGAATCGCTCAGCAGTCTTGAGGAATCACCGCCAACACAACACACACAGAACAAAGAGGTAAAAGTGCCACAAACTAAAACCGACAGCAACAACTCAGCCAAGAAGAGCAACAGTGAACTCGATGCTGATTTAAATTCTCACACCCGGTTGACGCACGTCAACGTCCCTGCCGTACAAAGTAGTGGCAATGCTACCACGATGAATTCAGCACAAGAAACGCCGCTTATGTTTTCACGTCACAGCTCGATGGATTCGCTGGTGGAGGAAGGTGAAGATGAGATTGGAGTTTGCGATGACAAGAGTTCGGTGGTTAGTGACTTCAGTCGCCTGGCTAGCGGCGTCATTTCACCGTCGGAAATTCCTGACTCGCCTACACAGAGCATGCCACAATCGCCACGTCGTAATAGCAACGCTGGACAAGTGAACAGCAGCGGCGGCAGTGGCATGGGTGCATTTCTGTCGGGCGTTTCGCCAATGGCTGCGCCACGTGGCACCGCCGTGGGCATTGCTAGCGCTGCTGCTGGCATTGGGCTGCGCGGTAATATTGCTGTGGGCGAGGAAACACAGACCAAAAGACCGCTGCGTAGCGTATTCGAAGATGATCTGAGCACTTTTAATGTTGAGAATACGCCGGCGCAATTCTCGTGCCGCACCAGTCTGAGCAACCTGAGCATACTGGATGATGAAAACAGCCTGCCGCCATCGAGACAAGCCATTGAGGGTGAAAGCAACACTCAACCCGCTATCGTGTCCGAAGGTTTGTTTACATTGCTTACGAATACTCATTTTAGTATGACTTTCATTTTAATGTTTTCTTTACAACAGGTGAGGAAGAGGAATCGGGTAACAACATCGACGACATATTGCTGGCCAATTGTATCAATATGGGCATGAATCGCACAACCATAACAGCTGCCGCGTCGAAGAAATCAATGGCGCGGGCAGCACGCACTCAATCCGGAGGAGACACACAGTTACCCGCCGATGAGCCGAAGCATTACTACACCGAAGACACACCGGCGTTGCTCTCAAAGGTTGGTAGCAATACAAATTTGTCAGCAATATCCATCTGCTCCAGCAATAATATGGATGAACTAAAGGAACTGCAAGCACCGGCCACAATAAGCGCCAACTCTGATAACAGGCACTCGCTTACTTTGTCCGACGACGTATCATCTAATGCGTCGGAGAGCGGTGCCACAGGGCAATCGTTCGATTTGTTGCAGCAATGCATTGAAGTCGGTATGAAAAAGCCGAATACGCAACCGAAGACACTCTCAAGTGAGGCCAGCGTGCAACAGCGACCGCTGCGTCCATCACAGACGGCCGATCCCATAGCCATGCTACGACGTGGTGGCAACGTGTTGCCGCCATATTTGCCTGTATCCGATGAGATGAGTAAATATTTGGTGGAGGATTCACCTTGTAATTTCTCTGTGGCCTCGGGTCTATCCAATCTCACTGTGGGCTCTAGTTTGGTGGGACCCGCTGTACAACTAAAGGGCAACAAAACGAGGTTAGTTAGTAATATTAAATTATTTTTGAAAAAATATGGTACCGTTCTGGTAAGCAGTATGAGTTTTTACTTTATTTATAAGTTTCAAACACTGTTTCTAGAAAAACTCGATAACTTGTCAATCTATATTTATTATCTGTTTTCTCAAACATCAGCGCTGAAAACTCTCCTAACATGCCTGCGACTGCAGAGGCTCCGCCGGCTATTGCTGTGGCGCCAGAAGAGGGTGCACGTATGGATCAAAAATGGCAGGACGATTCGCTTAGCTCGCTGTCCATCGACTCTGAAGACGACACGAACTTGTTGAGTCAGGTGAGTAACGAATTATAACCAAAACCATTTTCAGTGCACCGAAAGTTACAGCAACATTTCTTGTTATTTATTCCTCTTGTCCAATCCCTCAGGCTATTGCAGCTGGTTGCAGTAGACCCAAATCGAATCTTGGTTTTAGTAGCACATCGTCTACCAACAACAACAATAACAACAATCGCAACAAGCGCATATCACTGTCCGCTTCACAGCCCATACCCATCAATGCGGCCACCTCGTCATCCTCTCTGAATTCGAGCTCCACAGCGCGACACTACCAACGACAGCAACAACATCCAAATGACCGCAGTGTCGATCATACTTCCAGCACAGCACAGCGTTATCAAAATGGAAATGACTCGTACAGTTCGGTGGATTCGAGTGACTCCAACGATAATCAAGCCAAATCACTTTTCGAGCTGTGCATACGCACCGGCATGCATAAGCCTACACGTGAAGCTGGCAACCATCGACGCCAACAGCTAATCAGTAATCGACGTGGTGGGAGCAGCACCACGCAATCGAATCCAAATCTCAAGCAATTCGATTCGTTGCCGCTGCAATTGCACACGCAAACGAAACCGACGCCAATGCCGACCAACGTCGCCACGGCATTACCGGCCACAACAACAACAGTTAATCGCCATTTACGCGAACGCGAGCGCAAAGATGAGAAACTACTGCTGGAATGCATCAACACCGGCATTTCGAAGAAGATCGGCAGCAGCGCTAACAGTGGCAGTGGCGGTGTCAGTCTGGGTGGTAGCACTGCTACGGCTGCGACTGCTGGCCGGTACGCAACCGACAATAGCGCACATTCAATGTCTATGCCAATATTTAATACGGGCGATGGCAGTCACAGCACTGGGACCGGGTCAAAAAACGTGCTGGCTACGTCTGCAGCTGCACGGGCGCTGTGTCACCCACACGCGGCTACTTTATCCTCAAGTGTGCACAGCACAGCAGCTCCAGACGTAACAAAGACGAACAACACCGGCTACAACAGCAACTCCACCACCATCAACAACAGCAGCAGCAACAACAACAGCTGCAACGACACCAACAACTCGTGCAACAGCGTGAATTGTTGGGAAGTGAGGGACACCAACAACGTCGACATCATAGACGCAGTAAAAAATCAACCAGCGATGGTCACCACCATCATAGCACACAGCGACGCAAATCTTCCAAGTCACGCGAACGCAACAGAGGAACAGAAAACGAACAATATTGGGTATAAGCAAGAGCAAGAACTGGAACATGACGAGCTGAATAGTCCGTCTACTTCGCTAGACAACACTGTGACCAGCGACGATTCAAATGAGTCGTTCATTATAGAGACCACAGTTTCGTTGGAAATGCGTCAATCGCGTACTTCGCCGCCACTTACCACATCGCAAAAACACAAAGATCCCGATTTAATGTTAAAGTCCGTGGAGCGGCTAACATTAGAGTTCGTCTCTTCAGCCGAACAACTGCGCACCAACGCCACCAATGTGGCTGCGGATTGCAGTACCGCTGAGCAACAGCGCGTGACATCTGTTGGCACCAGCATATCCATTGGCGGCCACTCGAACTCCAACAACACCTGGAACGAGGACACCTGTCCCAATGATGATGTCTCGTTTCCCAGCGTTAGCGTTACAGCGCCCGTTGTGGCTTCGTTAAATTATGACGATGACGAGGATGATGATGACGCAGATCAGGCAACCGAAGCGGATCACAAGGACCTGCATGATTTCGCTGAAATTACACCAATAAATGAGGAGCAGCCGCAACCGTCCCTCTTACTGCTTGAGCGCGCTGAAACCGCTACACAGCCCAGCTCACTGGAAACTGAAACCGAAACTGACACATTGGTCAATGATGGCCGCAGCCTGGATATACCTTGCTATAATGCAACGCAAGAGTCGACCACCAGTAGCGGCATAAACTTCCAGTTGGGCGGTGCTGTACAATCAGCAGCGCTTTCTTTGGGTGGCCATCATATGTTATATGACAGTAACTGCAATGCGGCTGCCGCAGCCGCACAAGCCGCCGCCGCGGCCGCTGCTGCAATGACAAACTCTACCATCATAGCCAATGAAGCGCGCGCCTTAGCTGAGAATCTACAGCATGGCGGCAGTGTGAGCGCTGATGATGACGAGAGCATTGATTTGACATTCAGTATCAACAGTTTGGATTTGGAGAACATACGTCCACCCTCGGGTATGGAATCGCTCAACATGTCTGGCTACTACCAGCAGGAATCGCAGTCGAATGCTTACCACTCGCTTGGAGTGCTGCAGCGTCGTAGCGGTAGCACGCCGCAGAGTCCGCAAATGATGTTACGCTCACCGAAGTTTCCACGCAAGTCGCTGCCGCATGGTTTGGTGGCGAAACGTGCACTGGGTCAACTGCCAGCGCACCTCAGCGGCAGCGCGGAAAGCGTAAATTCGAGTTGTAATATGTTGGAGAACATCAAACCGCCATCATTAATGGACGAACTGTTGGACTCCATGATAAGTGTGGCTAGCATTCAATCGGAGGTGGCAGACGGAGAATGCAGCTTGGCTACCACACTATCGGCTGCTTCGAATTATGAGACGGCGGCGGGTGGACAAATGGAGTGCGGTGATTATGATGATAATACCGTTACGCTGCAAAGTTGCTGTGAAACCATGCCACACGATATGGATGTAGAAGAAAATTCTTTCCACAGCGGTGCTGGCAGTACGCCGTTGCCAACCGACGATTACGAATTCAGTTCTGCCGAGTCTACGCCACAAAAGTCGGCTGCTTCACCAACGCCGCCAAATGGTGAAAAACGCACACTGACGCCAAAACAGAAACGCAAAGTGGCCAAAGACCGCTATCGCACCTACACGATATCCTCCACATTGGCGGCGAGTGAGGAGGAACGCCAGCGTTTGGAACTTGCTGAGGCACAAATGACAGACGAGACGTTGCAGATCGAAATCATCGAAACGGAGGGTACCACTAATGGCAGGTGAGTCTTTATGAGTTACCTTGGAAAACAATGCCTACAATTAGGCGCATGTTCAAATTGGCACATTTGCGAACAAAGACACATACATAACGGTACCGATTATATAATTAAATGTTTTCTTGTTTTTATTTATGATTTTAATGTTACGTTACCACTTTGATTGCAGCTCCATCAGCCGCCGACGAGCAGATGCCGAACGCTATCGAACCCAAACAATTGTCTATACAACTGAAACCACAACAACAACGACAACCACAATCAGAAGCAATGAATTAGAAGCGCAAGAGTTGAACGCAAGCGCAGACGAATCGGCCGGACCGTATTCTTTAACTTCCACAGACGACTGCCCTTCGGAAAATATGTCTTCGTTACGCGAATTGACACAAAAGTTCAAATTCATCAATATGCCCATACGCACATCGAAATCCGCACCAGAAGCCGAAGCTACTGAGGTAAGAGGCGCACCCGATAGTGGCGACTGCTTAACCAGCATGGAATGCGATCAAAATTCCGACACCGAGTCGCGCCATGATCAGCAAGAAACATACAACAATGTAGAAAATTATGATGACCAAAGTGAAGAAGACGAAGAAGCATCTGAGGATAGCGAATCGGAGGATAAATCTGTCGTAAAGCCACCAGCACGTGCGCGTATCGCCAAACCCATAGAGATACCTGACATACTAACGGCCGCCAATGCCGCTGATGAGCAGGCGAAAATAGTGCGCGGCCGCAAGAAGCCGACCTACATTTCACCCTACAGCATACAATACCAGCGCAACATATCGCCACAAACACGCGTCGCCACAAATAAAACACTGCCGCAGCAGTCAACTGCGACAACAGCACAAACAAAGACAGCCAGCACACGCTTGGCATCACCGAAAAAAGCGCAGACTCAAGCCAGCGCGGATACAAAATCGAACGCGGCACAACAAGCGGCAGCGCCACCTTCACTCGAACGACAGGGCACCTTCGTACAAGAAGAGCCAACGATTGCTACATGCCAAGTGCCAGTCGTTGTGTCGGAAGTCAAAGCGGCGTTACCACCAAAGACAGCCACAACAGCGGGCGGTAGTCCACAGCGTTCTTCGAAATTACCAACAAAACGCGCAACAGCCGCGGCCGCTTCCAAAACCAACACAACGCTTATACAACCAGCCACTACACGCAAAATCCCAATTGCAACCAAATCCAGTTCCCCCAAACATCGTAAAGTAACCGCCACCATTGGCGCGGCGACAAGCGCCGGCATGCCGCAGCGCTCGAATAGCAACGCGGCCATACGTGTGACCAGCAGCGCGGCGCGCATTACACGTGTCTCGGCGACAACGCCACCAACGCGCAGCAACTCCAACCTGAACAGTCGCGATAGCGCAGCAACGGCGGCGGCGACGGCAACCAAGAACGCGGCAGCGAAAATCAATCAAGCGCAAAGTCGCATCGCCAATATTTGGAAGCGCGTAAATGACGTCAAAAGCAAGCAGCAGGAGCAGTATAAAGCGCCGCGCGTCAATGTCGCACGCGGCACCACGGCCGTGGTGAGTAAGTTGAAGTCACAACAAACGAAGTCATCGCCCGCGTTAAATGCGCCGAAGACGATGTTGACACAGCGCACGGCCACCACAACGCAGCAGCAAACACAACAACAACAAAAGAAGCAAACGCTCATACGCAGCTCAACATTTGATAACACGCCGAATGGCGGCGTCGGTGCGCTCCAAAATGTGCCGCCGAAAGTGGCTGTCAATGCAGGTGCAGGACAGCGTGTCGGCAGAAAATAAGTGAACGCGTAAGATTTTGCGTGAAAGTGCAATTAAACACAATTTCAAGTATTGGAACATTCAATTGGCAGGCGGCGCTGGGTGTAATAGTAATATTATATATAGAGACGAAGTGTGCGACGCGTCATAAAAGTATTGTCTGTAATTCGCGTAACAACAATAACAACAACAAGCCACATTGTAACGACTTTTTAGCAAATCAATCAAATCAGTTAGTCAAAACTAAGCACTTAAGCGCATTTAATAAGTATCTCTTTAAGTTAGTCTCTAAACAAAGTAGTGAAGTAAATATATAAAGCAAAAAAGAAAATGAAAATGAAACAAAAGCAAAAAACACGCTGAGAAAAGTTAACGAAATGTACGGGAAAGCTCTCACACAAGCCACAATTCGTTTGGGGGCGTTTAATATAACTGCAATGTAGGCCAAATTACGAAATAGTTTAGAAAATACGAAGAAGAAAGGGACAGCGCAAAGTAGTCAAATATGTACAGTGTGATGTACATATATATATTTGTATGTGTAGATAAGCATATATGAAATATGCTCACGAAAGCAATGAATTTTGATAAGAGTTAACGGTAAACGTACGTTGCATACAACGCATATATGCATGTATATGCTCTTGCTTTATGGCTATCGATTGGAATTGTATGTGTTTGCATAAATTCTTGCCAGAGAGAAAAATATAGCAAGAAAAATGCGTTCTAAACATAACCAAACATTTCTTTAAAAATATTAATTCTTTAAAAATCATAATTATTTAAAATTACATTGATTTTGATTTTGTTACTAATGTTTGTAATTAAATTTTGCGATTTTCTAGTTTGAAAAACAAAAAAACAGTTACTGTCTTATCAACACACTCGTTTTAAGCTATTCGTGTATATGTGTACAGTCGGCTGATAAACGAAAGCTTAGTCACTTTTCATGCGTTGAACAAAAACTAATTATCGCTAAATTAATGATTCACCATAAATTTGATAAATATTCAAACTGCCAAAATTTAATTGCTTCCGTAATGGCGAACGTGTCTTCGTTGACTTTGGTGTACGGGGAAAAAAAACTTATTTTCCACATTCGTTAATAGTACTTTGCTTTTGTGCTTATCTATATGACTCTATAAATATATTTAAATATGAGTAAGGCTGATATTTGGCGTAGTTACATGGGCAGGCATATTTTATACGGTTTATTGCGTTTATTTGGTACAGCTTACTTTTTTTGTTTTAAATAACAGTGGCGCTTTGTTGAAAGCAGAAATTATGAAAATTGTTGTATTTGCGATCTTAATGCTTGATTTCATCCAACATTTTTAGATGTTAACTGACTTCAAAAATTGAAATTGCAAAAAATTTTAGAAAAAATTGTTTTATTTTGGAAATTGCAAAAATTTTTTTTAAGTTTTGTTATTTTCATTTTTCAAGTTTGATAAAATTTTTAAAATGTTGTTTGAAATCTGTTAAAAAGCAATAAAGTCGTATCAAATGCAAAGGTTTAACTTTGGAAAAGCTTGATTTCTAAATATTTGTGTATTAAAATTTTGTAGAAATCAAGTTTGCAGTTTCAAAATTTTCGTAGTAATGCGTGAAAACATTGAAGAATTAAAACTGATTTTAATGGTTTTTAAATGTTAAATTATTTAAAATCATTTTAATTTTTCACAAATTCGCGTTTTTTAACTGGCGCTCAACAAAGTTGCTTAAAATACAACAACAAATAATATCTCAGTGTTTTTAAAATATTTTGGCTCGTTCATTTTTGAAATATATTTTTTTAGCTTAAAATCATGCTAGTGTGCATACTACAAACGGCTGCTTATCATTGATTTATTTTGCAGACTTTAAAATTGAAAATTTTTGTACAACAAAAATATAAAAAAACTTTACTGCAGAAATTTGTTTTTGTTTTTGTGGCGAATATGAACTGTAAACAGCAAATATCGAGTTATTAAAAAAATGTGGAATTACGAAAATTTAAATATTTTCGAAAAATATTATTTACTTGCATTGAGAATGAATTTTAAGGCTTGTAAAATAATATTTTTTTACAGTTATTATTTGTAATAAATAAATAAACTTTGATTTAAAATTTCTAATTTTTTATTTAAAATTTTCTTTATTTATTTATTATAAATATGCTTTAAATATTTGTTTTTTCTTTTTTATTTATAATGAAAACTGAAAATTTGCTTATTTATAGTTCAATGCGTTATAAAATCTCTCTAATTGTGCATTAACATATTCCATCACTGCACTTTAAACATTACTACTTTACATAGACCTACATACATACATACATACTTATATATTTACTTTGCTGCTAGTTAGCGTTGCTTAATAACTTACTCTATAAGCGTTCACGAATTTTTCGTACAAACCAAATATTAATGTTTAATTTTCGAAAAAATCGTCACTTTAGTCTTAAGCCAATATAGTCTTCTGTTTAATTTTAAATTACTGTTAATTTTAAAGACTTGAATTTTTTTATACTTAATTACATACAAACATACATATATGTGCGTCTTCGAAGTTTATTGAAATAAATACATACATACATAAATATATATATAAAGAAATGTAAGTTGAAATCTAGTTATGCGTTCATATTTTACTTATAAGCGTCTTTTTTATTTGTAAGATTTCTCTCCAACATATATATTTCCGTTTTGTTTGTGCTAACTAGTACTTGTTGTAAACCATAATTGTATTTAATATTTAATCAATTCACACACCACTCGAATGCAGCTTTCTAAATTATTTCTATGAAATTCGTATTAGAGCGTTGCGTTCGAGCGTCAAAGCTTAGTAGTAGAAAACTACATGTGGCAGCAGTAACTGCTTAATTTACAAATTTATTTTGCATAAAACGTGTAAGTCGACGCAAAAAATCAGGTACTTCGATTCTTAGGCACAAAAAGAATGCGAATTTACTTAGTTTTTTGCAATAAACAAACGATAAAAAAAAATTATCCATTACTTCCATTTATTATATGGCGCATTAAATTATGCATACAATTTTTTTTGAATTAATAATAAAAAAAATATTTAAAAATAAATAATTTCAACGAACTATTCAACTGCCGTTTTATTCATTTTAATGGCGTTAATTATTATTTTTTTTTTCATATAAAAATTAAAAAAAAAATTAGCAATTAGACCAAATCTTATTAGGTCTTTTTAATTTTTCTATATATAACTGTTTGTTAGACAAAAAAAAATATAACCATGAAAAATATACAAATATAAACAAGTAGTGCAAGTAAATAACGTACAGTATAAACAAGTACAGATTTTAAGTAATAAGAATGTTCCTTCAATTCCAATTAATATTCTTACATACAAACAAACATATATAAATACAATAAACACTAAACTATATTAATTACATAACTAGCAGTAATATTTCGATAATACAATGTTGAACAAAAAAAAAACTAAAAATATAGTACATACACACATATACACAACATACAACTGTAATAAAAGTGCTTAATAAAATACATGAAAACCTGGTTTTATTCGCCGAAAACAAATGTGCATTTCATAAACAAAAGGCATGTCTGTCTGTGCCTATAGAATTTTTCTAGAAACGACTGCAGCACATAAAACAAATGTGCGCAAATATAAATATGGTTGACCGTATATTTACAGATTTTTAAGCTTATTGACACGCTGGAGATTAAAAATTATCGCTGGTGCGCCAAACACTTGATTTTACCTACTCTGTGCGACGCGTCTGCTGTTTATATGCCAACGTCACTTCACTTTCTTCCATACAAATATTTCAAAACTTATTTTTTTTATTCCTTAAACTACAAGAAAAACCACTTTCGACCATTTCTTCTCTAATAATTAAAAGAACAGCAATTATTTTTGTACATTTCTACATTTTATTTACAATTACATAATATATTTCATGCTAATTGTATATGTATATCGAGAAAAAAAATCATAAATAATCGTTGGAATAACTGCATATTGTGCAGCAAAAAAAATTATAAAAATAGTTAAAAAAAAAAAAAACAATTACCCTAATAAATTAACTGCATGGCTTGACTCTTTGCTTTGTTTAAAACAAAATTGCCTTGCAGTTATTTACCCAGCAGCAATAAGTTACAATACAGAAGATTTTTATTTTTTTTTTTTTAATTTAAATACATAATAAATTATTTAGTTTCGTTGCAACAAACATGTTTGTTGCTTATTTGAATTTATCGATGTTAGATTAAACTTTCATTTTAAACTATTTGCTAAGGAAAGAAGTCTTGATGTCTGCTCAGTGGTGTGGAAGTAGATAGTTGGTATGTGTGTGTGTGTAATGTGTTTTAGTAGAAACGTTTCCTTGAATTTTTCTCTTTGAAATAGGAGATTGCAAAAATGGCACCGGCGATTGTGACCAACATGCCGAATAAGAGTATGAAGAAAATCTTTGCATTCGACATACCCGGTTTGGGATCTTCTTTGTGTTCGCGTGGCGGTTCATATGTTTTCGCGCGCGGTACAATACTGGAACGCGATGCAATTTCTTCCGGCTATGGAAAATATATATGCACAACATAAACAATAATTTGACACTATTTCATGTATGTAATTCGGCGTTACCTACCGAAACATTTATATCCAGATCGTAAAATTTGACGCCAAGTATATCGTGGCTGTCTGAGAGATCGCCAGTTGTCGCCGATAGACCAAGGAAATAGCCGGTTGGTAATTCAACATCGTTCACCACAAAACAATTCTTCCACTCGCCTTTATTCTCTATATCCGTAGAAATGGAGAGTATATCATTTTCATAACGTATGCTGACGTGTGTGTCATAGTCCACATTGCGGAAACGCACTTCACAACCCGCCAGTTGAGTGTGTGTGCCATCGCGATCATGATCATAGGTCCAGGTGCCATTGTTAATCATAGCACTGAGGTAGGGATGTTGATGCTAATGAAATGCATATGATTTATTCCTTTACAATATATGTGATATATTATAGAATTTCAGCTTACATTATGTGGACCATTGTGATTGCTGTACGTATCTAAAATCACCGCTAAGCCTGAGAAATAATCTTTGCTACCAAAAACAGGCCCTGCTTGCATACGTTCTTTGGTGTACCAAATGGCAAAACCATCTCCAAACAGTTCAGTGCCTTTACCGTGTACTTTGAATGTTACATGCAACTCCCAATTACGTGTCATTACGGGCTGTTGGTATGCAAAAGCAATTAAAAGATCTTCACGCTGATTTTGTATGTAAAGCTTACCGAGTAATTCCAAAGTGCACCGCTTTTAGACTGTAAATCCGGCGTCAGTCTTATGTAGTTACTAGTCACCATAGTGTGACCTAAGAAATCCCAATATGGCAAATTTATGCCAATACCTATAAAAGAAGAAACAGTTTATCAAGTTCATTTGACCTGCGACTCCTTGCTGCTTCTTTGTTCCGTTTGTGTCGTCTTAATTAATCAGCAATCAGTTAAACGAAACTTACCTTGAAATGGACGTATCAATGAATGCTCACGCTTCATGTACTCACTGCTACTCACAGAACATTCACCATTTTTTAAAATAAATAATAGAATTATTGGCAATAACTTCACCAAACTCTCCCAGAACACATTCGACATTTTCCGCAATTTTATATGGAATACTCAAAAAAAAAATTCGCGTTAATTCGACAAATGTCAAACGATCATTTGCGTTTATCTTGAGAATGTTCGGGGAAAGCGCCGGGCAATAGCTTTGTTTGATTTTTCCTTTCGCTTTTTACAAGGTTGCATTCGAGCGACCGTACTTTCTTTTCTTCGGAGTACTCAGAGCAAATCTTCCGAAAAAAACGTTTAGTGTTTAATTGAATAATCTAAAATGTGATACAAGCGGTTTAAAGAGACCAGCTGGCTTTATTATTGTAAAAATCATGAACTCGATCTCATTTTACTTTTCAGTGCCTTTATTTATATATGAGTATTGTTGTTTTTACTTTGTATAAATATATATTTAAAGCTTAGAAATAGTAAATAAAACTAATAACAATACAATTTTATTTAATAATAAGAAATTTTAAAAAAGATTGATCTACGAAAAAAACAATAAAATTTCACGAACATGGTTTATAGTTTTCAGAGTCACCCAGTTATAAATGTATCGATGAGCAATTCTATCGATAAATTCATATAATTTCTGTTAGCAAATCGATATATGTTTGGAACCACTATTGTTTACTGTTAACACTGCTAATAAATTGATCCAACACAATTCAATACTGAGATTATTTATTAAAAGATATGTTAAACAATATAAAAAGCTGAATAATTAGAAATACAGTATAGCGCACGAAAACCACTGGCAGAACAGTAGAGCGGTGGTTAAAATGGATGAGCGAAATTTCCGTTCGAGTTACTATGAAAAAGTAGGATGTTATTCAGTTGAAGAAAAAAAGTCGCTAAATAAACTGCTGCAAGACAATATACGCAATCACTCGAAATTGAAGCAGTTTTGTTTAAGTTATACTGTACCCACGGCGCAACGAGGCCTATTGTGGAGCATAATACTTGGTGTATTGCCACTACACAAAAACTCCATGGATTATATATTACTACAACGCACTGCCGTTTATGAGGACTTGCATCGCGCAGTCACTAAAATGCAATATATCGATCACACCTCACCGAAAAGTAAAGTGTTGCAATCAATGTGGCTTTTGGAGAATGGTCGACTGTTGCATCCGTTAACCGGTCCACCGGACGATGATAATAATTTTATGGAAATTGTTAAAGTACTGCTACAAATATTCGAGGACGATGTGGAGACTTATTGGATTGCCAAAGAGTTTTTTGCATGCACAAAAGGAATAGAGCAAGAATGCACAAAACTGATGGAACTCACACAGACGTTGCTAAAACGTGAAGACATTGAATTGAATAAGTTAGTTTTGGTGTAAAGCTTTTTTTGGCATTAAAAAAATACTAATCCATATATAATCATTTGCAGCCACTTAGAGAAGTTAGGTGTTTTCAATACAGGGGAAATATTAGATAAATGGTACGTGACCTGCTTCGCTGGAGTCATTACGGATACAGCACTAGTTAAAGTATGGGACAAAATATGTGGCGGGTCAAGGAAAATCGTGGTTTTTGTCTTCTTAGATTTGGTTAAAACGCTGAGAAATCATGTCTTGGGTTGCAATTCAATGCTTGACTTAAAAACTCTAATCGAACAGGTATGAAAACTAACAGATATTTTAAATAAATACAAGACTCAAGCTGATTAATTTTAGGTAAAAGATCAAGATGCCACTATAGTTAACAAAGCCATTAAAACTTGGCAAAGTAATAAGAACCACAACGAGATCACTGTACACTGATAAACAAAATTCGTTCGGACTGCGCTTTATTTGACTTTTCTCGTAATCCCTTTTTCAACGCGTACATAACACTTAAATATACTTGAAAATAACATCCTTTTTATCCGCAACTGTTTGCAACTCCAAAGTCACCGGACACTGCAACCAATACGACAAGAGCTCTTCAGTGTAACCAATAAGGAAGTACATCTTTCTCGGACTAATTGCTTGGCGGACAATGGCAGCTATTCTTATCATATTGTGCTGCCGTTTGATAATCACTTCGGATACAATAAGCGCATGCCAGGTTCCAGTCATGAACTTGCGCATAAACAAATCTTCAATAGCCGTCTGGGAGGCGCGCAGTCCATCCAACATAGATGCTGTATGGAGCAATAAATACAAATGAATTATATAGAATATAGTATTTGTAATAAATAATTTTTATACGTACATGTGTTCCATGAGTTCCAAGCTTTGCGATGTGCAATATAGTGGGGCGGGTTGGCCATTTCGTATGTAAGTGCACGATTACGTTTTGTCGTAACACGATAGCGACCGGCTTGCACGCGACTGCATACTGGACTGGTGTGGAATGCAGCAGACGTTGCGGCGATGGCTTGAGAACACAAATTCGTGTTTTCCAATAACTGCTGTGCACACTGCAATCACAAAAGGTGTTTAATATAATTTATTTAATTGAGAAAACTACAATTACCTTCTTTAACAGACTCATTTCTCCCCAAATGGATTTACGAAAAAACGAACACGGTAAACGATCAGCTGTTTATTGTGTCGTAACAAGAAATGTCAAAATGACAGCAAAAAACTAAAGAAAAAATACAAATATTTATCAGAAAGTGCAAAAGGAAAACATCGAAAAGTCAACTTAAATGTCAAGCACAGCAAAACAAAAATAAATGTTTGGGACTCGCCAAATTTGTTTTCATCCAATCTTCCTGTCTGGATATTAATTTTAATTTAATGTACTTTTTCTAACATTCATTAAAAATCTGTGTGCTTTATTGTTTCTATTTGTGGCGTGTTAAAGGTGTTGTGCTGTGTGAGAATATAAGTGCTGTGCTAAAATGAGTAGTTCGCGTAATCTCTTGTTGCGTAGTTCCGAGAGTGAAGAAATCGTCAGTAATGCGTCTAGTAACCTTTTATCTGGTTCCCCATCTTTATCCTCCCTAAATAGATTACGAGACACTTTCCGACGTTCAGAAAGTATTTCGTCGCAAATAAGTGCACTAGTTTCGAATGCAGCTGGTGTGGTGACGGGTTCAAATAATGCACAAACGGGCATACCATCGGAAGTTTCATCAGCTTCTTCCCAAACATGTACGCCCAAAAAACGAAAACCTGGTAAGTTCACAGTTTATTTATATTAATAATATAACTACATTTACCAAAATGCTGACTGCAAGCTGTATCATATCTGTATGTACATACATATGTACAAAATCTTTTTGTTTTCATGCAAACGAGTATGCGTCTATGTTGCAAGATAGTATCAAATCACTGTGATCCAACAGGTGATTTAAAAAATCAAGGTCGTGGCGACCGTCGCGAATTTTTTACAACACAATGAAAATAAGATAAGATATATTTTATGACTCAAATATTTTTATATGCGATTAAATTAGTTATTTTAAACTCATATGGATATTGGGAGCTAATCAGACAACAAAGAAGATATTTTGTATACCTGCATCCTATGTACATGTACATATGTGCTTATGTGAATGTCAACGGATATTTATGTGGATGAATATTGGCTGTATTCAATTACAAGTAGCTGAGTGTCATTACATATTCATATTCCAGCAGTCATTTGTATATGCTACCAGGACTCATTATCTATCCCTAACTATTTTATCAATTTATTTCATATAAATAATCGTATTGGGCAGTGGAAGAAAGCTGGACATTGGAAGCTATTACAATAGTTATGTTTCAAAATAAATATAATCAAACCTTTTCGAAAATATATTTTAATCTGTAACGATTTTAAAGTAATGAGATCTGATTCATTTTAAGGGGTTACATGGGTTTTACGGGTAAAGAAAGGGTTTTTTTTAAATAGTTGTAATTGAAAAAAAATCCTTCGTTCTAACACGAGTAAATTGTATTGTACCTCCGAAACTATTATTCGGATCGACTTGAAAATTTAGGATAATATTCTTGAGATGTTGTAGAAATGAATAAGCCTTTGATTTTTTAAACCACGAAATCCATGTAACCCCTTAAATGAATTGTTGTTTGAAAGTAACTATAACTATTTATGCTCATACAACAATTCTTTAAATACCGATTTTACTAGATTTGTGTCCTAATAAACACAAAGGATTTGAATTTATTTTCAGTCAAAGAGTTATAATCTTAATAGATTTCCCTAGAGGTACGTTTATTCCGTTACAGCAACAATGATATCATCTGATGACCTTCAGAACTTTCCAATAAGGTTTATATCACTATATACAGAAGCTAGAATAACTGAATTTCCTTGAAAGAATTCACTGTTTAATTCTTATCGAATAAAGTTGGGTCAATTTCAGTAACGTAGAACCGGATGCCGTATAAATTGAGACTTAAGAGGCTCTATCTTTCCGTGTTACTCCTATTCAACTATATGTGCATATATCTTATTATTTATATCTTATATTAAAACTTTATATTTGGGATCAAGTTTCTTAAAAAAACGTGCTGAACTTCTAAGATGCATCAGTTAAAATTAAATCACCAAATTGAAGAAAATTTTTAAATTTTGAATAAAGGGTGTTCATTTGGGAAGCAAAACAAATATGCTTTTTGACCATCGAAGTGACAGCGGTGACAGTGGAAAATCAATAATAAATAGCAACTTGAAAATAAATAAAAAATTGCGAGCGAGCTAACTCACCACCGGATGTGAGCGAACGGTGCAAACAAATTGACGACTTCAAACAGAGAGCCGTAAAGGACACAGTAATATACCCTCAAATTGTGAGAATTGAAAGCTTGAAGCAGACAGTCATCAACGAAGTAGCCAGTCAGTCGCAATATAAATACATATTTACATACTCACTCGCATACTCTTCGGTGCAGTATTTGTGAAAACACTGTGGAAATTTGCGTGAAGAATTATTCGTGTTTATTTAAATATTATAAATATAAAAGTGCTAATTACACATAAATAAACAAACGAAAGCACATCAAAACTAGCAGTGAAACTCGAAAAGCAGAAGTTTAATCTACAGCAATTGTGTCTTGCAACGAGCGTGATTGTGGGTGGGGAAGTGCGCTTCGATTTTTCACCAGAGCATATAATATTCGATTAACGCGAGCTATAATTACTTTTCGCAGCAAATATTGTGTGTCTCCAAATAAATAATCGACAAAGAAAGTAAACGTTGTGTTTGTAATCACTTTGGAGTCTGGGTTAATTGTGTGCGGTCCCAGTTGTATCTTTTTTCGAACAATTTGATTTGGCTTATGCGCACCCAATACCCGTAACATGCGCTCCCTGGCTGACGAGACCAGGAAATTGACGTTGAACAACAACAATAACAACAATACGGTTGACCAACAAAGTACACAAACGACTACAGTAGCGGTGGTTGTCAAGCAGTCTAATAACTCGAATAAAGCATACAAGATGCAACAGCAAGTCAACGTTATGACCAGCGCCACAACGGTTGCTCACCAAAAGCAACATGCACATCAACAACAGCATCAGCAGCAACAACAAAAGCACCACAAGCAACAGCAGAACAATAACTCGACAACAATTAGCTTGCCAAAGGCTACACATGCGAACACCAGTGAAGAGATTGCCGGCGGTGTGCAGGACACCATCTATTTGTGCAACTTTCGCGTCTCCGTTGATGGCGATTGGCTGTGCCTGAAGGAGCTACAGGATCTTGACATTGGTCAGCAGCATAGCGGCGGCGGTGGTGGCAACAGTAACAGCGTCTATGGCGTACAACGCGGCACACAGCTGGGCCAAAAAAACAAACGCTATTCGGGAATGTCGAACGGTTTGGATGATAATGGTATATTGACTGTCCGTAACTTGCTGGGTCGTCGTTTTAACGATGCACCCGAACATGTGCACAAGACGAACGGTTCGTCGTCGTCGTCGTTGTCGCACTTGCTTACCGCACGACATGCACATGCAGATAATGGCTTGATTGGTGTGTTTGGTGTTGGTGGTACTGGTGAATGGTCCAATCACCGTAGGTTGCTTTTTTTCAACTAATTTCCATTGCAATATTTTCACATACTACACTCAAACACACACGCATACACTTGCATATGTAAATAGTAGATTCATATGTTTATTTTCGTTTCTAGTTTTACTTGAAACACATTGCATTTTCTTTGGCTTTTTGTTTTTAAATATTTTTTTCGACGCATTTTTGTTTCTATTTTTTTTTTGTGGCAATTTGTCTAAATTTAAAGCGACTACTTTGTGTGTCTCGTACAAATGCTTGGTGCTTGTAAAGTAAACAATACGTAATAGCTACCCTGCAGGAAATATTTTATTTCACTTTAGTCGGTAGTATAAATTGGTTGTGGAAACATCATGGGTTTGCACTAAAGATTATAGAAAGCACATTTGCCTGTGTTATGTGTCGTGTCTCCATAAGCGATACAATATTTTGGACATATTTTCCGACGGTTTCTTTAGTTCCCAATATAATAATATGAATTTCAATTCGACTTTTTTGGTTGTTTCTAATTCGTTTTTCTCATTAAAATCATATGA
Organism: Zeugodacus cucurbitae; assembly: GCF_028554725.1. NCBI lineage: Eukaryota > Metazoa > Arthropoda > Insecta > Diptera > Tephritidae > Zeugodacus > Zeugodacus cucurbitae. The sequence goes on from NC_071667.1 coordinate 68,162,390, forward strand.
ACTACGCATTCCCTACAGGGTTGTTGGCTACCATGGATAATATGTATGTCCATTGTTTGACACCTGATTGCACTTATTTCACTTGCATGAAGGTGATGTCATCCAGCGTTTTACCGTTAAAGTATCCTTATCAAAAGTATCACTTATAGGTACTATAACTGTGCATGTTGTTTACTTAGAAGTGTATGTGATAAATCTCTTAAGAACAATGTATTAGACTCATAGTGCCCACTTACTACATACACATTGTGCTACTAAAAAGCCTTAAATATTTTCGAACTTGGATGAAAATCGTTTAGTTTCGTATTTACAGCAAGGCTTGAGCTTTATTTGGATCGATGAAAGGTGATCAATGAAATCTTTGAGTAGACAGAATGGTTAAGAGCTTCTTATTGAGTAATGATTCATTTAATGAAACATTTTCCATTTCAAAATTATATTGTAAGCTCTGATACGCCAGCCAAAGGTCGAGCTTCATGATTGTGTATTTTTAAAACTTAAACAACGAACTTTTGAAAACACTTTTGAAGACTTGTTCTTCAACAATTTGAACATCAAGTGATCTCTCCTCAATATCAGACGCCATTTTTATAAGAAATAAGTAAGAGTTGTTATTTATTTAGCAAAAAAGTTTGCGTATAAATAATGCAAAAATATACATAAATAAAGTGAAGAAACACTTGCGATAAGTAGGTAATTAAAGAAATAAATACGCTATAATATGGACACTAGTTTATCCAGTAGTGAATTTAAGAGATTTTTATGTGTCGTACATGGTTTCCCAACTGCGTGAACCTTTCGAATGATCTCTGGATGCTGCGCGTTCCGGCTGCGGCACTAAGGCCATTTCTTCATCTTCTTCTTCCCCTTCTTCCTCTTCTCCCTCTTCTTCTTCATTCTGTAATGGAAATATTTAATATTGATTTATTTAACAGTGATACCTTCCTATACACTACTCTTCTTATTGTCTGTCTGTAGGGTACGTTGTATGCCCAAGCGCTTGGTGCTATCCGAACTGGATGAGCACTTTAGCTCTGTACCGCCGGAAAGACGAGATTTTGTCGGTGTTGATTTCGATTTTGCCGGTGCTGCTTTAGATTTCGCTGGTGCCGGCTTGGTTTTCGTTGGTGAGGGTGATGCTGATTTTTTCCGCTTCTTCTCATCTATAGTGACCACTTTCTGTTTGCCTTTTTTCGCTTTCTGTCGCACTTTACTTTCGGGCTCGGACGAGGAATAGTAATCGAGTGATGTTGTTTCGATAATGGGTGCGCTTTCCGATTCCTTGGTGGCACGCTTAGAGCATGGAATGCATTTTGCAGCCGGTTGACAAGCCAGCGACGATGTGGAAGTGGACGCGCGTCGGTCTGGAAAGTTGAAATTGATTAGTTAGAGCTGTTTTATTTCACTTTTTACATTTTTTCTTTGATCTACGTGGTTGTGTTGCAATGACCGATTTCGTTTCGGGCTTAATAACGATCTCTTCATCGGCTGGTTTCTTTCTGCATAGGAAAAAGTTACACCACGCAGGGCATTTACGCTTTTTTTTCGGTGGCTTTGGTTTTGGTTCGGTCTTGCGCCTACGCTTACGATATCTCAATAGCATAGCGACCAGCAGTATGATCAGTAATATGAGCAGTATAAGTCCTATAATGCAACAAAGATACTTGAGATAGTGTTTTTGTTCTTCCGATGTCAACTTGATTAGGGACCCGCCGCCACCATGCTTTCCACCCTTTGATTTACACTTTGTCTTCTTGGCTTTATGTGTTTGATTCTGTTCTGTATGGGCACCATGTTGGCCTTGTTGTGCTTTATTACTCTGTTGAGCTTTAGATTTATCCTTAGACTTATCGCAAATCTTTCTGCTCTGCAGTTGTCTATTGTCGTTGGCGCTTTTCTCAAACCAACGTTTACTGTTGATCATTGTTTGTCTGGCTTTCTCTTTTATCTTGTATTCCAATGCCTTTTGTGCGAGTTCCATGTCGGAAAAGCCATCGTCGCTTTTACTATTATCGCCCGCACCGACAGTGTCGCCAAAACGCGTACCACTCAGATCGTCTTTGCGTTGATTGAGCGCTTGATCATCGTCCAAGTCCAATGCCTTACGGCCTTTCCTCAATTTTTCAACAATCCGCAGTACACCACCCAGACCGGGATAGAACTCCTCGTCGGAGAGATGCGGTTTCAAGTTCTCATTAATCCAAGCTATAAATTTGCAATTGAAAGCTTCCTGTGGCATTGACTGTGATTGATAGCAACGTGTGACCGTTTCATAGAATCGTAAAATCACGTAAGCGGATTTCAGTGATCGGAGATCATAATTGCGACGCTTCCGAAATGGCAACCAAATATTGCTCAAACCATTCTCAATGCAATCGGCCTCCAGTTTTGGCAAAGCCACGAGCATAACATTCTCCTCGCCATCGCTGGTCGGCAACATTTCGAGGCGCGCACAGCCGCTCGGTCCGCCACCAGCACCGTTGCCATCGGCACCACATTCCGAGCCCCTTATCGAGTCCACACGCACATTATCCATTTCCTCAAGTAAAATTGGCATTCTCCAGCCATTGCCGTTAGTGTTCAGAAAGGACTTGCATTGTTGATACAGCTCTACCACACTACTGACCACCCTGAGACTAGCCTTGCCGCCATAAAAGGAATACTTAGCCACTGGCAGCATGTATGAGCGCAAGTAACCGCCAAGCATATCGTAATAAGCACGCTCCACCACCTTTCTCGAAGCGTCGTTCATCCTTTGTATCATCTCATTGCCGTTGTAAAAGTAATTCAGCAGCATATTTAACATATCGTCGTTGAGCAGACATTTCGGCAGATCTTTCGGCAACAAGTACTATAAAGAAATGATGAATTTTGACTTCGCTCTTCATTTATAAAAGCCGACAAGTGAACACACGTTACCTCAAAGTCTCGACGTGCGGCCATCAAATTCAAATCTTCCGGCGAAAAGCAATTCTTACGTGTACTATCGAAAAGATTCGAACCGACAAACTCATTGATTTCCGTATTAGACATATCTTCCTCTTCAACTCTACGTAAATATTTCAGTCTTCTTGTTGGACCTTCCTCAGGTTCGACCGGAAGGTCGTCTAGCTGGCACGTGTTGTCCGCTTCGCAGCCATCGTTGTTATTGAGCACATGAAAATTCATGATACCCTGATTGAACTCGCTGTTAAGATCGGCGGCAAGCTTTAGACCATCCGCGAATTGACTAGGCTGCTCGATGGTACGCAAATCGAAATCGTACACTGGACAGCCGCCTGGACAGAGCAGCATCAGCAGCACTATAGACACACATATTTTCATCTTTTCATTTCAAATACTTTTTCAAAACTGATAAATTCTTGCCGATTGACGTCTACAGCAAATCAAAAGCCCCTGTGATCAATTGAATCGTCTACAGTTTTATGTGTGTGAATTTCGATTTCGATTTTGTTAAGTTTTTGTTGCTTACGCTTTTCGATATTAAATATTTTTTTGTTGCAAGCGAATTCCGTTATGTAAGTAGCGTAGGAATGCGCAAAGGTTTATGGAGGCGAGGTGGCGACAGTCCGACGGAAACGAAAAGAACTTTCATAGATGGAAAATGTTCTGAAAAAGAAACGTTCCCCTTCTTTCATTTATGACGTGAGTCTAATATTTATTTCTGTCAAAGGACCTTCGAAAGTAGTAATGGGACAAAACTGTCGTAATCTCCATTTTTATGATAACATTGAAAGCGCTATGTATCTAACATATTGAAGTGAATGTGGTCTTGTCTAAAACGAGAGAATACGAGTTTGGGCCGATTGTAAGCAATTATCGAGAGTTATTTCTATTTAACACTCCACTGTCATACTCTGAGAGAGACACTCATGTTTTGTAAACAAAAAACTTCCTTCAGTTGCTAAACTGACGTCACAATACCATCGGCATAAACTCGGTATTCTCTCGAGTCGGAGGTGTGATTGTATTAAATAATTTTGAATGCTGAAACTGATCACGTTGATCACATGAATACATAAACCAGACTTTATCGCTAAAAAGCCAATTGAATTTGGCCATAAGTAGGTTTTACAGTGATTAACCGTTACGCATTCGACGGCTTGTACTTTTAGCACGCGATCCAGCCGAAATCGAGCGCAGTAATCTGGTGAATATCTGTAAACTCGTGGTAAAGGAATTGTTAGAGCAATCGCTACGCTTCGGACGCATGTTGGACTCGGATCATCTACCACTGCAGCACTTCTTCATCGTAATAGAACATGTACTAGGTCATGGTTTGCGACCAAAGAAGGTGTGTTTCACTATCACTTCACATCTTCTTAGAGAGTGTTCTCTTTATACAACTAACCGCATATTTTAGGGTCTTTTGGGGCCACGCAAAGAATTGTGGGATCTGTTGCAGAGCGTAGAAAACTATTGTCCCGAAGCGCAGGACATCACCGCAAGTGTACGTGATTTGCCCACCGTGCGCACGCATATTGGACGCGCTCGCGCCTGGTTACGCATAGCGTTGATGCAGAAGAAATTGGCCGATTATTTGCAGGCGCTTATCGAGCATCGAGACGACTCACTCTACGAATACTACGAACCGCATGCGCTAATGATGAGCGACGAGGTGTGATTTTCAATAACAGTGATTTAGCTAGTATTTTTCAAACCCTTTCCTTTTTTCTTTATTTTTGTGTCGGACCGCCATAGATTGTGGTGATTATGGGCATTTTAGTGGGTCTAAATGTTATCGATTGTAATTTGTGTGTGAAAGAGGAAGATTTGGATTCACAACAGGGTGTTATCGACTTTTCGCTTTATCTGCGCTCGAGTTCGCGCAGTACCGAGAACGACGAGGAGATCAATCAGTCATTGGAGGCGAATGGTCAGGGCAACATGATTGCTGTGTTGGACCAAAAGAACTATATTGAAGAGCTCAATCGGCATTTAAAGTATGTACTGCTCTGGGAAGGTTGTGTAGGCAATTGCGCAACACAGTGACGAACGATTTTCATCAGTAATATAGTGAGGAAAAATTTAAGTCTAGGAAGTACTCGATTTTTTTAAATTTTTTCTAAGAAAAAACAATAAATATGAAAACTTTCGTTCGAAAAAAATCATAATTTGTCTATGTAAGATCTTCCATACGGCATATAGACTTGACCACTTAAGTATTTCGAAAATAATTGCCGCTGTGTTGCGCAATTGATCCTCTGATCCTCTTTGGACCCTAAATAAAATTTTAATCACTTCTGTGATTTCTCTTTAGTGCCACAGTCGGTAATCTACAGGCTAAAGTTGAATCCCTTACAACAACAAATGCGCTTATGAAGGAGGACTTAGCGATTGCGCGCAATAGCCTTTTAGCCTTACAAGCCGAGAATCAGGCACTACGTCAAAATGCCACCATTACCAGTACGTATACTCTTGCTTTCCCTCTCTCTCTCTCACACACAATGTGGGCATATTCTATTTCATATATCACATATTTCGCCGTAGAAGATGTTCCTACATCAAATGCGGAAGCCAGTCCAAACAAATCGTCCGATCGTGCGAACAAAGCCACGATCGAAACACTCACCGCCGAGTTGAGTGAGGAGAAAAAGAAAAATACCGAACTCGATAAGGAGTTGAAATTGCAAGTGTCCCTCAAAGCCGAATCAGATATGGCAATGAAATTGCTTGAGAAGGATATACACGAGAAGCAGGATACAATTGTATCGCTGCGACGACAATTGGACGATATAAAACAAATTAATTTGGAAATGTATCGCAAATTACAGGTGGGTACGAGCAGGTGGTGTAAAAGCCGAGGGTTATGAAAAAACGAATTAACAAGATACAAAATGTTACTTTTGTAGCTCAATTTAATTATTTAATTAATTATGTGTATTAAATAAATTGACTTAATTAAAATTGCAATTAAGTAAATTGAGTTCAATTAAGTGAAAATATTAATGAATTGTGAAGAAATGGGTTTCGAGTTGTTTAAACTATTTAATATGGTCAATTAGCTAATTGACTCAATTAAATGAAATTGATTTAAGTATTCAATTAAGTCAAAATATTAATAAATTGTGAAAGAATGGGGCTCGAGTTGTTTAAAATGTCTAATGTAGTCAATTAGCTAATTGAATAAATTAAGTGAAGTTAATTTAGGTGATATTATTATTAAATTTTAATTTTTTGAAATAAATAAATGAAATATTTCAATTTTTTTATTAAATGGTTCAACTTTAATTTCAATTTTCTAATTGAATTAATAATAAAATATATAAAATATTTTTTTTTGGGACTTATTGTTAATATTCTTATTTATATGTAAGCTATTTAATATAGTAATATTTATATAAACATAATTTGCATTACGTACGCTCTTTATAACACACCATCAACATTTCGCGACTCATCAGGAATGTGAAGACGAGCTAACACAAAAGGGTGAAATGGTCTCGCGCCTACAAACCAAAGCTTCACAAATCGGCAACATACTGCAATCGCTCGAGCGGAAATACGAGTCTAAATTGGAGCAACAACAACAGCAGCAACAACCCGTTGGCGATAAATCGCCCGCGTCACGCCGTCAACAAAATCTACAAAAATTCGAAGCGCTCACCAAAAAGCATCGACAGGACATTGGACCACCGGTGAAGCGTTTGCATTTGAAAGTCGACGCCATACCACCATTCAATCCCAACAACTACCGCAAATCACCATCGGCAACGGTCGCACCTGGTGAAAAACTAGAGACTGAGGGCGAACTGAAAACACCAACTTCGGCGAAATCGTTTACCGAAGTGGTCAAATCCTATCCGGATAAGCCGATGGACACCTGCAAAAGTGATTATGCGTTGTCGCAGGAGAAAATCTAAAATTGAAGAAAAAAATATTTATATTAGTAATTTATGTATTAATTAAATTATTGATTACTTGAGGTTAAGCATTTATTTTACAACAACAACATACACGTAGGTGCAAGTGTATGCATGTAATTGCGAAAATCATTTCGCAAACTATAGTTGCAAGTTCTGTTAGCATTTTATATTAGTCATGCTCTAGCAATATGTATGTGTTTAGATGCTGCAAAGCTACAGAAAAAAAAGTATGCAAAAATATTTTTGAAAAATTTCGAAAAAAAATTAATTGAAAGTTTAAAGTCTCAACATATTTCATTTAAAGATATACATATATAAATAAAATAACAATAACAACAACAATAATGCTGTATAATTGTCGTTAGCATATATATATAGTATGGCTTACTTTTCTCAAGTCCTTGCAGCTGTGAACAGTTATTACTAATACACGTATTCGCATACTAAAGGCCTTTTTATTATAACTTAGGAGATATTTTGTGAAAAATACATACATACATACATACATATATAAAAGAAGCCTAGATAAATGCCATACATACTTACATGCATATTTAGCTACATATACAAACAAACATATAAATATATATTGTTGTTAAAAAATATGGATGTTGAAATGTATTTGAATTTTAAGAGAAGGCGCAAAATAACTGCAGTCTATACAAAAGTACAATGCTATATGCTTACAGATTACAGATTACATGCAGACATGCATACATATAGACATACATATGTACATGTAAGCAGCATAAATGAAATACCTGTGCGTAGATTATTACCGTAAAGTTACTATGTATGTACACATATAAAACCAATCAGAGGAACTCAAGTACTCAAATATTAGAGATTAAAATAAAAAAACTAACAAACTAACATACATACATACATATATCTTCAAGTGTATAGTGCAGCATATAACATATATTCATATGTAATATTACCAACTAGTCAATGAAATTTTCGAATCAAAATCGGTTATAAATTCATTTAGCTTTTAGCGTACATACACAAATGTATTTATTCTAAGTACATCTAGCCTTTAGCGCTTATTAAAATTGAATTTATTTAATTAAAATTATTTATTATTGTTAAAAAGTATGCTAGTAAATATTCTATGTGGCTTATTAACGCTAGTCGAAACAAGTATTAATTCAAAAAGCAGTATTTGTTACAACTTTAGCCATTACACAGTATGCTGTAGTGTATTCTACACAAAAGTCTATTTAACTAATATTTATTATATAAATTTATTTTGCTATTTATTTTGCAAAAATTTAGCGCTCTCTCTCTCTCCCTACCATATGTACTAAGATTATCTAGCATAACTTATAAATGCAAATTATATTGTATTATACAAAATATAAATTGAAAGTAAAATTAAATTACAATTAAGTAATATATATATGTATCTATTGACTAAAATAAAGTGAATAAAAAAATACAAATTACTTCAAACTGATATTAATTCACCTATGGAATTTTTGCTTTCTGCTATTTTCATATGCATTAGGAATGTGATGCTTCGCTCAAGCATAAAACCGAATTGCTCACGAAGCTCGAGAGTCAAAAGGAAGATATGGCCAGCACAATTGCACAGCTGGAGAAGAAGTAAGATTTTTGTTCTTTCAAAAAAGTTGTGTGAAATTGTGAGCATCGATAGTTGGAGCTTAAATAATTAAACCAAAGGTTAAGTTTCCTTCCCACTCCTCATTTTCTGTCCTTTCTTACTGCAAATTCTTTGACACCTCTTGCCTAAAGTACAACGTTCATTTCTCTGATCTGCCGTTAAATTGAGTTGACTAGTTGTTGTTGTCAGGTTGGATATAATATCGAACCAGTTTCGGCTATGTAAATCCCACCCTTTTGAGAATTATAATAGAAACCGACTGGATCTATCGTTTCCTGGATAAATAGTCTCCTCAAATGAAAATTCACTTACAAGGAAGCACAGTTTTACTGAGAACACAAATTTCAGTAGAAAAAAAATATCCCGATTTAATTCGTTTCTGCATGAAGAAGGGTTTGAACTCTATTAGAAGTCATCAAATCGTTATTTTTCTTTTAAATATACCGCAATTGGAAATACGAAGTGATGCGAAGATTTCCGCTTCAAATGACGTTACCCTCATTCACTGCTACACCGGAGATATCACTTCATAAAGCTTCTATAACTTAAAGACCTTTGGAGTCATCCCACCATATTACCTTTGAACATTTTTCGAGAAATTTAAAAACGGAAATCAGTGAAATGACAATGTAATTAGTGTATGTGAACCTCAACAAGAATTTTCCACAAAATCCTTTGATTTAGAGTTAAAAATCGAAAACTATAAGGCAAAGGCATCCCTGTAAAGCTTCGTTTCTGTTTTAAAAAATGCCCTCAGGGATTCCGAAAGTCCACGGAATTCAATTTTAAAACTAATTTCGCTTAACACGTCCATGTTAGGTCTCAAGGGCTCAACAACTGCAATATTCCTCTCACAACAGTCGGGTAACAGCAAAGGACTCTGATTTTTATCCGTTAAAATTTTGACTAATTTTGCTCATCACGTCCTTGTTAGGTCTCAAGGGCTCAACAACTGCAATATTCCTCCCACAACAATCGAGTAATCGGAAAGGACCCTCATTTTTATCCGTTAAAATTTTGACTAATTTTACTTATCACGTCCTTGTTAGGTCTGAAGGACTCAGCAACTACTATATTCCTCGCACAACAATCGGGTAATCGGAAAGGATCCTCATTTTTACCCGGTCAAATTTGGAGAGCGTTTTCTGTCGTTATCCTCTCATATAAGCTCTCGATCTCACAATTTCACAGCCTTAAATAATATAAATATTAATAACTAAAACAATTTTATTTTCTTAATTTTCATTTAAACAAAATTTCCTTCACTTTCTCCACACACAGGTGGGACAATGATAAAAGCAACTTGGGTGAAATACTCAAGAATACGTCACAAACACTCTCCACACAGGTGAACGCATCCGAGGAGCGTGCCGCACGCGCCGAAGCTGAGGCGCGTATCGAACGCGAATGGCGACATTCGTTACAAGAGAAGGAAGTGAAGCTGAAGGAGAAAATTGGTGCATTGCAAAATGGCATAAAAGAGCTCACCGAAGAGGCACAACAGAATGCCAAACTGCGTGTTGAACTCGATCGCATGCGCACACAATGGACGGAGGCACAAACCACACTCGAAGAATTGGGCATACAGTTGAGTGTTAGCAAATTGAAGGTCTCCGAATTGGAGGATCGCGAAAGAAGGCAACAGCAATTGCGCTCATCCGATCTGTCGTTGCAGTCTCCCGCCGATGTGGGTAGTGCTGGTATATGGGCGCCAGATTCGATAGCTACACATTGCACGGCGTGCAAGAAGGAATTCGGTTTGACGCGCCGGAAACACCATTGTCGCAGTTGTGGCGAGATTTTCTGCAACACCTGTTCGGAGCACACACTGCCACTACTCAACGAACAGGGGCAACTAGGCAAGCCGGTGCGTGTTTGCGATCGCTGCTTTGAGACGAGAAAATGATGATGATGCTTTCACAAATTTACACTAATCTAATTTTATATTATTCTATATGTAGCTAAGGCATACAGAACCATTGTATTAAATATGTATGTATGTAAATGTTCATGTAACTATATGAATTGTATATGTATTATCAGTGTGTACATACATGTGTTATATATATATAGATACATTTACCGATTTTGCATTTTTGCGTATTGCCGATGTTGTAATCACATGCTGTGCAGCCTCGGTATTTATAAAAAAAAAAATCACAAACTATTTTAATTGTGTCCAACTTGTGTATATGTATTTACAGTGGCAAATATTGTGCGAACCTATGAAAATTGAATAGTTTTTAGTGTAATAAGCGGTAAACGCTCGTATTTTAAACTGTATCCAATATGCCTGTATTCAATGTATTGAAATATTTATTACTTTTCATACAAATAAATCGGATACAATTTATAAATATTGAAAAGCAAATGTTTGTTCGTAGTTTTTTTGGTAAATTATAAATATTATGAAGAGGTTAGAAACAAGATTAATAAGACACTTGCCATAATTTTTATATTGTAGTTAACTTAAAACACAACTGAAATAGTTTTTGACGGATATTGCTAAGGAAAGAGTGTATATCGGATGTATATAGAGACTCTTCCGGTTGTTCAGGCCCGGTTGTATAGATAATTGTACTTTTGTGTGTACCGCAAAGCAATAATTTCATTTAATTACTTAATAATTTTGTTTGTTTTTATTGGTTTTTCTTATCTTTTTATATACATATGTAAACAAAATGTGGAGGTGTTAAATTGACTCTAAAAAATATGAGTTGGTGCGTTGTTTATTGCTTTTGCGCGATGTTATCACTGACAATGTAATGTCGATAGATAGGGATCTTCTTGTCTTGTATGTAACGTCTAGGTAAAAAACCTATTTGATTTATTGTTGCATACCTTTTCATTTGCTTTTTTATCTTTGGTTTTAACTGAATTTATCAATTAATGAACGTTATGTACACAAATTTAACCTTCATAAAAATATAATATTGAGTGCCATTTGATTCTAAGCTAAAATTTAGTATTTTCCCTTCCCAAAGATTCTCAATTTGCAGTTTTTCTTTTCATTTGACATTCTAAGCTAGAATTTAGTGTTTTTTCTTCCCAAAGATTTTTAACACAGCTTATAGCTATTTTAATATCCGCTGTCAACTCCAATTGCATTTATGTATATATGGATTTGTGAGTCAAAACAAATTCACCTACTACTAATTTTCAACTTTGTACACATTTGGTGTTTGTTTGACACATAAATTTGACACGACAACATGCAACCCTGTAGCAAAGCAAATTTGTAAAAGCAGAAAGAACTGAAAAAGCAGTAGTCAAAATTGGTTGCAAAGAAAAGGTTTGTGTTTGGAAATTGTTTACGTGTGGTTATGGAATTTGATAAATTTCGTGTGGTTAATAATTCTACTTTCCTTTACTACTACATTGTTTGCAGATAAGTTAGTCGCTATAAAATATATTGTAAATGACATATGCAGATTACTTAGTCGCTGTCAATATGTTGTTGTTGGTGCTGTTCTACTAAATTAAAAGCTATAAAATCGATTTTGTAAGCAAGCAAAAGCGAAGTAGTGCTCTTTTTGTGGGCACAGTAAAAGTCCATTTAGCTGCGTCGGAAGTCATTTGTGTGTGTGGAGTTGGTGGTAATAACATTTCCACATAGAGATGGATAAAAGCGATCACATTTCGGTAACATTGTCCGGTGTCGGTGTGAGCGGCACGGAAGAAGATAGTCTCAATGCAAAACAGCCGCAACGACGTAGTCTGCGACGGGTACGTACACACGCACATACATATGCTAAATTTTTGCAACTGAAAATAGAGTTAATTGTGTTATTTCTTGCTTTGCAGTCTTGGAATCAATTACCCCGTTGCCAGCGCAACCTTATCATATTAGCCGTGCTGGCGGTATGCTTAACATTAGTTCTAGTTTTATACAACGATCAAATCGATGCGGAGAATAGTAGGTTAATTAACAACAGCGGCGCTTTCTTATATCGTGACAATCGCGATACGGCTGACAGTGCCGCTCGAGTGCAGAATGGGCTAAGCGATGGTATGAACGCGCAGCAGATGCAAAAGAATCTGAAAAATCCCTTGCCGAATATTGGACCACCACCGCTGTCATTCTCAAATGACAATGCGCCGGTATTTAAAGATGTAAGTATATCCACAAGCAAATACAAGATACAACAACAACATATATGGGCGTAAGCGTTTTCAAGTGCTGGCCGCAGGTCTCTATAAACCTTATCTTATCATAGAGTGCGAAAGCAAATAATACTTGTCCCCTCAAGCCAATCAAATAGGTTTTTATAATTACTGTATAAATAGAAATACACACACACATTCATATGCTCATATACGTACCTATGTAATATGGGTAGGCCATTGGCAGCGCTTCAAATAATGTTTATTTTTTTATACATTTTTCAGATAAAGGTGCTCGATTCGCCCAATGGCAATAGGAAGAGTGAGGATAACATACAACACGGCGAAGAACCGCCGAAAGACAGTTTATTACAAGGCCCATTAGTCGAATTTCCCAATAAGATAAGCATACAAGAAAATAATGATAATCGCATCGATGAACCCGTCGGTGAGCCACAATCTGGCGGTGCTGATGATGATGAACGTGCCGCTTTGGAAGCAGCAGTACTAAATCCACGCGTCATACCCGGTACCAATAATGTTTTAATTACCGATTTTATCAATAATATGGATGCCAAAATGGTGGCGCAAAAACAACATTTCCATGGTGCCACAAATGAGCGGCAGACCGCAGTTGTGGCAGCATTTAAGCATTCTTGGAATGGTTATAAAAAATACGCTTGGGGTCATGACAATCTAAAACCGTTATCGCAGAGTTCGCACGATTGGTTTGGTTTGGGTTTGACCATTGTAGACTCACTGGACACTATGTATATAATGGGTTTGGAGGATGGTAAGTCATTAAGTTATCTCTACACTTACACATTTATTGTAAAATTTTTAACATTCAACAGAATTCAACGAGGGTCGCGAGTGGGTCAGCAATTTCCTAACATTTGATATCAATCGTGATGTGAATCTCTTCGAAGTGACAATACGTATATTAGGTGGTTTGCTCTCCGCTTACCATCTGAGTGGCGACAAAATGTTTCTAAGCAAGTCGGTGCGTATTTGTTGTAATATGCATAAATGTTTTAATATAATTTTAAAATATTTTTAACAAACATTCATTGATATTTTTTAATTTTATTTTCTTTTTTTTTTAATTTTTGTAAAGATCGAATTGGGCAATCGCATGTTGCCATGCTTTCTCTCCCCCTCGGGTATACCATATTCAGATGTAAATCTTGCTTCAATGTCAGCGCATTCGCCAAAATGGTCGCCAGACAGCTCGACTAGCGAGGTGACCACTATACAATTGGAATTCCGTGATCTCAGTCGCTCGACTAATATACCGATTTACGAAAAGGTAAGCATTAGACTTTAAACACACTGTACAAAGTCTAAAAATGTTGCTTTTTTGGTGTTCTCTCCAACAGGTATCGCATGCAGTTAATAAGAAAGTGCATGATTTGGAGAAAACGAGCGGTCTTGTGCCGATATTCATAAATGCCAACACAGGCACATTCAGAAATTACGCGACAATCTCACTGGGCGCACGCGGTGACTCCTATTATGAGTATTTGCTGAAACAGTGGCTACAGACTGGACGCAAAACTGATGATTTGTAAGTATTTGCTTTGCTCATGTGCTATTAAATATAAATTCGCTTATTTCCACACAGCCTCATTGTGGACTATATGCGTGCAATTGACGGTGTGCTCACGAAGCTGTTGCGTCGCACGCCCAAAGAGCAGCACGTCTACATTGGTGAGCTGATTAATGGCAAAGATTTCAAACCGAAAATGGATCATCTCACCTGCTATCTGCCCGGCACACTGCTGTTGGGCAACAAATTCGGCATGCCTACTTCACATTTGTTGCTCGCTCGCGATCTGCTCGAAACCTGCTATCAAACGTACATGCGTCAGCCGACACAATTGGCGCCCGAAATATCCTATTTCGCGCTGACGACCAATGAAGATCAGGAGATCTACGTGAAACCCAATGATGCACACAATCTTTTGCGTCCCGAATTCATCGAGAGTTTATATTATTTCTATGCATTAACCGGCAATCGCACCTACCAGGATATGGGCTGGAATATATTCCAAGCGTTCGAGAAACACACCAAAGTGGCTTACGGTTACACGTCCATTGGCAATGTGAAGCATATATTCAATACAAGACTGCGTGATATGATGGAGAGCTTTTGGCTGGGCGAAACGCTTAAGTATTTCTATCTGCTATTTAGCGATAATCGTAAAGAAATCGATTTGGATAAATGGATCATCAATTCCGAGGCACATCTGGTGCCTATGCGGAATCATTAAGTGCGCGCGCTCTTGCTTGCATGTGCTTACGCGCGCGCGTGTGTGTGTGTGTGTGTAACGTATGTACGTAATCATGACTTTTTTTTTTAAAGCGTAACGAATCGGGTTGAGAGAACTCACAATGTAAATAAATATTCTCAGTAATTATTTATACAACTCTAGAATGAAATCAAATTTTGTCGCATAACAACAAACTACTTTATATACATGCATACATAAATATTTATGTAAAAATGTAGGTGTTTATGCAAAAAATATAAATAATTATTTTTGAATTATTTTTTAAATAATTTTTAACATGAACTAACTGAAACCATGTAAACGGTTAACAAAGCAAATGCGCTCGATCTCCGTTAGTTGTTAATTGTGAAATATTTAAAGATTTGCAAGAATGCCAAAAGAACAGGCAGTGATCTTATTTTACACCCTAAAAATTTTTAAAAAATAATTCATACTTTTTTAAAGATAGTAAAATATGAATCAACGCTGGCCGCTTACGTCGTGAGAAAAATATTTTTATTTAACTTCTGTTTAACAGTTTCACGCTGTTGCGAAAATAATTCATATACGGACATATTATATTTTCTATTGAAATGCACAGTTATAAGCTCTAATTTCACCAAAATGTAGTTCTTTCTTCCTTTCAAAGGGCATTCTAACTTCAAGTCCGATTTATTTATTTTTTTTTTTTTTTTTGTGACAAAAGGGTTCCAAAATCTATTTCGAAAATTTATTTTCATATTAAATAATCCAGTTTATATATATACGGCATAAAAAAAACTATTGTTTTTTATAAAAAGTGTACTATGCACGCTTCGAACCAAAACTGAACGCATTAAAAATAATATAATTATATATATAATAATTATATAATTATTTTTAATATAATTATTTTTAATAATTAATTAACGCAAAATTTTAAATGAAATATTTAACTTTATAACAAAAAATAACTGTATTACAATATATTGTAGCAACCATTTTTTAAATTCATATACAGTATACTCTCGAAAAGTAAATCGATTGGTATTTTGGGTAATTTACTTTTTCGAATAATTTACTTTTCCAAATATATACATAAATTATCTGTTTTTATAATATTAAATGCATTTTTAAACTTAAAAAATTCATTCATTTAATTGCTTCCATAAAACATATGGATTTACATGAAAAACATATTTACATTTACATACATACATATGTATTTACTATGAAGAGAAAAAATCTTGAATATTCTTTTGTTTTTTTTTTTTCTTTTGCAATATATTTTCTGACCATTTTTGTACGACAATTCAAAAAGCCTGACACCTGATCTGCATCGTTTTCATTTTTAAACCAGTGAATCAAGTAGGAGAGTTTATTTATTAAAAAGACGCGATAAACAAGAGAGTAAGTGTTTTTGCAACACACACACTCTCTGAAAAGTAAATTAAAAACTTTACTTTAAATTAAAAAATTTACTTTTTCGAGTTGCATGTGTAATCTTAAAGGTGATTAACTTTTCCGCGATTATTTACTTTCTGAGAATTTACTTTTCGAGAATATACTGTAGTTAAAAACTTATGTATGTAAACCCACGTGACTCGCACTGTACGCTCTTTTTGTGAGGCAACGCATGCGCATTGTTATTGTACCATTTATATTCAAGAGGATGAACTAATAGGTATAAAAGTTATTTTTTTTATAAAAAATGCAGCTAAACTTCCATAACTCGAAGAATTCTATAACTCGGACTCTTGAATTGGTAATAGAAGTAAAATTTCATACCAATTACCTACCGTAACTCGTAAGTTTTTTTTGTGGATAATGGTGATTCGAGTTAGGGCAGTTCAACTATATATAAAAAAACAGCGCCTTTGCTATCTAACAAATCGAACACTATAACTTTATTTATAAAATCTAAAAATAAAATAAATAGTTTTTTAGTTTTTAAGTATTTCAAACTTTCTTGTTGCACTGAGAGCCAACATATACGCAAAGATATACAACTTGATATTAATTTTTCTTAGAAAATTTAAAATTTAAAATTTATATTTTTTTACTTTATTTTTTTTTTATTATAAATTTTTTAAAAACTTTAAATTATTTTTTTACACACACTTTAAATACAAAATAACAGTAAATGAACGCTAAAACACTTATAAATAACTTGTACTACCAAAAATCCACATTTCACTATGCATGTAAATCTTATCTGGCATAAAAATATAATAGGAAATAGTATTGTAGCATAATCACCAATATGAAAAACAATAAACAATTTCAATAAGTACAAAAAATAAGAAAAGAAAAACAGTAGTAGACAACTTTAAATATTTGCTCAATTGCGCTATAGATGTGTACTCGTATGTATGTATGTGCAAGCATTATAAAGCTGATACATATAAACCTACTAAAGCAATTCAGAAGCCAGAGAGGACCACAATATTAAAAAAAATAAGTAAAAGGGAAATAAATGTGTATTTTAAATATTCAGCAAGAAGACAGGCCAGAACTAGGAACTAGCGTTAAAACATTTTAGTGTGACAAAAGAGAATAATACTAAAATCGGTGTTTACTTACTAGCAAGCATTGCATATAAAAGTAAACAAAAATTATAATTTCGCAAAAGATTTTAAAATTTTTTTTATTACAAAATTATTTGGAACATGTTTGGTTCGAACAAAATTTATACTTTTTTAACTAAATTATTTTGGATATATTTTTAAGAACGAAAAAAATTTTCTAAAAACTGCCTCAATCATACCAGCAACTGCAGTTAAACTTTTAATATACTCTAAAAAAATAGAATTTCTTTTATAAAATAGAAAAAAAAACTTTAGTTAAAGACCAATATGTAACACTTAATTATATTGTATTGTTATTTTTTCAACAGCATTGTAACTTTATTATAAAAAATATTTATATTAAAAAAAATCAAAATATTTTTATTTAAGATAAAAAAAAAAATAAATGTCTGTCAACTAAAAAGTAGTTAATTGTACTCGTAAAGTAGGCACAAATAACGGGTACAAAGTAGCAAGTATATATGTTTGTATGTTTATGAATTATGTGTTTTTGTGTTTGTTCGATTAATTTGAAGCAATTTTAATTACCCACTCATAAATATAAAACAATAAAATTGTCTTATTAAAAAAGGTTAAAAATGTTTTGAATTTAATATATTTATAGATATTGATAGGGTTTGTAGTTCGAAAATGCGTAGTATCGAAAAATGGCTTGCTAATTAATTGGTTGAGTAAGTTAGAAATAATTGAAAAATAATTTTTCTAACAGTGCTGGCCTATGGGAGAGCACAGAACTGTGTACAAGTATACGTATTTGAATAAAATAAAATTTCTTACAAAAGTAGAAGAATAATATCATGCTAAATGGAGGAAATAATAGTGCAAAATAATGTGGACGAAGAATATTTTGAAAAAAAAAACCCTATGGAATAGCCACAGTGTGACACTTTCAAAAAAAAAAAATGTATTTGTTGCTTATTCGATAGTTTATAGTTCCAAAATATATCCTGTGAAACTGAGTATTCTTGAATATATTTACTATATAATGACTAACCTTTTGATTTTTTTACCTAAAAAAACGAAATTTTCTTTCAGAACTAAGCTTTTTTGTTAATTTTTGATATTTTTCAAAAATCGTAGGTCATTGTATAGGAAATACCTTCAACTACCCTTTTTGAATTTGTTTGTTTCAGCTACTCATTCTGCCAGAATCATGTCAGCAGTTGGAGTACTTTTTTTTGGCACCACCGAAGACAGAACATAACTCCGTTATTTTTCAATATTTTTGTAAAAAAAATCATCTTAATATATAACTGAAAATATACCATATTATGTCCAAAAAAATTTCGAAATAATCGATCGAGTACTTTCTTAAAAAAAATCACGAAAATCGTTTATTTTCAAGGGTTACACTGGTATAGCCCCTTAAGGAGATATGAAAATATTGCTGGAAATAACGGTAAATATCAATAAAAAATTTAAAATTATTAGTACGAATTTTGAATGTAATGTAATTTGAGGGTAATGATGATTTACGAGATCCAAATATATTAAAAATAGAAACAATAAAAAATTTTAGCATACTATTAGGCGTTAGAAACTTCTCGAATTAGTCCGCATAGTTTAGAATGATTTTTTTGTGGAATCTATGTAAATTATTGTTGTTGTAGCATTATACAAAATTATTCAGGTGATTTTTGGAGAACATTTCTGAGATCAAAGTTCTTCGTCGTATATAAATTCGTATCCATTCCGACTACACATACCCCGCTGTTAAGAGAACTGTGCAGGCAGCCTTTAAAGCACTGTTTATTGCCACTACAATACTTACTTCAAAAAGAGTTTTCCTTTACGTTACGTTACGTTAATAAACAAACGACCAAAAATGTATATTTTATAATTTATTAATTTTGTTTATTAAATATTTATGACAACACCTGATAACAGTGTGTTTTCATGATTTGTTTTGTTTTTTTGTTGTTTTTGTTTCATTTTGTATTTTGTAAGTGTGCGCCAGGTGGGTGAGTGTAGTGTTGGGCAAGTGTGCACACTTTACGTATTTCACGCCGCCGCCGACTTGTGCGCACACTCACACGCCAACAAACAAACACGACGACGACTGCGCTTTGAAGTGGTTTCTTTGTGTTTACGGTTTACGGTTTTTCAGTTTTTCAGTTTTTAATGCATATACATATGTACATATGTATATTAAGTCCAACTTGCATTTTTGTAATTTACTTTATATTTAGAGTTTGTTTTTGCTTAGAATTTCCGACGATACTTTCTTTGACTAACTTAATTAATATACCAATAGATATTAAACTTGCTTATTTGTTTCATTCTGATTTTTGTTTTGTTTTGCTTTCATTGTTGTTTTCGAGTTATTTTTTCTTTTGTTTTGTTTTTGTTTTGCTTTTATAAAATATTTGTGAGATTTTTTAAAATTTTACATACATACATACGATATATATATCATTATTATAAATTTATTAAATATATTATTTAGTTGTATTAACATTAAATTTAGTAGTAATGTGTTGCATAATCATTATTTTTGATGATTATTTCTTTTTTTTTTTCTTTTAAGATAATTAAGTTACTTTCAAGTTTTTGTTTTTGTTTTCTATTTTATTTAAAAAAATTGTTGCATTCCTTTGTTTTATAATCGCTCCGCCACATTACACATACAGACATTCATCAGTAAATATTGACTTACGTACTACTAAATACAATTACCATTACAATTACAGTTACATTTGATGCGTATTTAAATTGAATTAAGTTACGTATCCTTTGTGTTTTCGATACTTTTTATTTTTTATTTTTATTAATTTATGCATTTTATTTATTTAATTATGTACCTCAGTTTAAGTTCAGTAGTTTCTTCCTATTAACTAGAATTTGTTGTTGTCACCATTTCGGTTTTAGGTTTGCTCTCGCAATCTTTACTAACTTACATAACTAGGTATATATATATATGTATATATGTAGATGTAGATGTATGTACGTTTAGATAAATAACTTGTAGGTTCACACTGATAATTGGTTGCGATTGCATGTACTCATGCGCACACATACATACAGACGAATATGTTTAATAGTATTTGTGTTCGAATATCTTGGCTTTCGCTGTTGAGTGCACATACCGAGCGCTTCTTTGAAGTTTTGGAAATAATTAAGTGAAATATATATTTTATTAAGAACCAGTGAGGACAAAAAGAAGAGATTAGGGCAGCTTAAAATTAAATTTGAGTTTAATTTTTATACAACTCCTAACCTCACTTTCCTCATGTGAGGTTCAAGCTCAAACTTATTGTCGAAAGCTGTTTTCGAATACTCTATTACTCGAGAAAAAAATTATTTTGGACTCTGTTATGAATATTACTGCAAAATGCAATGCAAAAAGAGTAAAATTTAATTACTTTTCTACTCTAACCTCAAAATTAAAATCAAAAATTTAAGAAGATGAGTTTTCGGTACATATTTTATAAAATAAAAGTCGATATCTGAGGTTATGACGTTAAAAAAAACAATATTCTTTATCCAAAATATTTAAAAAAAAATGTTTTAAAGTATCTTACGATGTTCGAAAAAATTCGAAATTACTATTTTTTATTTTTTTAGTTATTTTCTGTAAGAATTTTCGAATTAATCATATTATTACCAACAAAAACGATTACGAAGAATCTTTAAGTTTCAAATATTTTGATATTTTTGGATTCTCAAATATTTCTCAATACAATTGTACTCACTACAAATATATTTTGGGCAATATGATTTTCGAAATATATTTTAAAACAAAAATTGGATTTAGTACAATTTTATAATTACTTTGGATAAACCTTCTAAATTCCAAAAAAGCGGATATTGTATCAAAAATAACTGTTTTCTACGTTGAACAATTATTTAATAAAATTTTGAATTTTTTAATAAATTTTTAGAAAACTGAAAATAAAATTTTGAAAAAATCTAAAACAAAAGCACTCAAACTAAAAGAAAGCTTGCCAGTTGCACTTAACCTCAATTTTCGAAACTCATCCACATATACATTTTTTCACTTTTTTTTCGTACTATAACTATATATTACAAACGCCGTATGTATGTAAGCCCACAAGTACATGCAACAATCGCCAATATTGGCGCTGTCTTGTATCTCTTTTATAGATAATAGTTTATATATTCTTGTTTTTGTTTCTTGTTATCATTAAAATTATTTCATGTGTTTATTTTTCAATTTTTGGATCTGTTAATATTTCATTTGAATACACATACAAACACTGATTGTTATCATAAAATTTTAAAAAGGAAAAAATGTTCACACATCTAGATCTTGTTTGTTGCTATCTTACAATTTTCACTAACAATTTCAATTAGTTATTTACAAAAAAAAAAAATTAAAATAAAATAAAAAAAATCTTGAACTCGCTATTACTGTACTGTAATAAATTACATTTTATATGCTATGCTATGCTTAAGGTTTTTTCTCATTTTGTAAACGCATAACGGTATTGCAAAGTTTTTTGAACATTTCCTTAACAAAGTTGGCAACGTATTTCCATATTAGCATTGTATTGCATAACTGCAACTGCCTGCCATTCTACGACTTGAGAATGTACATATGCAGTGATTGCTTTGCATTTTAGTTTTATTGTTACGCTCATTTTGTTTAAACAATTTTCCAGTTTCAATTTCAATTTCACTTTACTTGCTAAGCGCTACTAACGTTTCTTTAATTTATGCATTTTTTAATTGAAACATTTTAATTTTATTTTTATTTTGTTTTTTTTTTTTTTAATATTATTATTTGTTTTACGAAAGCCACATACATTTTAAACATAATTGCGTAGTTTACAACCAATTCGTTTGCCACGCCCACTTGTGGTGGTCAGTTTAGCGGCGATTGTGATTTTTTTTCGTTTTTGTTTTTGTAATTTTAATTTTAACGTACATAATTACATACACATAATTGTTAAATTTGTAATAGCTTTTTTTTTTTATTTTAAATAAAATTTTGCTAATTATTTTTTGTTGCTTTAAAGCATGTTTAAGACAATTTATTGATTTAAAGAATTCAGTTGCACGAGTTCGTTTCGTTTGTTGTCCGGTTTATTTGCCTAAATTGCCGATTGAAAATCGAATTGCTAAGAGACACACGCTTTTGGAGCTTTCACGCAAGGAAAGCTTTAGGCGTTTGGAGCTTTCACGTAAGAAAAGCTTCAGGCGTTTGGAGCTTTCACGCAAGGAAAGCTTTAGGCGTTTGGAGCTTTCACGTAAGAAAAGCTTCAGGCGTTTGGAGCTTTCATGAAAGTTTTAGGCGTTTGTCGCGTGTGTTGTGAGAAAACAATGTTGAAGCTCCAGGGGTGATGTGTTGCCACATGCGTATTTTTGTTTTCATTTCTTTTACACTCTCAGTACTGTCTGTCTGCTAGGCAGCAGCAGCTTTGTGTTTATAAACGATGCTTTTTTCAGGCAATTTATTAACTTTTTGAAATTTTAGCTTTTATTGCTTCATTTGCTGGGTTGTGTATATAAAATTTGTGCAATTCCACTATATTCACATAACGCTTTTCATATTTAGTTTAAATTATTGCTTTTCTTTGAATTATCTCTTTAGTGCAGTAGTTCATCGTGGTTCTTTATTAAATATTTAAAGTTTATTTTATGCAAAATTAAAAGTAAATGTTACATAAAAACGCAAGCATACATTTGTATGTCAATACATACGGAAAGTATAATAAATTTTAACAAATTAAATAAATTGTAATTTATCTAAAGTAATATATATATATATATAAAACAAAACAAATTGTTGCTACATTAAACTTACGCATCACTAAAAATTAAAATGTCGAACTTAAAGCTATAAATATCTTTATATTTATACTTTTTGGAGCAGCGACACCCGTGAAGAGGTATACCGTGTATGATTTCAGAGAGAGATAGCGAGCTTATAAACACAATTTATTTCAATTTTTGCTAAAAAAAAACACGCTTGCTGTGGCAGCAGAAATTTCGAAATTTTGTATAACTTTCAACGCACTTCACAAAAGCAACATAACCTCAAATGCCAAATATGTATTCATATTTTACATGCTGTTTTGTTTTTGTTGTTCAAGTGCATGCTAAAAATAATATTTTTAACAATTTCCTTTAAATTAAATACACAATTTTTATTTTTATTTAAAAAAATATTCAGTGAAATATCAATATTTTTTAAGATAACTTTTTTGAAGTTTTGTGAATTTGCGTATTAATAAATAGTTAAAAATAAAAATTTTATATTTTTTATTTATATTTTCATAAAAAAATGTTTTATTTTAAAACATAGTGTAAGTGTTGAAAGTGCTTCCAAATAAAAATACGATATACTGTTGTGTTGAAATTCGAAATTCAATTCACCACACAAGCTACTAATAAAATTATAATAAAAAATAAATAGTTTCTAAAGTTAAAACTTGTCAATTAGACCTAATAAAATTGATAAAATATAAAAAATTAAATTAAAAAAAAAATAAAAATAAAATTAAAAAAAACTCGCCACTAACGCCCTTGGTTTGGGTGCACTCGGTCCCTATACAACTTACCAACTTAAATCCGTTAAAAAGTGCAAGTCACTCTGCACAACATACGCTCATACACTCAATGCTCCACGCACACATTCTACTACTAAGTACTCGTACTCCTTTTATGACGCACAGCTCATAAAGCGCTGGTATTGAACTCCAGCAATACGCCAGTATTTACAATATTATTACGACCATTGCCAACCATATTGCCGGCGGCGATCGCGGTTATAGCCGCTGCGGCAGTTGTTGTGGCTCTAGCAGCGACAGCGCTGCGTTGTTTCGCAGTTGATGTCTGTTGTTGTTGCGACTGCTGCTGCTGCTGGTCCGCTGCAGTAAGTTGTCAGGATGTCATTATGGACTTGACCGCCTCATCGACCAAACCGGCGGCAACGCAATTGAAATCGTTCGCCAGCAATGCTTGCTGTGAAGTCTCCTGTTGCTGATGGTGGTGTTGTTGTGATTGCTGCTGCTGCTGCTGTTGTTGTTGCTGTTGGTGGTGGTGATGATGATTGTTCGGCTGCATGCCCTGCAGGTGATTGTGATTGAGCAACGCCAACTGTTGTTGTTGCACATGATGATGTTGACTGCTGTCCAAAAGTATGTTGCTGGCATTGTCACCAGCGGCTGGACCACTACCGCCACCGCTAATTAGGCAATCGCCCAACTCATCAACGAGATGATGTCTGCGCTTGACGCCATCTTGACAATTCACCGACGCCTGTTGTTGTTGGCGATCGTCAAGTATGCTGTCGCCGAGCAGCGAGCCCATCGAGTGATCCAACGAGAAGTTCAGCGAGTCTGCCGATTCGCTGTTCTGCAGATTGAGTATGCTATCGATGGCGTTCTGCACGTGTCGGCTGATGTCGTCATCGAAGTCGCCGCCACCGCCGCCAATGTGATTCTGGTGCATATGCGCCTGCAGTTGTGGGTGCAGTTGATGGTGCGCTTGTTGTTGTTGTTGCATGTTGTGTTGTTGCTGCTGTTGCGCATTGTTGAAATGTTGCTGGTGATGACCACCGACACCGTCCAACAAGTTGCTGAATTGATGCTGCGTCTGGCAGAAGACACCCTGCTGTTGCGTGGACATTTGCAGCATCTGCGCCGCGGCTGGCTCTACGCGTATGCCGTCGTGTAGCGAAAGCAGATCGGCCTCCATAATGCTTTCGTGATGCTGGCGCGATTGCTGTTGTTGCGCAGATATCGGTGAGGCTGAGGAGCTGGAGGATGCAGACATGGTGCAAATTTTCTTCGCGCCATCGAGCGTATCGTCTGCGTCGGCTGACATCAGTTCGGCATTCCAACGTCTTTTGCGCGAAATCTCACAATCACCGCCAGCATTGGCTATGAAGTCACCAAAGGGTGCGTCCATGTTTTGCATCCAACGCGTTGTATTTTGGGTGATGTTCAACTGCATGCTCTGCTGCATGTGCTGCTGATTGAGGTGTATTTGCTGTTGTTCACTTTCGAAGAGCACATTCTCTTGCGTATTTGTGACGCGCATAAAACTGTTCGCCGCGCTCAGTTCGTTGTCCCATAACCGCTGCTGTTGTTGTTGCTGTTGTTTCGATTTGTTGTCGACATTGTCATCGTTCGACTTCCGCTCGCCGAATATATCCTCCAGGCCAGCCTCAATGTCACGCGTGTCGCTGCCACCGCTTTTGCTCAAATGTACGGGCGACTCACCGAACATGGCCTCCAGTCGAGTCTCGACAGACTTATGCACATCAGCCATGTCATCGCCGGAGTCGAAGAACTCGTTCAGTGACGATTGCATGTGATTGTGAGTATTTTGTTGCTCTTGTTGTTGTTGCTGTTGCTGCTGCTGACCTTGTTGGTTCTGGTGATGGTTCTGCTGCGGCTCGTCGACTGCGGACTGCACACCTGATTGTTGATCACAGTTTGGCTGCTGCTGCTGTTGTTGTTGTTGTTGTTGTGGCTGCAGTTGGTGTTGACTCGAGTCACTGCTGCTGGGGCTCAACTGATTGTTTTTGTTGATGCAACCGTTGGGGAAGAGATCAATTAGTTGCCCAGACTGACCGTTGTTAAGTGTGGAGTGCGGCTGTTGCTGCTGCTGCTGCATATTTATGTGCTGTTGTTGCAAAGGGTGTTGCTGCAACCCAATCTTGTTTTCGGCGGTGATAAGATTCAACTCTTTCTGCAAGCAAAGCCAATCGTCTTCTTGTTGCTGCTGCTGCTGTTGCTGTTGTTGTTGGTGCTGCTGTTGTTTCAATTGCTGTTGCTGTTGCAGCTGTTGTTGCTTGGTGTTGTGCTGCAAATATTGTGCCGCAAAGCTATTATTGCTGGCTGCGGTGGGGACTGACTTTTGTTGTTGCTGCTGTTGTTGTTGCTCATGCGCATTGCCGCGCTCATTCTTCTCCCGACCGTGCTTGTTTTGCATTTTGGCGTTATTAGCCGGCGCAGGCACCACTTCCTTATGTTCGACCTTCTTCATTATAAAACTCGGTGTTATCTCCGATTCTATATCGAAATTTTCGAACTCTTTCTTCACATAGTCGCATGCAACTGACGACGGCACGACTTCACGCTTGATTATGCCGTTCAGCTGTTTGTTGCAGTTTGCATAGAAATTGGACGCGCCTAGCTTGTCTTTAGCGGCTTCCGCGTCAAACGAATCGAAATGCGTATTGGCAGCATAGGAGCCTGCGTCACCACCGCTGACCGCATTGTGCCAGTTGCGCTTCTCCTCCTTCTTCGGCAGCAAATCGTTCTGATGCTTTTCATCAGCCTGTGATTGTTGTTGTTCACGCTGTTGTTTGTTGGCGACATTATTTGATGTGTTATTGTGACTCGTGCTGTGCTTCAGCAAATCAAATTTGTCCACGACTGTTGGCACTGTTGTTGTTGGTGTTGGTGTGCCTGTTGCGTTCGCTTTGTTGTTGCTATTGTCATTGGGTTCCGTTTTAATTTCAAACGTCTTAAGTGCAGCGCCAATATTGTAGTTTGCCTTATCACACTCCAGCTCTGGCTCGTCTTTGACAGCTTTCACTTCCTGTTTAAGCTCCTGGGTTGTTGTGTCTAATGGCGATTCACTCTTCAGTTCATGCATTTCTTTTTGTTGCTGTTGAGCATGTTGTTGTTCGTAGAGAGCCTGCTCGCGTTCAGCATTTCGCAAGTGCTCCATTTCCGCCCTTAGATCGTCAATCATCAGTTGTTGGATTTGACAGGTCTCAGATGTGCGATGCTCCAGCTGGGGGGGGTGATATAAAGAGTTTTAAGCATGAGTTTTACTTTCTTCACAAAATTTATTAAGATATGATGGTTTTGTTCAAAGTTAATATGCTATTATTAATAATTTAATTTTCCCTAACCTCAAATAATGAATAAATAAAAAGTATTTTAGAAAAGTGCAGTTAATTGGGCAATATATCTCTTATTATTTGCTCCCTTTCGCAAGCCTATTACTCACCGTTGACTCTTGCATGAGAATCTTTTGATATTTGTTTGAAATTTTGTGATATTTATCCTGATATTGTAATGCCGTCTGTTCGAAGCGCTCCTCATCTTCATAGGGTAGATCCTCAACACTTTCATACATGCAGTGATATCTGTGAAAGCGGAGAATAAGAATTAGTATGAGATGAAAAAAAAGATTGGGAAAATGTTCGACTAACCTTATAAGCCGTTTGACAGCCTCCTCTTTGTTCTGAAAGGGATTGACATAGTCAGGATTCAAGCTGGCCTGCTGATCCAACTCCAATTGACGCAGAAACCTGAAACAGCAAACAAAATCAAAATATGAGTTTATGAAAATAAAAAATAATATAAGAATTTGCAAATATTCGAGTGATAAATTTAAGTATGCTTCTAGTCGAATGGCGAAAATTGTGTGGAGTATCGCGTATTTTCAACCAACTACTCACAAAGAAAGGCGTGCAAGTTTCGGCTGCGGTGACAAACTCTCCTCGCGTTTGAACAGGTGGGTGCCCAGCATTGCAGCGGGTATTGGGGTTGCCGAAGTGTTGGTGTTGGTGGTGAGCGCGTAAGCGTTGTTACCTCCCTTCTGCAGTGGCGCATGTGATTGAGCCTCCATGGTTGTTGTACTTGCTGTTGACATAGCGGTTGCTGCAGACGATGCTGTTGCTGTTGTTATTGCTGTGGCATTTGTCGTTGCTGCTATTGTTGTTGTTGGTGCATTAGCAGTTGTTGTTACGCATGTGATACTGTTCGTATGCGGCGCCGTTGTTGATGTTGCTGCCGCTGAGGCTGTCATCATTGTGACTGTGTGACTGACGCTCGTAAGTGCCGTTGTTGTTGTTGCGCTGATGGGCACCATGCTTGGCGCAAGTGTTGACAAGCTGCCGCCGGGCGCTTGAGTTAAAGCGTTTAGCTGTTGTTGCAACACATGTTGCTGTTGTTGTTGTTGTATGAAACCGTTTGCGCCCGCTGCAAAATGCGTGGCTATGGGAGTGCTGGCCGCACTGGTTGCTGTCGCTGCTGTCGAAACAGCGATCAATGGACTAGAGAACACTAGTGGCGGTGGACCGTTCATGAGCGTCGAACTACTGGCGCTGCTGCTCGTCACTAATACTGGCTTTTGTAGCAAGAATTGTTGTTGTTGTTGTTGCTGCTGCTGCTGCTGCTGTTGAAAGTGTAAACCTGGCGCTTTCGAGGTTGGCACGAGTGTTGGCTGCTGCTTCGGTTGGCTTAGTGGCGTCAGTGTGCTCATGTTGTTGTTACTCGAATTCGAATTCGGCGTTGCTAGCTGTTGAGTGGGCGTGGCAATTTTACCCTTACTATTGCTGTTATTATTGTCTTTGCCACGCGAAACCGTTGCGGCTGGTTGCAACTTCGATTGTTGTTGTTGTTGCTGTTGCTTGTTCTGTTGCACGGTTTGATGATGCTGCATCGGGTATATATGAATGCGATGTGTAACACCGGCCTGTGCTTGCGTCTGCGCCTGCTGTCCAGCGGTGGCGCCGCTCATCGACGTTGCAGTCACCGTCATGGTGGATGAGTGATTATTCGGCTGCACCACATTCGCCGGTATGCCCGAAGCGTTCGTCTTACCTACACCAACCTGTTGCTGCTGCTGTTGTTGTTGCTGCATTTGCGGTGGCTGCGTCATCAATGTAATGCCAGGGCCGCTGCCTATTGGCGGCATCTGCAGATACGCTTCCGGCGTGGGCATCTCCTTGCCGGCCGCCAGTAT
The DNA here is from genome assembly GCF_028554725.1 of Zeugodacus cucurbitae. NCBI lineage: Eukaryota > Metazoa > Arthropoda > Insecta > Diptera > Tephritidae > Zeugodacus > Zeugodacus cucurbitae. The sequence goes on from NC_071667.1 coordinate 68,191,503, forward strand.
GCGTTGCTGCTCGGTATACAGCCGTTGCAGCGCCACATTTATCTCGGCATCGGCCATTGGTTTGGTGTACGCCGCAATGGCGGCTGGATCGAAGTCTGACGGCAGCGGCAGTGAGGTCAACAGCGACTTATGCTGCAGCTTAATGGTGAGGAATTGTATTTGCATTTGCACTTGTTTGAACATTTGTTGTTGCTGCGCCGTCAATTGTATGGTTTGCACACGTGAAACGGTATGTTGTGGCTGCTGTGGAGATTGCTGCGGCCGTTGCACTTGTGTTGGCTGTTGTTGTTGCACTTGCAGTTGCGTTTGTTGTTGCAACACATTCGTGTTGTTGGACGAATTTAGCGCAGACAGCGATGGTGGTTCATTATTTATGGTGAAACTCGGCGCCACTACCGTTGACGAAGTTGTTGTCAACGTCATACCGTTACTGCTGGTGTTGGCAGTGCTGACAAGACTGTTGTTGCTGTTGTTTGTTAATGTGGTGGAGCAACCAATAATATTTGCGCTGCTCACGAAGCTGCGCATATTCGGTGTTTGCAACAACATTGAGGCGGTGCTTGTTGGTTGCAGTTGTTGTTGTTGTTGTTGCTGCTGTTGCTGCTGTTGTTGTTGCTGCGCAGTGGCGCCCGAAGTGACAAGCTGTTGCATGGGCGCAGTTACACCGACCAATTTGGTTGTTTGTTGCAACGTTTGAAATGGTTGTATACTATTGGTGCCAGTTGTTGTTGTCAGATTGTTGGACGCCGTTGATCCAACCTGCTTGCCGCTAGCAACATTCGGCTGCACAATTTGCACAGGATTATTGTTCGGCTTTTGCGAAAGTGGATCCAATTTCGGCATCGGCTTAACGACGCTCGCGTTTTTAATGCCTGCCGTACCGCTGGCTACATCAGCAGCCGTTGTCGTGGCCTTCGGCTTGCGCACAGGCTTCTTCTTCGCAACTGCGCCTGTTGAGGCTGCATTTCGTGGCGGTTCCAATTTCGCCTTGCTCTGATCTATAATAGGCGCCACATTCGCCACCTGCTTCGTAACGGTATTTGTTGGCGCAGTGGAGTTGTTCGAGCTGACGCCGCTGGTCACACTGCTCAGGGGCTGTATAGGTTGTGGATGCACTATCTGCTGTTGTGGTGGTTGCAAGCGCTGCTGTTGCTGCGCCGCCTGCTGATTCGCGTTCAATGTCGTATTCATGCCCAACAATGTTGGCTGCGGCTGCGTGCTCGGCGGCAGTGGATTCACATCGTTAAAGTGAATCTGTCCCAACTGCAGACACTGCGCTAATTGTTGAGCATTGATGCCGGCCGGCGCGATCAGTAAACGTTCGGTAGGACCGATCGAGGCTGCAGTTTGGGTCGGACTAATTGGCGTGATTTGATTTGTTTCGCTGTTCAAAGAGAATATTTGCTGTGTCGCGGCGTCGATTTTCGGCAGTGACACATAGCGCTGCTGGCTTTGGGCGGCCAACGATGCGGCACCAAGTAGCGCATTGTTCGGCTGCTGTTGCAGCATTGTCTGTTGCTGTTGGAGTTGCTGCTGATGTTGTTGTTGTTGCTGTTGCATTAACTGTGCCATATCCGGCGTTCTCGGAGCGTTGTACATATTTTGTTGCTGCTGGAAGGACTTTTGCTGCTGTTGTTGTTGCTGCTGCATTTGCAGTTGTGGTGACTGCTGTGGCAGCTGTAATTGAAGCGTTGGACCTGTCGTACCATTTGCAGTGGTGCCACTGTTCGAGAGTGCCGTTGGCGCAGCATTGAATTGTAACTGTATTGTGGGAGTTTTGGTTCCCACAGCTGCTGCAACTTGTGCGGGTAGCGTCAACTTATTGATGGCGCCCGTATTGTTCGTTAACAAAGTTTTAGCTTGTTGCTGTTGCAATGTGCTATTCATCGAACTAGTCGGCAGTAGTTGCGGTGTAGCTGCACCCAAACCAACACGATTGTTCTGCATATTATTGCTATTCGCACTGATATTGCTGCTGTTGTTATTACTGTTGCTACTATTATCCAACCTTGTTGGCTCATTGATTATTGTCACATTTGGCAGCGCGCCTTTGAGTAGAGCCTGCAGTAGTAACTGCGATTGCTGATCTTGCGGCTGATTGGCATTGTGTCGCAATATCAGACGTTCACCTTGATCGGACACAGCCAAGGTGAGACTTCCGGTGAGTTGTGGCATAAGTGCCGCTGCTGTTGCGGGCGACCCCACTGATATCGACACATTGCTGGGCATACCGGTGAGTTGTGGCGGCAGTATGGTGGCCGTGGAAAGGCCAGGTGTCGACATTATGCCATTATTGTGGGCACTACCGCTGCTCGAAGCCATCGAATTGGTGGGCTGTTGTTGTACTGTCGGTGTTTGATTAGATGATGCCGCCGCAGTTGCGGTGGGCCCTGATGTTTGTGGTATGGCCACTAGTTGTACCTGCCTGCCATCAGTGGTTAGTTTGATAGTGGCGGCGGCAGATGAATCGTGTGTTTGTACGTTTGCCTGAGAGTTTGGTGGTTGAAATATAATCGGTTGTGGTTGTTGATGATGCTGTTGTTGTTGTGGTAGTGGTTGCTGTTGCTGCTGCTGCTGTTGATTGGACTGCGTTTGATATTGCGAAGTGGGCGGTAGTGTTGACGTCTTAATATGGAGACCTGTTGGAAATATAATACAATTATTAGTACTCTTTTCTAATTTCAAGGAAAATATTGTTGTAAATGGAATATAATATGTTTTAATAAATAATACTAACTAAAGTATTTACTACGTACATGCATACTACACGTAGCCCATTTTATTCGCTGTGTATATTTTCTACGACATTTTCGTGTAGTCAAGTATAGGTAGTCCTAAGTGATGTATTTAAATATTGCTAAATTTAAAGCAAAACTCTAAATATCATCATCTGACTGAATTTTATTTCAATCTCACAATTAATAAAAATCATGTGTTATTTTAATTTCAGTTAACTGTAATCGTTTTGCTTTTCAATGGTTTGTGACCTGACTAACATTGTATTATTGTTGTTTTTATTAATTTGCTCTTTGTTTGGGAAGTGTGAGTAGCAAAATCAAAGTTTATTATGACATTTCTAGTGAAAATAAATGTAAAATATATTAGCTATTTGACATTTCGATTTTTTCGAGGAAAAATAGTGTTATTGGTTTCCTTTAAACCAACTTTTAAGAATTTTGTTCGCATTTATTTAATATTTAGTGAAAATAAAAAAGTTTTTAAACTAATTTACAAAAAAATTACAAACTTTTTATTAAGTTAAATCTTTATATTCTCTTTGAATTAATGCTCAAATAAAAATAGTGCACTCACCTCCCCCTGCGCTAGTGGCGCTATCCAAAATCGGCATAATTTGTATTTTGTTCTCCACAGCACCGCAGCCGCCATTGTGATTCGGTAGCATTTTCGTTGTGTCCACCTGCGAGATTTGTATGTTGCCAATTTGGCTAGGAACTTGCGGCGCACCCGCAACTGTTGCGGCCAATGTTGACGCTGTTGTTGGTGTTGCTGACACCGTTGATGTTGTGTGCGCTAATGTAGTTGTTGGAGCGCACTGCTGTTGTTGTTGCTGGTGCTGCTGTTGCTGTTGTGCAGCAGTTGGTGTTGGCATGGCTGGTGTTGTGGCGGTCGTCAATGAGGGCATCACTGAGACACTATTAGTTGTGGTGGTGGTTGTTGTAATTGAGGCTGCCGCTGCGGTACTTGGCGTCATTACAGTTGACACATTGGTGGCTGCATTGCTGTTGTCTTGCTTTTTACCATTGCGGCGCACCGCTGGCTTGCGTCGTGGTTTCACTGTTGCAGTTGTTGTTGTTGTGGTGGTAGTTGCAGTTGTCGTAACGGCTATTGTGGGATTGCTATTAGATGTTGGCAGTTGGAGTGTGGCACCACCAGCTGTGATATTGAAGAGCGGTTGCGGCTGCGCTTGCGTCGGCTGCATTGATTGCAACAGTGGCAAATTGCCGGCGGACGACAGGTTAAAGTTCATGGTCGCTGGTCCAATTTTATTATTGGATTGCTGATGTTGCTGTTGCTGCTGTGCTGCGGCAGCCGCCGCCGCTGCTGCTGCTTGTTGCGCCAAATGCTGTTGCGCTTGTTGCTGTATCTCCTCCGCGGTCGGCAGACGGGGTATCGATATTGTGTATGGCGTTGAGGCCGTGTCATTTTGATCGATTTTAATGAAGATATTGTGCGGCTCAGTCGTGTCATGACCAGCATTGTTGGTTGACGCCGCTGCAGCACCCAGCGCCGCTGAGGCAGGTATTGTCACTGTGAAAGGCAAGGAATCTGTGCCATTTTGACTGGGTATCGAGATCATTATGTCGTTGGCGTTCGGTGGCGCTGGTGCCGGTGTCGTTGATGACGACGGTGGTTGTGTTGGTGTTTGCGGCGGCTGTGGTGCGTTAGACGCTGGAGTCGACGCGCGATCGTCATGTGTCGACATTGTGTCCATATAATCTTCATCGTCGTCGTCATCCTCCATGATGCCACATAGTTTCATAACATTGCCGAGATCGAGTTTGGGACGCGCTTGGTCTTGTTGCTGTTGCGGCTGCTGATTGGTTTGATTTGGTCCATTGTTGCTATTGCTATTGGTGAATGTTAGTTTCACATTTTGCGGTGACGTTTGTGAGAATTGCAGCTGTGGCATAACGCCGGTGCTGTAACTCATGCTGACAGGTGTATTGAACTTGTTCGTGATCGCAGTGGCCGTCGGTGAGGGTGTAGTAATTGGAACACTTTTTACTTGCAACGTCGGTGAGGGCGCGGGTGTTGCCACCGCTGGCGTTTGTACTGAAGCCGCTGCTGCTGCCGCGCTGGCCGCGGTTTGTTTCTTTTTGCGAGGCTTTGCCTTCTTTTTTGGTTCAGTCTGCGGCTGCTGTTGTTGTTGCTGCTGCTGCGTTTGCAATGAAGAGTTTGTTGCACCACCGTTTGCTGGACTAGCGCTCATCAACGAATTTGTTGGTTGTCCATTCGTTAATTGTTGCTGTTGATTAATGGTAACCGTGCCACCAGTGATGCCCGTATTCTGCAGCAATGTGGGTGTCGGCTGACGCATGGGCTGCGACGCCTGTGATGTACCGTGTGTCAAACTGGGTAGCGCATTTTGCTGAGCATTGAACATATCCACGTTAGCACTGGAAGAAGTTGACGGCGGTGGTGGTGTTTGAAAAGTTGCACCCGCTGCTGCCGCCGCCGCCGCCAACTGCTGTATATTAGCACCACTTAGCTGATTCAAATTGATGAGCGAACTGCCACCGGCTGCAGCATTGTTTAAGCTCTGCTGAAAATGTGCTGGCAACTGTGAAAGTATTGTTGCTGTTGTCGGTGAGGGTCCGTTGGGCATTTGAATTTGCGTAATGCTGCCACCGTTCGCTGCAGCGGCGGCTAATTGCAGATTTTGCAATTGTGCCGCCACGCTGGGCCCCAACAGGTGGCTGGTGTTAATGGTGGCCGTTGTGGTGAACGGCTGATGAGATCGTTGCTGATTTGACGCTGAGAGCGCTGCATGCAAGCCGGTCAGCTGCGTTATGGCCGGATTTTGAGGATTAGTTTTGATCGTTTGTATATGATTTGCAGTCTGTTGTATGAGGTTGGCCTGTGACGACACGATAAACGTTGGAGTGGCGGCGGCCAGTTGCATGGTCGCACCATTTGTACCCAATATACGCAGCAGTTGTTGCGGCTGCTGCTGTTGGAGCTGCGCCTGCGGTCGCGCATTCTGTATCACCAGTGACGGCGTGGCTGTCAGCTGTGGTGTGGGTGGTCGCAGTATTAGTTGTACACCCTGAGGCGTATTTTGCTGCACCAACACGGGCATTTGATTGAGCAACAAAGGCTGTTGCGTAGTTAGGCTGGCTGTGGCGCCGTTGGGTAGCAGGATTTGCTGCTGCTGCCCCGGACCGCCGGAGGTGATCTGCGCCTGTTGCGGCTGTGGTGATTGTGAGATCTGCGGCATTTGCGCCATATTATTGGTGTGACTGTGTACGGTGGCGGTCGCTGCATTACTACCACCCATTTTAGACTTCTGTTGTTGTTGTTGCTGCTGTTGACTGGCATCGTTGTAAGACTGTTGCTGTGGCTTTGGCAGTATTTGCTGCGGCGCCTTACCGGACTTGGTTGTTGTATTCGTTGTTGTACTGCCAAGACTGCTGTACGACGTCGGCGTTACGTGCGTCTGTACCGTGGCATTGCTGCCTATCAGTCGTTGCTGTAACGCGTGCTGTTGGCCAGCCGGCGCCGCAACAATTTGCCCCTGCGGTCCTTGGATTATTTGAAAGACCTGCTGCGGCTGATTGGTTTGATGCGGCGCATTGCCGGTTATGGTAAATTGTTGCTGCAACATTTGCATTGGTTGTGGTGTTGACGGTTTGATTGTGGCGGCGGTAATTGTATTGCTAGGACTCGGTATTGGACTGTCAGCTATCAGCGGACTACTGCTGTGATAGTGTTGGAACTGTTGGTGCTGCTGCTGTTGTTGCTGTTGACTTAACGACGTCGACGTTGGTAGTACTGTTGCGGCGGCTTTTTTCGCTTGACCTTTTGGGCAACCAGCCACATTTGCTGTCGCAAACGAACTCGACGTGTTGATCGCTGCTGCATGTGATTGCCCATAGCCGCCGGCTACAGTATTCGAGATCGAAGACGCAGTGTGGCAAGTTGTTGGTGTAACAGCACTGCTGAATATTTGGTGATGCTGTTGATTTAGTTGATTTTGTTGCTGTTGCTGCTGAGTAATGCGCTTATTGCCCTTCTACAACGAAATTAAAGAGAAAATTAACAATCAATAAACAAATTGAAGAAATGTAAAAGCGATAAACATTCGAGTCGTATACTTACCTTATTCAATTGTATATTATTGGATCCAACAAGTGTCGTGTTGAATTCATTACCGGCTGCAGGTGTTGTGGCCGCTATCGCCGCACCGCCCACACCGGCTGTCACACCGATAACACTGGTCGCTGCCGCTGGTGACTGCGATGGACTTGGCTGAAATACAACGGTACCGGCGTTCGGACTTCCATTTGTGAATTGATGCAACGATTGTCTGCGTCCCGGTGTGGCAGTTTTTCTTTCCTATAATCAAATCGGAAATGCACAAAAATAAACATTATAAAAGGCAAATACTTATTTCCGCAGCAAACTCGTACAAACCTGATCGTGTGTGGCGCTTGTTATTGTATTACCAGCTACGAGTAGCACATCCTGCGGAAATGGCGACAATGAGGGTGATGGTTGCAAGCGTGGACTAGCAGATATTGATGGCGACGGACTGGGCGTTAAAAACGGACCCGGAGGAGACAATATTCCTGCGAAAAAGAAGAGGAGATAAAGATTAATATTATTTTTGTAAAAAAATTAATAATAATCGTAAAATAACAATTAATGCTTTTGTTGCAGCTGGTTCTTACAAAAAATCGAAAAACCACATATTTTATTACGATATGCTTTTCAGGTTCATTAGAATATACCAATATGATTAAAATTTAAATATAACCTATCGTAACCAAGTGAAACAGTTTCTATAAGTTCTAAGTATTCCCATTTCAAAAGCCTCATGCCAATCTTAGCTTTAGAACGATCGATCATCAATGAAAATGTTCGAAATTCTTGTTTTTAACTATCTATAAGTGATCTGGATATATGGATAAAGCATTTTAAAGAACTTGTAATAACTCTGTACGGGTTTACAGCTGACTGAGGGTACAACAAAGCGTTCTAATTAATAATAGCTTCATTATTTTATTCAAAACTCACAAAAAAGTACCTAGAGGAGCTATTGCAAAAGAGGAATTTGGAAGAAATCAAGGATAACTTTTGTAAACGTCAAAATTCCTTTTCCGCAGTTAACATAAATAAATAATGCAAAATTGTCTTTATCTTAAGCCACATATTTTAAATAAAATAAAATTAATAAACCAGTTCATTTCATTTCCTTAAACTAATCATAAATTAATGACAGCAGCGTCAGTGTTGTTAAGTAACATAAAAAATGTGCATTATAAATAAAATTAATAAAATAATGGTTAATAGAATTAAACAAAACTTATAACAAATCTAAATAATTTTTTTAAATTCATAAAATTTCCTAAATTTATTAATTATTAAAAAAATTGACATTTCTTTTTCATTTTTAAATGATAAAAATTTTTATTAAATCTATTCGCAAGATATTAGCTTGGCAGCACTGTGTATATGGATTTTTGGATGTATTCCTTTAAGTAGCATCTCAAATTAAGTTTAATCTGCATACTTTGCAATATTTGTAATATTTAGTCACTTCCAGATTCCTTATTATACGTAATACTAAATACGATGTTTCTTCGCAAGAAATTATAGTATAACCGATTTGTGTAATGAGCAATAATGATTCGCTGAGCGAAAGCGTCTCAGCTGAATTTGACAAGCGTAAATAATTGACCGTAAATATTACGAATATTCCCCTGTCGTTTGCCAGCAGCTCAAATGACGGTACAACTTATTGTTGTAAATCCTTGCAATGCAATACCTAACCGAAAAAGGACCAAAAACATGTAGAAATTTATTTATAGGTAACTACGTACAATAACAAGAACAGTTTATGTAAATAATCCAATTATGCGAAAAGAGGGGGAAGCAAAACAAACAATGGCAAAGAAGAAGTACAAAAAAGCAGTCGAACGTAACTCGCCAACCAAAGTAGAAATAAAAATATATAAAAATAGACAATTTAACAGGGACAAAAATTAAATAAAATCAAAAAATAAAATGATAAATGTTAAGGATTTACTTGAGGCAACGGATGCTGTTTGTGTTGCTATTGAACCAGGAGCACACATAATATTTATTTATTGACAGTCCACAGGGCGTTTGGTCACAAGATGCAAAAGGCGTACATGAACTAACTTTTTGTTTTTGTAAAATATATGTGTCTACGTAGGTGCATGCATGAGGACTCTCGATTTGCTACACTTCATCGCTTGCAAAATAAACGCATTGTTTTGCCACTAGCCACAGTGTACGAGTATGTCACATAGAACGTATGGTTCATTGCAAGCGTACAAGTGAAGGCAGCTAGTGTTATTGCTGTTGTTGTCGGAAATTTATTTGTGATATATGCATGCAACTACTACAACGGCTATTGTTATTTCAATACATCACCCCAAAAAGTACCAACTTGCCGCAGTTTGCATACGGCTGCCACATACACATCGCTCATTCATCAGCCAGCCAGCTAACCGCTTGTGCGTGCCTTCGAGCTTTGCTGCGTGAACTACGAAAATTCGTAGCAACAAAAGACGCAAGCAACCAAGGCAAATAGCAACTCTTTCAGCAGCAAAACAATATTTTAGACGATTGTCGTTGATTCACTTGATAGGCGCATACGATGAAGATGAAGGAACACAAGCTCAAGAAGAACGTACATATGTGTGTGCGAATGTAGCTCGAAGCATGTACCAAAGTGTATATTTAGAAGCATGTATTTAGGTGAGCAAGTAATTTTGATAGCAGTGCTTGGCTTCATTTTACTTTGCTCCTGCCTATTAAGTCAACTGCTTCCTTAGTCTTTGGCTCGCCCGCTAAAGGACTGGCTCCATCACTGTGTATGCAATACCGAAGCGCTTCACTTATACTACACACGTATGCGCGTTTGTCACGTTGTTATAGCAGTAGTCACAGCCACTAGAACGACAAACAACCGCCACCAACCGAATGCTGCACCCCCTTCCGCCCCAACCATCATCCGCAACAACATAATGCTCGCTTGCTAGGACAGCAGCCAGCCACCAAGGGCTACCAACTATGATTGTTGGTTGTGTTATAGCTAGAGCATAAGCATCAACAACAGCATCTGCGTCAATAGCAAGATTTTGGTTACCGTGGCACTTGGATTGGCAGCAGCACGGCAGTCGGCGGCGGTTGTTGGAAGCTACCATGCAGGTGGCGGGTGACAGGCGGGCGTATTTTAACGCTGCTCTTTCATGTGCTTCACATTTGCTGACGTTATTCGCCGACTTCACTTGGTTTGTGATGTCTTGCAACGTTGGTTGGACGGACGGACGGACGGATTGTTTGTTGGTCGTTGGTACGGTGTGTGGATTGCTCCAGGTTCCGCGTCATAATATTAACTGGGGGTTGCGAATGAACTGTATGGAGTTCTAACACACTCTTCTGTTTGTATGTTTGCATGTGTATATTCCTTGCGTTGCTGTCGTTGTTGCTACTTGGTGGCTGTGTGCTTGCCACGTAAAGGCGTTATAAAGGATGTGTATGCTGTAGCTAGAAGTTGTAGCAAAAATAACCTAAATGCGGGCGGGGGGAGAAAGAAATGAAATCAGCAAGAAAAAAATACGAAACAAAACGTCGAGTGCACATAAAAACAATGCACGAATATAAAGTAGCAAATAAAAGCAATACAAACACCAACAACAACAATACGGAAAATTTGATGTCGAATAAAAAATTTAATCCTGCAGGAGTGTACCGACAACACAGCAGCAGGCAGGCAGTAGCAACAGCAACACCACTTTTGTCTTTCGCCATTATGCCAGCAAGTGTGGATATGAAGAAATGAAGCCAGTACCACGAATGTAACAAATAAAAGCAAGCGCACAGCACTCGGGAATACGTAAAACTGAAGCGAAAATCAATAAAAGTGTAGGCATGTGCAATGGGGGTAGTAGTTGTGCCGTGGAAGACAAATATTCATATGCGCAACGGCTAGGTAGCGTATTAAGACACACACTCACATACACACATATTGATGTAATAAGTATGTGCAAAGGCTAGAGACTTACTCTTGAGTCTTGAAACATTTCTTGGAAGTGCACAATTTGGTCGTTGCTATAGTGAACCTTTGACAGCTAACATACACGCGCACATACCCTTCAGGTACAAGGCGACTGCTTCAGAGCTGACTGTTGTAATGAATTTGTAATTTTGAGCTATTGGAAATTATACGTATTTCTGCAGTTGTTATGGAAATAGTAGTAACTAATCATAACTTTTTATTAATAACGTTAAAACTGGTTAGGCTAATAATTTGTATTATTATTTTACTTACTTACATATGTATTTAAGAATCTTAAGTCGACTTAAGCTATTTCAGATGATTTATTGAATATAACACAGATTTTCAAAACATTTTGAATTCTTTCATTTGACAACTCCTGACCAATTGCACTTCTTACTAATTGAAATAGTTTTTATCAATCATTTTCGGGTAACACAAGGTTTATGTTAGTAAAAATATTTTTTTTAATTGTCCGACAAACCGTGTCTGACGATGCAGTTCCAGCCTATGAATAAATCACCAAAATTTATGCAATGACGAGAAAAATAAATTAAATTACACTTTCAACCAAATTTCCATCTAAATACACGCTTCCTAAATTATTTTCCAACCTAAAATATAAACTATTTTTGAACCATTCGTACTTTTTTCTAAGCTTACAAGAACTATTTACACTATTTCGGAAATTTATCAAATTTATGGTAGTTTTTAACCACATCCGTTAGTACTGGGGCACATTTCCAGCGAAACCATAAATTAAAAAAAATGAACACGTTCTTAGCAATACTTTTGTGGTTTTGCATAATCCATAAGTTTTTGATTTCCAAATTTTCTACACTTTTGATATTAACCTATACAAAAAATCCAAAGTCAGAGCTGAAACAATTCAAAAATATTTGTCGCAAAATACACACACACACACCAATGAAAGGAGAAGATCTATCAAATATCGTGCAGATTTATACCACCCATGTATATTAATTCTCTCAGTATCTTAACAAAATTAATTAACAACACAAACTACATTTAATAAACAGCTGATGAGCGGGTTGGTATAAAATTGACAGCGTGAACGTCAAAAAACCATTAAAATGAACGGTGACATTTTGTTGTTAGGGCGAATGCAAAAAAATGATTAATCATTATATTTATACTAATGTACGCATAAAATGTTGTTTTTTTTTAGCATACAAGCGCTAAGTGTGAATAGCCCTGGAAAGGTTATTAACTCTTTCCTGCCAACGCGCAGTTAACAGATGTTTTGCAAAAATCGTCAAAATTTAATAAATTAATAATATAACAAATGTGTGTGTATATATTTAAAAGCAACAACTAAAATAAACAAACGAAAATATGCGACTTCAGTTGCAGGTGTTTGTGACAATAAGAAATGCAAAATATATGCAAAAGTGTGCATTTGTATGTATGCAAATCCACCAAAAGTCACAAAAATGAATAACAAAGTATGAGTAAAAATAAATAACAGCTAAAAATAAACCTGAGAAGAGAACGAAAAAAATATAATTCTCAATGCATCAATGCTTATTTGCATAGAGCACGCAAGCGAAATTATCGTTCATTTGCTTTGTTTGCCAAAAGAATTTACGAACGCACCAATTTATATGTACATACAAAAAAAAAAAACAAATTGGTGAAAAAATCGACAAGTCTAGTGAACCGCCTTCGCTACCAGCGGAGAGAGCGGTTTGGTCAAAAGCGTGTTTCGGTGTAATTAAAGTGAACACAATAAAGTGTTACACAAGTGCTGAGAATAATAATAACAATAATACAAATGTTAAAAGCCCACACGAAATATGAAAAAAATAAAGCGCAAAGTAGGCATAATTTGCAAATAAAAAACAAAAAAAAAAAAAAAAACAAATCACTTAAGCAAGCAAATCACTTTTATAGATACAACAACATACTTAAGTAAGCAATAATTTTAATGACGCTAAATCGTTACTAAAACAACAATTACAAGCACACCGTCGACAATGTCGTCAGTAAATGGCGGCTATTAACGAAAAGCGAATGAACGTATTAAAAAGCGATACAAACGAATCATTCGTACGCGAAGAAGTGTGTTACGAGTGCTTTGACAAAAAAAAAACAATAGAACAAAAAATAATACACAAAATAATAATAAATAAATAAAAGAAAATGCTGATTTGTGTTGCTAAATGCTTAGTGTTGCGCCTACAGCAGCGTTAATTTTACTTATTCAGCTGATTTATGCGTTAAATTGTATATGAATATATTTTTATTTTGATGGGTCTGCCACTAAACGGTATTCCCCCATTTTGCGCGTACTCACGAGTCAGCACCGGCAAAAGCGCTCACTTTGATTTTTCACATTTAAATGTATGCAGTTACGTCTTGAGCACTTCCAGCATTGCTTTGAAGAGGCCTACAAGTGTGTTAAGTGCGCGCACGGCATTCTTTGTAAGTGAAACATACACTTTGAGGTTATGTAAATGGAATTGTAAATTCAAAGACCGTCAGCAGAAGTAGTCGCTTTTTTGTTTTAAGGTTTTTCGCACCCGTTCAAGCATTCAATTCATTCATAGCTGCTCAGTCGCGGTAAAGCGCATTTAATGTTACTTCAACGGCAAGCGTCGAATACACAAAATTGCTTGCAATCCAAGCGTTTCAATGATAAGTGTAAACAAAAGCGAGTATTATGCAGCATACAATAGGCGATGTGACGCGCCCACTTTTTGCTGTGGTGTGGTGCGCCCTGCATCGCGAATGGGTGCAGTGGTGGGCAGCATGTCATGTTTACCGCCATTTTCCCCTTTATGAGTGCTGCCAAGTTCAGTGTAACGACTTGGCTTTATTTGTTTATTTGTTTTGTTAATGAGGCATTGGGAGCGGTGGGGAAAACTATTAAAGTATAAGTGTAAAATATATATAGAGAGTACTTATAGTTAATAATATTATAAAAACAAATAGTTAGTATGAAGGCTAAATATGCGTTGAACATGTATTTGCTCACGTTTTTTCATATTAATTTGTTACACTTTATTGTATTTATTAAGTTTAAGTAATGCATACTTTAACTGCAAGATAAGGCTTTTAAACATTTTGTTATCGCAATTGTTAACCGCAATATACAAATACAAAATGTATGACTGTTGAATAGCATGATTTTCCCCCATTTTAAACCAAAACACATATTAACCCCTCTGTGAAATGGCGGTTTTAAATCGTATTAACGCCTCTAGCGCTGGACTCCGCGTCATACGCCGCCCCGGATATTTGATTAGATTTATGTGTTTAGCCACTCAAGTAAAATTGAGTTATTTAGATTTCAAGAAATTTTACGATCACTTTCCGCAATAAATAACAGTGCTATTTTTCATTATGAATATAGCTAGAGTTTGTCTAGAAAAATACTGCCTCGACCTGTTGCTTGATAAATAAATGAAATGATACTGACTACTTCTTGACTATAGATTTTGTAAAAATTTCCAAGTCGACCGACGTGATTTTTCAATAAAATAAATAAATTAGTGAGTCACCGAAAATGCACAAAATGAAAAAATAGATAGGAAAAGATAATGCTAAATATATTTTTTTCATATAAAATGAGTACTAAAGAGCTCCGTTCGCGTACTTCCCTTCGAAGTAAACATAAGCCAATTAGCACATACTCCAACTAACTGATTGCAGTACCCAGTTATTGAATTAATACACTGTTCGTTAACCTATTACAATTGTGGCGATGCACAATTCGTGACTGATTGGGTTGTAAAGCAAAATATTCATGCGAATTGATTGGTTTATCACGATTACTTGAGTCGGTAATTTTGAGATTTTTTTTGCACTTCAATTGAAAGGGAACTTAAATATGGGAGCTCTCTATCAAAGCTTAGTATGCATATTTTACAAACAAAAAAAAAAAAAAACAAAAAATTAGGAAAAAATCAATTTGCCAAATACTGTTTGCACTGATAATTTTCTTGAAAACTTATTGAATGCAATAATTATGTTATTTAAAAAGCTAATTAAGCTAGTAGTTTACGAAGAACGTTTTATTAATAAAATACTGCAAGAAAACTTTAAACAATTTATTAAACTGTCTTATACAAATATCAATTGTTTCTGAAATTACGCTATCAAGCGCCAAAATTTTGTAATTATGTTATTTAAAAAGCTAATTAAGCTAGTAGTTTACGAAGAACGTTTTATTAATAAAATACTGCAAGAAAACTTTAAACAATTTATTAAACTGTCTTATACAAATATCAATTGTTTCTGAAATTACGCTATCAAGCGCCAAAATTTTGTAAACTCCCGTCACTTTAGTGTTCGTAAAACAATTTCAGGCTGTCAAATGCAATAAGAATCAGTTGCTGATGTTAAGTCAATCGTGTGTTTCATCATAAAATTAGTTAGATTACTCACACCACTTCTAAGAAGTTCAAAACGTTTTCGTCAAAAACTCATTAAAGTTTCGCAGTAATTTCTAAAGCTTCTTGAATTACACATACCGACATAAATTAAATTGATAAGAGTGCCAAAAAATCAAATGTCTTAATTGTGAAAGTTCAGCACGTGATCCAGATGTCTGCCGATGGCCAAGTAAACGAATTAGGTCAGATAATTGCAAATCAAGTGCTTAAAGCACTTCATACGTACACCTCATTATTTATACATATAGGTTTACAAAATTAACTTCCTTACAACTCAATTAAATACATATTTACATTAAGACATATGCGCTTGTAGGCCATGTAAATAGCACAGGTCTTCGGTGGCATGACATGATAATGAGATGTCATGCATAAGTTGTGGCGTGATAAAATCAAAATAATCTTAAATGCCTACAGAGACAAGTAGTTGAAGACAACTTTAAACTATAAATAAAACAAATGTGTACGCACGCGAGTGTCCGACGACGTAAAGTGGGAGGGCGTGTTGACGGAATGATAAGGCATTTTGCCAATACGTAACGCATATAGTACTCGCAGAACAGAAAAATTCAAAATAAAGCAAATTATGTTGGCGAAAACGCGCAGTAAATAAGAAAGAAACCACTGAGACACAAAATACAAATGTATATTTGTTAATATGCACAACAAAAATCGAGCTAAAAAGCAACATTAACAATGTGTAAACTTCAAAATCATAACCGCAAGCGATAAAGCACAACACAACGTACGTCCGTCCACCCGAACTCCCAGCAACTCGCTGACGCATTGTGTGTCATTAACACTGAAATTATATTTCGTAAACGTTGCTTGAGAATAAATAAATGCTTAAAAGTAATTGTCGTATTTAACCGCACACTTTTGTTGGTTTTATTTTTTGAAATTAATAAAAAACACACGTTTATAAAAGCACAAAAATTAAGCAAAAATGCGAGAAAATAAAGCAGGAGCAACATACGTTCGGTCTAGTGCAAAACAGCGATTAACGTGTAATACGAGCGAGTTTAAGTGTGTTTGTACACACGTTTATAAACGGTTTATGACATTTTGGGCAGGCAGGCACAGCACAGGCAATCTTTGCCTTAATTTTCCCTTGTGGATTGTAATCAAATGTAATTACAAAGAAAAAAAAAAATGGTCTGTGTGAAAATATGAATGAAAAGGGCTTGCAGCTGTGGCGTAGCACTTGCTTGATATCCTTTTTCGATAAGGTTAAAAATGTATCCAATGACAACTACAAATGCACAGAGTTAACTAGGCGGCAAAACAGTCACCTGCTTAATTCCGCTCTGCAATAGTCAATAGCAAAACAGATACCAAAACACAAGTGGGCGCGGTGTTGCCATATTGTGGAAATTTTGAAAATATTTTTTTATGATTTTATATTAAATTTTTAATTAATGCAATTTTGTAAGTTTTAAAACGAAGTGAAGCAAAACAAAAAAAAATCATAAAATTATTATTTATTGTAATATATATTTTTCGAAGTTGGAATTCAGAAAATATATTTTTTATATGTTCAATAACTAAAATGGATTATTTTATATATTATTCTATACACGATTAATAGGATAGGGTGAATATTTTTCCATTAATATTCATGACATAAAAATATATATTTGTTATTTTTGAAGCTACTAACTGATGTGCCGTGAAAAAAAAAACAAGATAATTTACACTTGATTAAAAATTTCACGAACCTGGATTTGTAAAATTGGTATTTAAAATTTTTAATATTTTTTAACCGATTAAATAATTATATTTTTTAAAAATCTATATTTGATTTCAATGAATATATTTATACTATACTGGATTTATTGATTGAGTGGGGTGAATAATTATAAAGTAATCTTTATAAATAAATTAAAATTATTATTTTCTCGGTTTTTATTTTGAAATTTAAATTCATTATTGAATATTATGTATGTATATATTAATTTTTAATATTTTTCATAAGTTCATAGAAACGTTTTCTACAGGTTAACTGAGAGTCGTTAAATATTTTGAAGAAGATTTTTTTTAAATTCTAAGGCCTCAAAATGTTTTTTTAAACCTCAACAATTTATTGCTAAAAAATTTTTTTTTTTCAAAAAATAATATATATATTCTAATAATAAAACTTGAATCCAATTTATTACATTCATTTTTCAATTGTGGGCAAAAAAATGCTAGGAGTGGCAACACTTTGCGAGAGAAATGAGAGTATGAGCAAAATGTGACTGCGCCGTGTGAAAAGGTGACCATCTTTGACAAATAATAAAACCAACACTGACAGTTCGTGGAGTGTGGAATTGTTTGGAAAATCGAAACTAAACCAGAACACAAACAACAATAACAACATCAACAATAGCGACAAGAGTGATAAAATGCTGCAAATAAATGGAGTTACAATAACAAGTATAGAGGAAAACCAATAACAACAATAAAATACAATATTAAGTAGTCCAAATTAAAGGAAGAAGGGCACTCGGGCAGCAACAAAAGGTAGACAAAGCGCAAAACAATAGTTGCAACTAAATTAGTAGTAAAACTGGCATGTAGGTAATTAAGCGAGATGAACACCCAAGTAGTAATAACGATAGTGAAAAAGGTGGTAACGCAGCACTACTTAATCCCGTTAACAATACAACAGGCTGCACTTGAAGTACACGCAAATCAAAGAAATACAAAAACCTTTGTGGATAAGTAGCTAGAAGCAACAAAAATTACCAAAAGCGCAAAGCTACAAAGAAAATGGTAACAACCAACAATAACAACAGGAGTATTACTAACGAAAATCAGTCAAACACCAGCTCAGCATATTAATAGCAACTCCAATACTGGCAACAACAACAACTCCACCAGCAAACTTCAACAGTTCAAACCAACAGTCGTTGACTTTAGCGGCCACAAAAGCCAACTCTAAAAAACACAGTACTAACAATAACAACTGCAACAACCACAACTAAAACTAAACATAAAATTAGCCAAAACTTCAACAACGCGACGGATGAACAATCTAATAATGATGCTTAGATAGTGTTAATAATGATGTTGTTGTTGTTGTTGTTGAGTTTGTATTGAAGAATCACAGAACAAAAATGCGATAGGAAACAAACATGACGGAACACTTATGCATACACGCATACATTGCTGTTTATGTATATGTTTGTTTGTTGGTGTGTGTGTGTATGTGTGTACAAATGCCGAAAAAACCTAATGGGAAAAAATGTATCTATATCTGTTTTTGTTCTTGTCGCCACTTTAGCTAGAAGGTAGTATATTGCTATTGACATGATTGTAAATGTCACTGTTGTTGTTGTTATTATTATTGTTGCTGTTGCTGCTGTTGTTGCTACGGCTGTGCTCCTGCTGTTATGCTATTATGTATTGTGGTTGTTAGTTTTTGGTTTGGTTCTTTGCACCATCAACAACATTTCAAGCCGCTGCGCGCAAGATTAACTAGAGTTATGTATGCATATAGTTATAATATATGTACATATAAACTGTTATTGCATACATTTTTAATTTTATAATATTTTCGACAATTATATATTAACACATTTTCATACTCACTATAGAATTGCGGAAAAATTTTGAAAATATTTTAATTCACACGGGAAAATTTGAAAATTTGTTTGCTTTGTTGTTGTTTTATTTTTTTATTTATATTTTAGTTGTAAAATTTGATTTTTACTTTTATTTACTATTTTCTCGTAAAACATTTGTTTTCTTTTTTTTTCAAATATCTTTCACTGGCTTAAGTGTATTTATTCTATATAATTATGCTTTTAATCAATATGCACATACACATATTTTTTTTTTTGCTACGTTATACACACACACCATTTGTGCACACAGCCACACACACATTTAATGCCACATTTGTTGAGTGTAAATAATATTTCTTCTTCGCTTTGCTTCACTTATTTTATTTATTTGTATTTTTTTTCGCTATTTGCTTGTGTACTTTGTTGATCTACTTTTGCCACAAATCAAATTTGCATTTCATTATCTTTTAATTATAAATTCAATAACAACAACGCTCTTATTGCTCGCTTATGGACGAAAAAGCTGCCGACTAAATTTCTTTTCATTCACCTCAACACCACATCACACACATAGCCACCACGGCGCATCACTACACTTTACCGATATTTCAATAGATATTTTTTTTCACAACTTTCATGTCGCACGGGTGCACTTTTCAATACATTTTATTTTATTTTTTTTAATTTTTTTTGTAATATTTTTACAATATATTCCATTATTATTTGTTAGAACATTTACACTGCTGTGTTGTTGTTGCTATTTTAGTTTGCAACTTGTATATACTATTTAATATCAATCCACATTCATATAGATTGTGTGCAGCACAAACAACAACAATAAATAAAGCGCACATATAAAAATTATATTACACGCGACGGCATTGACGACGAGACAAATAGAATTTTGCTGCCATTCATTGCTCCCCGGCACGTAATACTATTCAGGCTAACCACACAAAAAATTTCATATCCCGTCGTCGTCGTCGTCGTCGTAGTCGTCATCGGCGACGGCGGCGGCGGCGACATTCGACGTTCTCATCGTTGCCATCAGCATACAAAAAAGATCTCTGCAATAACAGCCAAATACTCGATTAATGTATACAACAACAGAAGGGAGAACCGACCGACCAGCCAGCTAGTCAACCAACCAACCAACCAAACAACACACAACAACAGCACAACAACATGACAGCAGCAGCCGTAAACAGTACAAAAACACAAACACACACACACATCTATACATACAAGCGGTGTATAAGAACAGTGTGGTAAAAAGGAAGTGACGAAAAAAGGTACATTTCTATTTGTTGTATACGAAACGAAGTGAAAATGAAATGAAATAAAAGAAACATTCAGTCAACATATTCGGTATCCGCCGTATTCATTCGTACGTGTGGTGCGCCATACAACACGTAAAATCACTTAGCCCAGAGAGCAGCGGCGCGGCAACAAACACACATGCACACACGTTAACAGTCATACAAGGCAACAAACATATGCACACTCGAAAGCATGCAACAGCAGTGGCAGTGGCCAGAGTAGCAGTAAGTAAGTAAGTAGTGCGGTGCGGTGCAGTGTCAGTGGCAACACCAAATGCGTACCCGACTAACGCAAAAATAGTAACAACATTATTTAATAGTAACAACAGTGCGACATGGCTTAAGGATATCAACAGAGCGCGCGCACAAAAAGTGTTGGCGTTGCCAGATGGTTGATTTAATGAGGGTCTGTTAAAGGCGTTGGTGGGAAAGCAAGAAATTTAGAGGTTAATTTAATAATATTTTTTGTTATTAAAAATTATTTATAATAAGATAATTCAACAATTTATAATTGTAAATATCTAAATGTAGTTTAAATGAGATAATTTAGCTTTAATTAAATGGCATTGAATAGCCTGAAAACATAATTAAATTATATATTTGAATGTTTTGGATTTATATGAAGTATTTTAAGTAAATTTCGAGTCAATTTAATTGTGTATAGAGGGTATAATATACTTTTCAACCACAAATAATTAAGAATATAGTAAATTCTTATCATAGTCAACATACAACTTTAATCATCTCAATTACAATTTTATCTTTAACTTAAATTTGACATTTCACCCTAAATTTAGACAATTTTGAACGACCTAACGCAAGAGATGAATCAATATTTTGATTTTTTGCTGTGTTTCAGGGTTGCACAGAGAAATTTTCATAAATTTAACTTTTTAAATAATTGCAAAGTAGGTTTTGACACTTGAGTTTAGAAGAATTCTAAATTTAGTGAATTAGTTTTAATTTATATGTGATATACAATAAATTTAGTAAACTTGATTATTTAGAGATAGTATACTCTACCATCTTCAACCCAAAACTTGGAAGTATCTCAAATCAAATTGTATCTCTGGCTTAATATTGATTATTCACCCTGAATTTTGACAATTTTGAACGCTCTAAAGCATGAGATTAATCAATATTTTGATTTTATGCTGAATTTCAGGGTTACACAGGGAAATTTGCATAAATTTTACTTTTAAATATTTGGTGTGTAGGCTTTGACACTTGAGTTAAAAGAATTTTATAAAAATGAGTAGATAAATTACTTAAACCAACAAATAAGTTAATCACGTGATTAAGTTTCGATGTAGATGTGATATACAATAAATTTAGTAAACTTAATTGTTTTTTAGAGAGTAGACACACTCATGTTGGACTGAAAACTAAAAGTATGTCGAATCAAATTGTACCTCTAGCTTAATCTTGATTGTCTACACTAAAGTTTGATTAAAATTTTTAATGCTCTAATGAATGAGATGGGCAATTAGAAATTTATTTTTTTGCTGAATTTCAGGGTTGCACTGAGGAATTTTTACAAACTTAAGTTTTAAGTGTAATTTTAATT